>NC_064639.1:695701401-696901401 GCF_023864345.2 Schistocerca serialis cubense
ACGAAAATCTAAGAGTGCAGGATCAGGTGAATAAGGTGAGTGCAGAATCGTTTCCCAACCCAACTCCTGTATAATGTTTGCTGCCAATCTAGCAGAATGTGGGCAGGCATTGTCGTGGAGTAGTATCACTTTACTTAGTCTTCCTGGTTGTTGTTCTTGGACTGTATATGAAAGATGCCTCAGCTGTTGACAATAAATGTCAGCGGTTATGGTTTCACATCATGAAAGCAATTCAGAGTACACCACACTGTCACTGTTCCACAAGATGCATAAGACTGTGTTTTGTGAATACACTGAGTTGTTTGTAGTATTGTTTGGACTCAACCAGTCCCTCCTTTTCGTTGTTTGGACTCAACCAGTCCTTCCTTTTCCTTATGATAGCATAAAGACACCTTTTATTGTCACCAGTAATAATACAGGATAGGAATGGTCATTGTTGTTCATGAGCCAACTGATGACAAGCAAGGAGAGGTGAACATATGGTCACCCACTAATTTGGCTTAGAGTGTGCAGTATGAATACTCCCAATTTTTGAACTTCCTCCCCTGCATGCAAATCTCCCACAATGGTGGAATGATCATAGTTCATCACAGATGCCAGTTCTCAGGGACACTGATATGGATTATTGTTGATTAATGTGTTTAAACAACCTTCATCAAACTCCGAAAGTCTTGCTGAACATGGAGAGTCACTAATGTGAAAATGATCCTCTTTAAAACAAGAAAACCATTTTCTTCCCATGCTCTGCCCTGTGCCATTATCCCAATACATCGTGGGTACTCAACACTTCAATTGCAATCAACTGGTCAATAGTCATGGCATTTCAGAACCTTTGACTGAAATCTGCATAAATGAGCTGTTTTTCTAAAATACCCATTTGTCAGCTATGAGTGTTTTGCATGGTATTTGTAGTCAGCATGTCTGACAACACTTTTTCTTTCATCTCCATCTGCATTTCATGATGTTTAATGCTTGCTCCAAGCAACAGTCTTTCCTCATGCATAGTAAGGTTACCGCTCACAAAGTGTAACTTGAAGTGTTCTGAGCAAGGATTACTGTGTGAGCAGGAAGAGTGCTCAGGGTTTGCTGCAGGACTTGACATTCGGATAGTACAGTTGCAGAAATTAAATCTGAACAGTTTCCTCCAATACAGTCAGAACTGTCAGATCAACAAACATCATTAAATCAAGAAGCTGCAAAGAAGTGTACGACCAAGCTGACAGCACTGAAAATCAAGGTTGAAAACTGATTATTAGATTTCAAGGCAATTGAACCTGTTCTGGCTTTAATGGCTCAACTTTTCCAAAATATGAATGAGGAAGATATGTCAAGTAAAATGAGTGTTCTTATCCTTTGTAGTGAGACTGAGCTTGCAAAGGAAACAATTTAATGTCAAAATGAGATTTCCATAAGCTCAGAAAACAATGAAGATAACTTTGGGAAGTTAGTGAGTGTAAAAACCTACCCTAATATCATGGGAGTGGCATTGTATGGTTTAACATTTTTCTGGAACAACTTATTTATGTGAGGCAGCATTTTCAATGAAGAACATTATGAAATTTAAGTGTACAAATAAACTGACTGATCCTCATCTTTCATTCTGTGCAAGGGTGGTTCTGACAAATTATTCAGCAGATTATAATAAACTTGGCAATGATATAAAAGCAAGTATCTCATAAAGATTATTTCAGCATTTATGATGTTGTATATTTTAATTTTTTTTCAGATGAGTAAAACGTTGAAAATTGGATACTAGGCCTACAACTTTTGATGGAAAGAACATTACCTTTTATGTTTTTTACATAATTAAAATGGTTAATTTTGGCTACGGTGTTGTTTTTTGCTTAAACCTTTATGATTTTTTAACCCAGTTAATCTCTAAATGCACTTAATTGCATGTAGTAGACATCAAGTCTAAAATGTTTGAACACCTTGCCATACGTGGTGCAAATACTTCTGGCTGCCTTTGCTGCTGTCAGCTCTCTGTTGATAAGATGAATATATCAAACATTTTCCAATTTCTCCACTTGGCCCTTCAGTTTCTAGTGCCCACAGCGATCCCAAAATGACATTATGTACACTCAAACAGCAGCAGTGAACTAGAAATAAAAAAATGACAACCGATAAATAAACCCGTAGCAATCTGAATACCAACATGCAAAACAAAAATGCTACAAACTTATAGACCAACCTAATATTAGCGCTTTTAGTTACTTAATTGGATAGTCAGAGTAGTGTAACCTTAATGTAAGACAGTGTGCCCTTTCTTTAATTCCAATGTTCCTATTGACATGAATTTGGCATTTTTGTTGTTGTAGTTAATAATGTCCTTTTAAAGGTTTGAGTCCATCAATATTGTTGTATGAAAGGTAATGATTCTGATAGTTTATAAATAAATTTATGTACATTGTTATCTGTTGGTCTTTGAGGTTTATTTGATATCATAACAGAGATAAACATCACAGAGTATTTCATACTGGAAATTTTGCAAAGACTAACTATACACAGCTGAATGCAGATTGGTTGTACAGAACATCATCTTGTTGCAGGCTTATTTAAGACTGCCTTTTTAGAACATTACTCATAGAAGATAACTGTGAATACTACTAAATGATAGCCAGACTAAGGCTGACTGTTGCACTGTACACCATGCCTATTTAAAGGCTAGTATATTTAGTGAAGCAGATTGTTTCTAAACAAACTACTTATTGCATAGCCAGGTGGGTCCCTCTCATTATTTGGTCTAAATGTCCTGCCCATAATTTCTGACTGTCTCCAATCTATCCATTTTTCCTACTGAGGAAAGAACTTATGGGAACGGGATCAGTAATCGGGATATAGAAAAATTAATTCCCATATATGTCATAGCTCGTATATATTTACACTTGACATTGTATCCATACAGAATGAAGTATAACAAAGAACTGACTGAAGTAAAGTTAAGATGGAGGCTCGACAGAGCACTTAGAGTTCACAGATATTAAGTTTTGTGGTTGATACGAACTATGGACGCCACACGGTCCCCCCCCCCCCCCCCCCCGCCTCCCTCACAGTACAGAGTAATACGGTACTACAGATAGATGTGCAAGGGTGCAAGGGTGAAGGTGTACGATCATTGACGTCGGTGGAAATCGTGTTCATTGGCAAGTGCACCACAGGTACTTCCATCTCGAACAAGGTGGGTTGTGCAAGCGGAGCGGTGAGAGGCAGATCCACTTTGTAGTCAGTCAGCCACGGCGGCTGGATGAGACGGCGGCTGGCCCGGGAGCAAGCAGGCGGGGTGATCGACTGCATGGTGGAGGCGAGTATGGCCCTTAAGTGGATCGAGCCGTCCGTAGAAATGAAAGCACGTAGAGATGCTTGGTCACACTCACACGGGAGTGTGAGATTGTGTGCAATATTGATCTGTAAGGGACCGTCCGATGGCGGGGCCTGGGTATCTGTCAAAAGAATGAGCCGCAGTCGTTGAACATCACTATAGAATCGTCGTTCACTCGGTACGGCATCACACTGCAGGACAAACTAATTGTAGGTGTGTGTGTCTCCGACGTTGGAGGTGAGGGCGCGAAACCCGCGCAGGGTGAAACAGAGGGTGAGGTCGGGAAACCAGCGAGCAGTGGCAAACAGTCTTTGGCGGATGTTGTGTGTGGTGAGGTTGATGGGAGCATGTCTTCGTTCTCGATCAAGGATGGATTGTCTGCAGAGTCCGACTGTGGCGGTGTGAGACCATCAGGCTCAACGAAAGCTGGTTTCAGGTGATGCAGAGAAACTGTCTGTGTGCGGTCTTTAATCATGATATCAAAAGTCATGTCCCCCCGCCGCAGGACCTTGGAGGGGCCAAGATAGGGAGGTTGAAGAGGCTGCCTAACCGCATCATCATGCAGCATGACGTGGGAGCAGTCGGAGATTGCGGTGGGAATGTAAGTCTCAGTGGTGAGTGACTTATGGGCAAAGATCCTCGCTAACCTGGGGAAGAATAAGTTCCCGGGCCATCTTGACGGTGTAATGCCATCTGTCCACCGACCCATTCCTTTGTGGGTGATAGGCTGTAATGTGTATTTTTTAATACCGCAGATATTGCAGAGGATGGTGAAAAGGGAGGATTCGAACTGTCGACCCTGATCGGTGGTGATAGTGGTCAGGCACCCGAAACAAGAGATCCACGAGCCAATGGAAGCCTTGGCTACCATCTCAGCAGTAATGTTAGGGAAAGGGACAGCCTCAACCCAGCGTGACAAACGGTCGATAGTTGATAAGATATATTTATGGTCCTCCAAAGGAGAAAGAGGCCCGATCAGATCAATATGAACATGACGGAATCATCCTGCGGGAATGTCGAACTTACCCAGAGGTGGGGAGGTGTGGCGACTGATCTTGTTGTGCTGCCAAACGAAACAGCTGCGTGCCTAGGTTTGACAGTCACGTTTGATGTTCTTCCAAACAAAACTTTCTGACACGAGAAGTGTGGTGGCTTGAACGTCCGGGTGGGCTAGGTTATGCAGGGCATCGAAAACCTGTCAGTGCAGCAAGGACGGGAGCAAAGGGCATAGGGTGCCAGTCGAAGAATCACACCATACCTCGTTGGAAATGCCAGGAAATCTAGCCTTTTTGATAACAAGTGATGTTTGTGGATCTCGTAGGAGAGCCTGAAACTCTTCATCAGAAGCTTGGAAGGAGGCCAGATCAGAAAGATCAACGATGTGGGAAACAGCACTGATCCACGAGAAGAAATCTGCAGCGATGTTATCTGCACCCTTGATGTAACGTACATCCGGTGTGAATTGAGAAACCAGGTCAAAGTGGCGGTAACGTCGAGGGGGTGGGTCCTCTGGTGGGCTGCAGAACGCTTCTGCCAGTGGTTTGTGATCAGTGAGGACGAAAAACGAACGTCCCCGGACGTCGGGGCGGAAATGTTTGATTGCCTCGCAAACAGCAAGGAGCTCTCTATCAACTGCAGAATATTTTCTCTGAGCTGTAGATAGTTTCTTGGAGAAGAAATGAAGGGGAGAAACCATGTCGCCCTTGCGTTGTTGCAACACTGTTGCTGGCGTCCGTAGTGATGAATAACTTGGCCGAGGGGTCGGGTGGGCGAGTGTCACAGCTTGAGCTAAAGAAGTCTTCAGAGCCTTGAAGGCCTCTAGCATCGGAGCAGTCCAAGAGAAGGGTTTGATACAGGAAGTTTGTTTGCCTCATAGCGCGTCCATCAGGGATGCCTGAACAGCGGCGGCGGAAGGCAGATGGCGACAATAGTAGTTGATGGTGCCGAGGTATCGGCATGGCTCTTTGTAAGTAGCCTGGGGTGACAGAGACGTGATAACCTGCACAGGAGATTTGGGAGGCTGTATTCCGTCAGCGGAGACAGTATAACCTAGGAAGGATGTTGACGCCCGGCGCAACTGAAACTTGTCTTTGTTGACCTTGACACCATAGGAGTTCAAGGTCTGGAGGACTGTAGACAGACGATTTTCATATTCCTCCTCTTAGCTGCTGGAAACGAGAATGTGCAGATAAGCACAGCAAAACTCGAACTGTCACAAGATAGAGTCAATGAAATGTTGCCACGTTTGCACCGCATTCTTCAGGCCAAATGGCATGAAGTGGTATTGGAATAAACTGAGCGGCGTGGTTATAGCTGTCTTAGGACTGTCTTACAGCGCCATGGGAATCTGGTGATAGGCGCCTGTTAACATATGAGTGAAGTCATTGATGTTCGGCACTGGGTAAATTGTCCATGGGACTGTGAGTGACGAGTGCTGGATGGAAATGACTCGTTTCCGGAACAGGGCGAGAGACCGGGAAGGCAGGGGGGGGGGGGGGGGGGAGGGGTTGAGAACGCCACCCGTGTAGAAACATGTGTTAGAATGGAGATCACTTTGTTCTTGAAACACTCGGTTAGAAGAGGCACAATTCGAAATATGGTTCAGTTCACATTTCACTTTCGGATGACCATAATCCGATGACATGAAGCATGAGTCCATTGTTCGCCCTAACGGTGTAGTTGTTGACCATTGAAAATTAATGAGTTTCGCATACGGCGTTGATTGAGAACATGAATCACTGTGCTTAAATGATGAATACACCATTGGCAAACAAACTACGAAACTCGGTGAGCGGAGTTGTGCTTCCACATCTTCGAACAAGGCATTGTTTGACATGGTCACTGCATAGTGCATATAACCTGTTGCATAAACACCGGCACGGAAGACACAAAACACGAACGAACTGTGGGGTCACCTCTATGGGAACGAGATTGGTAATTGGGATATAGAAAACTTAATTCCCACTTAATTCCCGTATATGTCGTAGCTCGTATATATTTACACTTGACACTGCATCTGAACGGAATGAAGTATAAGAAAGAACTGACTGAAGAAAGTTAAGATGGAGGGTCGACAGAGCACTTAGAGTTAACAGATATTAAGTTCGAGGTCGATATGAACTATCGATGCCACAAACTAATAATTTTTAAAGCTAGGAGAGTTCTTTTTTTCCTCGTCAGTCATTTTGTCTCCTTGTAATGTCATAATCATGTGGTTGTCTGTATACCAGAATAAACATAGGAAATCAATGGATAAAATAAGAACACAGAGAATGATTAAAGATTAAATTCTTAATCTAGCGGAAGATATTATGTTTAACAAAGATGTGTTTTGAAATAATAATAATAATAATAGTAATAAAACCCATCGATGCTCGGGAAAGGAATAGGCCGCTGGTATGTTCTGCCAGTCATAAAAGGCGACGAAAAGAACAAACCACTAATCGGGCTAACCCCCCTTTTAGTGTGATTAGTTGGTTCAGGACAGAACTAATGAAGCCTCGGACAAGCGCTGTCATGGTCGGGGACGACGCTTGAACCCTATGCCCGTCCACAATGGTAACGACACTGCTAGCCACACGGAAAATGATTTAAATCCAAATAGAGGTCTTTTGCAGGATATGCTTCCTCCAACCACTCCAGAAGGAAAACAAAGACAGAGGATAAGATGGTCAGATGAAGTTAACCGACACCTCATGTTCTGTTATTACCAAGCAACAAACTTAGGAACCAACACAACTGGATACAGATCACAAGTATACACAACATTTATTACCAGATATCCAGAATTAAAATTTTTAACAGAACAACGACTAGCTGATCAGATCCATGTAATAAACAAAAATAACAGGATACCCTAGTCGGAATTAGAAAACATCAAACAACAAGTACAACAAATACTAGAACAAAATAATGTGCAATCAGAAGAACAAGAAAATACAGTAATGGACTCAAACATCCCAGAGCAAACAAACAAAGAACAACACGCAACAATTAAACAATCAAAGGAAAACGAAATCTTAATACAGCCACCAGAACAAGCACAAAGAGAACACGTAGTGACACACATGTTAGATATAGAAGAAAAGTTTCAGCTGACATATATAGAATAAAAAGACACAAATACAGACATTAGACCATTCTTGCATAGACCACCAAATAACCCACAAGTCAAAACAACAATAACAACTATCAACACAATCATACACAACAAAATAAATGAAAATACTACTATGGAAGAGTTACAACTACTGGTTTATACAGGAGCACTCACTACACTAAATATACACACTAGACAGAGATGAGAACCAACCAACACACAGAGAAACCCACAAAACCAGCATGGCAACACAGGCTACAGATCAGAATAGAAAAACTGAGAAAAGACATTGGACAGCTAACACAATTTATAAGAAATGAAATGTCAGAAAAAAAACGAAAATGGTTAGGTAAAATCTCACAACAAGAAGCGATAGAGCAATTAGATGAAAAGAAGCAGAAATTACAAGCATTGGCCAAATGACTTAGAAGATACACAAAAAGTGAAAATAGAAGGAAACAAAACCAAACATTCAACACAAACCAAAAGAAATTTTACCAGACAATAGATAACACACACATTAAAATAGACAATCCACCAAACATAACAGACATGGAACACTTCTGGAGCAAC
The DNA here is from genome assembly GCF_023864345.2 of Schistocerca serialis cubense. NCBI lineage: Eukaryota > Metazoa > Arthropoda > Insecta > Orthoptera > Acrididae > Schistocerca > Schistocerca serialis. The sequence goes on from NC_064639.1 coordinate 695,709,393, forward strand.
ATATGGTCAAACCCGGTACAACATAACAGGCATGCACGGTGGATACAAGCAGAAACAGACACATACAAGATGATACCACAAATGCCTGAAGTGATAATTTTGCAACATGAAGTCACCCAAGCAATTAATTCTACTCACAATTGGAAAACCCCTGGAAAAGATAAAATAGCAAATTTCTGGCTAAAGAAGTTCACCTCAACACATTCACATCTAACTAAATTATTTAACAGTTACATTGCAGACCCATACACATTCCCTGATACACTTACACATGGAATAACTTATCTGAAACCTAAAGATCAAGCAGACACAGCAAACCCAGCTAAATATTGCCCCATAACATGCCTACCAAAAATATACAAAATATTAACTTCAGTCATTACACAGAAATTAATGACACATACAACACAGAACAAAATTATTAATGAAGAACAAAATGGCTGTTGCAAAGGAGCATGAGGATATGAAGAGAAACTGATAATAGATGCAGAGGTGACATATCAAGCTAAAACTAAACAAAGGTCGCTACACTACGCATACATTGATTACCAAAAAGCTTTTGATAGTGTACCCCACTCATGGTTACTACAAATATTGGAAATATACAAAGTAGATCCTAAATTGATACAGTTCCTAAACATAGTAATGAAAAATTGGCAAACCACACTTAATATCCAAACAAATTCAAATAATATCACATCACAGCCAATACAGATTAAGTGTGGAATATACCAAGGAGACTCATTAAGTCCTTTCTGGTTCTGCCTTGCTCTGAACCCACTATCCAACATGCTAAATAATACAAATTATGGATACAATATTACTGGAACATACCCACACAAAATCACACATTTGCTATACATGGATGATCTAAAACTACTGGCAGCAACAAATCAACAACTCAACCAATTACTAAAGATAACAGAAGTATTCAGCAATGATATAAATATGGCTTTTGGAACAGACAAATGTAAGAAAAATAGTGTAGTCAAGGGAAAACACACTAAACAAGAAGATTACATATTGGATAACCACAGCGACCGCATAGAAGCGATGGAAAAAACAGATGCCTATAAATATCTAGGATACAGACAAAAAATAGGAATAAATAACATAAATATTAAAGAAGAACTAAAAGAAAAATATAGACAAAGACTAACAAAAATACTGAAAACAGAATTGACAGCAAGAAACAAGACAAAAGCTATAAATACTTATGCTATACCAACATTGACCTTCTCATTCGGAGCAGTGAAATGGAGTAACACAGACCTAGAAGCACTCAATACACTTACATGATCACAATGCCACAAATATAGAATACATCACATACATTCAGCAACAGAAAGATTCACGTTAAGCAGGAAGGAAGGAGGAAGGGGATTTATTGACATAAAAAACCTACATTATGGACAGGTAGACAATTTAAGAAAATTCTTTATAGAACGAGCAAAAACTAGCAAAATACACAAAGCAATCACTCATATAAATACATCGGCTACACCATTGCAATTTCATAACCACTTCTACAACTCTTTAGATCACATAACATCAACAGATACGAAGAAAGTAAATTGGAAAAAGAAAACACTACATGGCAAGCACCCGTGTCATCTAACACAGCCACACATCGATCAAGATGCATCCAACACATGGCTAAGAAAAGGCAATATAGACAGTGAGATGGAAGGATTCATGATTGCAATACAGGATCAAACAATAAACACCAGATATTACAGCAAGCATATTATTAAAGATCCCAATAACACAACAGATAAATGCAGACTTTGAAACAACAAATAGAAACACTAGATCACATCACAAGCGGATGTACAATACTAGCAAATACAGAATACCACAGAAGACATGACAATGTAGCAAAAATAATACATCAATAGCTTGCCTTACAACATAAACTTATAAAACAACACGTTCCCACATACAAGTATGCACCACAAAATGTACTGGAGAATGATGAATACAAATTATACTGGAACAGAACCATTATAACAGATAAAACAACACCACATAACAAACCTGACATCATACTCACCAATAAAAAGAAGAAATTAACACAACTAATCGAAATATCCATACCCAATACAACAAATATACAAAAGAAAACAGGAGAAAAAATTGAAAAATACATCCAACTGGCTGAGGAAGTCAAGGACATGTGGCATAAGGATAAAGTTGACATTATACCAATTATACTATCAACTACAGGAGTCATACAACACAATATCCACCAGTACATCAACGCAATACAGCTACATCCAAACTTATATATACAACTACAGGAATCTGTAATTATTGATACATGTTCAATTACCCGAAAGTTCCTAAATGCAATGTAACATATACCATACAGTTAAAAGGAAGTCACGCTTGATCAAGGTCTGCGTCACTTTCCATTTATGACCAGACATAACATCTGAGAAAAGAAAGAATAGTAATAATAATAATTTCAATAATGATACTTACATGGCCTCATCATTTCTGCAGTCTTTTTTTAAAAACTCACACTGCAAATTTTCTGAAATTTGATTATATAAAAATAATTTCAGATTAGACAGTGAGTGTATACATCATTCAGTGAAAACTACTTTAATTTTTCCTTCAAGGAATTTCCATAGCTTCACAACAGCCAATCTACATCCGCAAATAATGGAGTTCATAGACATAAAGATGTGTACAAACAAGGTGCTACTGAGAAGAGTGTAAGCTATCTTAAGTTCGTATTCCCATGTAATGTCTAATCAAAGCCATATTATAGTTCTGTCATTTACAAACATAATCAACCCATATAAAACCACAGGCAACGGGAAAACATTTGCGGTGTGCCCTCCAGTGCTGGCATCAACATTGCTTTGACTGGAGCTGGGTCAACTTATATGCCAGAGTCTGATCCTGTCAGGGAGAGTGCCTGACAATCAATACCAGTCTGAGTAGTGGCATCATAGTGGTCAATAGTATTGTTACACCAGTTACTCTGTTTTCATGGTAACATATGGTGGTGTCACTAACACAAAGAGGTGCTGCATATCGTTTGGGAAGTTTCTACAGAAACTTCTTTCAGTGGCAGTTTGGCTGTCACCAATTCCTCTTTTATTACTCATCTATATTTCTTGTACTGTGCATAAGAGAGCCAATATTCTTTATGTTATGCCTTGTATTCTCCTTTACCAAAATATTGGTTTTGAGGATATACATAGAGCACTGAGTCTCTACAATTACTTGAATTCTGCCTTGCAACACCAACTTGTGAGTGTTTAACTTCGGAGACGTATTGTTTACTGTTAAAGAAATTGCAGAATATTATGGGCAGCTGACACATTTGTGTGCAAATGACTGTTTAATTTGGCATTTTGTTCAATTCTCTGAGATACCTGTATGTACTGTTCACTTGAAAACTGCCATAGAGGCCAAAATCAGCTGACTGTGTGAGTCATTTGGATTTACACTCAATTAAAGTTAAAATTAATAGCACTTGTCTGTACAGGATTGATGTTCACATATCATAGGAATTATTTGAATTGTTCTCTTCTGGAGAATAAGTATCCTACTCACATAGAATCTCATTCCAGACTTCAACCACTCATTACAGGTGTGAGTGGATTAATATACAGGATGTTTCACAATTCCTATTACAGACTTCTAGGAGCTGTAAATAGAACATATAAATAAAGTTTTGATAAGTAACCTATGTGTGGAAGCTTACCATTTGGATGTAGAATAAGTCTGAAGATTGGATCACTTTCAAATCTCCTGCTTCACAGTGCACGCAAATTAACAATTGTAAGCTCTGACCTGTGTGCTCTACAGCAGCCCATGCCATGAACATGTTTTGAAGACACATCTTTGGGTCCTTTTCTATGTATGAAGGATGTCCTCTTCAAAGTTAAGAGTGCAGTGCTTCTGTGGAGCACCATAGTCAACCCTCTAGTTGTGAATGTACCTCTTTTTTGCAGCTAGGCAAAAAATGATGTGTAATGTCATAATTACAAGAGGAACCAATGTCAGTGCTGTCATCTCAGTTTGTGTGTGTACCATGAGGTGAGAGATTCGAAAATAATCCAATCTTCAAACTAATTTTATTTGCAAAGTATACGTTTCTGGAATTGGGTTCCTTATCAGAACTGTATCTACTAAGTCCTCTCTACAGTCCTTAGAAGCCTGTAATAGAACCTGTACAGCATCTGAGAAAGCAGATTGGGTCCCCATCATCCTACTTTGTCTTTTATACTCCTAATTACAATAGCTAGGATCTATACAAAGTTTTTTCTTTTCTTGTTGTTATTCTTCCCGAAAATTATGATGAGCACACACTACATGAATTTACAAACTAATGTAAATTAATTTCCACTGTGAAACCTATTTATTCAGATTATGTAATTCACTGTTCTGAATGTTTTCTATTAATTAGTTTTGCTGGAAATCATGTATTTCAAAAGTTATTGTATTTCAAACTTTTCAATCTAGAAGGCATCCATGAAAATCTAGTTAGCTAATAAATAGACTCAGAGAAGTTGATTATCTCTAAACAGTAGACCAATTTTTCTCATTTCAAAGACATGTTTATTTTAGCTCAGACCTAATTAATTTAGGAGATATTACTAATTAAAGATTTCAACCAGAACAAACTTTCAGTTCATATTGTGACCAAACCACTGTGAAGTTCTGGAATATGTTAATGCATTTTCTGAATGTATTGACACTAATAACAAACATGTAATTGCCATAATTAAGAAATGCATAATTTTTAATATTCAAATCTTAATAATCAGTATGGATGCCATACCTAAAAGTCACGAATTCTCTTAGTGTAAGCATAACTCGGTTTTGTATACCTATAGCTCATATCGATTATTTGGTAAACAAAGTCTGCCAGTCATTATTACGCCTATTTAAAAAGGAATAATCTGAGCTAGAGAAATTTCAAATAATAATCAAATAACCAAATACATAATATTCTAATGTGCTTCTATAGAAGAACAAAACGTGCACAATTCCATGATTTTTGTTTTTCTTTCTTGGTTCGTTGATTGTTTGGTGTGGGGGAAGGGACCAAACAGTGAGGTCATTGGTCCCATCACATCAAGAAAGGAGGGGGAAGGAAGTTAGTTGTGAGGTACATAATGAAAAAAGTTCTGAAGACAGTCAAACAAATAATCAAATTTTGGAAGAAATGGCAAAGGCTTCACCCACTAATGGTAAAAATGTAAATAATGTTGAAAGTAATTATGAACTGATACAACACCATAATGGCAAGCAAGAACCTGCCGGTGACGTCTTGTTTGATAAAGTCAATACAGAACAAAATGGGGGTATGGGCAATAGCATGGCAAAAGTAAAAGCTAAGCTTTTAATTTAGATACAAAATGAATGAATTAGAAGGAGAAATTAGTTCAAACATGGCAACATAAAGAAAGAGCTGGGGGTTGTAAATAAAGATTCAACAAAATTTGATCAAAGAATTGCTGAAGTAATTTTGAGAGCCAGTTGAGTGAGACTAATACAGAAATAGAGTCTAAATTGGAGGAAGTAGCCAGTCATTCTAAGGCTGATAAGGAAAATGTTGTAAAATTATATAAGAATGGGTTGGAAGCAGTTAACGCTAATTGTCAGAAAGTTCATGGGGATAACAAAACTTATTGTGGTAAAAAAAAGAGAATTTGAAAACACAGTTAGAACAGACAAAAGAAGCAGTCAATAATTCAGTTCTAAATCTGGAAAATAAAGTAGGAAATAAATGTATTTCTATAAAAAAGGGCAGTTTTCTGGGGGTTAATGAAATCATAAATTCAAAATTTACTGAAATTAAAAATAAGGTGAATCAAAGTATTGATGGAGGTGATCATTTTGTATCAGGTGTTTCATCTTTAATTAGTTGTAAAAAATTTAACAATTTTGAACCTTGTGGTAATGTACACCCAACTGACTTTATTAGAGAATTTGATGATTTGCTTAAGGGATGGAGTGAAAGAGAGAAAACATCTTTTGTAAGAGGTTTTATGAAAGGGGATGCTTATGGTTGGGCAGCAGAAGTAGCAAGTAAATCTGTTTCTTGGGAAGAATTCAGAAAGGTCTTCCTTGAAGAATATTGGTTCAAGTCATTCAAGAAACTCATGGGTACTACTGACCAAATTTTTCTTGTGGTATTTTGAGACCCAACTTGCTCAGTTTCCAGTGTCCCAACATATCTGTGAATGTCTCATATATGATAGTTCTGCCAGATTGTGGAAACATTGCAGAAATTTCATCCAGTATGAATTGGCAGTTTTCACAAACAGTTTATTCGATTTTTTTTTTTACACTAAGGCTCTGATTTTCTTGTAATTTTATGTGGTCTTTCCACTTAAAATAGTTTTTTATACACACTCCCAGAAAAATGTGTCAATTCTCTACAAGTTTTCTTGCATTTCACTACGCTGCAATAGCATCATCAATGAATATCCTCGAATTGTGAACATAATTTAGTTACATAGGCCTTCACAATGTGGGAGGGGGAAAGGGGGGCACTTGCCCCGTCCTGAATCCTGGGTAGTCTTTTTATTCAGTTCAGAATTCTGTCATACTTTTAGCAGTTGTAGCTGACCACTAGGTAGTGTAGTAGGGTCCACAGATTGTTCAGAGTACAGGGGAGACTTGGGTAGGTGGCAGACAGACCAACAGTGGACATGCACACAGATCATCATTGATCACTCAACTTAACTCCTCCATAAAGATGAACAAATGTTTAATTATTTCATCCTGCCAGTACAGTGGTAGTGGTGCATTTCCTTCTTTGGATAATATTATGAGACTGTAGCTGCAGGCAATGACATACACTGAGCAACGTGCATGCACTGCCCCAGAGACAGTGACTCTGGTGTGTGAGGCTAGCTGAAACTGCAGGATGTGGCTGCGCTGGCGTCACAGGTGGCCACCAAATCTAAAAATGGCTCTGAGCACTATGGGACTTAACATCTGTGGTCATCAGTCCCCTAGAACTTAGAACTACTTAAACCTAACTAACCTACGGATATCACACACATCCATGCCCGAGGCAGGATTCGAACCTGCGACCGTAGCAGTTGCGCGGTTCCGGACTGAGCGCCTAGAACCGCTAGACCACCACGGCCGGCCCACCAAATCTCCTCTACTATAAATGGACAGTGGCACAGCAATAGCAATACCCGGAGTCGATGCCTGGACCGATGCTGATTAGCAGGAGTGGGTGGCTGGTGGAGTGTTGGCCGTCTGGGCTGGGCTGACAGGCAGTCATCATTGGATTGTGACCTGGTGGCGGTAGAGCTGCAGCGACCCCCCAATTGACATGGACTGGTTACCACATACTGCACAGCTGGCCAAATGAGCTGCCTGAGCTGCGGTTAAATACTGCCTCTCTCTGCTGATTTCTGCTGCTTACATCTTGAACGTGTCGTGCCGAATCGTCTGGAAGATGATGGTGTCTGGGAGGTGTTGCATAACCGGCATCAGTTTGGCCAAGCTGCATCGATGATGTGACATTGGGTTGTGGCCTGGTTCCAACAGTCATGGACTGACGACACAGTTCGGTGACCGAGGCTATGGCCTCATTACAGTTCTTGTCTCTGACTTCTGCTCCAGTTTTTCCTATAGTTTTATCCCATTACTCAGTTATTGTTTGTGACTAAACTAAGTAGTAGCAGTTCCAAGGTATGGAAATTTGACAATGGGCAGGGGAGTGGTGTGCTGACTCTATGCCATACCACATCTGCATGACTCCACATGGCAGAAGATGATGATACAGCGTTCGATCGACTTCACATTTTCCACAAGGGCTGGTCTCAGAGTTTATTTTTAGTTTTATATATTAAAGCTGTGTGTGGACCCTCTTATAGATCTCCTTAAATCATTTTTATCATTTTTATGGGCTTATTCGGCTGAATTTCTCAGTGGACGGATAATATGAATTAAGTCAGCATTCACCTATGAAATACAGCTTGCCGTCGCATCAAATTCCCAATGGCTCTGGGTCAAATGTGTGAAACTTACGTGACAAAGTTGCTGACTTTTAAAACAATGACTAATGGAATGCTGGCAGTTTCAGGTGAATTCTGTTTCACTCTATGCCGATTTCTTCTGTATCTCATTTCAGCCAAACCAGAGCACACACGTTTTACTTGCTGTCACCAGGTGCAGATACTTGAGCTCTCGAAGATCTTATTCCTCCTTTTCTTCTTCTTTCAACCCAGTATTAGGCCTAGTGGCTTGTTACAGTCTCAGTCCATCTCCTTGCTGGTCTTCCTGCATCTCTGAGTTGGTGCCTTTGGATTTCTTGGAGGACGTGACCGGTTTTCACCCATAGTAAACGGTCTTTTCAAGAGCCTGTAGTTGTGTGCTGTGTGGAGGATTGGTCTTTCTTTGATATCCTTGAGGATGTCGTCAGATTTTTCGCTGTCCTTTAGGAAGTGTCCAGCTGTTTTTCTCGTGAATGACATCTACACACTCATTAGCTTCCATTCGTCATTTCTGCCCAGTGTCCAAGCTTTGCTGCCATACAAGAGGGTAGGTTTGGCTAGCGTGTTCTATAGTTTTAGTCTGGTGTGCCACTGAACAAGAGATGATTTGAAGATGCTATTTATTAGTACCGACACTTTTGTAAAGTCTGTGATTTTGTGTTGCATGTGCTTTTTCTTGAATGTAGCTGATCTATTTGACCAGCGATACTTGCACTAGCGTTGTGCTGTCTATTGAAATTTTAAATTCTGTCATTGTCTTTCCCGACGAAGACCATGGCTTTGGTTTTATTGACGGCGATGTACCTGTTGTACAAATTTTTCTCTGAATAAGTACACAACTACTACCAATTAGAAACAACTCCAGAGATTTGCAAGGGCGTACCCAGAATTTGGGCTAGAGGGGGAGGGGGGGCAGTTCATATTAGTCTCAGGAAAAAGGGAGCAGGAACAACAGGCGAAATAAAAGACAGAGGGATAGAGTAACAATTAAAATCGCTCAAAAGATGAAAGGCCGCTGGACCTGATGGGATACCAGTTCGATTTTACACACAGTACGCGAAGGAATTTGTCCCCGTTCTTGCAGTGGTGTACCGTAGGTCTCTAGAAGAGCGTAGCGTTGCAATGGATTGGAAAAGGGCACAGGTCATCCCCGTTTTCAAGAAGGGACACCGAACTGATGTGCATAACTATAGACCTATACCTCTAACGTGGATCAGTTGTAGAATTTTGGAACACGTATTATGTTCGAGTATAATGACTTTTCTGGAGACTAGAAATCTACTCTGTAGGAATCAGCATGGGTTTCGAAAAAGACGATCGTGTGAAACCCAGCTCGCGCTATTCGTCCACGAGACTCAGAGGGCCATAGACACGGGTTCCCAGGTAGATGCCGTGTTTGTTGACTTCCGCAAGGCGTTCAATACAGTTCCCCACAGTCGTTTAATGAACAAAGTAAGAACATATGGAGTATGAGACCAATTGTGTGATTGGATTGAAGAGTTCCTAGATAACAGAACGCAGCATGTCATTTTCAATGGAGAGAAGTCTTCCGAAGTAAGAGTGATTTCAGGTGTGCCGCAGGCGAGTGTCGTAGGACCGCTGCTATTCACAGTATACATAAATGACCTTGTGGATGACATCGGAAGTTCATTGAGGCTTTTTGCGGATGATGATGTGCTATATCGAGAGGTTGTAACAATGGAAAATTGTGCTAAAATGCAGGAAGATCTGCAGCGAATTGATGCATGGTGCAGGGAATGGCAATTGAATCTCAGTGTAGACAAGTGTAATGAGCTGCGAATACATAGAAAGAAAGATCCCTTATCATTTAGCTACAAAATAGCAGGTCAGAAACTGGAAGCAGTTAATTCCATAAATTATCTGGGAGTACGCATTAGGAGTGATTTAAAATGGAATGATCATATAAAGTTGATCGTCGGTAAAGCAGATGCCAGACTGAGATTCATTGGAAGAATCCTAAGAAAATGCAACCCGAAAACAACGGAAGTAGGTTACAGTACGCTTGTTCGGCCACTGCTTGAATACTGCTCAGCAGTGTGGGATCCGTACCAGATAGGGTTGATAGAAGTGACAGAGAAGATCCAACGGAGAGCAGCGCGCTTCGTTACAGGATCATTTAGTAATCGCGAAAGCGTTACGGAGATGACAGATAAACGCCAGAGGAAGACTCTGCAGGAGAGACGCTCAGTAGTTCGGTACGGGCTTTTGTTGAGGTTTCGAGAACATACCTTCACCAAAGAGTCAAGCAGTATATTGCTCCCTCCTACGTATATCTCGCGAAGAGACCATGAGGATAATATCAGAGAGATTGGAGCCCACACAGAAGCATACCGACAATCCTTCTTTCCACGAACAATACGAGACTGGAATAGAAAGGAGAACCGATAGAGGTACTCAAGGTACCCTCCGCCACACACCGTCGGGTGGCTTGCGGAGTATGGATGTAGATGTAGATGTAGATGTAGAACAGGCAGAATTTCTTAATAAATAAAACAGAAAACCAGTGAAAATTTGGTTTTAATAAACATTTTAAACATGAGGAAACAACTGCATAACAATACACAGTTTTAATTTAGTGTTAATCCTGTTGGGTTTGCCGCAGATTCGTCAGTTACTTTCTTCTCTAGCATCCTACAGTTTTCTTTCAAGTAATTTAGGGTGTATGCTCATCAGGCACAACCCAGTGAGCCTTTCTCCTCCCATAGTGCTTGTAAACCACGTCTTCACTCTTCGAAGCGTACTGAAGGATCGCTCAACAGTCATCGTTGTGCATGGAATAGTGTCCAAAATTCGTAGTGCTTTTCTCGTGCTAGGGGAAAAAAGATATTGGTCTCGTAAAACAGGTCAGGGGCTTCTATGTCCTTTAATTTAGCTTCAGGTATATTCTTTTTCCTCCATAAATTATACCATAGGTCCAGTTCTCCAGCAATATCATCCAAACCATAAATTTTTGAAACAGGTCTACGTTTTTATGAAATTCTGTTATACTAGTTTGGCTCATATTCAAGCGATGTAGCTTATTTAGAGTAAAAGCCGGAGTATTTTCTGGTGAAAATCGAATATTAACTAAGACATGAGTGAGTCAGTGTATGGTATTACCAGCAAGCTTCAGCAGTATTCTCTGCCACTTCCTGATGGCAGATCGTGGAACAGCAATTTGTATTTCCAGTTCCTCTGCAGTGGCTTCTGCTTTTCCAAGTAATTCTTTAGTTGTTCTGTCCGCTTTCTTTCGGTCATTACTGAAAATGTCAAGGATTCCTGTGATGTGTTCCCTCGCCGCGATCATGTCCATAGACTTAGATTGCAGGGCATTAGCCACTGGTTGCAAAACTGCGAAGTATTTGGCTATTGTTTGTATAGCTAAGAGGAACTCTGGTTTTGTGATGGCTGAACTTAACTGACACACAGATTTTCTCGTTGCTTAATTTCCCTCCGTGGACAGTTTTCCTAGAGCTTACACAACCTCTGGGAAATGTTGAGAAAATAGTCTGATGGATTTGTATTTTTCAGACCATCTCGTCTCGCACATTCGTGATAAATTGGGGGCATATTTCCGCCGCGTAGTCGATTCTCTAAAAAAGTTTCTAATTTCCTGTACTGCACTTGCATCGTTCACCACAGGGTTGAGTTTGTGACCTGAACAACGAACGTATGAGGCTCGATAACACTTCTCTCTTAAAATGACTTTTTTTTGTAATTGTGACAGACTAAACGCTACTGGGTTGGTGCATAAGTTTGTAGCTTATTTCCATAACTCAACAGATACACGTAACAGAGACTTCAGCCACCAATAATACACAGGGTTGTTATACTTAAAGGCACACTTTCAAAACGCTGTAGAAATAACACCAATGGCCAGAATGACGTCAAATTGCAACGGAATATTATCGGAGATGAGGGAAAACGTATGGCACAAGAAAAAAAAAATAGTATGAAAATTGATCAATAGATGGTGCTGAATGTGTCAGAATACGTAAATGAAAACACCTGTCATGCGCACGACCCATTGAAGTTGTTATAAACACGCCGAGTACACGGCTTTTCCTCCTTTCGCGTCTGCAACGTTCGGCATAACTGTCTCAATACAGGATCGCGCTCTGCTTGTAAAGCTGTGTTACAGGAATGATGAATGTGCACATGTCGCTCTGCAGAAGTCCCATACACTGAAGCGTTTGAAAAAAGGCATTGGTCCGATGACTGCCGTGGGTCTGGAGAAAATGATTCAGGAATTTGAAAAGACGGGTTCTTTTGGTGTGCAAGCTGGTAGAGGGAGGAAACGAATTGATTCGACGTCAGTGGAAGCAGCGGTCACAGCAATGCAGGAGGAGACGAGTGGTGGTGTGCAAACGGGGTTCAGGGGTATGTCCAATATCCTTCTTTGCTATCCATTCAAAATTACCCATGTGCACGAGTTGCATTCTGTTGACCTGCCAGCAAGAGAAACATCTGCTTTAGAATTTCTTGCACACATAGAAGTAGACGATGATTGACATTGGAAGATTTTGTGGACAGACAAGCCCACTTCAATCTGACAGGATATGTCAATACACAGAATTGTCGCATATGGGCAGCGGAGAATCCACACGCAAATCAACCAGTACCACTTCATCCTGAAAAGGTCGCTGTGTAGTGCAGGTTTAGGCATCATTTATCAAAGGGCCTATTACCTGTACCGTCACTTAGTGCTATGAATGTCTTTTGCGCAACCACGCCATTTCAGCTCTCCAACAGAGTGGATGGGATCATTTTTATGCAAGATGGAACACCTCCGCACATTGCAAATCCAGTTAAGCAGCTGCTGGAGCGCCAGTTCGGAAATGCTAGAATTATCAGCCGCCATTTCCCTACAGCCTGGACGTCCCGATTACTTGATCTTAATCCGTGTGACTTCTGGCTGTGGGGCTATCTGAAAGATGTCTTCAGTGTAAAGATTGCAAACTTAACTGCATTGAAGGCACACATTGCGCAACACATTCTGGACGTAACCCCGGAAACACTTCGATCAGTTGTGGAACTTACTGTTTCTCGATTTCAGCTTGTTGCAGAAAACGGTGGACAGCATATTGAACATGTTTTGCGCCAGTCACACGGAAATTAATAATCCGATTTGATTTTGATTGATGCTTTTCATGCGGTTTCTGGCCTCAGAACAATTAAAAACCGACATGAGTGATACTTTTTATGCGGTTTTTGGTCTCAGGAAAATTGCAAACCGATTTTCCCAACCGATGTGATATGACCTTGTCGTGGTGGATTGGGTTACGTAACTAACAGTATCACACCTGTACACCCATGCACTCTGGGCAGTACAGTTTGTCTAACGTCAAACGTACACCTTAGGGATTGTTGTATGATTCATTTGTCATTTGTAGTCGTCCACTATTAAATTATGATGCTCGCAGCACCATCTATTGCTACATTTTGTGACTATTTATTTTTCTTCTGTCATACGTTTTCCCCCTTGTCCGATAATATTTCGCTGCAATTTGACGTCATTCTGATTAGTGGTGTTATTTCTAAAGCGGTTTGAAAGTTTAATTATAATCACCCTGTATATGAACAACAGACTACCAACGCTGGGATAATATTTGGTTTCCGCGATTGTAGAAATCATGTGGTTATAGGGGGAAGAACTCATCGAACCATGTTTGGAGCGCATTTTCACCTGGAAAGGAAGTCCGAGGTTGTTTTATAGGGAGCGGAAAAGATGAATATCTGAGGGCGCAAGATGAGATGAATAAGATGGATGCGGAATGGCTTCCCAACCCAACGACTGTGTAGTGTTTCTTAAGTAGTAGAACGCGGTCGGGCGTTACCTCGAGTGGCATCACTTCACGCAGCCTTCTTGGCCGATGTTACAGGACTGCGTCTGCGAGACGTCTCAGTTGTTGACAATAAAAGCCAGCAGTGATGGCTGCACATCGGGAAACCAATTCGTAGTACGCCACATCGTTGCTACTGCACCAGATGTGTAACATTATCTTTTGTGGATGGATATAGGTCTTTGTATGGGGAGTTGCCGCGTTGTTTGGCTCAAACGATCCTTCATTTTCCTTATGTTAGCATAAAGACACCATTTCTCGTCACCAGCAACGATACAGGTTAGGAAGAGTCGGTGTTGCGGACGAGCAAGCACAGGTGCACGTGTGGCCACTTACTGATTTTTGTGATTTTAGTACAGACGACAGCTTACGTATTGAGGCGCGAATGGACATATTTAAGCAAAATTATCTTTTGTTGGAAAATTATGACTGAGTTCCTGTTCGGAGTAGATCAAAATGTAACGTATTTTTAAGCTTTCGTTCGCACAATGTGTTCACGTAACTTCAGCCTCAAAAAGTCCCCCGTATGTCGAAAATACTGTAACATCGACAAACACAGAATTTTCGTAAACTGTCCGTGTATCAACTTAATAATTTGTTGCCGCACATAAAACTAAAATCTAAACGTAGTGCAGCTCTTTTAGAACACATTGGTGCCAGTTTCATTCTTGCACTTTGAAGAGTTTGCCTTTTGAGCGAGTTTAATGAAGTATAAGATTACGTGTCTGTTCTATGCTGGACGCGGCAGATGACGCACACAGAGAAACTTCTCAAGAAGGAGAGGAGGTACTGAAGAAGAACTCCGTCCTCAGCGAATATGCTTCAGGTATTGTATTCATACGAAACTGAAGACTTTATCAGAGAACGTACTTTTGAAACTTCCTGGCAGATTAAAGCTGTGTGCCGGACCGAGACTCCAACTCGGGATCTTTGCCTTTCGCGTGCAAGTGCTCTACCACGAGCACATGCCCACGAAAGGCAAAGGTCGCGAGTTCGAGTCTCGGTCCAGTAAACAGTTTTAATCAGCCAGGAAGTTTCATATCAGCGCACACTCCACTGCAGAGTGGAAATCTCATTCTGGTTAACGTACTTTTGCTTTGAGAATTTTCTCCGGATAATTTTCTATTTTTCTTTCATACGACTGAGTTCACAGATGACGGTGCGCGAGTTGGGATGTCAGTCATTAAAACAAAGGCGTTTTCGTTGCACTGAGGCCTCTTCAAGAAATTTTAGTCTCGAACTTACTCCCGCGAATACAAAAATATTTTGTCGAGGCCCACTTACATACGGAGAAATGATCATCGTAATAAAATAAGAGAAATCAAAGCAAGCACGGAAAGATTTAAGTGTTCGTTTTTCCAAAGCTATTCCAGAGTGGAATGGCAGAGAAAATAGTGTGCAGACATGTAAGTGTGTATTGCAGAGTAGTCATTTAGATTTAGAATTTCTTTATGTACTGTATCGCATGTTACGTCAGTTTATATAGAGAACATCAAAATATTAATAATCCTATTGTTAACTCACAGATTACTGTACAATAAAATAACATCTAAGTTCAAATTATACATAAAAACTTAGTTAAGTATTCTGCCTTTTGAAAAACATTTAAAAAGAAGTAGTTAATGTAACTAAAGTCATTTTTATTTTTTAATTCCTGATACCCGTTGATAATTTCAATAACTCCTCGAAGCAGTTACAAACTTCGTAACTCATATATTCAAACGACTGGCTCCCAAAACTAATTACCTGCTTGGACTTTGTTTTTTACGCTGGTGCGGTGCGTGCTTCTTTCTTGGCTCTGGCGTGTGGAACGTTTGAAGATATGCGCGGAAAAACGGACTAACCCTCAAACGTAAAGACTTAGAGATAAGTGTTACCATCTGTTGATGGGTACGGGAACTATCAAAACTGACATTGGTCAAACCCCCAAAATATCCTAATGTGATACTTAATAGTGAGACCAATGTCAGTTTTGATAGTTCCCGTAACCAATAGAAGATGGCAACACTTATCTCTAAGTTTTTACATTTGTGAATTAGCCCGTTTTTCCGCGCATGTCCTCATTTACTGCCGCCCTTGTGGTCGCATTAACCCCCTGTCCGCGTGTAGACGGAAACGTTCGCGTGGTGTTATTGTGGAATGCTTGGTGCACTTGTAGTATGTAGGAACGAATGCTGAGTCTACTAGTGTTGTTGTTTGTGTTTGCCATTGTTTCAAGTACTTCGACGCAGGGCATAATTTGTATGTAAAGGTGACTGTAGAGGCTTACACTATGCTAGGTTGTGCTTTTCGAAGCTGTATTTTGCACGATTGTAGCATAAAAAGAACTGAAATTTTACTTTATATTTCCACTGCATGCAAAGTTAGGAGTTTTGCTGTCGAAATTTTGTAGAAAAGACAGTCTGAATGTAGTAAACGATCATACTTGTTCTTATCATTTCCAAGAGTCCGGTTAAGTAAGAAACTTTCGTCGGTCAGAATCGACGACGTTTCTGTATGAAAGAGTGTTTCAAATATATACATTCCATGAAGTACTTTGCGATGCAGCAATGCTCGAACCCTCAGAAAACTGGCTTTGAATTAGCTTTCGTTGTTGTGCATAGATGCAGCAACTTATTCTGTGAAAGGAGAGTCTTTAGAGGCCGGTCGCGGTGGTCTAGTGGTTCTAGGCGCTCAGTCCGGAACCGCGGGACTGCTACGGTCGCAGGTTCGAATCCTGCCTCGGGCATGGATGTGTGTGATGTTCTTAGGTTAGTTAGGTTTAAGTAGTTCTAAATTCTAGGGGACTGATGACCACAAATGTTAAGTCCCATAGTGCTCAGAGCCATTTGAGCCATTTGAGTCTTTAGAGACTTGTGTACAACACCTACAGAGTGGTTTCCAACTATTCGTCCAAAAATAATAAAAATTCCTGCAGAATGCGAATATTCATCCTTAATGCTGTCGTCAAAAACGAATAAGAAAAGCAAGACACCTCGAAAAAGGAGAACATGGTATTTTTTTATCCTGCTAACAGGGAATAACTAAATAACAATTTGGGAAAGTAAAAGTGCTGTAAAGAACTTCAGTTCACGTCAAAACCGTAATGCAGGCGGCGTAGCTCCTTTACTAACGTGCATATGTCCCTCTCTCAAAACATGGTCAACTGGAAATGTACTTTGTACAACATACAGTCCTTGATTATGACATGCAATTAATGTATATGTCTTAACAGTATTGTCGTTTGACAAGAGTTATATAAAATAACCAATACCGGTCAAGGGCAAAATAAATGTTTAAGTGGACCTGGTTGATGTTTATTGTTCTAACCACTTGTCTACAATTATTTTGCAGCATTACAAAGCTGATAATGCAAAAGTTTGGCATATTTACCGCACTGCATGTTAGTGTCGCTGACAAGAAGGTAAACTCGTAGAGTTTTTTGTAGGTCGTAGTGTGCAATACTTAATTCCCTGTGTTAACGTGTTCCAATAGATCGTGTTCCAAGTTCCTGAATTTTTAAGTTAACAGTTCGAATTAAAAGATGGACCAGTTATAAAATACATATATGATTTGATCTGTTAAAAATGTGCGGGGCATGAGCCTATCTTACGAAAAGGAACATTTTTAAAATTAATGATTTTACAGCAGCAAAGGATTTTATATTTAAAGAAGGTGAGAGAAATGATGTTGTTCTTGGTGACGTCACAGCGCCCGAAAGTAGCAGAGCTGATTGTCAAAATTTGTTATTTCCATGAACTTCCCTGCGATAACCATGTGCCGATGTCGTAAAAACAACGCCCGAATCTGCGGGAACGAGTTCAGATATTTTCAAGAGGGATTGAAGGGGGGGGGGGGGGGGCGGCAGTTGCCCCCCGACCCCTATGCCCCCCTGTACTTCGTCATTGTAGGCGGATATCAACATTGTAACAGCAACGTAGAGCTACCATTTTAATAAGACTTTTTAGGGCTTTCCACGTAATTTATTATTATATAAAGCTATAAAATACAAATTAATAGCCATAAGAAGAAAGATAAATTTAGAAACGATGATCTCAAACGAAACACATTTTTATTTTTTAATGTCGTCTGGTAATTAAATCATGGATTGTATAGTAACATTTTGTACAATTACGTAATAATCCTTAACTATTATTACATAATAATCCGTAACTCGAAAAATATTTTAAATGCTATTTTTCTGATTGGTTACTGCAAAATTTCCTGTGGCAAGACCCAATCGCAGGTCCAGACTAGGGAACTGTCTGTTGATTCTTTCTTCTTTCTCGTGGCCTTGTCCTGTGTCTTCATGAGTTGGTATGCTATTCTGGATTTGACAGTATTACTGGTAGGAAGTAGCCAGATGCTCTTCCTTTTGCCACCCCTACGACCAATTAAGGGCCATTTCGCCTTAGTCAGGCTATGAAGTAAGGTATATAATTTGTTTTGGGAAAACAAAGTAAAGCAGTCAGTGCAAATCTGTTTGCACATTATTTGTTGATTCTTAGACACCATTTTTCTGATTTTTTAAAGAAATTCAGTCATCATTAAGCCCATCGTCAAGGGGTTAGTGTTACTCCGTCCGTAATGAGACAGGTCCATAACGGAAGTCCTGCGCTCTGCAAATCTTATCTGAAATTAAAAAACAAATGATGATGATGATGAGTCCCATACTCCTTTACAGAGCGTAGGGGAGCGACGCGGGAGTCCCGCGCCGCCTTACTAGGCAAGGTCCTAGAGGAGGTGGTTTGCCGTTGCCTTCCTCCGACCGTAATGAGGATGAATGATGATGATGAAGACGACACAACAACACCCAGTCATCTCGAGGCAGGAAAAATTCCTAATTTTCTTAATCTGTAAGATATTGCGCACGGAGTAATAACGCAGTTTTTTTAAAATTTGACAAAATAATAAAATGGCACACATTTCAAACAGAAATGTAGGTTTGTCACGTTTTTTTGGTCACTGTTTTGCAACGACTAATCAATAAATTAAAATGCAAGAAATTATCCTATTACTCCTTGTCGACACGTCAGGGGAGTAACTCAGCCACATTTTAGAAATATGTCTATTTTACTGTGCCCACAATCCATTACTCACCGAGCATGCCCGCAACGACTAAACGCTATTTCTTTGTATTTTTTAAATTTATTAATCAGTAACTGCAAAAAACGCGACCAAACAAATACGTTGAAACTATATTTTTTATTTGAAGCATCCGCCATTTCCGAGTGTGATATCCTATAGATCAGTGTTTTTCAACCTTTTTGAATACGCGACCGTTTTCCAAGTAAAATCATTCTGGAGACCTCCAGAACCATGTCAGCGATTTCAAAGGCAACGTATTTACTTTTCTTTCTATTGATACTATACTGATCGAGAAATCACGTGCAAAGTGAAAAGAGGTCGCAGTGCTCTGTGGGCAGAGATATAATTATATTCTTTGCCGCGCTAGAGGCGTGCGGGTGAGAAGGGGTCAGCGCGGTTTCGGTCACTGCAATAGGTTGTCCGAGTACGCCAGCAAGTACAGACGTGATTATGGTCTTCACGCTTCGCTCTGAGCGAGCATAAAATGGACAAGTTTCTTAAAAGATCTGTGCAGCCCTACAAGTCTGGTACAAGTGGCAGTGGCGGAAGCTAATAAAAATCGAAAAAATGGACTTTATGACGACAGTTATGTGAAGTATGGTTTTACTGTAATGAACAATAAACCTCAATGTGTAATTTGCAGCGAAGTATTGTCACATGAGAGCATGAAACCATCAAAGTTTCTGCGTTACCTCCCAACTAAACATTCCAAGGAAGCTGATAAACCGTTGGATTTCTTCGAAAGGAAACTGAAAACACTTAACCAGCAGCAAATTACTATGATTCAGGTACTAAAATAGTAATGTTATGTGTTAATGTAAAATAGTATTAATGTTTCTGATTTTTTATTCGTTTTTCCGATTTAGCGATATTTTTTATCTGATTTCAGGTATCCATTATCAACGAGAAAGCGTTACTAGTTGCATTCCGAGTCGCTAAAGCAGGGAACATGCATACAGATGTAGAGAATCTTATTTTGCCAGCAGCCCTGGATATGGTTGAAATTATGTTAGGTAAGCAAGAGGCAAACAAGCTAAAAAGCACACCACTTTCTGATAATACCACTGAACGCACAATAAACCATATAGCAGATGACATTCTAGAACAGTTAGTCAAAAAATTAAAGAGGCGTCCACATTTTGCTTTGCAGTTTGATGAATCTACTGATCGCTTTGAAGCAGATGAAAGTATTATGGAAGGCATTTTATTTTGCAAAGCACTCGCTGCAAACACTATTGTCCAGTGACTGTATGACACGTTTTTAGAAAGAACTCTCAACTACGAGATTGATTGGACAAAATGTATCGACATTTGTAGTGATGGTGCTAAAGCTATGACTGGCTGTAAAAGTCGGCTCGAATGCCAAGTTCTTCGTGGACACACTGCTTTCTTCATCGGCAAGCTCTGGCAGCCACGATTTTAGCTTATGAATTAAATGATGTGCTTAAAGAAGTGATCAAAGCTGTAAACTCTATTAAATGTAAAGCATTACAAACTCGATTGTTTAGGATCATTTGTGAAGACATGGGTTCGCTCCATCAAAATCTCCTTTATCACACAGAGGTCAGGTGGCTTTCCAAAGGAAAGGTATTGACACAAGTTCTGGAACTAAAAGGTGAATTGTTAATGTTCTTACAAGATTCTAAATCTGGATATGTGAATTACTTTTGTGACCCTGTGTGGTTATAAAAATTAACATCTCTCGCCGATCTTTTTAACCACCAAAATATTTTAAACAGGAGCCTCCAAGAGAAATAAGAAAACATTATAACAGCTAAGGATACAATCAAAGGATTCCTCGCAAAATTTAGTTTGTGGCCAACGTTTTTACAAAAGATGATGTTTGAGTCTTTCCCATGTATTCAGACGGTTGTTGAAGAAATTGCAATGGTGGTACTAAGTTCTGGCAATCCTTGCATGATACAAAGCTTGCATAATTTGGAAGAAAAAGTGTTAAGTTACTTCCCAAACCTGAACTCTGACGCTACGACGGTCATAGAAGGATGACAGTACAGCTGGATGATCTGAGCACGATGACCAACGAATCACTTATAGATTTAGCATCTGAACGGATACTTAAAATGGATTTTAATTCGCAAAAGACTGACGTCTTCTGGATGAAGAGAAAAGAAGAGTATCCATAGCTGGCAAAGGAAGCTTTGAAATTATTAGTGCCATTCGCCACTTCCGACCATTGTGAATTAGTGCCATCTTCAATGGTGAACATAAAAACTAAGAAGAGAAACAGACTTCAACTAGAAAATGATTTGGTGATTTGTGTCTCAAAAATATAACCGCAATTTGACAAATTATTAATAAATAAACAGGCACAGCCTCCTCATTGAAACTGTTGTACATTTATTGTAGTCTAGGTCCTATAACCCTTGCTTACTTTCACCTGGCTAGGTGGCACACGTAGCAGATATCACTGGTGTCGCCCTATGAATAAAAACAATAAAATCTTAATAAGTGTCAAGTACGCTTTTTAATAATGCGAGACATTAGTTATCAGGCCTCAAATTGCAGTTGTGCCGATAAAGCGCTGTGCATTTGCGTATAATCGCTGGATCGTACCATTACTGTATTGACTTTATTCTTGATGGTACGGCTTATGCTCCGCAATAAAGAAATGGCAATAAAATAGCAGAAAACGCGGAAGAAAAAAGAGCGTAATGTTTTACATCAGTATTATTATTATTGTTATTATTACGACGAACAAAGTACATTAGACGCTCCGACAAAGACAACGCCGCCGACATTGCAGTATTCATCTGTAGCGACTCTCTCGCGTTGCAATTATTGTAACCGATACCTCCGCTCGGGTCTTCTCGATATTGCCAAATTCTGTGTGATGATATTGCAAACAAGACTCATGTTACTTCATGACAATGAAATTAATACCTCTATATTAATTCCATTTTAGATATGTCGTTGTTAACCAACATGAATTCAATAAAGCTGCGC
The DNA here is from genome assembly GCF_023864345.2 of Schistocerca serialis cubense. Lineage (NCBI taxonomy): Eukaryota > Metazoa > Arthropoda > Insecta > Orthoptera > Acrididae > Schistocerca > Schistocerca serialis. The sequence continues at coordinate 695,731,252 of NC_064639.1, forward strand.
GTTGAGCAATACGTGGCAGATGTTTCATTCAGCCAGCCGTCTTCTGTGCTTATGACTCATTTTGAAGCGAAAGTAAAAACAAATGTCTTTAGACGACTTCTTGTAGAAGGGATGTACAATTTATAAACTGTTTTAGTATTTTTCGGAATGGAATGCATTATCCTTTTTTTTACGTGAATTCCAACAGAAAAATATGTTTCCCGCAACGAGTGTTTCGCAGTGCAGGTAAGACTCAGAAGTGAATTATCCTCGTTAAATGAGGTCTCGCTGTATAGTCAATTTGTAAATAAGAAGATATTTTTCCCATTTTCTCAGTTACTTATTGGATCTTTTCATTTAGTTATCGATTGGTTCCTGAGAACAGTTTTCCCGTTTTGTATTTATTCATCGTTTACACGATGTATTTACTATAAAAAACCTATATTACGCGCAATTCAGAACTGATGTTAAACAAGGAATTACGTAATTTTAATAAAAAATAAATACCATTTTCCATAGGCCTATGTTTTTCTATTACAGAACCCCTAGTTTTGAGGCATGTAGCAGGGTGGTTATTTCATTTACTTTCATTCAGTTTCAAAAGAAGACAACATTTCTTTTTAATTAATTGCGAGAATATGTAGTATATATTTTTATAAACGATGGTACTAATTTATTGTAAAATATTTTTCAACTTTTTTATAATGCACTATCAAAAAAATAATGATTCACTCCCCGGCAATCACCACAATTAACTACACGAAAGAAATGAGAAGTTAACCAGGGGACCAGCAACGACGATTTTGTGGGAATCCAGATGAAGCCACAGAACTAGGAAAATAGAAACAACGTCAACATGCAGCGTGTGAATTAAAGAATGAGTTGAGCTCAGCAGAGACTGCTGTACCTCGTGCCTTGTCTCACTTCTGCCAATCCAAGCGAGCTACTGTCTGGTTCGAAGCTTGTTACTGAAATGCATTGTAGTAACCGTGGTGCCAAATCTTGCACGTGAGCTGTAAGCGTGTTGTTGAACCTATTTTGTATCACATTTGAACGCGAGCATCTTTTAAATGCGCTTTCATAAATTGTTCTCTTTCCGTGTGATATTTTTATCACAGCAGATGATTGACACGTATACTAAGTTGTCAGTAATACACAAGACGCTGCCACTGCACCGCCGTTCCAGCCTGGAAATTGGTGTGGTCCCTTCCCTCTCCCTGCAAACCTCTCAGACGTAAATACTACCTGTACAAGACTTAGTGGCTCTCGTCGCCCTAGTTCCATTCCTCAGAAGTGGGAACAGATCGATAGACATCGTGTTGCTTCTCACTACTGCAAGTGTTTGCATATTTGAACTCTTCAACAGGTTTAAATTAAATTCGTATTCATTATTATAAATAAGAACCAGATCTGAAGGTGAGCGAATATGCTAGGTGCTTTCACAAAACCTTGTCACTTCCATGTGACAGTTATACCATAGCGGATGATCGTCATGAAACATACGTTACCAGACATATTGTAACTGCTGACTGCTGCGATCGCGCCCCCCTGATCAAGGCTTTGCGACCGCCCCAGGGGGGCGCGACCCACAGTTTGGAAAACACTGCTATAGATGAAGAAAATTGTTTGTTTTTTGGTTTCAGAAAAGATTTGCAGACTGCAGGACTTCCGTCATGGATACACCTAATTCTGGACAAAGAAACTTTAATTCTTCGGATGGAGGTCTTAATGATGACTGAATATCTTAAAGCAATCGTAAAATGTTGTCGAACACCCAATAAATAATGCGCAAAAAGATTTATGTTGAGTGTTCAATTGGTTGTTCCAAAAAAGAAGTCGTAAAAATCGCTTATATTATAGATTGACTGGGGAGAATGGGCCCTTAAGAAGGATCCGATAAATCTCCACCCTAAAGTGGAGTTCGAGTAATCTGCATATAAGATCGTCACATAATCGTCTGAGCCACTGATATAAGCCTTCCACTCGGTTGCAAATGAAAATATCTTGATCAGTTCTGGAAACATTGCTGCAAAAAGCTCGCTCTGGTCCCAACCTACATTGAGGCTAGCTATTTTCACCAAAGCAACCGGACACCTTTAGGAACCGAAGACATCAGGCATCATTCGCGTCGACTTGAGCCACGATTTACAGTCGACTTCGTCAGTGTTCCTAATAGCCACCGGCAGAGCTTCCACCACAAGACAACCCGTCAAGCGTAGAGAGTGTACGCTGGTCTTCCTGCTTGGTATTTAACTAATGGGGCCATAATCTGCCTAACGCTGGAGCACCCAGTGACCGGAAACCACCGTCTGTGCTTGTTGGGAGCGATCAGCAAGGGTGGCCCATTTGCAACTGATGGGGCGTCCCGTGCTGGCTCAGATATACTTTCAGCAGTCAATAAGACCTCTAACCTGTTTTTAAGCCTAAAGTGAACAGTCGAGCCCGCGGTATCCCCTTTTATCTTCCACCTTTTACACTCTGGTGAATGTGGACCGGCCAAGCTGAGTACCGCGACATCAGGGATTCCAGGCGATACTATGGGCACCAGATGTGCTAGAGCTTTCGCCCCGGTTGCGTCAATGTCACCAAAGCGCGGTGTAACCAGCCTGAAGCCTGTCACTGCGGCCAATGCAGCCTCCAGCTGTTAATAGATAGTGAGTACTTCGCTTAGCATCCGTACAGGTGCAGCCTCTACCTGTACTTAACCTGCGTTCTTCTATACAATAAGAAGTTTAACTTTCACCAAAGCAGTCGCTTGATGCGATTTAAATACTAGTTCTACACTGTTTCTGACTATTACTTCGCTACACAGTCAGGTCACTCAACACAAATTTTCCAAGAATACACAAACATACAGAAAAATTTAATAGACACTGTACTATAAAGCACAGAAAATTGCACAGATTCTATTCACGTCTTCACAGAAGAGCAACTATTTGCGTGTGTGTGTGTGTGTGTGTGTGTGTGTGTGTGTGTGTGTGTGTGTGTGTGTGTGTGTGTGTGTGTGTACATACCGTAACTGGCACAGCCTCTAACAAGTTCCTAATAACAAAGAGGCGGTAGCGTTGTCTACTTGGCAAGCTAACCAATGACAATGAGCGCTCCCTAATGGTGCACTTTTTCAGTATGTGCCTAGGTACAGATGTGGCGGCGAGGGGTAGTTTTTCCTCTACAATTTACACACTTACCTTCGTGAGCTCCTCGGATCTGTTGGTCTGGACGATCAACTGCTCAACAGTTCAAATGGCTCTGAGCACTATGGGACTTTAACATCTGAGGTCATCAGTCCCCTAGAACGTAGAACTACTTAAACCTAACTATCCTAAGGACATCACACACATCCACGTCCGAGGCAGGATTCGAACCTGCGACCGTAGCGGTCGGGCGGTTCCAGACTAAAGCGCCTAGAACCGCTCGGGCACAACGGCCGGCAGGCACAACAGTTGCACGACTGTTCGCGCAGCCGTCGTTTACCCCTGTCATCTATGGCCCGTGTGTACCAGAGTTGGCCCGGCGCCGGTTTTGGATAGCACCATTTGCAATGATATGGATATTAACGCCGACTACATAGGTGCAGGGCAAGTAAAACAGTGCTGGGTGAACTAGCTCCTGACGCTGAATTATCGATTCAAGAAGAAGTTCGTCGATCAATGTTTGAATGCAGAGACTAATTTACACTAGAACTGTCACAACGATACAGGGCCAAGAACGAAATCACCATGCTCTGGCAATGGAGAATCTCGTAGAAGTTTACAATGAGCTTACAAGGAGCAAGTGCTGCAAAAAACAAAGAGGTATCATAGGCATCCACGTGCAGCCATTACGGTTCTGGACGTTGTTGCTAGATGGACAGCACAAGAAATCTTTCAGTTTATAATTAAATGGGTCTTTGGTGACTCATTACCCTCTCCATTACTTATAATCAAACGCGGTTTTGGCCACTTGTACCTCAATTTCAACATGCCAGAGAAGCTTCTTCAAACTGAAACTAATAAAAATTTATCTTCACTCTACGATGAATCAATCTAGCCCATCTAGCCAATCTGTCCATTTTATTAACTGAAAGAAAAGTTTCAAATGGGATATATTTCAATGGTGCTTTTCAGAACTACAGTAAAATAAAGACACAAAAACATGTAGAATAATAACATCAATAATGGATTCTATCTCGAACTAAGATTACAAAACTAACTGATACAGTCGTGCAAGCTTCGTTTCCGGACATGTAAAATAAAGGGTAGTTATCATTTCCTTGCACCCTACCTTATGGTTGCTGTGCTAAATGTTGATTGATCCGCCCGGCGGATTAGTGTCGGGGTCCGGTGTGCCGACCAGCCTGTGGATGGGTTTTAAGGCGGTTTTCCATCCCATTATTCTGCCTCAGTTACGCTATGTCGGTGATTGCTGCGCAAACGCTGTCTCCACGTATGCGTACACCATAATTACTCTACCACGCAAACATTGGGGGCTACACTCGTCTGGTATGAGGTATGAGACGTTCCCTGGAGGAAGGGGGGGGGGGGGGAGGGGTCCACTGGGGGCCGAACCGCTCAATAACCCTGGGTTCGGTGTGGGGCGGCGGTGGGGTGGGTGGACTGCTGTGGCCTGTTGTGGGATTGTGAACCATTGAGGGCTACGGCGGGACGACGAAGCCTCCCCATCGTTTCAAGGTATCCGGTTTAATACACAATACACAATATCTTTAAGTTCGTATACTACAGGTACTAGAGCATAAAGTAAATACTTATTTTTGTTCCTAGCTATTACAACTGGGAAAAAAACTATACTACTAAAAAAAGTTGTCACTTTTGTCAAACACTGTAGATGTCTTCCATTGCGAAGCATATATTTGAAATTTGGGTTAGAGATGTTGACAACCTTCCTCTGCAATTGTGCAAAAGCGTAGCACCCTCTACTGTGATCCTCGGGCTGCGAGACGCTTCAGACAGCAAGGTGTCGAAACATGCGAAAAAAAGGCCTGAGTTTACTTCTTGTGAGATGTAAAGGAGGTTAATGATTTCACATCGGCCCCAAGTTTCAGCACAAATCTGCTCAACGCCGTCGTGAAAGTGTCACACGATTGGAAGGTCGTCACACCTCTTACCCAAATTTCACACCTTGTTTTGACACCTCTACCAGGGAGCTCAGAATCAAGACATCCATCCTTGGAATCACGCTATTTTCTTGCGGGTGACCGAGGAAATCATTTCACTCTCACCGTCGCTTGGGATCGATACATGTAGCCCTCAGTGGTGGCATAAAGGGTGTCAATGAACCCACCTGCTCTCGCACACTGCGCAGTCGAAAAAGACGGTTCTAAGTACGATGAGCAACAGTACAATATTCTTGGCAACGTCCGATACCGCTATTTATTTATTATTTATTTTGCGTAAGGCAATACAATACAACAATATGTAAACGAAATGTATAAAACAAAACAATGTGTAAATAGTACATGTGTAAAAAACAAGCAGTAGCACAAAAGGATAAAGTACAAACCCTCAAGACAAAATAACTACACGTTAAAAGCTTGGCAATCCTGACTAGAAACTCATTCATATATTTAAAGCGCAATATCTAGATTGCACAGCCAATCCAAAGCAGAGGGTTTCACATATATGACCTCAGAGACAGGTCCGGCGTATCTTCTTAAGGGGCATTCCTCAATATATGGCGGACGTTTTGTCCTGGTGCTCCACAGTCACAGGCTGTTGAGTTGCATAGACCCCACTTGTACTTACATGCATTGCATCTTGCATGGCCCGTTCTGGTACGGTTTAATTTAGTCCAGGTACATCTCTTCAGGTCAAAGCCCGGTAATTCGATGCCGCTGACGCCCCCAGACGTTCCAGTCATATCCTATGGACGTTGTGGGTCTACAGCCTCTCTGAATGTTGATCTGTCCCTTAGGTGCGTAGCGCGGTCTCAATTTTTTGCTCTGGTATACAGGGAGGAACTATTAGGAATCAAGGGATCATTTAAAACCATTCGACAAAAACTGATGTGGTCCAAAGTAGAAAAGGGTGTTCATGATTTTCAACCCTCCTGTTTCGTGGCTTCCTTTTGGCTGATCTTGGACCTGTGTAACATTGACATGTGCACGAATGAAATGGCAAATGATCACTCTAAGACCCTCCCAGTTCTACAACACCCTCGATGTAACCCAGGCACCTTTATTGAACATTTTAAAAATGCACCTGTTGGAGAGTTTGACAGTCATTCCGTTGAGTGGTGCTTCGCAGATGCTCTAGCGCTTGAGAGCGGGCATACCTTCGACACGGTAGCCTACTCTCAGGTGCGAGAGCAGCTGCGAAGCACCACTCAACCGAATGGGTGTCAACATATTATTGCCGCTCAGTGCACTGCGAACTGTCATTTTGGACCGCAAAATGTGTAGGAATCAACGCTCCAAGGGAAGGGGTACTTTCAATGGTGCCTTTTATGCCTAATAGAGAGGGCTTTTCGTGTTGATTCTGAGCGGCTGTGTGTCTGAAATCACGTAATTCCAACGCTGGATGTCGTGGTTCTGACCACCATACTAGAGGCGGTAAAAGAAGGGGTGAAATGTGGGTAAGAAGAGGTGTGACGGCCATCCAGTCGTGTGACACGATCACGATGGCGTGGGGAGGAATTGTGGTGAAATTTGGTGCCGATCTGACATCAGTAACTCACCATATCACACGAACTTGTGAGCTCTAACATTTTCTTCCTAATGTTTAGACGTCTTGTTGTTTAAAGCGTCGCCCAGCCTGGTACCATGCTTTTGCACCATTACAGAGGAAGTTCGTAGGCACCTTCGAGCCAAACTTCAAAGTTATTCTTAGCAATGAGAGACAATTACAGGGTTCCTCCAAAGTGACAACTTTTTTTAAATTTTGAGTAGTGTACATTATCCATTCTTTTACAAAATGTGCACTAGAAATACGTCAGTTTCTAAGAATACTGGAAGTCTCATTTTGTTTCACCGCCCCCATGGGCTTGGTCTGCCACTGACTACGACCACATTTAAATACAGTTATCCATTTCTCAGTTATTGAAAATCAAGGAGTAGGCTCTCTATGAATATTCGCCAGCTTCGTACGAATCACTACTGAAAAATCTTCGTTACCCTATGTCATTCCATTTGAACGAAACAAACACTGTACGACTAGTTTAAAAAAGCCCTGTAAATAAGCTATTCCACAGGCGAAGCTCACATTTGACATCGCATAATTGTGCAACATATACCAGCATTACAAAAACTAAATTACGTATTACTGCAACGCTTAGCAATTTTTCCTTGCTCTAAGGTATAGTGACACATAACTTTGTCGTCTTAGATACGCTTTGTTGTGTTTCGCGTTGACCGCTGCTGTTCGATGATTGCCACTACCTATAATTTATTAGGCTTACCAACTTACGCAATACCTAGGTGAGCATACGTTATTCTCATCGATATCTTGGAAACGGCACATTAACAAAATGGCTCTGAGCACTATGGGACTTAACTTCTGTGGTCATCAGTCCCCTAGAACTTAGAACTACTTAAACCTAACTAACCTAAGGACATCACACACATCCATGCCCGAGGCAGGTTCGAACCTGCGACCGTAGCAGTCGCGCGGTTCCGGACTGAGCGCCTTAACCGCGAGACCACCGCGGCCGGCGGCACATTAACAGATGAAATCTGTGTGAAACCACTTAACCTGTTTTATACTTGTCTCCGTACTCAAAATATGGTCGATTTTTGTCTTCTTGGTCAAATGCTTGAAACGAGCGAAAACAAGACTTCACAGAAATTGCACGATGAGTTTTTATCTTAATTTTCACAGTCAAACGAAGGGTGGAACATGGATAAATAGGTATCAAACTGACCAGCATGAGGTCTAATTTTGTAAAAAAAAAGAAAGTAATTGCTGGGAAGTAACCGGGATAATTAAGAAAAACTTAATCAACAAACTGCCTGCTGGCTTCTGTCTCGGGTTCTTCGGGCGACTGATGATTTTTCTCCGCTATTCGTCAGCACGAGAGGTTGGCACTGTCAAAACTTCACCCTCCTTTGCTGGTGGTGGACTGGATCCGACCTCGCGGCCGCAGACTGTATGTACCTCGCGTCAACGCTCATGGACTTCTCCGCGGTCATTTCCGGTTCGGTTCTCCTCTTGCAATGGCCGTTGTGACAGTTCTAGTGTAAATCGGTGTCTGCATTCAGACATTGATCGACGAACTTCTTCTTGGATCGTTAATCCAGCTTCAGGAGGTAGCTGATCCAGCAGTTTTATTTGTCCTCCTTCCACGTAGCTTGCGTTAAAATTCACATCACTGCATTTTTAGAACCAAAAGTAGCAGCCTTGTCTATAACTGTAGTTCGTTCCCTCACTAAAAGCTTATTCAGAGTTTTAATTTGGTGAGCCCTTTATCGAATGTCAGTTTTGGAGATCGTAGATACTGATGGACTAAATTTACTTCCAGCAGTATCGTTTGCCAAGAGCTGATGTAGGTCGAAATAGTAAAATCACATATCGATGGTGTTGAACAGCCACCTCGTACGTCAAAAAATTTAGTTTTGCAGCAGAATGAAAAACATGATTATTATTTCAATATCAACAAATGTAACATCATTATCATTATAATACATTTTATTAATAAAATACAGTATTATGCAAAAACAGGCATAATGTCTGATGAGATACCGCAATCACTGGTTATGCAATGTTAGTTATAATCCGTCTTGATTGCAAAAATGTTCATTCACATGACCGGTTTCGGTCCCTCTAGAACCATCTTCAGATCTGAAAAGTTTCAGATCTGAAGATGGTTCTTGAAGAACCGAAACCGGTCATGTGAATAGATATTTTTGCAGTAAATACGGATTATAACTAACATTGTAATAAAATATTACATGGAAAAAGATGGGAAAATGACTCTCAAGTCACATTTTAAATGAAAATTGACATACGATGATGATGTGTGAACAAACTGACATACGATGTTGCAGTTCAACACCACCGATATAGCTGGAAGCAGCAAGCTTGCTGCAGATCTAGTACCGCTGTCTGTCTTAACTGGATCTTCATATCTCCCAAAGTGGTCTAAGTTTTTTCCACGTTTTATTTTATGAATTTAATTTTTTTTGTTATTGTTTTAGGGCGCAAACCTGCTACGGTCATTAGCGCCCGGTCTGTGACTTAGGAAAAGGTAAAGAAACGAAACTGGAAACCAGCACCAATGGGAGCGAAACTCAAAAAAGTGGGGAAACCAAAAACAGGAGGAAGGCTTAAAAAACCACTATAGAAGGGTGGTTGTTTGTCCCCAAAAAGAGCTTCAAATGACTTAATTGAATTGTAATAAGCACTTCAGCGAATGTAATACAATGACACGTTCTACTGCGGTATTTGAGTAAAGTAGAGAAATTTATAAAAAATCAATTTGTCAAATGAATTTAACTTCTTTGTCGTTGAAAAAATGAATAATGGTCATTATCGATGGGGGCGTGCATCCTTCCTACTGCATCTCAACGCATCTAAAAAGAATGTAATGATTCAGAATGAAATTGGCTGCTGAAGATTTTACCATTTACGAGCTGTAGTAACACCACCATCATTTCTCTGGGGGGCGTATCTGACAGAAACGAGAACACCAGATTCGCAGTTCGGCGACTATGAGCAGATCGTACGAAATTTATGCTTGTTCAAAATGATGGTAAGTCACTGTTAAATATCCGCAAACAATCTCAGGGACGCGTTTTGCTTTAGCATAATGAAATCAATGGCTGAACGCAAACTGCATTCGGCACTTAGTGTCTAGATTAGATTAGATTAGTACTGGTTCCATAGATCATGAGTACGACACTTCGTAATGATGTGGAATGTATGAGGTTAATAAATGGTGTCTATACAAGCTATTAAATTACACAAAATATTACATTACGCTTAATATTTTTAATTTTTTGGGTGGGGGGTGGGGAAATTACCCACTTACTATATCCAAAACTTCATCTAATGAGTAGAAGGAGTTGCCATTCAAAAATTCTTTTAATTTCCTTTTGAATGCGTCTCTCTGCCATGATCTGCTGAGATAGCAATTCCAGCTAGTTTTTCTGAAACAAATATTACAAAAACCACAATTCAGGTACAACTTAATAATTGCGTGGAGAACTACTAGCCATAAATGATAACAAGTATATAACCCGTTTTTAACATATTTAATTATAAATCAAATCTATATCCACTACAGAGACACTTACACAGAATACGTCTGCTCAATTCGATGGAGACAAGAGAAGTGAGGAAATTCAGTTTACTGAGAGGAGCTTTGCCCCTCGCTTTTTTTTAAAAAATATGAAAACACAATTTCTACGATTCGTTTCAGCCACAGGATGAATTCTGTGATGTCACTGATATGAATTTACAGTTCATACACGTTTTATTACATTTTTCATGAATAACTTGAAAGATTATCTAATAAAAGAGAAAATTACTCTGAAATAATACATACATAAAAAGAGATGACATTATTCAAGTAATGCTTCAACGTCCCTCCAAGGCTTGAAGCTATTGTGCATACAAATGGTCTTCAAGGCTTAGACAAAACTTCAGAAAATGTTCATTAAATTGAACTCAGTTGAGAAAAATGTCCTTTGATTGTAGTGATTGAGTATTGGTTGTACTAGGTACGCTTTCTTTTTAAGTATTTGGTATTGCTTTTATACACAAATCAGATGGCAAGTACTTTTCCATACAGGTAAAGTGAAAACAGTAACGTGCATACATGTACATATAATTTGATTTTGTAAGCCGATATATATTGAATTATTTTCATATATAAAGCTTTTTGCTTTTTCATTAAGAGTTCTTTCTTTAGATCTTATAACAAATTGTGAGTAGTTCACTCAATGTTGTTTGCTTTATGCAAATGTTACGCAGACTCGTTGAATCCAAACGGTAGATAGGTTTACAATAAATTAGTGAAACAGTTTGGTTTCATGCAGGTTTGCTATCGTTATGACGTACGACAGTGGTCGGTGTGGTGGTAGTGGTAACTCACTCCAGCGATGTCCAAGTTTGTTTGTAAAAAGATAAAACAGCAGTGTCAGTTGAGTGACAATGGTTGTAACGCACTAAGTTGCCAAAACAAATATAAGTGTCAAATTGTAACTGACATAAAATGAGCTCTCAGTTGGTTGATGTAATCACGATCTGTAAGTGTGGGGTCTGGGTCTGTACACAGATTCAAAATTGCTATTGCCTCATGTCCGAGACTTCAGAAACCACACTATTCAAACTAAATCAGTTCGTCTTGCTGCTGTAGCAGTTCATTGTTAAACGTTTTCACTTAAAAATAAACTAACGTCTGTCTGCACACTAGAGTTTCGTGCGATATACAATGTCACTCAAGTACAGGTGACTGGTTTAAATTCAAACAGGCACTTAATGCCACACTCTGACGATCAGTTCCTGTAGCAGAGCCGAGTGTTGTAGGCGGCAATTCGCACCAGCGATCTCTCACGCGTTTACTACATGTGCGTTGTTGCGAGCATTGTAGAACTTGTGTTTGTGCTTGCAGCAGCCCGCCAATTCACAGGATACTGTGTTTATTAGTTCATCGTTTGTTCCTATCCGTCACAGCTGGGCAAAGGTGAGTACTGTACGCATTCGCATTTTTTTAATTTCTCTATCCTCACTTGTTTCACTTCTGTACCACAGGTTGTCGCACTAAAACGTCTTTGGCTGTCCATTCTGTGTGCAATAGAGCGTTTCCTATGTAAATTGTCCATGTGTTTACACACTAAACTTCGATTTTTGTGAGGAAATAGCATTGTTCTTGTTATTAGACCTGATCTTGATAATTATTTACAGAATACAATTCGCAATACAATTTTTTAGTATACAATTAGTATATTTTTGTTAGTATACAGCTTGTTTCCTTCACTGTCAATATTTACATATTTATAGTTGTCCCAGTGTTAAATATTTTGGCCAGATACTTTTATCTTGACCCAATACTCTACACATCAGAAGTATTTATATGGAAAATGGTTCAAATGGTGCAAATAGCTCTGAGCACTATTGGACTTAACAGCTGAGGTCATCAGACCCCTATAACTTAGAACTACTTAAACCTAACTAACCCAAGGACATCACACACATCCATGCCCGAGGCAGGATTCGAACCTGAGACCGTAGCGGTCGCGCGGTTCCAGACTGAAGCGCCTAGAACCGCTCGGCCACTCCAGCCGGCTAGGGAAATGTCAGGACATCAGGTCCTGTAGATCTGCCAGTAGCATCATAGAAAGGCTCCTAGTAGAATGAGACGGAAAGTATAAATGACAAAGCGTCAGAAAAACCGAATAACACAAACTGTCATGGATAGTAAGGAAAAATTGTGTCTATCGCAATCTTAGCTTACGCATAAGTAATGCTTGACTCTCCTTTATCTACGATACACATACATACATACACTAATAAATGCAATGAAATTGTAGAAAAAGGGACAAGTGATATCATATATCTAACATATATTGGTGAAAATGGACAAACATAATATCATATTTTGTAAGCTAAATAGCCATTTGCTTTTGTTAGTTACCTGAACTAACCCACAAAATTAGGTACAGATGTTTGAATTTTCAGTTGAACATGTTTTTATTTATAAATCTGCACTTGGCAGAAGACTTATAATTTTGTATACAGTGTAGCACTATGTCTTCGTAAACTAAGCAAATTGTCGATATTTACATGTTAGGGGTCTTCAGCCCTTTGCTTTTATGAAAGTTCCTTTGTCTTCCAAGAAAAACTTAAATACTAAGTTATTATTTACAACATAGATAAACATTTTCTCTGCAACACTATTTTAGCTAGCTCGGCTCATGTGTTTTCATTACACGCGTAAGATTGTGTCTGGGCTTGAAATGTACGTTCATACTCATTTTTTAGCCAACTTATTGATATGATTGGTGACTTTCCTCGTACATACTTAACATATTAAAACATAGTCACATATTAGATTTTTCAGCCTTTTGCTGATGTGATACATTTTATCAAAAGTGCTTTGGCATGTAATTTCATGAACGTTACATTAAATAACATTCAATATTACCATATCAAAATAGCAAAATAAACTGAAGAGTGGAAAAAGATGTAAGTGCCAATTGTTATTTTTTTTGGAAATAAATCTCAGATGTTGTATAATGTTTGTTTGCCATTAATAATGGTCTTATTGGGTCATAAATACAAATATAACTAGTACTGAAAAGGAAAATAGTCAAAATAACAAATACAGAAAAGGAGGTTAAGTGTATTGAAATTAAATCCAGTTATCTGTTTAATCCAGTTGCCTCAATGACAAAAGTTTCTGTAAACATATGGTATTTTTTATCCATCTAGGGAAGTACAGACAGAAGATCTTTCTTGTTTTCGTCACTTAACTGAGGAAGATCCTTCAGACATGTCACATCTTGCACTGTATAACCTTTCTTGAAGATTGAATAAGCATTACTCAATTTCAATGAAGCTTTTGTTAACCAGAATTTTGTTAGTATCAAGCATTGTCATCGAAGAGAGTTGGGTCAGCATGAGTTTGTATGTATAAATGTACAGATCTTCTAGTGCACCACTGTCAAAAAAAGCCTTCCCCTTGTATTTAATGACCGTGAAGAGGGTTTTCAATCTGGTTGAGGTAGCCATTTCCTAAACTTCTTCACAAACCATAGGTTTGCACTTCCTTTGCCGTTTTTCGATTATACGGAAATCCTTATCCAAACGGACATAGATGGCGCCTCTAATGAGGAACTTAATATCAAGAATCAAAATATCCTTTAGCAACAATATAGATAGCAGCCATTAGTATTATTCTGTTTTTATTTTGGCCCATGCAGTTATCGCTTCACACTCTAGCTTTTTGCTTGCCGTGAATCCACCCTTCAGAACTTTCAAGAAACAGGAAGCAATGTTGTGGCTGCCACGACTTGCGACATCCTCGTGCCACGTACACACGAAACTCTTATCGCAATGTCCCTCAACTGAACACAAGTTATAATTTGTCAAATGCCTCGAATAAAACATATTGCTGTGAGTGAGAGTAGGGTAAGACATAATCTGTTGTAGATACATTATTACAAAAAACACATCACCCGAAAGAAGCTGTGACTAGTTAACAGACTTATTTAACGAACCCACAACCTTCTGGGCTTTCTTTGGTGCAGACTTTGTGTGTTGTTCTGAAGCTGAACTCATCTTTGGCATTTGCACGTGACTTTATTTCACTCTGGAGGTGGTCAAAACTCAGCAAGTGTCTGTTTAGGCAATCCAAAATGTAGTTTTGGAAAACATTTTCGAAAAACATCTGTATTCTACTTTTGACTTAGGATACTTAATTCAGAAAGTATTGTGTATACGTAGAAGGTTTAAGTCGCTACTTACGTATTGCCTATTACTCTTGCTTTTTCCGTAGTTGCTCTCTTGGCATGGAAATGAGTATATGTATTCCGTCACGATATTCCAGTATTCATCTGTAAACGTTATTTTGTGCATATGTGACGAAGGATTTTTCCCCTGGCCATCTGAATAAGCACCAAACTTTTCTCCTTTTTTTCATTCAGTGTATTAAGTCTTCGGTTCCTGAGACAGAAAATCTTTTTAATATTTTAGCGTATACCTGCAGGCATTGTTGATTGTCACTTACTTTCAGCTGGATCGTCATATTGTTCATGTCTCCTACGTGCTACGCAATCAGATCTATACCTACTACAGAAGCACTTACAAAAAATACATCCGCTCAGTTCGGGGGAGACAAGAGAAATGGGGAAAATTTGGTTTACTGAATTTCCGTGAGATAGTTGATCTGAATTTACAAGTCATACACGTTTTATTACATTTTTCATAGGCAACTTGAAGTATTTCGTTAATAAAAGAGCGCAGATTCGCACAAGAAAATTATTTTTAAATTATTCATACATAAAAGAGGTGGCGTTGTTCAAGTAATGCTCCACCAATCGTTTCAAACTTTTTCCCTTTTTTCTGCAAGTATCTCCGCACCATATGTAGAAGATGAGAAGAAAGAATATAACTTCTCTAAAGTTCAAAAACAGGTGACTAGAGAATGCATGAACGCCACCACCACTTAGGGAATGTTTAGCACAAGGACTGAACAGAGGTTTTGGATTGACTTCTGAAATTTTTCGCTGTACTCCTCCATATACACCTGACACTGACGCGGCATTGTCATACTCTTGAGCCCTGCGCAACGCAATCTACAGTCCACCCTTTCTAGCTGCTGTTGAATATCTTCTGACATACCCTCTGTAGTCTTCTCTGACATAAAAAAATCTATGAAGGTTTCTTGAACTTCCACAATGTTACCTTCTACATGGACGTATCTTATTATCTTACTGTTTGGTCAGATCTATTTTCACGGGGAGTGATGCCAAAAATTATTCCGTGATATTTAGCTTTTTGTGTATCAGCAATATTTTTTTCCTTAACATGTTCACCCAAAATAAAATAAATTCATATATATCCATTCTCAAAAATAGAGAGCTACTCTCTTTGACCCACCAGCGGACTCTGTAATAATTACAGGATGATTAGCGATTAAAGGTGTTTCAAGTATAGTATCTGAGTACTGTACGTGTAATGCGAAGAATTTACAATGAGCAAGCTTTGTGCAACAAGCGTGCTACATCAGTTGAAGCAACTTGATGACGGTACTGGTTATTATACACTTTACACATTGGTCACTACAGCAATAAAAAAATTAAAAGAATTTAAATCAATTAAAAGCATCATATCTGCGATAGTATCCACAAATATGTACCACAGCGTGAAAGCCTCTAATCTACGCCGAGGAAGTCCTGACCAGAGTAAGAAAAGAATGCCACGGAAGTCTGAAAAGGAAGTATTCAACCAATATGGCATGACTCCATCACTCTTATACGAAAGCACATTCAAATGAAGATAAAAATAAATAACGTCACGTCACCGCCAGCAAGAAAGAACCACCAAATCACACAAAGGAAAACAGATAGGGAAAAATTAAGAAACCAGCAAGAACAAATAACACAAATAGAAACTTTAATAGAGGAAGATACAGAAAATTTAAGAAACCAGCAAGAACAAATAACACAAATAGAAACTTTAATAGAGGAAGAAGACCTTGAAAAAGCAACAGACCAAATAGAAGACCTCCTAAAAAATTCAGTGATACAAACAAACCCAAAAACAAGCACGGCAGAAAGATGGTTCGATGCTGAATGCTACAGCAAAAGGAACACTGTTCTAAGAACGCTCCACAGGTTGAGAAACCAGCACGACGAGGAAACATACAAACTGTACACAGAAGAGAATAGAATCTACAAAAAACTAATAGAAGAGAAGAAAAAAGAATACATAGAAAGCGAGGCAAAAAGAGAAGCGGATGAAGCAGAGAAAGGCCCATGCACAGCAGCAAGACCAAGAAAACTGGCTCATACACCAAATATAGACATGAAGGAATGGGAAGACCACTTCAGTAAGATGCTGAACAAACGAGGAATCAAAACACTCTCCAAAGAAAGAGAAACAGCATCAAACTAAAGAAAAAGACAATATATTAGAACTTCTAAATGAAGAAGATGTAAAAGAAGTAACAAAAGCACTGAAGAACAAGAAAGTAGCAGGACCCGATAATACATATAATGAACATATAAAAGATGCGAAAGAGGTCCTCCAACACGTATGGATCAAACTATTCAACAAATGCCTGGAACTTGGAAGAATTCCAACCCAATGGAGACATTCGACAATAAAAGTTCTCTACCAAGGTAGAGGAGACCCAACGGACTCAAACAAGTACAGAGGCAAAGCCCTGGAAAATACTCAGTTAAAGATGTTTTCAAAGATAATTACACAAAAAATCAAAGCCTCTGTGGACAGTCATCTCCCAGAACCATAATTGGGCTTCAGATCTGGAAGATCAACACTTACGGCAGTCATGCTTCTTCTAAACAACATCGACGAAGCGCTAGAAAAGAAACAAATGTTCTACACAGTGTTCATAGACTTTACCAAAGCCTTTGACCTACTGGAAAGAGATCTCATAGTCCGAAAACTGGGAAACACAATGGGAGAAGATAGCGTACGGGCAAGAATAATCAAGTCAATCCTCGAATACAACTTAGTCACAATATCAGACAACCTCTCTTTTTCGGACGGAGTCTTACAGGGTGACCCAATGAGCCCTTTGCTGTACATTCTTGCCACTGAAGAACTACTCCGAATTGGAGAAAATGTAGATGATGTATACGTATATACATATGCTGACGACATAGCCGTAGGTTCAACAGATATACAGAAGCTGCAGAAAATCATTGAGATAACAGACAAATGGTGCAGTGAACACGAACTACACATAAACATAACAAAGACAGAAATGTTGATTTTCAGAAAAGGAGGCAAAACATCCAAGAATGTGGAAATCAACATCAGAGGACAAAAAATAAAAATCTCATCAGACTTTAAATACCTAGGGGTGACATTGCAACCAACAGCCAAATGCTTCACAAAACATACAACAGAATGTGCAGCCCAAGCAATCGCCCTATTCAGTCTAGAAACAGCCATTAAATTATTCAACACAAAAGTCTTGCCAATCCTGGCCTATGGGACGGAGGTTATATGGGACCACTGACATAAAAAAATCTAGAAACACTAGAAAAGGTAAAATCGACCTATCTAAAAAGAGCACTAGGTCTCTCAAAGACAACAAGATCTAGACTAGTGTACCAGCTAGCGAGAGAGACATTCATAGTTGAAGACATCAAACTTCGATATATGATGCTTCCAGAAATCAACTGAAGATCATGGAGGACAAACGAGAAAAAGTATGGCCGGAGTTCTATGGCACCGAAGATATGACGAACCGCTCATGGACAGCACCAAACTTCGAGCTGCGACATGTCGTAACTAGATTTTCTATTCACGGCTTTCATCATCTAATTTGCAAAAATAAAACTTATCACCACCCAACCACATCATGTGTATGTGAACTGTGTAACGAAGCCTGTGAACGATATCACACAGAACTGTGCAGCAAAAGAGTGAAATCGATAAATGAAGTGCAAAAATATAAAATGTAAATGTAAATATAAAATGTTAATCGAAGTAATTGGGTATGGCTATTGGGCTGCAATTTTATTAAATAAAAAATAAACATTTGATAATCATTCACATTTTTCAGTGCTGCTGAATCATGTTGAAAATGGATCTTGCAGAATGGTGCACACTTTTTTACACAACGGATTAACGAATTGTTTTCCAAATGTACATTGTTTTCTTAACTAATGTAAACAGATTGAATTCTGTAGTTCAATGGCAATAAGAAATCCTGCGAGTCAATATATCGATAGTAATGGGCTCGTTAGGAAATTGATAGTATTAAGCAGATTTGATACCCTCCGATTTCCACCATTTCCCACGTCTAAAGCAATTCGAGGCTGAGAAAAGTTTTGATCTGCTGAAAAGTTTAGGGCAGCCTAACTGGGTGTTTTGCAGACTTTGCAGATTTGCACTGCGAGGGTGAAATCTGCACACTGAAATAAATAAATAAACGATGAAAAGAGTACATTGACCTAAAAAGAAAGACTCTCTTTCTTTGCTTGTGAGCGTGACTGATAATGAGACGCTAAAACATAATGAAGAAACGGCAAAAGCGTTGCAACTGAAGTTGCGGGAGGTAGGTATGCGCAGTTCAGCTATACTGTGCAGGTGTTCCTCGGTGTGGTGTACACACGAAGCAAGAGCTTTCATCGCTCACCCTCAGAGTCTGGGCGATGACCGGCAGACACAATGTTTATAGACGAAGTTCGCAGGTAGCGGTATAGACGAAGGAAGGTCACAGGCCACGCGCTGGCAGCAGCGGCACAGATGCTCCTGCTGAAGTATTCATGGAGCACACCGGAAGCTTAATTAACGGGCCTAGCGCTTGGCACAGCCGTTGCTCTATGTGAGATATTGCATTCCAGTCGCCGCGCCACAAGCAACGGCAGAAATTGAATTTGGGATGCGTGCTACGAATTATGAATGATGTTTACGACAGGCGACAGGGCGCTGTCTGCTGCTAACGCGACGCTAGCGCCGCACCGCGGGGAGGCGGCGAACCGCTAAAATGCTGATTCGTCCACTCGAGCCCACGCCCAGCAACAGGCTTCGACACCTCGCCACGGGACGTGAACATGCACGTGGACGAGAAGCTGGTAACGTTACAGCATGAAATTCTACCTTCCACTACACTGCGGAGCTTGTTAGATTTTTGCCTCGTGGAGAGAAACGTGGCCAATGGGATGCGACATCGTCTTATGACACAAGCAGAATATATGAGCCGCTGTATTTAATGGGTTTCCTTATTATATAGTACGTGGTACGAGTATAAGCAGTTTCAAAGCATTAACAAATTGAGGAACTCTCGTTTAACTACAAATTCTACGATTTGTTACAATAAAATTACAGGAAACTACACATCGGTAGGTTCAAATGGCTCTCAGCACTATGGGACTTAACTTCTGAGGTCATCAGTCCCCTGGAACCTAAAACTACTTAAACCGAACTAACCTAAGGACATCACACACATCCATGCCCGAGGCAGGATTCGAACCTGCGACCGTAGCGGTCGCGCGGTTCCAGGCTGTAGCGCGTAGTACCCCCCAGCCACCCCGGCCGGCTGCATCGGTAGGTAACGGCTTTCTGTAGCTCACATTTTTAGTTTTGAAATTGGGTGCTGCGAAAGTATACAGGTCCAGTGCTGCAGGACAATGATGACCTATCAAAAGAACATGTTTTTGGTACAGTTTGCATATGAAATATCAAATGACAGCATTTGTAGATACAACCATTCCACAGTATACGAACGGAGGATCGGCAGCTTTGTCGAAACTGTAGCGCAGTTGATGCCGTCATGTGCAGAGAGCTGCGAAGAGAAAAGTAGCAGGTCCGCATCGACCTTATTCCAAGTTTTTTGTCAGCTTTGGTTCTCTAAAGGATTCTGACTCTTTTTTATTCATTCAGCAGAAGTGATATCTCAAAAGTTAACTTTATTTATTATAAATAATGCATTTGCTGCAATTCTTGTTGCAGAGGTCAACGACTGGAAGGCTTCCCCAATGGCCTGTCTATATCAGAAAGTAAACACTAATTACACACTAGAACTTTTTGCTATTCTAAATATATGCCACTGCCATAGGTCAAACGCATATCAACAGCGTTTTTTAAAATAGGAACCCCCATTTTTATTACATATTCGTGTAGTACGTAAAGAAAAATGAATGTTTTAGTTGGACCACTTTTTTTCGCTTTGTGATAGATGGCGTTGTAATAGTCACAAATGTATAAGTACGTGGTGTCACGTAACATTCCGCTAGTGCGGACGGTATTTGCTTCATGATACATTACCCGTGTTAAAATGGAACGTTTACAAATTGCGGAAAAGGTCGATATCGTGTTGATGTATGGCTATTGTGATCAAAATGCCCAACGGGCGTGTGCTATGTATGCTGTTCGGTATCCGGGACAACATCATCCAAGTGTCCGGACCGTTCGCCGGATAGTTACGTTATTTAAGGAAACAGGAAGTGTTCAGCCACATATGAAACGTCAACCACGACCTGCAACAAATGATGATGCTCAAGTAGGTGTTTTAGCTGCTGTCGTGGCTAATCCGCACATCAGCAGCAGACAAATTGCACGAGAATCGGGAATCTCAAAAACGTCGGTGCTGAGAATGCTGCATCAACATCGATTGCACCAGCACCATATTTCTATGCACCAGGAATTGCATGACGGCGACTTTGAACGTCGTGTACAGTTCTTCCACTGGGCACAAGAGAAATTGCCGGACGATGACAGATTTTTTGTACGCGTTCTACTTAGCGACGAAGCGTCATTCACCAACAGCGGTAACGTAAACAGGCAAAATATGCACTATTGGGCAACGGAAAATTCACGATGGCTGCGACAAGTGGAACATCAGCGACCTTGGCGGATTAATGTATGGTGTGGCATTATGAGAGGAAGGATAATTGGCCCCCATTTTATCGATGGCAATCTAAATGGTGCCATGTATGCTGATTTCCTACGTAATGTTCTACCGATTTTACTACAAGATGTTTCACTGCATGACAGAATGGTGATGTACTTCCAACATGATGGATGTCCAGCAAATAGCTCGCTTGCGGTTGAAGCGGTATTGAATAGCATATTTCATGACAGGTGGATTGCTCGTCGAAGCACCATACCGTAGCCCGCACGTTCACCCGATCTGACGTTCCCGGATTTCTTTCTGTGGGGAAAGTTGAAGGATGTTTGCTATCGTGATCCACCGACAACGCCTGACAACATGCGTCAGCGCATTGTCAGTGCATGTGCGAACATTACGGAAGGCGAACTACTCGCTGTTGAGAAGAACGTCGTTACACGTATTGCCAAATTCATTGAGGACATCATTTCGAACATTTATTGCATTAATGTGGTATTTATAGGTAATCACGCTGTAACAGCATACGTTCTCAGACATGATAAGTTCACAAACGTACATGTATCGCGTTGGGTTCTGTATTTTAATTTAAAAAACCTACCTGTTACCAACTGTTCGTCTAAAATTGTGAGCCATATGTTTGTGACTGTTACATCGCCATGTATCAGAAAGCGAAAAAAGTGGTCCAACTAAAACATTCATATTTCTTTACGTACTACAGGAATATGTAATTAAAAATGGGGGTTCCTATTTAAAAAAAAACCGCAGTTGATATCCGTTTGACGTATGGCAGCGCCATCTAGCGGGCCAACATAAGCGCCATATGGTTTCCCCCATCAAGCTAGACAAGTTTCGTTCTTTTTAGTTTTTTCGTTTGACGCTTATTTCGTGAGATATTTGGCCCGATCACCATCAATCGACCACCCTGTATATATCTTCGGTCCACTTCGTCCAGCATCGTGTTGGTTCCATCTCTGGAATATACTTCCACTTATCAATTTTGCTTCTGAATGTGTACACCCTGAACAGCCAGAGAAACTGGTACACCTGCCTAACATCGTGCAGGGCCTCCGCGAGCACACAGATGTGCCCAAACACGAAGTGGCATGGAGCACCACCGCCTAACTAGGTGGTGGTGCATGGAGCAGATTATTGTCTGAAGTAGTGCTGGAGGCAACTGGCACCAAGAATCCTGCCGGGCTGCCCATAAATCCGTAAGAATACGAGGGGGCTGGAGGTCTCTTCTGGACAGCACGTTGCAAGGCATCCCACATATGGACAATAATGTTCATGTCTGGGGACTTTGATGGCCAGCACAAGTGTTCAAACTTAGAAGAGTGTTCCTGGAGCCAATCTGCAGCAATTCTGGACGTTTGGAGTGTCGGTCCTCCTGGAATTGCCCAAGTTCGTCGGAATGCACAGTGGACATGACTGGATTCAGGTCAAAAGATAGGATGCTTACGTACGTGCCACTTGTCAGAGTCGTATCTAGATGTATCACGGACCCAATATCACTCCAGCTGCACACGCCCCACACCATTACAGTGCATCCACCAGCTTCAACAGTCTCCTGCTCACATGCAGCGTCCATGAATTCATGAGGTTGTCTCCATATCCGTACACGTCCAACCACTCGATACAATTTGAAACAAGATACATCCGACCAGGCAACATGTTTCCAGTCATCAACAGTCCAATGTCAGTGTTGAGGGCCCAGGCAAGGCGTAAAGCTTTGTGTCGTGCAGTCATCAAGCGTACACGAGTGGGCCTTCGGCTCCGAAAGCCCATATCGATGACGTTTCGTTGAATGGTTTGCACGTTGATACTTTTTGATGGCCCAGCATTGAAATCTGCAGAAATTTGTGGAACGGTCGCACTTCTGTCACGTTGAACGATTCACTTCAGTTGCCGTTTGATCTCGTTCTTACAGGATCGTTTTACGGCCGCAGCGATGTCGCAGATTTGATGTTTTACCGGATTCATGATATTCGCGGAAAGCTCGTGAAATGTCGTACGGGAAAATTCCCACTTCATCGCTACCCCGGAGATACCGTGTCCCACCGCTCGTGCGCCGACTATAACACCACGTTCAAACTCTCTTAAATCTTGATAACCTGCCATTGTAGCAGCTGCAACCGATCTAACTGCACCAGACACTTGTTGCCAACCGCAGCGCCGAATTCTGCCTGTTCCTGTTTACATATGTCCGTATTTGCATACGGTTGCCTATACCAGTTTCTTTGGGGCTTCAGTGTATTTATGTGTACATGTGGACTGGCTCATGTTTGTATCTTGCCAGGACATATCTTTTTCGATGATGATGATCAGTTTCGTAAAGATCACCTCTTCCCTTCGAATGAAATTACGAAACTAATCTCGATCTTGAAATTTATGGGATCAAGAATGGTATTTTCCGTGTGTTGGCAGAAATGCGTCATCGAGAATATGTATGTTATGCAAGCGCAAACAAATATTACAAACTATACCTCAACTATATTCAATCTAAAATCGAAAATGGGGTGAAAATTAAATTGAATTTACGAATAACTTCTACTAATATACATCTCAGATCTTTGTGCAGCATGCTCCTCTATGTGTAATTCGCTGTTCAAACCATTGACGAGTCCACAATATTCTTCGCGAATTTCTCCGCTCTTCTTCGACAGTCCGTAACACAGCTCAAGCAGCTGCGTGCGTTCATTTTCAGATCGCAACTGCATGGTTTGAAAGCAGGATGAAGCAGACAACGGCCTTTGGAGAGCGCTGAGAGCGCAAATCACGTTAACCCGTATTAAATCATCAATTATTAATAGAAGGCATAATATTCACAGAAAATACAGCTTTGTTTCCAAAATATACTGTTTTGATTACTGGGTATCTTAGTCCGTAAGGTGCTGACACCTTTCGGCCACAGCCGTAACTACCTGAAACTGTTGCTCGAACATAGCGTACGTATGTCTTGCTAGTACCACAGTTTAATATATACAGTCGCGACACTTACTGCTGTGAAAGTTGTAACCATTTGACAGTTCAATTGACACTAGCGCCCCTGGCGGCCAGAAAGCTCGCCTTCCTCTGACGGCAGATGCGACGTAAAAATAATGTTTGTTTTGAATTCGTTTTGTACGTAATTTACAAAATAGTTAACATATTTTTGCGTCACAAGTGTTAGGAGAACAGCGAGATACATAAATGATCGTGAAATATAAGTAAACAGAGCACGAACTATTGAATGAAGTCACCTAAGCTGCAACATATTCTTGAAGAAATAATTAAGAAATAGCATACAATCGCACTTATTCCACTGAAAGTAAGAGAATACACATTGTATATCCCACATATGAAGTATACAGACGATCTTCCTTGTGTAAAAATGAAGTGACACATCACTTTTCATTAAGTTCTGCTTTGCAGGAAGCCTGCTTCCAAAAATACAATTTCCGTCTTATTCTTTGTGGTATCAGGTTATCTCAATAAAAGGTATGACTGTTTTAAAACTTTATGAAATCCCATTGATACATTTAACGAAAACAAAATTAAATGAATGAGTCAGTCCTAACACTTTAGCAACCCAAATGAGCCAGCTTCATCACTTTTTTATTTCTTCTCTTGCTTCTACAGACTACGTCTTGATTCCTGAATTTAATAATGTAAAAGAGCCTCACTTTCACAAACAGTCTTATTAACAGCAGCTTGGTTTCAGCACAGCACCCAGGTGGAAAATTGGGGATGTCCATCAACATGTTCACAAAGAAAGCACCACAGTTACTTATGTGAGCATATGCATCAAAAGTAAAAGTCATCTTAGTCTCACAATGAGTTAAAAATTCTTTGACATCTTCTGTACAAATAAATAGGCTTCCAAAGT
Source organism: Schistocerca serialis cubense (assembly GCF_023864345.2). Taxonomy (NCBI): domain Eukaryota; kingdom Metazoa; phylum Arthropoda; class Insecta; order Orthoptera; family Acrididae; genus Schistocerca; species Schistocerca serialis. The sequence goes on from NC_064639.1 coordinate 695,756,078, forward strand.
TGCCTTCATAACTTTTAAAATGACAGTAAACTTTGTCATTTACGTCTGAATCTTGGCTGCCATCTACAAGTACTGTCCTACATTTATAACAGTCATGAATTGTAAGCAGTTTCTTTAATACATAACCAAACACGTATGTCATGCTGTTTGCCTCTTCGAAGTCCGTTTGGACTTCCACATTTGGTAGTCTGATCACTGAACTCGTGTCACTAATGTCCAACAATGGTGAAACAAGTAATTTGGGCGCTGCTTTCATGTCCACTATTGTCTGAGAAAAAGTTTTCCAGTGGATGTTGATTAATTTTGCGTGTTAATAAATATAACTTGGTTCCATCCAAAACGTCAACAACAAACATGTTCAAAGCGCTTATGTTACCCAGAAGTCCTTTAACACACTTAATCCTAGATGAAAAATCTTTCCTATCAACATCTACAAATTTTCATGACTGTATCCATGGCTTCGGTGTCTTTAATATTTCTAAATGTCTTGAGGCACTTGTAATGCAGTTCCTTAAGGATACAGGCCTTTTAACACTATATGCATTAAATATGTCAAAAATATCATTTCCTTTTTGGCAAAAATCTGCAGTAGCAGTAGCAGATGATGATATGGTGCCACAAGTAACAAATGTCTCAATGCCTGCTGCTACTGTATGACTCAATACACGAACTGCAGTGCTTACCTTCATTTTTGAAAATGCTGGCAGTTGGACCTTTTCGTGAGCTTGGGGGCCAACTTGTACTTCCTTTCACAATCACTTGAGTACAACTGACAAATGTCCTTCCATGGAGCAGTGCCAATCCCTCCTTCATCTGTTGTGTGGATAATGTTATACCTGAATAAATTATTACGAATGCTTTTTATCAAGTGTGGGGTGTCATAAAAAAGTAGATCTTACTCCCTTCGTGTACTAAGCATGGATTAACTGGTGTGATACCCAGTCTGTTCCTCCACTCCACAAAATTCGAACCTTGGTCAGTCACACATGTTTTTACAACCAAACCAATCTCTGTGAGTTTTTTGACAACTTCAAAAAATATGCCCCTGAGACACGGCAAAGTGTGGGCACGCTGCGGCGTGGATAAGCCGTATGTGTGGTTGCCTGTAATCCAGCCAGTGGTGGCTCGTAAGTGCTCACAAATTTTTAAATTCGGGTAACTATGAGAGTGTGAAATTAGTTATGCTTACCAACATATTTATACAGCTTCAGCCGCGGTCAATAATAATAATGATAATAATAATAATAATAATGGAACAGACAAATGTAAGAAAAATAGCATAGTCAAGGGAAAACACACTAAACAAGAAGATTACATGTTGGATAACCACAGCGACTGCATAGAAGCGATGGAAAAAACAGATGCCTATAAATATCTAGGATACAGACAAAAAATAGGAATAGATAATACAAATATTAAAGAAGAACTAAAAGAAAAATATAGACAAAGACTAACAAAAATACTGAAAACAGAATTGAAAGCAAGAAACAAGACAAAAGCTATAAATATTTATGATATACCAATATTGACCTACTCATTTGGAGTAGTGAAATGGAGTAATACAGACCTAGAAGCAATCAATACACTTTCACGATCACAATGCCACAAATATAGAATACATCACATACATTCAGCAACAGAAAGATTCACATTAAGCAGAAAGGAAGGAGGAAGGGGATTTATCGATATAAAAAACCTACATTATCGACAGGTAGACAATTTAAGAAAATTCTTTCTAGAACGAGCAGAAACTAGCAAAATACACAAAGCAATCACTCATATAAATACATCGGCTACACCACTGCAATTTCATAACCACTTCTACAACCCTTTAGATCACATAACATCAACAGATACGAAGAAAGTAAATTGGAAAAAGAAAACACTACATGGCAAGCACCCGTATCATCGAACACAGCCACACATCGATCAAGATGCATCCAAAACATGGCTAAGAAAAGGCAATATGTACAGTGAGACCGAAGGATTCATGATTGCAATACAGGATCAAACAATAAACACCAGGTATTACAGCAAGCATATTATTAAAGATCCCAATACTACAACAGATAAATGCAGACTTTTCAAACAACAAACAGAAACAGTAGATCACATCACAAGCGGATGTACAATAGTGGCAAATACAGAATACCCCAGAAGACATGACAATGTAGCAAAAATAATACATCAACAGCTTGCCATACAACATAAACTTATAAAACAACATGTTCCCACATACAAGTATGCACCACAAAGTGTACTGGAGAATGATGAATTCAAATTATACTGGAACAGAACCATTATAACAGATAGAACAACACCACATAACAAACCTGACATCATACTCACCAATAAAAAGAAGAAATTAACACAACTAATCGAAATATCCATACCCAATACAACAAATATACAAAAGAAAACAGGAGAAAAAATTGAAAAATACATCCAACTAGCTGAGGAGTCAAAGACATGTGGCATCAGGATAAAGTTGACATCATACCAATTATACTATCAACTACAGGAGTCATACCACACAATATCCACCAGTACATCAATGCAATACAGCTACATCCAAACTTATATATACAACTACAGAAATCCGTAATTATTGATACATGTTCAATTACCCGAAAGTTCCTAAATGCAATGTAACATATACCGTACAGTTAAAAGGAAGTGACGCTTGATCACGGTCCGCGTCACTTTCCATTTTTAACCAGACTTAACGTCTGAGAAAGTAAAGAAATAATAATATACATAACTTGTTAGAAAAAAGAAAGAATTGTGTTTATGGAAATTTGTTATTTTGTACATAATTAAGTATAGCTGTGACAAGAACGAAATAATGTTTAAGTTTTCAGTGTCCTCCGTTTCGCATTTTTATGTAAGTGGGAGTTTTCATGCTTTTTAATTTTTTTCGGGCAAATATCACGACAATTTACGCTTATTTTATACACTTCTTTGTTAAATGTTCGCTTGTAGTCACACTTTCTCAGACAACGGATCTGGTCTGGGAGGCCCTGATTCCCTTCTTGCTAACTTTTCCTGGAAATTCTCTTTTCAGGCAGCACTTACAACTACGGCAAGCTGAAAAAAAGAGTGTTACAGAGAAGTGATATATACTTGTGTATGATAAATCCCTTCCCTCAAAAATATATGTCTTATTCATAACTCGTCTGTGTTATCACAGATGACGTGTTACTGATATCATTTGTACGAAGATTTCAGTGCACGCGAGGTGCCTATTTACTTTCACCGCCCTGAGTGGAATGGATTATTTCTAATGAATGTTCACCAACCTGCCGTCGTCTATTGTCGTTGACCCCTTCGCAGAAAACAGCACGTAGGCCGTTAATCGGTGATCGTGAGGCTGTAAGAAAATCTTAACGAGAAACTGTTATTTTAGAAATAATTAAATTTCCAATCAGTTTGTTTGTACGGGATGCCACTCGCTTTTTATTAGCATAACAAGAGAAACTGCCCAGTTACATTCCACTTCACAGACACAAATAATTTCTATTCTTCAACGAATTAATGAACAGCGTATCTGCGTAATTACTGTCACACTGTTCTCAGTTATATGTACCAAATAACCATACATTGCTAATAAAGTCTTAACTAACACTGACCGCGGCAGACAACATGTCCGTCCTCCGACACTGCCGAACAAGCTGTATCTTAAGAGTCGAACTACTTCGCCCGCCATCCAAGTTAGGCGCGATACGAAGATCACCGAAGTGCTGCATCTGTCTTTTCGTTTAGCACTTGTTTATTAACGATAATGATTGAAGCAGAAGAAATGGATTAAAATCTGTGTTGGGGCCGGGAATTTTTTCGTTATTCTCATTTTGTTCGATTTTGTTCGTTGCATTTGTGCGGTGCGGATGTCCCATGACACCCGTTCTAGCTCAGTGTTGAGCCGGTGACTCAGTTTTTTGTTACAGAGGGCAGCTAACCCTCTGACCGAACAAGCTGAGCTACCGTGCCGGCAGGACTCGAACCCAGGTCTTCTTGCTTGCTAGGCAGAAATGCTAACCATTACACCACCACAGCATTATGGCTGGTTATTAATACTTGTGAAATATAGGAGTGATAGCACGCTATTGAGAAATGCTTTAAATATGAAATGTAAGTAAATATGCTATTTAGTTCGTCTAATATTAATAATAGAAGATTGTGATTTTGGCGCGCAATTTCTGAATGCAGCAGCCAATCGCGGAGAACGACCACAATTTAGGCAGTATTTCTGACGATACACATACCTAACAAACCATCTTTCATCGGTACCTCACACGACATTACGTCATCTTGCCACTTCTGCCTTCTCAAATGCTCTAAGAAGAGCTTCTTGTAGCTGAATGTGATGGCTGCAAAGCCAGAAATATTACACGACAAATTCAACAGATCTCATGTTGACGCTGGACAGGGAATTCGATTCCTCCATAGTAAAAAACCAACTCCAATCACAAACTGCCGTTTAAGGAAATGGTTAAATATAAGTAGTACAATCTACCAACCATGTCATTGGCTAGAATACATAAGAGCCATAAGGGCCAAAAGAACGTTGTCTTCGAACCCACATTTAAGTGAAAGTCAGATAAATCAGTGAGACAGCTTTTCGTGAATGTTCATATATACGTACTGTGTGGGCGTACAGTAAAATAGATATTTCTATCAGTGTAACTATAACGTGTACTGATTTCCGACCTAATTTCACTATATAGTGAGTGAACTGACATATCTGAGGAGTGTGCGGGATTTATGCCTCGCGAACGGGGATGAAAGTCTGCTGCAGCGTGCTGCCACCTGGTCGCATTGGTATGAACTTGAAGACGAGTAGTAAGGGCTAACTCTGCACGCCGTGAACCGTGCACGTTGTTTATCAAATACGTATGTATTTGGCCTGTGAGGCAATTACGTCACGCCAGTTGCGCATACGCAAAAGCTCCTTAAAACGTGCGCAACTGAAAGTAGGCTCGCGACTCTTAAGCCAAGTTTCACCGAGACTAGAGAAGCAACGTAGCATGCGGTAGATTTAGTGCCGTGTATTTCACATTACCGCAGTTACATTACGTTAAACAGCATTCAAAGAAGAATAACCAATAAATCCACAAGGGTGTTCACGTGTTCTTGTGCTCTTAGACATGAGCCTCCACTGAATCCTGCACTCCTCAATAGGACCATCAGAATTAAAGTTCCTGGTTCGCTTCCAAAACATCTCTGCTTAGAGACAGTCATTTTTAGCTTTTGTCGTAGAAAATTACCCTACCAGTCTACTGGGTTAAGTAGCACATCTAGTTAGTAGACGCTGCCAATACGATGAAATCTCGTCGTCCCAGGGCCGGCGAGTACCAAAGGACGCTTGGCATCGCTGGGAAGCATAAGCGAACATCTCCTCTCTAACAAATGTTATTTCTCACGACGTGTGCTATTACCCCTAGACATTTGATGCAAAAACTTTGGAAAGCCTTGTACACTTTTCTACACGGATACACCCAGTAGCCGTAAGTCCAGGCTTGAAATCTAGTCAGAAGTTTCTGTAGGCAAATTCTGAAGGTCTTCCATCGGAAATGTAATTGCTCTGAGGGAACAGTCAAATGTTATATGGCGTACAGTTTGCTGCTGTTCGTCGCGATCACACCGAGGCGAGAACTGGCGTCCGCACTGGGGCAGCAATGCACTGGTCAGTTGAGGTAAGAGTTAGTATGCACCAAAGTCGTCGGGGTGGGTGAAAACCTGCTGGTGGACTTGTTGCTGGTATAACTGCTGATCCCGTTTTCGACATATCGGCTCGCGTGCTGTCCTCCGGTAAGTCTCGGGTACCTGTAAGACTGGTGCTGCGTCACTGAATAGCTAGAAGAGATGTAATGACTGCGGACTCAGCTCTCAGCTTATTCTTGCATTACCAGGAACCGGCCACAGATCGTAACGGTAGTCGCCTCTCCAGAGGAGAGAGTATATGGAGGAGAGTAATGTAGGAATTGATGTAATATGTGAACAGTCGTTTATTTCACGTGCCTAAGCATCCCTAAAATATAATTTTTACAATGTCTTTTGGCTTTTTAAGTGTAGCACCTCACGTAGAGCGAGGAAAAGATAGCTCACGCCACTGCAGGAAAAATCTTTTATCAACGAATTCCGTAATTTGGTTGTTGCTGTCCAGATTTGGTTAAAATTTCCGCCATGCCTTGGCCAGAGTGCACCCTCTCATTGACACAGTTCAGAGTTCCGGTATCAAACACTTACCGACAACATGACCGACACGGTTACTCGACTGTATGTACTGAAGCCGTTGCGCGCCCTTCGGGGGAGGTAGGCGCGCTGGCCCTCGATCCAATCCGCTTGACGGACTAGCAAGGTGCGCCGGTGGGTCGCTCAGCTGGATATGGCTTTTAGGCGGTTTCCCACATCCTACTAGGTGAATACCGGCCTCATAACCGTGTCGCGCCTCAGTTAAACGATTCGAAAATGTTTCGGAGGACGTTCACATATGGGTTAACATTAGATGCAGACAGATGGGATACACAGATTTCCGTCCAGATTGGTATGCGGACACTCTGAAGATATGGGATAAGACCCGGTAAATGAAAGAGTGGTGAAGACAGAGACTGAGACAAACCTTGATCTGTGCCTTGCTCTCACTCGGTCTGTGCCTGTAGTTCCGGGGCGGTGACACAGGCGTGGGTAAACGCGGCACTGGCAAGTAACTCCGAAGACCAGTGGCCGTCACAATTTTTTTTTCTAAGAAGCCAACAGTGACGTTGCGGGTCGGCACTTCGGGCCGCATTTGTACCAGTCTTATTATTAATTGGTAATTTGTGTAAATGGCAGTGTTTGATTCCCCAGTACACTGGCTACAGTGAGGTACGATAAGTTGATCGCTGGCTCCTAAGTACTGACCGTTAAAAGTCGGCACCACTCGGAACTCTTCGTGTTGACTGTGGTCTGTTTCACATAGTGGCCAACTTCTGCAAGCTAGCAATCGTAGCACTACAGTTGGGTGGCGACATTATTTTGTTTTTACTATGTGTGCGAATGACTAATAATAGCATTTTTACTACTGAAATGGGGTATTGAATCTGAGACACCAGCACAAAACTGTGATAAGTGATTTAAATGCTAGTTTCTTCCACTCACTGCGTCGCATTAGAAAGGCCTTAGTTAATTTAATGATCCTCACTGCAAATAAGTACAACTTTTCAAGATGATCGCTTCTGTAATACGCAGTCACGAATGCCTATTACTTCTGTGTCAAAATTTTTGCCGTAGCAGTTGATCGCTTCGAGTCGCGCACCATCGTTCGTTGTCAGTACAATAAAACATTCCCCTTCTCACATCGTATAACGCCGCAGTGAACGATCTTCTTACCCCGTTGCCTCTGAGGTAAGCTGGCAACTTTACTTAGTACACTGCTGAATTCATCAGTGTCAAGTCACATTAATCACAACCTAAAATATTACTATCTTCACAAGTATTTTTGTTTGTAACTGAGCAAGAAAACTATCCTCATAGGAAGCTCTTAACATTAGTTGAAGTTTCTGGATTCGGCTGTAAGTCGCTAGATGTATATTACTATAAAACAGGGTTGAGAACCGCGGGCCGCACGAGTACTTGATTCAAGCCGCATACGGCCGGCGTGCCGCAGTTAGACAAACACTTGCCCTAGACCAGCAGCTTCTTTCTCTGCGCCGGTTAGTGTGCGAATGGGGCCTTATACAAGGCGTTCAAAAGTGTCACACATTCCTATAGGGGGATAGTATACGACAAAACTAAAGGAAAGTTGCTTAAATGACTTGTCCGGAAGCCAATACATGTCGAGAGGTGGACCGTTGAAGGTCCACATCTCACAGCCTGCATTTTATTTACAGGTGAGATACACGAGAGGTGTCGTAACAAATTACCACAGTCCGTACGCCTGGGCAGATGAAGATCCTCGACCAGTCATGGAGGTGAGGCGTCGGGTCGCTTCAGTATCAGAGTATGGCAGAAACAAACTCATGCCGCCATACACTCTACCAAATACACTACTAGCCATCAAAATTGCTACACCAGGAAGAAATGCAGATTATAAATGGGTATTCATTGGACAAATATATTATACTAGAACTGACATGTGATTACATTTTCACGCAATTTGGGTTGATAGATCCTGAGAAATCAGTACCCAGAACAACCACCTCTCGCCATAATAAGGGCCTTGATACGTCTGGGCATTGAGTCAAACAAAGCTTGGATGGCGTGTACAGGTACAGCTTCCCATCAAGAGTAGTGACTGGCGTATTGTGACGAGCCAGTTGCTCGGCCACCATTGACCAGACGATTTCAATTGGTGAGAGATCTGGAGAATGTGCTGGCCAGGGTAGCAGACGAACATTTTCTGTATCCAGAAAGGCCCGTACAGGACCTGCAACATGTGGTCGTGCATTATTGTGCTGAAATGTAGGGTTTCGCAGAGATCGAATGAAGGGTAGAGCCACGGGTCGTAACACATCTGAAATGTAACGTCCACTGTTCAAAGTGCCGTCGATGCGAACAACAGGTGACCGAGACGTGTAATCAATGGCACCCCATACCATCACGCCGGGTGATACACCAGTATGGCGATGACGAAAACACGCTTCCAATGTGCGTTCACCGCGATGTCGCCAAACACGGATGCGACCATCATGATGCTGTAAACAGAACCGGGATTCATCCGAAAAAATGACATTTTGCCATTCGTGCACCCAAGTTCGTCGTTGAGTACACCATCGCAGGCGCTCCTGTCTGTGATGCAGCGTCAAGGGTAACCGCATCCATGGTCTCCGAGCTGATAGTCCACGCTGCTGCAAACGTCGTCGAACTGTTCGTGCAGATGGTTGTTGTCTTGCAAACGTCCCCATCTGTTGACTCAGGGATCGAGACGTGGCTGCACGATCCGTTACAGCCATGCCGATAAGATGCCTGTCATCTCGACTGCTAGTGGTTCGAGGCCGTTGGGATCCAGCACGGCGTTCCGTATTACCCTCCTAAACCCACCGATTCCATATTCTGCTAACAGTCATTGGATCTCGACCAACGCGAGCAGAAATGTCGCGATACGATAAACCGCAATCGCGATAGGCTACAATCCGACCTTTATCAAAGTCGGAAACGTGATGGTACGCATTTCGCCTCCTTACACGAGGCATCACAACAACGTTTCACCAGGCAATGCCAGTCAACCGCTTTTTGTGTATGAGAAATCGGTTGGAAACTTTCCTCATGTCAGCACGTTGTAGGCGTCGCCACCGATACCAACCTTGTGTGAATGCTCTGAAAAGCTAATCATTTGCATATCACAGCATCTCCTTCTCGCCGGTTAAATTTCGCGTCTGTAGCACGTCATCTTCGTGGTGTAGTAATTTTAATGGCTAGTAGGGTAGATTAACAGGTGCCGTGCACCACCGATTTCCGCACGGTGAATTATCAGCGCTGGTGGAGAATGTTAACCTTACAGAAAGGCATCGAACGTAGTTTATGCACGACAAGGTACCACCCCATTTTCTGCGGATTGCGTAACAATTCATCAACGCAACGTTTCATGATCGAGAACATCTAGTAGTATGGCGTACCAGTTGAACTGACCTGTATCCGTGAGATTAACAGCAGTGAGGACTTAAGAGCAGGGAGGTATGCCTTATTCATCGAAGATCTGGAGACTTTATAAGAAGGTATGACCAATGCTTATGACCCAATCCGAATGGACCGGATGTATTTGAAAGAGTGCGTGTTTCAGAACGAAGATAGGCAGAAGGATATGTTAGAATGTGCGGTAGCCACGTGAAGTACTGCCTGTAGTGTCTACATCTACATGACAGACAGATGGGTATGAGAGAATGAGAGGATAAGTTGGTTTCTTACATCAACAGCTATTGGTTTCCGGACGTATCATTATATGTTTTTCCTCCAATTTTGATCAATACTACGTTTACATTTTTTTGTATACACCCTGTATAGTCCGGTGCCTCTTGGTCGAGTTTACATTTCTTTCTACTTTTTTAACTTTTAATCATGGGTCGAAACTGTGGTCCCAATATTTCGTTTGTAATGACTATTATATAGTTAGAAAAGAACTGCTTCTGGACACAGCGTGGTCACGTCCTTACCAGTGTGCTTTCTGCCAGAGTAGTTACGAGTTATTTTCTCACCAAGTTTCTTACTTGGCGTCTGCAGAAAAATTTCCGCGATGCTAAACGCATGTTCAGCTGGCCATTTTCACCGTTGTGATTCGGCTTGTTTTGCCGTATTACAAAATGAAAAGCATAACTCCTCCATTTTACGCACTACAATTGTTCTCCTCGCAATGACAATTACTAATACTTTTTATAGGTCTCACATTTTAATAACTACACGGTCCAGTGACATTAATGTGACCGCTTTAGCAATACCACCAGTGGAGGGTATATAAAACGTTTCCAGGGGGGGGGGGGGGGGGCGGAAAACTTGTACGTCTTTGTAGTAATGCGGGAACGGAGCGAGTTTCCTGAAGCCCAAAGGCCATGATCATTGGCTTTCATACCAAGGGTGGAAGCATTCCGAAACGGCAAAATTTATAAATTTCTTGCATGCCGCTGTGGTTAAACTATGTCGTGCGTGGCAAAATGGCGCTATCCAAAACCGGCGCCGAGGCAACTATATATAAAAAAATGGTTCAAATGGCTCTGAGCACTATGGGACTTAGCATCTGAAGTCGTCAGGGCCCTAGACTTAGAACTACTTGAACCTAACTAACCTAAGGACATCACACACATTTATGCCCGAGGCAGGATTCGAACCTGCGACCGCAGCAGCAGCGCGGTTCCTGACTGAGGCGCCTAGAACCGCTCGGCCACAGAGACTGTGGTGCACCACGGGCCATAGATGACAGGGGTGAACGACAGCTACGGAGATGTTACGGGCACACAGATGAGCAGTTGTTGAGCAACTGACCGTCCAGATAAACCTAGGGACTGCCAACAGCGTCTAGTCAACGACCGTTCAGCGAGCGTAGCGGTGTATGGACGTCCACTGCAGGTGCCTGGTTCATGCTCCTATGCTGACTGGTGTTCGTCAGCGACGACAGTTGGAATTTGGTGCCGGTACCGTAACTGGACGTCCACTGATTGGCGACAGGTGGCCTTTTCCGATGAGTCACGTTTTATGCTCCATCGTACGGGTGGCCATTGGCACGTATGATGTGAAACGTCTGAAAGCAAACATCCCGCAACAATTGTCGGTAGTGTGCAGACCGGAGGGCATTCCCTGGGTTGCCTCGTCATTTTGGAAGTCACAATGGGTCAACACAAGTGTGATTCTGTCCTTAGGGACCATGTCTAACTCTACATGCAGTCTGATTTTCCTCGGCACGACGGCATCCACCAGCAGGACAATGCAAGCTCGCAGTTTGAAGAGTACCAGATTGAGGTTTTCCGTACTCCCCTGGCTATCAAACATCCAGGATTTAAATCCAAACGAGAATCTATGGAATCACGTCGATCGGGCTGTTCGTGCCATGGATTCTCAACCGAAAAATCTAGCGCAGCTTGTGTCGGCATTGGAGTCGGCATGGCTCCACATCCCTGCCAGTACCTTCCAGAACCTCCTTGACTCTGTTCCAGCGCGTCTCGCACAGCAAAAGGAGATTATTCAGGCTTTTGACTGGTGGTCACATGAATATAGTAGTTCCATACGTTAAATATCAGAATTTTAATTAAACGTGCTGGTGTTATATTAAAGTACAACGAGACAAATATAAATAGTTATGGCACTATTTTTTTTGCGGCATGAGTCGCTGATGCCACTATTTTGTGAATTCTGAATCCTCTTTTCTTCTGCAATTCGAAAATTACTTGCACTCTTCGTTAAGTGGAGGTTTACTATCTTTGGCCCGAAAAAAACATGTCCTTTGATAATTTTTTCCTCGGGATGTGTTATAGATATCAATATCAAATTTGGTCAAAATGTTTGTTGATATTTCCTCTACAGACTGGAAGTTTTTCGACCGGAAATGTCGAAGAGCAAAGGCGGGAGTGTCGTCGGCACGAAACAAAATTTCGATGTAGATCTCCACGCGCGGTATGTGACAGGTCAGTCGGCTCGTCTAAAATCAAAATTGAGTTGACGTTAGCGAAGTATATAAGATTCTTTAGGAGTTGTATCTCGCTTAAGTTATTAGAACCATAGGAAACAAAATGGTGGCCATTTGAAAAAAATAGGGTTTTTTCATCGATTTTTCGACTTCGTTGGCCAAGTAAAATTATTTATATTTGATGGATCGGAATAAAAGTGGAACAATTTAGTTAGCTTCGTCGCAAAGAAAGAATATTGCCAATCGGTTCAGTAGATTTAAAGTTACCATAGCGCACGATAAAAAAAGTCATTTCGAGAAAAACGCATTTGAAGTTTTGTCTACATATAAATGCAACATTGTGCAACCTACGTTCAATCTGTTATTCCGGGTCCATAAACTAGTCCTTCCTCTTCCTCCTAGAGAGCGTTCTGCTCGATCTGGGCCATCCTGCGCTGCTCCAGAGCCGCTCGTACTGCCGGTGACAAGCGGTTTTCGGCCGCTTGAATCCGGTGGTCGTCCGAATGCTTGGCGAACTGCGTTGAACAGAGTCCCAGGGTGACGTCCATCGTTGTCATGGTCTTCAGAATTGCTGGATACCCTTCGTTGAAGCTGCTCACTGCCAGGAAAGTCGCAATCTCCACAGTCTTCGCACCAGAATGCAAATGCTTGGAGGCTAACTACCAAACACACGCGTTCAACTTTTATTTGAATTTTGTGTGTTTCCTTCCAAGCCGGAGTGGCCGAGCGGTTCTAGGCACTACAGTCTGGAACCGCGCGATCACTACGGTCCCAGGTTCGAATCCTGCCCCCGGGCATGGATGTGTGTGATGTCCTTAGGTTAGTTAGGTTTAAGTAGTTCTAAACTCTAGGGGACTGATGACCTCAGAAGTTAAGTCCCATAGTGCTCAGAGCCATTTCTGAACCGGGACAATAACTCGTCCTCCGAAAGAAAAAACTGGTGCGTGAAAAAGGCCGATTCCAGGCAGGTGTATTTTTTTGTTCAACCGCGAATAACAAACATTTCCGTTCCGTATTCGTAAAAGCCGTTTCAGGGGTGGATTCTAAACACTTGTATGGATCCAAAAACGCAAATTTAAAAAATCGATTTTTTTAACCAAAAAATAGTAAACCTCCCCTTAAGCGAATATTGTCGTCGCCACTTTAATGTTGCACTCAGTACCCAAAAATTAACTACAGAATAGTAGAGCCAGCTGGAGCGATACGATAAATTAAGCCGTGACCACCCACACTTACTGTGACGACTGTATATAGGACAGAGTGGCGAACAGCACAAACCACGTGATCCACCGTCGGCGACGCTGTGTAGAGCAGCCTGTAGCAGCGACATCACCTGGAAGCTCTCCACCGAAACAACACCTGAAGGCGCAGATGACTATGACGAAGACTGTTCACCTTTTCCTCCTTCCCTTAACCGAACTGGTGTGACGTCATACGCGCGTGACTGCGTGTGAGATCGCTCTCTAAGTTTTCATATATTTTTAGGTTGCAGATATATATTTTAACGGTTTTTGTGATAATATTTACTATATAAGTGACTTATTAGTGGTTTCTTAATTCACCTCTGTCTTTCTTGTGTTGTGACCTGATATTTGTGAGTGTTTCGTATCGAGCAACTTAAACTCTTACCCGTGTTTACATTCCGCGCTGACCAGTTGCATCTGTAGCGGCGCATCGAAAACTAAGTACTAATTGATTGTTTGTGTATAGTAGTTTATTTAGGAACTTTAGTAGTCTTCAACCGGTGTTCTTGGTGTTTTCCGGTGAAATAACTTCAGAAGAAATTTTTGCGAACTGCTTTCAGTTTCGTTACTGTCATTAGACGTTTGATTTTCTTTCTGTGTTTGTATTTTGTTATATTCTCATTTGTTGTTGTTTAATACTGTCAATAATAGTAGTTACTTTCCTTGTGGAGCAAGTTTGTGATTATTGTAGTCAGTTTTTAACATCTTCTTATTGTAGTAGCGGAATTTAGATAAAGTTGTTTTCTTGTTTCAATAACTGTAAAATTTTACCATGAGTGAGAAGTGTGGGCTTTGCCGTAGGTTCGTGAGTAGTGGATTGCGGTGTGAGACTTGTTCGAAGTATTTTCACTGGGGGGAATGCAGTGGGGAAGCCAGTGGGCATTCTGGTGAGATCCTCTCCTGGAACTGCAGGTTATGTAGCAAGAGTAAGTTGATAGAGGAGCAGGAGCGTAAGATCTGTGCCCTTCAGGTGCAGTTGAAAAACGCACAGGAGGAGCTAGATAGGATGAGGAGGGAGAAGGGGGTTGGGGAATGGGAGCTGGCTGTTGGCAAGAGATCTGCTAGAAGAAGGAGATTTTCAGATAGTTTTACTATTGGTGTTTGTAATAGATTTGACCAACTGTCAGAGTCTAGTGGAGAGGAATCTCTAGTAGCTGTAGATGTAGGAAGTATGCAGCAGACCTCAGCAGTTACGGTGGCTAGGACAGTTGCAAAGTCTAAGAGAAAGAAGAAGGTTCTGCTGTTAGGTAGTTCTCATGGTAGAGGTGTAGGCCAGCAGTTGCAGGAAGTTTTGGGGAGTGAGTACCAGGTCACCAGCATTGTGAAGCCTAATGCAGGATTGGCTCAGGTGACTTTTAACATAGGGGGGGGGTCATGTAGGGATTTTACAAAAGAGGATCAGGTAGTGATTATGGGTGGGGCTGGTAATAGTATTGATAGGGATGGGGAGTATGACATAGATGTTGACCTGGAAAAGATAGCCACTCAGACTGGCAACACGAATGATCATTTCGTGGAACTGTTTCAGCGTCACGATCGGCCTCATCTTAATCCAGCCGTCAGGCGTAATAACGTGAGACTTGGGGGTGCGCTAATGACAGAAGGCATGAGTCACATTTCAGTGGGGTCGGTGGAGTCTATCAGCAGGACGGGTTTCACTAGACATGGCCTGCACCTGAACAGGTATGGAAAGGGGAGGTTGACAAAGCTTATAGGTGACAGCATAGGTGGGGGTGGTGGGATCACTCATGGGAAAATTCCGGTAGTTGTGGATGTTAGAGTTGTACCTTTTTTAGATTGAAGTCAGCTGACAGGTATTCCTGCTTAAGGGAAGTCTCTCTAACAAAGAAACCACTTTCGACAAAGCTTAGGTATTCGATTAATGAGGGAATTAGTATATTTCATCAAAACATACAAGGCATTAGAGATAAAGTTAGTGAACTACTTATAGATGTTGACTCTGAAATTATTGGTATATCTGAACACTTCTTAAATAAGGAGATAATTCAGAGGCTTCCTTTACCAGGATACAGGTTGGCCCTCAGCTTTTCTAGGAGCTCTTTGCGGTGTGGGGGAGTAGCCATGTATGTGAAAAACGGTATCCCATTTGAGTCAATTGATGTTTCAAAGTACTGCACTGAAAAGGTGTTTGAATGTTGTGCAGGTGTGGTTAAATTTAGTGGAGCTAAACTTCTTACTGTTGTTATTTATAGATCCCCGGACTCCGATTTCACAACATTTTTGCTAAAGCTAGAGGAGATTCTTGGTTCACCTTATAGGAAATACAAAAAGTTAGTTATATGTGGTGACTTCAATATAAATTGTATAAGTGACTGTGCCAGGAAAAGGATGCTGGTAGACCTCCTTAATTCATATATTCTTATGCAAACCGTATTCTTTCCAACGAGAGTGCAAGGGAACAGTAGAACAATCATAGACAATATTTTTGCTCATTCGTCATTACTAGAAGGGCATTCTGTTAGCAAAATGATGAATGGCCTTTCAGATAATGATGCACAAATTTTAAGTCTAAAAGATTTTTGTGCTGCAACACAGGTTAAATATAGTTACCAACTTTTTAGGAAAGCTGATCCAGTTGCTGTAGAGACTTTTGTAAACCTTATCAAGGAACAAGAGTGGCAACATGTTTATAGTGCTGATATAGTAGACGATAAATATAATGCTTTCCTCAAGACCTTTCTCATGCTCTTTGAAATTTGCTTTCCGTTAGAACGTTCAAAACAGGGTACTAGCACAAACAGGTAGCCTGGGTGGCTGACTAAAGGTATAAGAATATCTTGTAGAACAAAGTGGCAATTATATCAAAACGTTAGAAACAGTCACAATCTAATTGCAGTAGCCCATTACAAACAGTATTGTAAGGTGCTTAAAAAAGTTATTAGGAAGGCAAAAAGTATGTGGTATGCAGATAGAATAGCTAAGTCTCAGGATAAAATTAAAACCGTATGGTCAGTCGTAAAGGAAGTGGCTGGTCTGCAGAGACAGGTCGAGGATATAGAATCTGTGCGTAGTGGGAATGTCCGTGTTACTGATAAGTCGCATATATGTACAGTATTTAATAATCACTTTCTGAATATAGCAGGTGAACTAAATAGAAACCTAGTCCCAACAGGGAATCATATAGCGCTCGTAGAAGAAAGTGTTCCGAGACTGTTACCTGAAATGCTCCTCCATGATACTGACAAGAGGGAGATTGAGTTAATAATTAAATCACTAAAGACCAAGAACTCTCATGGATATGACGGGGTATCTAACAGAATACTGAAGTATTGTTCCATGTATGTTAGCCCAGTACTTAGCCATATCTGTAACTTTTCCTTTAGGAGTGGTCGGTTTCCTGACCGATTAAAGTACTCGGTAGTGAAGCCACTTTATAAAAAGGGAGACAGGGATAATGTTGATAATTATAGACCTATTTCTATGCCATCGGTGTTTGCTAAAGTTATCGATAGGGTTGTATATACAAGGTTACTGCAGCATTTAAATTCACATAATTTGCTGTCAAATGTACAGTTTGGTTTTAGAAATGGCTTAACAACTGAAAATGCTATAGTCTCATTTCTCTGTGCGGTTTTGGACGGATTAAATAAAAGGTTGCGAACGTTAGGTGTTTTCTTTGATTTAACGAAGGCTTTTGACTGTGTTGACCACAAAATATTACTACAGAAGTTGGAACATTATGGAGTAAGGGAAGTAACTTACAATTGGTTCGCCTCTTACTTTAAGAACAGAACGCAGAAGGTAATTCTCCGCAATATTGAGAGTGGTAATGATGTTCAGTCCCAATGTGGCACTGTTAAATGGGGCGTTCCCCAAGGATCGGTGCTGGGGCCACTGCTGTTTCTTATTTATGTAAATGATATGCCTTCTAGTATTACAGGTGATTCAAAAATATTTCTGTTTGCTGATGACACCAGCTTGGTAGTGAAGGATCTTGTGTGTAATATTGAAACATTATTAAATAATGTAGTTCATGAAATAAGTTTGTGGCTTGTGGAAAATAATTTGATGCTAAATCACAGTAAGACTCAGTTTTTACAGTTTCTAACTCACAATTCAATAAGAACTGATATTTTAATCAGACAGAATGGGCATGTTATAAGCGTGACGAAACAGTTCAAGTTCCTAGGCGTACGGATAGATAGTAAGCTGTTGTGGAAAGCCCATATCCAGGATCTTGTTCAGAAGCTAAATGCTGCTGTATTTACGATTAGAACAGTATCTGAAATAAGTGACACTTCAACACGAAAAGTAGTCTACTTCGCATATTTTCATACGCTTAAGTCATATGGTATTATTTTTTGGAGTAATTCTTCTGATTCAAAAAGGGTATTTTTGGCTCAAAAACGGGCTGTTCGAGCTGTGTGTGGTGTAAGTTCGAGAACCTCTTGTCGACTCCTATGCAATAGTCTGGGAATTCTGACATTGCCCTCACAGTATATATTTTCTTTAATGTCGTTTGCTGTTAGCAATATTAGCTTATTCCCAAGAGTTAGCAGCTTTCACTCAGTTAATACTAGGCAGAAATCAAATCTGTATGTGGAATGCACTTCCTTGACTCTTGTGCAGAAAGGAGTGCAGTATTCTGCTGCATCCATTTTCAATAAGCTACCACAAGAACTCAAAAATCTAAGCAGTAGCCCAAACGCTTTTAAGTCTAAACTGAAGAGTTTCCTCATGGCTCACTCCTTCTATTCTGTCGAGGAGCTCCTGGAAGAGCTAAAAAATTAAGCAAATTCCGGTGTTACATTCTTGATTTTCTTTATTTAAACTAACGACGTGTCACCTGAATATGTTTCTTATATTTCATTTTATCTGTTTCTACAATCGTGTTATAATTTCATGTATTGACTCGTTCCATGACCATGGAGACTTCTCCTTAATGTGGTCCCACGGAACAATAAATAAATAAATAAATAAATAGCACGGTACCGGCCACTTTTGTGGCATAGTCGACTCTACACCAAGAGGCAGTGTTCAGAGTCTCTCTCGAAGGTTCTGATGATGCGTGCGTGTGTCTGTGCGTACATGGTGACAAGGGGGATCGGTAGGGGAAGAGGGGGCATGTGATGCTGTTGCATGTATTCTGCTGCCATGCGGGTCCTATATCTTCTCGATGTTAACCTGGGCCTCATCCAGGTATCTTCAGTTCTCGCACGTCTGGCGCTCGTGTATAAGCGAATGGGACTGGAGTGTGTAGCCATAGGCACAACCAGGCGGTCACCGCTAGGTAATATCCGCATGACGGTGTAAGACGTGTATATTTCTATTGTCAAACCACAATTTATGAAAGATGTTTATATTTTATTAATAGGATTAAGTAGGAATAATTAATATTTGTCATGTTGGAAATAATTGTGGTAGCAGGGAATGTCTGCACCAAAGTATTGTTGGCAGGGGAATGTTGCGTAACAAAAGAGATGTAGAGAAGACGGGAAGGTTTCAACGTGGCCGAGCGGTTCTAGGCGCGTCAGTCTGGAACCGCGCGACCGCTACGGTCGCAGGTTCGAATCCTGCCTCGGGCATGGATGTGTGTGATGTCCTTAGGTTAGTTAGGTTTAAGTAGTTATAAGTTCTAGGGGACTGATGACCTCAGATGTTAAGTCCCATAGTGCTCAGTGCTATTTGAACCATTTTTTTGAAGGTTACAACGGTGTTGGGAACCCCTAGACTCGGAAGTTCCACATGTGGCCTTATGCACAGGAGTTTGAAGGTAACTGTACTTCTGAGTTAATTGGTCTGTAGTAGTTTTACATACGAATAAATAAACTGCTAACTTTCAGTTTCAAATTTCCGACGTTGCTCCATTTCATTATTCGTAAACTCACGTACAGTACCGTTAGCTTCACAGACATGTTTATTCACAGTATGAATTCCTTTAAAGTCTTGTTTTCCCTGTTGATTCAGAACACACTAATGTAAATCAAGCACTACCAGGATCTATCTACTTAAAGTTCACAAGCACTAATGATATTTATATCATTTGTTGCCAAAATAATCAAACCAAAGTATATATTATATTACCTACAGAAACAATATTAAATTTTAACGTTACTAAAACTTATCGAGAAGAACTACTAAAGAAACGCTGTTCATTAATAATATTAAACTTTGACGTTACTAAAGAAAAAGGACTGAACACTATAATACATTACTGGCCATTAAAACTGCTACACCACGAAGATGACGTGCTACAGACGCGAAATTTAACCGACAGGAAGAAGATGCTGTGATATGCAAATGATTAGCTTTTCAGAGCATTCACACAAGGTTGGCACCGGTGGCGACGCCTACAACGTGCTGACATGAGGAAAGTTTCCAACCGACTTCTCATACACAAACAGCAGGTGACCGGCGTTGCGTGGTGAAACGTTGTTGTGAGGCCTCGTGTAAGGAGGAGAAATGCGTACCATGACGTTTCCGACTTTGATAAAGGTCGGATTGTAGGCTATCGCGATTGCGGTTTATCGTATCGCGACATTGCTGCCCGCGTTGGTCGAGATCCAATGACTGTTAGCAGAATATGGGATCGGTGGGTTCAGGGGGGTAATACGGAACGCCGTGCTGGATCCCAACGGCCTCGTATCACTAGCAGTCGAGATGACAGGCATCTTAACCGCATGGCTGCAACGGATCGTGCAGCCATGTCTCGATCCCTGAGTCAGCAGATGGGGACGTTTGCAAGACAACAACCATCTGCACGAACAGTTCGACGACGTTTGCAGCAGCATGGACTATCAGCTCGGAGAAAATGGCTACGGTTACCCTTTACGCTGCATCACAGACAGGAGCACCTGCGATGGTGTACTCAACGACGAACCTGGATGCACGAATGGCAAAATGTCATTTTTTCGCATGAATCCCGGTTCTGTTTACAGCATCATGATGGTCGCATCTGTGTTTGGTGACATCGCGGTGAACGCACATTGGAAGCGTGTATTTGTCATTGCCATACTGGCGTATCACCCGGCGTGATGGTATGGGGTACCATTGGTTACACGACTCGGTCACCTCATGTTCTCATTGACGGCACTTTGAACAGTGGACGTTACATTTCAGATGTGTTACGACCCGTGGCTCTAACCTTCATCTGATCCCTGCGAAACCCTACATTTCAGCAGAATAATGCACGACCGCATGTTGCAGGTCGTGTAGGGGCCTTTCTGGATACAGAAAATGTTCGTCTGCTACCCTGGCCAGCACATTCTCCAGATCAATTGAAAACGTCTAGTCAATAGTGGCTGAGCAACTGGCTCGTCACAATACGCCAGTCACTACTCTCGATGAACTGTGGTATCGAGTTGAAACTGAATGGGCAGTTGTACCTGTACACGCCATCCAAGGTCTGTTTGCCTCAATGCCCAGGCGTAACAAGGCTTTTATTGTGGCCAGAGGTGGTTGTTCTGGGTACTGATTTCTCAGGATCTATGCACCCAAATTGCGTGAAATTGTAATCACGTGTCAGTTCTAGTATAATATATTTGTCCAATGAATACCCGTTTATCATCTGCATTTCTTCTTGGTGTAGCAGTTTTAATGGCCATAGTGTATATATGCCAAGCTGACTTGTTAGGAATTGTGTGAGTAATTGCTTAGAATTTGTAGACTCTTATTTGACTGCGCGTATTTAACGATATTTATAAGTTGAACTTAGCGATATTGCAGGATGGCCCTGACCAGTGAGGTAACAGGCTGTGGCTCGTGACGCCATAGGTGCGCAGAAAGAAAGAGAACACTACGCTGACAACATTTATTTTGATTCTGTATGTTTTATCAAAATTATTGTAGGTTGTGCTCACTGGCCGATCTGTAACGTGGTACAGTCCAAGTGGTCTAGTGAACTGGAGAGCTTAAACGATGGCCACTACCTCTGGGTTAAAGAGTAGCGTGTTCTCAGGGAGGGAGTTCTGACTGCAGATCAAGACTAAAGAAGGCGTTATGCAGGTATAGCTCATCTGTCGATTTCCACTCGTCCGTGAATACCATAATTGCATCTGGCCACTGCAGGTACACAGTTGATTCGAACATGTTGTTAGGGTTGCAGGTTTCCCTTTTGGGAAGCAGGTGGGTGTTCCATGAACTGAGAAAAAGTAATTTCGAATTGTTGATTAGTCCGCTGAAACGGGAGGTGAGGAAATGTCCCTGTGGAGTAAGGAATTTTTCCTGTTACGTTGCGACTAATATTCGGCAATGTCCTCTTCGTTTCAAGAGAGAAACGATAATTTGTCCGATGAAATTTTTGCAGCACAGTTGATTTCTGAACAGTGGGAGGAGGTGCTGGGGGTCTGCATCAGTGTTTGGGTTCTCCGCAACATAAGTGTCACTACCAGGAACAGGTGCAGACTATGAAGAGGCATCTTCGGTACTTCCAAGAGCACAGCTCCGACATAGATTCTGGTGCTGCATTATTGTATTTAATTTGGTGAGCGCTAACTTGATGCCACTGTGGTAGAAGATCACACTGTTACCTAATTTAGAGCGCATGAGCAACCGGTAAAGCGTGAGCATTGTGGCGGGATATAAGCTCAGCAATATATATAGGCAATATACGGAGAACTTTTACCTCTTATTGTACCCTTGGAGGTAGAGATGCGATCACTCAGGCTTTCTCTGCGTGATTGCTTAATACTGTGTTTCTGAGTGTTCTGCTGAGTTGATGGTTCATTTTATGCACAATGTTTCGGCGATCGACCCAGCCGTCATCTTCAGGTGCATTCCAAGCAGCCAGTACACTGAACAGTAAAACACGCATCACCTGAAGATGATGCGTGGGTCTGTCGTCGAACTGTTGTGCATAAAATGGAAACAACCGGAAGTGCATAATCAGATATCTGATGTAGGTATACCACAGCATAAATGAAATGTAGGTAAGTCGCAGGAATCGTGCAGACAAGATGACTGATATTGCATGGCCTCCCAACTTTATCTATGGAGTAAAATGTTGCACTTGTTTGAGAGTAAACACCACTGCTTCTTCTGTAAGATGATAGAAAGGGTACTAGGAAAGTTTTGAAATAAATTTTTATTTATTTAACTTTTTCGAAATAATTTCCGCGACATTGAATATTTTGTGTTGGCAGAAGAGCCAACACCGTGTTACGAGTGGAGGCCAAAATGCATGCGTTTTAGCTCACGCAGGCTGGCGTGAGGAGGGAAGAGCTATACTGACGTGAGGTCTGGAACATGACAAGGAATGAGAATTCAGAAAGCGGACGTAATTACTTTGATACTTAACTTTAATTCGTTAATGATGAACGTCGCTCTTGACGGTACATGATTCACAATATTATCTGTTCAGAATACATTCTTGAAGTAATTATCGTAACTGAATATGGCGCCTTGCTAGCTCGTAGCAAATGACGTAGCTGAAGGCTATGCTAAACTGTCGTCTCTGCAAATGAGAGCGTACGTAGACAGTGAACCATCGATAGCAAAGTCTGCTGTACAACTAGGGCGAGTGCTAGGGAGTCTCTCTAGGCTAGACCTGCCGTGTGGCGGCGCTCGGTCTACAATCACTGATAGTGGCGACACGCGGGTCCGACGTATACTAACGGACCGCGGCCGATTTAAAGGCTACCACCTAGCAAGTGTGGTGTCTGGCGGTGACACCACATTCCTCCCCCGCAAATCGGCGGACGGTTCTGGTATAAGGCCTCTGCCCGCCGTGGGGAGGACCCCATGTTGACGTATGCGACGAGGTGGGGAGCCTAACAACAGGCGAGGCTGTGCCACCCGCACCCTGCCATTCCTACCGCGGGGAGCTAGAGAACGCCTGAAAACCTACTACAGGGTGCACGCCAACATGCGGTGTATGCGCCCGTAGAGAGACAGGAGGGGCCTAAGGGTCGACCTCCATCGGGCCGGGGCACCCGACGGGCGAAGACGACATATGATCCGGAGCGGGCAAGAGTTCCATGTCGGAGGATAACTGGTCCTGGGGAGCGATCGGCGGCGCGTGACCCAGGGGGACGCCCGGCGGCTGCAGCGACGCGTCCACGGCGGGCATCGCCGGAGGGAGAACAGGCGGCGGCGGCGGCGGCGCGTCGCCATGGGGCAAAATGGAAGGCACAGCGGTAACAACTGGGGCTGAGGAGAGCCAGTAGATGGGTCCCCGGGGCGCTGATCGGACGGCGCCATCGCTGAAAGCAGATCCCGTGCGACGACAGAGGCGCAGCTGATTGAGATGCCGGCGCACCTCACCAGAGGCCCCCAAAACCAGATACATAGCGCGTACGAGGCAGCGAAGAATGCACCCTTCAAGCCAACGCCGTGAACCTCGATAGTGGCGGTAGTAAACAACGTCGCCTGGGGCAAAAGCAGGTGTCTGCCGCTGCACAGGAACCGGATGCGGCGGATGTAGCAAAGACATCAAGGTTCGATGATGGCGACCGTGGAGCAACTCAGCCGGCGAGCGACCATCTCGGGGCTGAGAGCGATACGAGGACAAAAAGAGCAATAACGCGTCCTCCCGAGAATGCGACTCTTTCAACTTCAACGTCTGTGACTTGAAAGTGCTGACCAATCGTTCAGTGGCACCGTTTGACTGTGGCGAAAACGGCGCGGACGTCAGATGTTGAATACCATTGGCCTTGCAGAATGACTGAAATTCTGTGGACATGAACTGTGGGCCATTGTCAGAAACAATTGTCTGTGGAAGACCTTCAATGCAAAAGATAGCAGATAACGCTTGGATGGTGGCAGATGATGTCGTGTAAGACAGCCGGACAACAAAAGGAAAATTACTGAGTGAATCTATTACAACCAACCATCGAGCATTCCAGAATGGACCAGCAAAATCGATGTGTAAAGGTCGCCAAGGGAAAGTGGCTTTTGGCCATGCAAAGAATTTCCGCGGTGGTGCTGATTGTTGTTCGGCACACGTCATGCAAGAAGAGCACATATTCGTAATCGCGGCATCGATTCCGAACCAAGTACAGTGCTGACGAGCAAGTTGTTTCGTTCTCACTATACCGCTATGTCCTTGGTGGAGAAGGTTTAAGACAGAGGATTGTAACGAACGTGGGACCACCACCCTGGACTGATCATTATCAGAACGCAAAAGCAAAACACCACGTCGAACAAAAAGTCTCTCCTTGTGAGCAAAAGATCGGCGAACCAACGGGTCCCTGATCCGTGACTTTGACAAGGGCCACTGCGTAGCAACAAAACGCAGAACGGTAGCAAGGGACAGGGTCGGCAGTTGTGGCTGTAGCTACACGACGAAAATCAATCGGAAACGATTCGACCACATCATTGGTTTCCGAATCAATGAACATGCAAGCAAGTTCGGAGGAATCTAATGCCCAATCCTCAGAAACAGGCTGCTTAGCAGTGGACCGATACAAGATATCGTAGCGGTACTGCAAGAAGAAAATAGATTAGCGAATGAATTTCTGCATTGTATGTGAAGGTACAGGATTGTTCGGATGAAAAAGTGATATCAAAGGTTTGTGGTCTGTGATTATGGTAAAGTGACGACCATACAAGAAGTCATGAAACTTTGTAGCACCAAATACTAGAGCCAATGCTTATTTCTCGATCTGTGAATAATTTCTTTGCGCAGACGAGAGCAATTTGGACGCAAAGGCAATAGGGCGATCGTGCGATCCATCTTTGTGCGCAAGCACAGCACCGATCCTGAAATCCGATGCATCCACCATCCACCATCAACCAAACTCCCCAAACATGAACACTATTGAGCATATCTGGGTTGCCTTGCAACGTGCTGTTCAGAAGAGATCTCCACCCCATCGTACTCTTACGGATTTACGGACAACCCTGCAGGATTCATGGTGTCAATTCCCTACAGCACCAATTCAGATGTTACTCGAGTCCATGCCACGTCGTGTTGCGGCACTTCTGCATGCTCGCGGGGGCCCAGCACGATATTAGGCAATAGTACCAGTTTCTCTGGCTCTTCAGTGTATAATGTATACAATATACTATTCTACTATACTACCACATGGCGCCAATGACAAGCAGACGTAATCTCTGACAGTCGTGATGTAGAACTCTGTTGTTCTTCATTTATCCGAGTGAAAGTGTATGTTAAACTGTGTTGCCATACCGTCTTTGTCAGGCAATTGTTTTTTGGTTGAAAAATTGTGGAATTGCTTTGCGATGGAAGCTATGGGAAATAGCGAGAGTGCTAGTATTGTGACTAAGTTTTCATCAGCATTTCTGAATAAATTATGAAGATGATCAAGTGTCAGTTTTCTCATTTATTACAATTACCATCCGAGGATCTCGATAATCAGCATGAAGACGATTGCAACAAACGGACTCTGATAAGATGAGTATATTACTTTGTTCATTGGCATGGTGTTCTTTGCCGTATCAACAGACGCACAAGGTCTTAGATGCTATGTTGAGGAAGTGCACGATGAACAACAATTTAAACTTCCTGCATTTAATGACAGTTGGTAAAGTGAACATTTCAATCTCCAGTTTGTCGCACACTTGTTTCAGGATCATCTTGTACATGTCACAGCACCTGCTCCTGCATCTCTGGCGTTTGTGCGAGGTCTGCCGCGGTCCATTGTCCTTGCTGCAAAGGATCCAGTGCCTGCAAGTCACTTGAATAGCCTGCTGAACATTCATGCAGCTGGAATAGTGCGTTGTGAATGTCGTTCGACCCGCATCTCGTGGTCGTGCGGTAGCGTTCTCGCTTCCCACACCCGGGTTCCCGGGTTCGATTCCCGGCGGGGTCAGGGATTTTCTCTGCCTCGTGATGGCTGGGTGTTGTGTGATGTCCTTAGGTTAGTTAGGTTTAATTAGTTCTAAGTTCTAGGGGACTGATGACCATAGATGTTAAGTCCCATAGTGCTCAGAGCCATTTGAACCATTTGAATGTCGTTCGGCATAAAAGTTATGGGCCTGGCGCTTACTGCTGTCGACTAATGGAACAGAACAGTAGGCCTCCGCTGTACTGTGTACAATACAGTTTGCCCACACTACACGGAATCATTACTCTTGTTCTGCTATCGTAGCGTGTCGGCAGCACAATCTCAACTGACTGATGTGCAGATCAAAATGGTTCAAATGGCTTTAAGCACTATGGGACTTAACATCTGAGGTCATCAGTCCCCTAGACTTAGAACTACTTAAACCTAACTAACCTAAGGAAATCACACACATCCATGCCCGAGGCAGTATTCGAACCTGCGACTGTAGCAGCAGCGTGGTTCCGGACTGAAGCGCCTAGAACCGCTCGGCCTCAGCGGTCGGCGATGAGGTGCAGATCGTCGCACTGTTATTAATGGTGTGAGCGACGTCATAAGCATCGTGCAAGTTACAGCCACTCAGACATGTGCAGTGAGCTTCAACAGTAAGGTGGCCCACACCACCAAATACTAACACTTGTCGTTACAAATAAGATGACTCATATCTTAACCGGCATTGGTTCCCGGACATATAGGAACTGTTCTTCTAGTTTTAACATTTTTTCAAAAAATGTTCAGGTGTGTGTGAAATCTTATGGGACTTAACTGCTAATGTCACTAGTCCCTAAGATTACACACTACTTAACCTAAATTATCCTAAGGACAAACACACACACCCATGCCCGAGGGAAGACTCGAACCTCCGTCGGGACCAGCCGCACAGTCCATGACTGAGCGCCATAGACCGCGTGGCTAATCCCGCGCGGCTTGACCATTACTACGTACTGTAGCAATATGTCATTCTTTTATAAACACCTTATCAGGCAGAGATATTAGGGTCATGGTCAAAACTTACTTTAGTCATAAATTCTTGTAATGGACTAACGTGACAACATATGCAGTAAAATACAAAAAGAATTAAAAAACGATCGACATGAAATGCGACAGTTTATTGTCATTTAGAAAATTGTTTTAGTTGTGGACCTTGTTACTACAAATATACTACAGCAGTTTTTTTAGGAGTCAATTCCAGGGTTTTTTGTTGACACATAAGCTTAGCACAACTGGTCTATTGGAGGCTGTTTTCCGTGCACTGAAGGACAATGATTTGGATGACCCGCGACTTTGGAAGCGACTCCTTAGGCCACATTTCATTGAGGATGGGCAGAAGACCTCGTGTTGGTAAATGTGCGATCATCAGGTACCGATATTGTCAATCCTGGGAACAGTGTTAGAGATTTGCTTGATTGCCAGTTGAAATCCTCTCACCATAATAGGGGTGTGTCGACATGGATCTGTGACCGCGAAATCAAATGAAATCGATTGCACGTTCAAGGATTGTCCAGCTCGTGTTACTGTCGACATCATGAATCAAGGGTGCGCTCCGATATTCCGTCCCTGAGTACTTTGTGGGTCTGATAGCTGTGTGTTCTACTCGAATCATTCTGCAATGACGAAATAATGAAAGTTGGCCAGAAAAAGAAAAAAATAATCGAAATGTGAATATTAGTGGGAGGTTTTGTAACTTACATAGAGCCGTACAGTGAAAGTAGTTCTCGTCAACCCATTAAGAGTTCAAACGTATTGGGAAAACGCTGAGTTCACACTCACGATTTGCGAGTTAGAGATATAAAGCGACGCAGTCATCCATCATATTTAAGTCAACAAACTCGAACTCCCATATCGACGCTCTCAAACGCCAAGCGGTCCAGAGTCCAATCGAACAACAGCAGCCTCGGATGAGCGAGTCTACAATAGATATTATGCAAGTGAGCAGTCAGAATCAGTTAACTTTGTGCTCTAGAAAGAATTTGCAGACATTTCCTGTACGCACCTGTGGGTTACGGTTATCGGTTTCCATCGTACATCTGTCTACATATACCTATGTCTGTATATTACTTGCATTGTGGCGGGTACGTGAACATAAAGGTATAATTAAAGCAATAGAATACGACACTTTCATGGGTCTTGGTCCGTAGTAGCACACTTTACTGTGTGCACCCGAATCATCACCTAGCTATAGGCCGGGGTGACCACTTGTTCAGGTAACTGATTGGAGAATCTACTGAGCCTTACATGTTGTTGTTGTGGTCTTCAGTCCAGAGACTGGTTTGATGCAGCTCTCCAAGCTACTCTGTCATGTGCAAGCTTCTTCACCTCCAAGTACTTACTGCAGCCTACACCCTTCTGAATCTGCTTAGTATAATCGTCTCTTCGTCTCCCTCTACGATTTTTGCCCTCCGATACTAAATTGGTGATCTCTTGATGCCTCAGAACACGTCTTATCAATCGATCCCTTCTCGTCGTCAGGTTGTGCCATAAATTCCTCTTCTCTCCAATTCTATTCAGTATCTCTTCATTAGTTACGTGATCCATCCATCTAATCTTCGTCATTCTTCCGTAGCACCACATTTCGAAAGCTTCTATGCTCTTCTTGTCTAAATTATTTATCCTCCATGTTTCACTTCCATACGTGGCTACACTCCATACAAATACTTTCAGAAAAGACTTCGTAACACTGAAATCTATACCTGATCTTAACAAATTTCTCTTCTTCAGAAAACTTTCCTTGCCATTACCAATCTTCATTTTATATCCTCTCTACTTCGACCATCATCAGTTACTTTGCTCCCCAAACAGCTAAACTCCTTTACTACTTTAAGTGTCTCATTTCCTAATCTAAACCCCTCAGCATCACCTGATTTAATTCGTCTACATTCCATTATCCTCGTTTTGCTTTTGTTGATGTTCATCATGTATCCTCCTTTCAAGACACTGTCCATTCCGTTCAACTGCTCTGCCATGTCCTTTGCTGTCTCTGACAGAATTAAATGTCATCGGCAAACCTCAGCGTTGTTATTTCTTCTCCGTGGATTTTAATTCTTACTCCAAATTTTTCTTTTCTTTTCTTTACTGCTTGCTCAATATAAAGACAGAATAACATCTGGGGTAGGCTGCACCCATGTCTCACTCCCTTCTCAACCACTGCTTCCCTTTTACGCCATCTCGTTTCTGTACAAATTGTAAATAGCCTTTCGCTCCCTGTATTTTACCCCTGCCACATTCGGAATTTGAAAGAGAGTATTCCAGTCAAAATTGTCGAAAGCTTTCTGTAAGTCTACAAATGCTAGAAACGTAGGTTTGCCTTTCCTTAATCTAGCTTCTAAGATAAGTCTCAGAGTCAGTATTACCTCACGTGTTCCAAAATGTTTACAGAATCCAAACTGATCTTCCCAGAGGTCGTCTTCTACCAGTTTTTCCATTCTTCTGTAAGGAATTCGTGTTAGTATTTTGCAGCCGTGTCTTAATAAACTGATAATTCGGTAATTTTCATACCCTTTAACACCTGCTTTCTTTGGTATTGGAATTATTATATTCTTCTTGAAGTCTGAGGGAATTTCGCCTGTCCCATACATCTTGATCACCAGACGGTAGAGTCTTGTCCCAAGGTCATCAATAATTCTAATGGAATGTCGTCTACTCCCGGAGCCTTGTTTCGACCTAGGTCTTTCAGTGCTCTGTCAAACTCTTCACGCAGCATCATATCTCCCATATCATCTTCATCTACGTCCTCTTCCATTTCCGTGATACTGCCCTCAAGTACATCGCCCTTGTATAGATCCCCTATATACTCCTTCTACATTCCTCCTTTCGGTTCTTTGCTTAGGACTTGTTTTCCATCTGAGCTCTTGATATTCATAAAAGTGGTTCCCTTTTCTCCAAAGGTCACTTTAATTTTCCTGTAGGCAGTACCTATCTTACCCCTAGTGATACATCTCTCTACATCCTTACATTTGTCCTCTAGCCATCCCTGCTTAGCCATTTTGCACATCCTGCCGATCTCATTTTTGAGACGTTTGTATTCCTTTTTGCCTGCTTCATTTACAGAATTTTTATATTTTCTCCAAACCTCACATACGTTTATTATAAACCAGTGTCTGTATTCTTCTGCATGTTCATTGCTAGCACTTGATGAATTAATAAGAAAATGCCAGTAAGCAAACCCAGTCTCATTTCACTGTCATCGCTGTATCCACTCCTTTAGCGTGACATACAAGTCTTTCCGTACTGCCTCCGAACACAGAGACCTGACAAATCTCGGCTTGATCCTGTCGCCGTTTCACTCCTGCCCGGAGCCGTCCGTGTACCAAGAAACGGATGACCTCAAAGTCCCACGTCGCCTCTGATCTGAGAGTGAGCTAAAGCAGTTATGTTGAGACACACGTTAGGTTACGACGGTTTCCATTTATTAGCGCTAACTAGTTTCCGTTCGAACTTTCTCAAAAGGATTTGGTTTCCTATCGAGAGTTCCCGACTGCGCCCTCGTTAAGTGGTTCTTCTCGTAAGCCTCTTGGCCGCCTCGTTATCTCCTCTGCACGACCATCCCTTATATAGCAGAGCTCATTATTTTTTCCTTTGAGTCGTAACTTTACTCGTGCCCACAATGCCTATTATATACTTGATCGTATATCCGTTATGCTAATCAGAAATACTTTCACCGTAGTTCTTCGTTTCATTTGTGTCTACAAAAGACCGAAGGAAATTACAGAGAAATGAAGACAGCGAAGGCGAAGCCCATTTTACGCGATGTTAAGTTTTTCGCTGACATCATTTTCTATTTCACAACTTTCTGCAGAAATTTTCTGTCCTATTACGGAAAACTCTATTTTTTAACATGTTTTGCAATTAAGGGTAGGTAAAACAGTCCATAACTTGAGTGTGACAAACAGTTTCGTGTTTTCGAAGACTGTGACCGTCTTACAAATCGCTGCCGCCTACATTCTCTGCCCAGCAACCTACAAACACAAATTCAAATCGGATAGCAATACTTCATCGAAGCTAACAAATGCCAAGGTCATCGTTCCGCACACTTGAGTAGTAATCAAGTATGGGTCTAGTTCACTATGCAATCTCTTTTGCAGACAAACACCCATTTCCAGTATACAAGCAACGAATAGTGGCCTGCCATTTGCTTTAATTGAAACGTCCCCTTAGAAAAATTATACATGACTGTGCTTAAACTGACACTGATATTTTTTTTAGCGCAACGCAATCTGACTTTCAATAATCCCTACAAGAGAATGGCCCTGACTAAATTTACCTATACCTTTCACAAATCACTTACCTCACAAAAATCTTCGTTACTCGAACTACTGCAATACAGCGAGCGCCACTACTGCCAGCTAAATAAAAGAGTCAAACTACTCAAGGCACTAACTACTGATAGACAGTTAGCAAAAGAAAGATTTTGATAGAGAACAAACAATGTATTTACCTTAAAAGTGTTCAAAAGTCATAATATATATAGCAGTTCATGACATCCAATATTACAAATTTACTCTTTCTGATGGACACACGTCCAGATCGTCCGCTCTCAAAATTCCGCCATCTCTCTCCCCATATCCACCACTGCTGGCGGCTCACCTCCAACTGCGCAACGCTACGCGCTGTTAACATCTAACTGCCCACTACTACAATAGCGAATATTACAACAATGCCACCCAGACACAGACTGCACACAGCACAGCCAGAGATTTTCATACAGAGCGCTACGTGGCGTTACCAATATAAAAACCTAAACAGCCTATTTACATACATACAACTGAGCGTATAGCATCGTTCCATTTCATGTCTCTGCACATTATTATTCTAAAAATCTGTATGACATGACCGACTGTAATTGTGACTCATAAATCCCGTAGTCAAACGATTTTATGTTTTTACGTTCCTGATGTGCACAACGTTGAGTATCTCTACATTAAGATTTAGGAACCAGTCATGGATCGGACTGGTATTTTGTCGGCATCAATTAGGATACCTGTGGAATTTTTAAGGGATAAGATTTCCTCGTAGGTAACTGCATCATCTGCGGAAAGCCTGAGATTACAAGTGATACTGCAAGAATAGTAACGGTCCTATTACACTCTCCTGGGACAGACTTGAACCGCTTAATAGTCTGTAGATCACTGTCAGCGAGGCGATTATTGTTGCAGTTTTCCTTGACGCCGCTGTAGAGAGAGGCATGCCGCCTATGAAGGGTAGCGGGCATAAATGTGACTCGTTATCTTATGGGGATAGATTCTCCTTAGAAGTCGTCGATATGGAGACGAATTAAAATCTTTTATATAGTCTAGAAACTACCAATCACATTGGTTTCCCGTTTTGTGACAGTGACGATATCATTTGTGAAGAGTAAGAGCTGTGTTGGACATAATCGTTGCATTGGGAACCCACGCTGATTTCTTCTTCTTCCTCTTGCGTTACGGCCTCTGTAGGACCACGAGCCCCTTCGTGGACTGCATTTTCCTCTTCTTCTCCCAGAACCTCTTCATTGTTTCTCTTCTTCTCTCCCGCTCTTCTTCCGAGACCTTCAGTGTCCCTTTCTCCTGTCGGCTCCACTGGTGACACTCTAATCTTTTCCTGTGTTCTTCTCTGTCGTTTATCTCAGGCGTATTGGTGGGTATATATTTGTTCCTCCAATTTTCCTTTCCTTCGACCTTGATCCCCAATTCCAACCAGTCCTTCCGAAGTTCAACAATCCACTTGGTTCCTGTCTTTCCCCTTGTCCTCCCTGTTGTTTCCCACACTTTCTTCGTCATTCTGTCCATACTCATCCTAACTACATGTCCAGCAAACCTTGCCCTTTTGAGTCTGATTTTTCTGGACATAGTTCTCATGTTCCGGTACAATTCTTCCCTAGGTCTTCGCATCTACCTCTCCCACCTCTTTTGGGACCTAGTATTTTTCTCAGCATTTTTCTCTCTTCTTTCTCTAGTTGTTCTGCCCCATTTCTTCCTAGTGTCATCGTCTCAGCAGCATGTAATACTGCATTCCTCGCCGTTGCCTTGTAGTGGCTTATCTTTGCCTCTGTGGCTATATTCTTTTTATTGTATATCTCTCTCGTCATACAGACGGCTGACCTCATCTTCTTTATCGTCTCTGTTATTCCCTCCTTGCTCCTGTTCCTTCCTGTTATAAATTCTCCCAGGTATTTAAATTTGTCCACTATTTGCACAGTGCCTTCCGGTGGTTCCCAGTCTGCAGTGGTATTTAACGTCTTTGTCTTGTTATAGGTGATCCTCAGTCCCATCTTTCTGGCTACCTTACTTAAGTTGTCGAGTTGTGTCTTTGCGTCTTCTTCCGTCTCACTTACTATTGCTATGTCGTCTGCAAAGGCTAGGCAGTCCACTTGAGCCCTGTTGTCCATTTTGTCACCCACATGGGTCTTTGGTATTCCCATTTCCTCGTTTATCGCTCTCGTTTATCGTTTATCACTTCTTCCAGTGCTATACTGAACAACAATGGTGACAATCCATCTCCCTGTTTAACACCAGTCTTGATCTCAAATTCTTCTGACAGTGCTCCTCTGAATCTCACCCTTGCTTTTGTGTCTGTCAGAATTTCTTTTATGAGTTCTTATGTAGTTCCATCAAGTTCTCTGTTCTTCAGGATTCTAACAAGAGTCTGCCTGTCGATGGAGTCATATGCCTTTGTGAAGTCCACGAAGGTTATTACTGTTTTTTTAAGGCCCTATGTTCTATCAGTTGCTTCAGGATAAATATCTGTTCTATACAACCTCTTCCCTTCCTGAATCCCGCTTGGTAGTCGGCAACTGTACTTTCTACCTGTTCTTCTACTCTCTTGAGCAATAGTTTTGACAGCACCTCGTATCCGACCTCTAGTAGCGATATTCCTCTGTAGTTGTTTGCATCTCTCTTGTCCCCCTTCTTATATATTGGTACTACAATTGCATTCTTATATCCTTCTGGCAACTTCTTTGTTCTCCAGATCTGGTGGATTATGTTGGTCACGTTGTCTATTGCTTTGTTGCCTCCCCACTTTATCATCTCGGCTGCTATACCATCTTCTCCAATTGCCTTATTGTTCTTTAGATCGCTTATGGCATGTGCAACTTCATCCCTGGTTGGAGGGCGTGGCTCTCTCTCTTCTGTGTCAGTCGCCAGTTCCAGTTCGTCCTCAGGTGGTTCACAGTTCAGCAGGTCGCTGAACTGTCGCTGACTTCAGTGGAGAAGGTTAATTTGTTCCACATATGTCACACCATTTGAACTCAAAATATGTCATAGCAGTTTGCTAGAAGTAGTTAAGAATGATGTAGGACGGTAGTTCTATGGATTAATATTTACTTCCTTATACACTCTAAGATAAAGGAAAACGACGAACAAAATGGTTCAAACGGCTCTGAGCACTATGGTACTTAACACCTGAGGTCATCAGTCCCACAGACTTAGAACTACTTAAACCTAACTAACCTAAGGACATCACACACATCCATGCCCGAGGCAGGAATCGAACTTGCGACCGTAGCAGCAGCGCGGTTCCGGACTGAAGCGCCTAGAACCGCTCGGCCACAGAGGCCGGCAAACGACGAACGACGATAGAATTATTCGCATGGAACGGATATCACTAGATGTAATGTACATGTACAGACAAACAAATGATTACAATTTTTAAAAAATTCAATGATTTATTCAAGAGAAAGAGCTTCACAAATTGAGGAACTCAGTAACGCTCTGGTCTATCCCTCGCTCCTAAGCAAGCAGTTACTCGGCGTGGCACTGATTAATAGAGTAGTTGGGTGTCCTCCTGAGGACATGATGCGAAATTTTGTCCAATTGGTGTGTTACATCGTCAAAATCCCAAGCTGTTGGAGGGCCACGCCCGCAATGCTACAAACGTTCTCAATTGACGAGAGATCTGCCGACCTTGTCGACCAAGGCAGTCTGGCAAGCACGAGTACAAGCATAGAAGCTCTCGCCGTGTACGGTCGGGCATTATCTTGCTGAAACATAATCCCAGGATGGCTTGCCATGAAGGCAACAAAACGGAGCGTAAAATATCTTCGACGTAACGCTGTGGGCTTGGGTGCCTCAGATGTCAACCAAAGGAGTCCTACTATGGAAATGGGACCAAAACCAGCACTCTTGGTTGTCGGGCTGGCCTTCTACTCGAGAATGAAAATTTCGCCCTGCAACGGAGTGTGCACTGATATGAAACTTCCTGGCAGATTAAATCTGTGTGTCGGACCAACCCTCGAACTCAGGACCTTTGCCTTTTGCGGGAAAGTGCTCTACAGACTGCGCTACCCATGCACGACTCACTACCTCTCCTCACAACTTTACTTCCGCCAGTACCTCGTCTCTTACCTTCTAAACTTCACAGAAGCTCTCCTGCGAAACTTGCAGCAACTTGGAAAGGGACGAGGTACTGCCTAAGTAGAGCTGTGAGGACGGGTCATGAGTGGTGCTTGGGTAGCTCAGTCGGTAGAGCACTTGCCCGCGTAAAGCAAGGGTCCT
This sequence comes from Schistocerca serialis cubense, assembly GCF_023864345.2. Taxonomy (NCBI): domain Eukaryota; kingdom Metazoa; phylum Arthropoda; class Insecta; order Orthoptera; family Acrididae; genus Schistocerca; species Schistocerca serialis. Next base: position 695,791,626 of record NC_064639.1, read on the forward strand.
GAGTTCGAGTCTCGATCTGGCACACAGTTTTCATCTACCAGGAAGTCCCAATTTTAGTCCACTCAATAAATGTCGTTCCATTCAGATAATTCCTTTGTGGTGTGTCATTTCTTTGTCTTAGAGTGTATATATACAACAGGCCCTTAAAAATAACACCACGACATCGGCAACTACCTCTGAAATGGACACGTGACCATCGGCACTGGGCGTTGGCGCAGTGGCAGAGCGTTGCATGGTCTTGATGAATCTCGGTACCTTCTTCCAAAAATGGTTCAAATGGCTCCTAGCACTATGGGACTTAACTTCTGAGGTCATCAGTCCCCTAGAACTTAGAACTACTTAAACCTAACTAACCTAAGGACATCACACACATCCATGCCCGAGGCAGAATTCGAACCTGCGACCGTAGTGGTCGCCCGGTTTCATACTGTAGCGCCTAGAACCGCTCGGCCACCCCGGCCGGCGGTACCTTCTTCATCAAGCCAATGGGAGGGCGCGAATCCGCTGTCTTCGAGGGGAACAGTTCCTTGACACCTGTTCTAAGGAACGGAGATAGACTGGCGGCGGCTCCATTATGCTCTGGGGAACATTCATGGGCATCAGTGAGTCCAGTGGTGCTCGGGCAAGACACCTTGATGGGCAAGGAGTATCGTACACAGCTTACAGACCACGTACATACCTTTCTCACGATCATGTTTCCCGACGGCAGTGGCATTTTTCAGCAAGATAATGCGGCATGTCACAAGGCGTGGAGTGTGATGGAGTGGTTCGAGGAACACAATGGCGAGGTCCAATTGACGTGCTGAACCCCCCCCCCCCCCCCCCCCCCAACTCGCCAGATCTGAGCTTTATCGAACACATTTGGAATGTGATTGAACGTGGCGTCAGAGCTCATCGTCCACCTTCCATGAATTTACGGGAATTAGGTAAAAATGGAAATGTCGTGTGGCTAGGGCCTCCCATCGGGTTCGCCTGGTGCAGGTCTTTCGATTTGACGCCACTTCGGCGACCTGCGCGTCGATGGGGATGAAATGATGATGATTAGGACAACACAACACCCAGTCCCTGAGCGGAGAAAATCTCCGACCCAGCCGGGAATCGAACCCGGGCCCTTAGGATTGACAGTCTGTCACGCTGACCACTCAGCTACCGGGGCGGACGGGAATTAGGTGACATATGCGTGCAGATGTGGTGCCAACTACCTCCAGCTACCTACCAAGGCCTCATTGCTTCCATGCCACGACGTGTCGCCGTTGTTATCAGTGCCAAAGGTGGATATACCGGCTATTAGGTAGGTGATGATAATGTTCTGGCTGATCAGTATACTTGGATGCTCAAATGATTACGGTTTAAGTCACCTCTCACAAAATAGGTAGCACGCCAGCTACATTCCAAAGAAAGTTTACGCAGTGGGTTTTTCATTCATAAATCGCATTTGAATGTTGTTTTTTTCTGAGAAGATCGTGTTACGTCTCGTGTGAAATCGAGAAACGTTTACCAGCACGTGAAAGCTTTCGATAGTGGCAGGATCAAAGCCTGTAGAGACAGCAGGTTTATCGTCCCGCGATGTTGCTGCTCGCGTTAGTTAGGATCCCACGACTGCTATTACGAAAATGGAATCGATGGGTTTAGGAGGGCCATACTTAACTCCATGAAGGGCCTGAGCGGCCCAGTGCTAACAGCGATCGGGAAGGCAGAGATATTGTTCGCTCCACAGCAAAGCATGATCGTACTGTCAGAACAGGTAGCGTGACTCAGGAAATGGGCTAGGTTGCAGAACGCCACCTAGCGACAGGGGGAGTGTGACGATGTCTGCCAGGACAGCGACCGATGATACCGCTTCCCTTCACGCAGCAGCCACTGGTGCGCCAAACAGCAACACTGGACACGATAGTGGCACAACGTCGTGGTTTCAGAAGAGTCTCAGTTCTGCATGCAGCATCTCAATGTGTGGAGGCTCCGAGGACAACGTTGTTGTCATGCGGGCCCAATACTGGCGGGATGATGTGGGACGCCACTGGATTCACAACATCATCTGCCTTGTTAGCACAGCTGGTAATTTGGACGGCAGAGATGAGATTTCTGGCGTGTTAAGGCTAACAGCACTGTCTATGACGTCTCCGCGATGTTATCATACAAGGTAATTCAAGAAAATACAGGGTGTCCGAAAAGTCTTTCCCTAATTACATAAATTGATAACTCAGGCTAGAAGTAAGATACAAATATGAAACTGGTGTCTAATTGTTTACAAACTATCAAAGTTTTTTCCACCCATCAGTAAACCTCCACATGAGCACATTTGGTAGCACGTAGCACACCTAGGCGATATTCAATTTCCGTCCACACATTAGCCAACATCACTGGAGGGATCGATTAAACGACTGTGGTTTTCCGTTGCCGCAGAGTTTCAGGATCTTGTACACGTGTTCGGTAGACCTCGCCCTTGATATAACTCCATAAAAAGAAGTTTAATGGGGTTATGTCAGGAGAGCGTGGTGGCCAAACCGTTGGCCCATCACGACCAATCTATCGCCCAGGAAAGGTCATACTGAGATAGGCACGGACGTCCAAACCCCAATGACGTGGTGCACCGTCTTGCTGAAACAAGACATCTGGGTGATACTGAAGCAGCTGAGGAACAGCATACAGTTGCAACATGTCCAGATACACTGCAGATGTGGTGGTAGCCTCAGCGAAGAAGAATGGCCCGATAACTCGATCGTGCAATAGCACGCACCAAACATTCACTTTTGGACTGCCTCTGGTGCACTCCACGACCTCGCCAGGGAGCTGTGAACCCCAAATGGGCACACCATGGCGATTCACTACTCCACTGACAAAAAAGGTCCCTTCGTCGGAAAAAGCAATTCGTCTGAGATATCCAGCATCGTCCTCAATACGTGATAGCATTTCGACCGCAAAGTCATATCGACGTGTAATGTCATTGGGCAACAAGGCCTGAACGATTTGCACTTTTTAGCTTTTTGGCATCTGCAATTCACGTGAGGCCCTGAGCACCGATTTCTTCGGACTTCGCAGAAGAGACTGCCTTACAGCTTCCACCCTGTCTGCTAACGTTCTTGGTCGACCAGACCTCGGAAGGTCAGCAACCGATCGTATGTTCTTGAACTTCTCATACCAGGCTTTAATGCTCTTGACATCAGGTGGATTCCTTCCAAATGTTGTCTGGAAGTGTCTCTGCACTGTGGTTGTTGATCGTGTCTCATGGTACCACAGGACACACTGTGCCTTCTCCTGATTGGCTAACATGGCTTCTTGGGCTCTGCACCTCATCCACTACTTACGTACTGCGAACCTAAAACAGAAAAAAACTTTGATATTTGTAAACAATTCGACACAAGTTTCATATTTGTATCTCACTTCGAGCCTGAGTTATCAATTTATGTAATCAGGGAAAGACTTTTCCGACACCCTGTACGTTGAATGTGCTTTCCTTACCTACCTCGATACAGAAGGAGTTCCACTGTTGGTCCGTGCAGTACCTCCACATAGAAGCGATTCCACTGTTGGCCCGTCTAGAACCTTCTTAAGATGTCTTAACTGTTGAAAACACTTGCTTCTGGATTGCAGAGAGACTACGATTGGTAAACTTTGTCACAGAGTTGAAACAGCATGGGATGGCGTACCCGGTCTGTTATTCAAGTCTCAGTCTAGAACCGCGCGACTGCTACGGTCGCAAGTTCGAATCCTGCCTCGGGCATGGGTGTGTGTGATGTCCTTTAGTTAGTTAGGTTTAAGTAGTTCTAAGTTCTATGGGACTGATGATCTCAGATGTTAAGACCCATGGTACTCAGAGCCATTTGAACCATTTGTCATTGAAGTCATTCAAGCTCAGTTCGACTCGACGCTCAGTCGGATAAGAACTGCAGTTTCTGTGTAATAAATTTCGCTCTCTATGCACCTCGAGATCAGCTGCAGATTTAAGTTGCTTCCTTGCTTTAGTATACTATAAAGGGCGATCAAAAATTTCCGTTCGAAGGCCGTACATTCCAGAATCGGAATGCCAATCAGGCAAAACCGCCGTGAGCGTTCAGACAATCATCCCACCGACACACCAGGTTGAAGTTACCCGTTTGGTAAAACACCGTGTCCTGCCGCGTCAAGAAGTCCGCAACCGCCGGCTGCACATACTAGTGCCACAGCAATCGTCGACCATTCAGCGCTGTTCTTAAGGGACCGAAGGCGTGATAATTTCATGGGAAGAGATCAGGGCTATAAGCCGGGTGCTAGAGTGTCCCCAACTTGATTTGGCGTAACATCTGCGTTATGATATTTGCGATGCGCGGACTTGCGTCTAGTTTGAAATAGCGACCCGCAAGAGACTTGGGGCACGACTCTACAACGGTGGTTTTGAATGACATGCTGCCCCCCACATTTGTATTCTTCATTCTCCGATGGATGTCTACCAGTGTTTGTCCTTCGGCAGCCAAGAAAAGAGTAACATGTTGATTCTGTTTGGTCACATTTGGTCACAACATCGCGACAGTTCAAGTCACATAGAAAGAACGCCACACTAATCGCTTGCCTACATGTCGGATCTTATATACACGCACCGGAGTCGCGCTACGTTGCGTATACACTGCAGCAACGCCGTGAGATCGCCCCTTATACACACATCAAAAAAAAAAAAAAATTGCATCACGTCGGTTTCGAGTGTTCCGGAACCTGTCCAGAAAATTGGAACAGAGATCAACATAAACATCATTTCCTCCGTCTTTATTGCTCATTAAAACCACACATTCCATGATGTTCCACCATACAGCGAGACCTTCAGAGGTGGTGGTGCAGATTGCTGTACACACTGGTACCTCTAATACCCAGTAGCACGTCATCTTGCATTGCTGCACGCCTATATTTGTCGTGGCATACTATCTACATGTTCATCAAGGCACTGTCGGTCCAGTTTGTCCCACTCCTCAACGGCGATTCGGCGTGGATCAGTCAGAGTGGTTGGTGGGTCACATCGTCCGTAAACAGCCTTTTTCTATCTATCCCAGGCATGTTCGATAGGGTTCATGTCTGGAGAACATGCTGGCCACTCTAGTCAAGCGATGTCATTATCGAGAAAGAAAGTCATTCACAAGATGTGCACGATGGGTTCGCGAATTATCGTCCAGGAAGACGAATGCCTTGCCAATATGCTGCCGATTTGGTTGCACTATCGGTCGGACGATGGTATTCACGTACCGCAAAGCCGTTAGGCGCCTACCATGACCGCTAGCGGCGTACGTCGGCCCCACATAATGTCACCTCAAAACAGGAGGGAGCCTCCACCTTGCTGCACTCGCTGGGCGGTGTTTCTAAGGCGTTCAGCCTGACCGGGTTGCCTCGAAACACGTCTCCGACGATTGTCTGGTTGAAGGCATATGCCACACTATCGAGAACGTGATGCCAATCCTGAGCGGTAGATTCAGCATGTTGTTGGGCTCATCTGTACCGCGCTGCATTGTGTCGTGGTTGCAAAGATTGACCTCGCCATGAACGTCGGGAGTGAAGTTGCGTCATTCAGCCGATTGCCCACAATTTGAGTCGTAACACGATGTCCTGTAGCTGCACGAAAAGCATTATTCAACATGATGGCATTGCTGTCAGGGTTCCTCCGAGCCATAATCCGTAGGTAGCGGTCATCCAATGCAGTAGCAGCCCTTGGACGGCCTGAGCGGGGCATGTCATCGGCAGTTGCTGTCTCTCTGTATCTCCTCCGTGTCCAAACAACATCGCTTTGGTTCACTCCGAGACGCCTGGACACTTCCCTTGTTGAGAGCCCTTCCCGGCACAAAGTAACAAAAATTGGTTCAAATGGCTCGGAGCACTATGCGACTTCTGAGGTCATCAGCCGCCTAGAACGTAGAACTAATTAAACCTACTAAATTAAGGACATCACACACATCCATGCCCGAGGCAGGATTCCAACCTGCGACCGTAGTGGTCGCTCGGCTCCAGACTGGAGCGCCTAGAACCGCACGGCCGCTCCGGCCGGCACAAAGTAACAATGCGGACGCGATCGTACCGCGGTATTGACCATGTAGGCATGGTTGAACTACATACAACACGAGCCGTGTACCTCTTTCCTGGTGGAATGACTGGAACTGATCGGCTGTCGGACTCCATCCGTTAATAGACGCTGTTCATGCATGGTTGTTTATATCTTTGGGCGGGTTTAGTGACGTCTCTGAACAATCAAAGGGACTGTGTCTCTGATATAATATACACAGTCAACGTCTATCTTCAGCAATTCTGGGAATCGGGGTGGTGCAAAACGTTTTTTGATGTATGTATAAAGCGTGTCGGACGCGGAAGACAGTGCAGTCGTTGTAATGCGGAAACGGAGCGACTTATCTGACGTCCAAAAGAGCGTGATCATTGGCTTTCGGGCCAAGGGTGGAAGCATTTCCGAAACGGCTATGTCTGTAAACTGTACGCGTGCTGCCGTGGTTAAAGTGTACCGAGCATGGCAAAATGACACTATCCAAAATCGCCGCTGAGTCAACTGTGGTGCACTATTGGAGATAGATGACAGGGGTGAACGACGGTCGCGTACACGTGTACGGGCGAATAGACGTGCAACTGTTGAGCAACTGATCGCCAAGATTAACCAAGGGACTGCTTGCGTTGTCTCCTCAACGGCCGTTTAGCGAATTTTGCTGCGTATGGGCCTCCACAGCAGGCGCCTGGTCCACGCACCTATGCTGACTGCTGCATCGGCGACGAAGGCTGGAACTTTGCACGCCAGTACCGCGGCTGGACGTCCACTGAGTGACGACAGGTGGCCTTTTCAGGTCAATCACATTTTATGCTTGATCGGCACGAAACATCTCAAAGCAAACACCATGCGACAATCGTCGGAAGGTTCTAGTCGCTACAGTCTGGTCCTTCACGGTATTCATCAACTGCAACTTTGATTGCCGGTCGCGGTGGCGAGCGGTTCTAGGCACTACAGTCCGCAACCGCGCGACTGATACGGTCGCAGGTTCGAATCCTGCCTCGGGCATGGATGTGTGTGATGTCCTTAGGTTAGTTACGTTTAAGTAGTTCTAAGTTCTAGGGGACTGATGATCACAGAAGTTAAGTCTCATAGTGCTCAGAGCCATTTGAACCAATCGTCGAAAGGGTCCAGGCCGGAGGGATTTGGGAAACGTTTTCATGACATTCCCAGGGAATCTCGTCATTCTGGAAGACACAGTGTGTCAACACGTCTATCAGCAGGACAGTGCAACGTGTCACACACGTCGCAGTGAACGTTCGTGGTTCAAAGAGCACCAGGATACTCCCCTCGCCACCAGACTCCCCGGATTCAAATCCAGTCGAGAATCTGTGGGACCACCACGATTGGGCTGTGTGCGCCACGGAACCTCGACCTAAAATCCAAGCGCAGCTGGCCACAGCACTGGAGCCGGCAGGGCTCCACATGCCTTCCAGAACCTCATGTTTCTCTTCCTGTTCGTCTCGTGCTGCAAAAGGTGGTTATCCAGGCTTTTAACAAGTAGTCACATAAATGAGACTGGGCAGTGGATTTTGATTTCTGTCTCATTTACTAAATTTGTGTCCAAGACATTAGCGTACGACTAAAATTTTTCGCGTTTTCAGACGGGGCTGGTCTACCGATTTCGTTACGGCTGTTATTGATGGCTTCAGGTATTGCTCTGCTGACAGCCTGAGAGTTGCAATAGCACCTGCCTATCTGCAGGTTCATTTTTTTATATATCTATTATGTAGCGGACAATGTTTCTTAATAAGCTTTTCGACATTGGCTACGTATCAAGAGTGATGTTCACAATATTTAATTATTTTCCAAAGGCACATATTTTTTAGATTTTGATCGACCTTGATCCAAAGTTCCTCTACCTATTCAATGCTTAAGCAAAAGCATACTATCTCCTATCTCAGAAATGTGGTAACTTAATCCTTATCCATTTTTTTCTCAACAGATAGCTCTTTCTGCAAATTTTGTGATTTCTTTTTATCTTGGTGTCCATTTTTGTTACAACTGCTTAGTTATTAGTGATCCCAGACTCTATGTGAAGTAGGGTCTCTTACACGTCAATAAACCTAGAATATTTTAACCATGAATAAGACGTCGAACAATTTTTAGTAGGTAACTTTTAGAGAAACTTTTTTTTACTAGGATTTAGATTTAAATGAAAACTGGTCTCATTGTTTACATTTTAAAAGAAGACCTCAAATCGGGTCCAATAAATACATTTTGCAATTGGCTCAGTGGGAGTTTGCAGCACTATAGCCGATAGGTGAGCGACGAATGTTATAACCGAAGAGATTATCAACTCTAACGCCATGACTAAAAACACTGGTGGGGATGGATGCGGAAACGATTCCCTCCAGGCGTATTCATGCAGCTCGCTGGTGATGAGAATGTGCTGACTGCACAGAGAGTTTTTTTTCTCTTGTTTCATCTTTTATTTTGTACCTAAGTGGGAGAGTAGACGCTTGTGGAAGTTCGTTCTTTACAGCTGGAATTGAGCCAAAGGGATTTGAGATCGAGACATGTCGTCTGCACTAGCATGCGGAGGAGGATGTTGATCTCTGGGGGAATCGACGTCTCGCATTTCATATACACCACGGATACCAGAGAGTTATCATTAGTCTCCTACGGTGGACTGTCATCATCTTTCGAACTTGAATGCGCGCTTCAGTCGGAATTTTGTTGTTTTAGTTGTTGTGTTCTCAAGTCCGAGGACTGATTTGATACGGCTCCTTATGCTAGTTTATCCTGTGCAAGTCTCGTCGTCCCCGAATAACTACTGCATCCTACATCCTTCTGAACCTGGTTACTACATCTCTAAGCTTCCCCCCCCCCCCCTCCCATCCTCCCCCGCCCCTTCCTACACATACACACCTCCCTCCAGTACTAAACTGGTGATCCCTTGATGTCTCAGAATGTGTGCTATCAACAGAGTCAAGTTGTGCCACAAATTTCTTGTCTCCTCAGTTCTATTCAGTTCCTCGCCGTTAATTATGCGTTCTACCCTAACCTTCAGCATTATTCTGTAGCACCACATTTCAAAAGCTTCTAATCCCTTCTTGTCCAGCCTGTTTACTGTCCACGTTTTACTTCCGTATATGGCTACACTCCAAGAAAGTATCTTAGGAAAAGACTTCCTAATACTTCAATCTACATTCGGTGTAAACAAATTGCTCTTCTTCAGAAAAGCTTTTCCTATTACTGCCAGTCTACATTTAACATCATCTCTATATCAGCCATCATCAGTTATTTTGCTGCCAAATAATAAAACTCATCTACTACCCTAAGAGCATCGTTTCCTAATCTTATTTCCTCAGCATCACTTGGTTTAATTCCACTACGTTCTAATATACTTGCTTTGCTTTTGTTGATGTTAATCTTATACTCTCCTTTCAAGACACTGTCCATTCCATTCAACTGCTCTTTTAAGTCCTTTGCGGGCTCAGACAGAATTACATCATCGTCGGCAACCCTCAAAGTTTTTATTTCTTCTCCCTAGACTTTAATTCTTGCACCAAATTTTTCTTTGGTTTCCTTTACTGCTTTCTGATGTACAGATTGAATAACATCGGAGATAGGCTACAACCCTATTTCACACCCTTCCCAACCACTGCTTACGGTATAAGTTGCAAATAGTTTTCGTCCCCCTTTTTTTATCGCTGATAATTTCAAAATATTTTCAAAAGCTTTCTCTAAGTCCACAAATGCTACAAGTGTCTTAACGTACCGTCTAAGAAGTCGTAGGGCAAGTATTGCATCGCGTGTTCCTACATTTCTCCGAAATCCAAACAGAGCTTCCCCGAGGTCGGCTTCCACCAGTTTTTCAATTCTTCTGTAAAGAATTCGTGTTAGTGTTTTGCAACCATAACTACTTGAACTGAGAGTTCGGTAACATTCACACCTGTCAGCACCTCCTTTCCTTGGAATTGGAATTATTATATTCTTCTCGCAGTTTGAGTGTATTTCGCCTGTCTCATACATCTTGCATGATAAATCGTGACGAATCATCGCTCATAACGTTTAACCACTGTTTCACGGGTTTGTGACGTATCTTCATGGTTGCTTGGGTCGGTTGAATAGCTGCCTCCGAACCGATTTGTTACACCGATGGTAACGCATCATGTGTAACATTGGAAGTTAACGAACTGAAATTATATCCAATGCTGGGATGGTTCCTCAATCAGAATTAAGGCAACTTCTTCCTCATATTCATTTGACTGCGCAAATGACTTGTCCCTAATGGCTTCATTATCTATGCGTTTCAGCTGTCTTTACATTTTTTGAAGAAACGGGAGAAACGAACACTTAAATCTCTCCGTACGAGCTCTGATTTCTCTCATTTTGTTACGATGATCATTTCTCCTCTAAGAAGATGGGCATCAAAATTGTATTTTTACATTAGAAGGAGAAAATTGGATTTTAAATTTCTTGAAAAGATATCGCCACGTCGAAAAACGCCTTTGTTGTAATGATTGCCACCCCAACTAGCGTATCATAAGCGTGACACCTCCCCTCTATTTCGTAACACTAGAAAACAAGATGACCTTGTTTGAATGTTTTAGCAGTCCTCCGTCTATCCTATCTGGTTCGGATCACATACTGCCTATCAGTACTCCAGAAAAGGAAGGACAAGCGTAGCGTAGACAGTGCCCTTAATCAATCTGTTGTACTTCGAAGTGTTCTGCCGATAAAACGCAGTCTTCGATTCACGGTCCACACAGCACCATCTATGTGATGGTTTCAATTTAAGGTGCTCGTAATTGTTGTCTTGAAGTATTTAATTGAACTGACAGCCTTTAGACTTGTGGATTTGTTGTGTAACAGAAATTTAACGAACTCCTTTTAGTACTCGCATACGGTAAATGAGAGCATCATCACCAAACAATGTTAGAGGACTGCTCAGACTGTCTCCTAAATCATTCATGTAGATTACGGACAGCAGAGAAGCATCCGGGGACGCCAGAAATAGCTTCTGTTTTTCTTTTCGATGAATTTCCATCGATTACTACGTACTATGACCATTTTGAGAGGAAATCACGAATGTAGTAGCACAACTAAGAAGATATTCCTCAGGCCTGCTTGTGAGAAACAGTATCAAAAACCATATCAAAATCTAGAAATATGGACTCAGTTTCAGTTCCCCAGTAGACAGCACTCATTATTTGTACTATCTCTTTCTGTAGTATCCGTTTTGTACGGGTAATATATCACGTCAAGCGTAAACTGCGCGCCAACGATATGTATCGACTACGACAAACAGAGAGCTAGGAGGTCTCTGGATTGCGGCGGCGCGTTATTCTGTGAACTTGCGGTTTCACAAAGAAGAGAGAAAACTGGGAAACTCTTCTTCTAGGTTGATACGAGAACGGTTGTAGCCACCACTAAATGAATCAATCTGATACCGGTACGTCCATATGTGGAGGAAATGTCAATTTCGGTTGATTTGAAAGGACAGGGAAAGCTTGTAAATGATACTGAAGAATATAATTGTGATTTCAAGGTACATATGTCGGTGTTGTATCATCATCTTTCCCCTTGATGTCACCATGTACTATTACCTGCAGTTTGTCGACCGGAGGGATAGGCGTAGGCTGCATGAGTAGTACCAACCTGCATCATGGTCATTGCCCTGTTTGAGGAAATTGCGAGGGTGAGTCAAATGAAAACCTTAAATATTTTTTAAAATATTAATTATTGTGCAGAAGTGATACAAAGCTGTATCACTTTTCAACATAATCTCCCCCACGCTCAATGCAAGTCCTCCAGCGCTTACAAAGTGCATAAATTCCTTTAGAAAAAAATTCTTTTGGTAGTCCGCGCAACCACTCATGCACCGTGTGGCGTACCTCTTCATGAGAACGGAACGTATTTCCTCCCATTGCGTCTTTGAGTGGTCCAAACATATGGAAATCACTTGGGGCAAGTTCTGGTGAGTATGGTGGATGGGGAAGACACTCAAAATGGAAGTGAACCCAGGTTTCGTCCCCAGGAACGATTCTTGCAAGGAAGCCATCACCTTCTCGTTCAAAGCGCCGAAGAAGTTCTTCGCAATCATCAACACGTCGTTCTCTCATTTCAGGAGTCAGCTGCTGTGGCACCCATCTTGCAGACACTTTGTGAATCTGGAGCACAGCATGCACAATGTGGTGTGCTGACCCATGACTAATCTGTAAAAATGCTGCAATATCATTCAGTGTCACTCGGCGGTTTCCCTTCACTATGGCTTCAACTGCTGCAATGTTCTGTGGAGTCACAACTCGTTGTACCTGACCTGGACGAGGAGCATCTTCCACTGAAGTCACACCATTTTCGAACTTCCTACTCCATTCGTAGACTTGCTGCTGTGACAAACATGCATCACCGTACTGAACCTTCATTTGTCGATAAATTTCAATACGCAAAAACTGAATAACAGAACGCTGTTCTTCCCTGGTGCAAGTCACAAGTGGGGCGGCCATCTTTATACTGATACTGCGACGGTATGTGTGCATCTGCAATATACTGCCACCTACAAGACATTCTGCACGCTATTTGCAGCACGTTTACCAAAAAAATGGCTCTGAGCACTATGGGACTTAACTTCTAATGTCATCGTTGCCCTAGAACTTAGAACTCCTTAAACCTAACTAACCTAAGGACATCACACACATCCCTGCCCGAGGCAGGATTCGAACCTGCGACCGTAGCGGTCGCGCGGTTCCAGACTGTAGAGCCTAGAACCGCTCGGCCACCCGGGCCGGCCACGGTTACCAACTTACAGGATAACGGCGCGAAATTTCGATTTGTTATTACAAATTTAAGGTTTTCATTTGACTGATTTTCATTTTTCATACTATACGACGGCTACCATCCATCCTCCACTTACAGCGCTACACTGGCACACATGTGGACTCCCTGCTCCCCATGAATGTGAGAACTACTCAACGAACAAATTTTCAAAGTCAAAGGAATAACATTGTCTCTCTAAGTCGTTTCAGATACCTCGACATCTTTAATCCAGAGCACTTAAATCATTATTCATGGAATCCATAAGATCTATGCAAACTAAGAAACAGTGAATTTTTTCCCTCTTACCCAAAAATGTACTCCTGTTTTTTTCGTATACAATTATAATAATCAAAATCTTGTACATGGCTGCACGTTCAGAGACCGTGAATGGTTACAATTGAAAGAAAATCAGCCCTCGATCACTATTTTTAACAAATTAACCTGGTTTCGACACTGCTAGGAGTGTCTTCCTCAGAATTTAAATCAAAGAATGGTCTATATTCCATAACATGGCCACAGAATTATGACCAAAAACGTATGATAGAATATAAGTACGGAATCGTCGTGAAAGACTGGCAGTACTTATATGTCATTTATAAAATAATAAATAAGCCAAAAAGGCATTAGTCACAAAGAAATTTAAGATATAGAAAACTGTGATGGCGAGCCACTAAGGGCTGCTCGTTACTTGCGTGGTGCACGTTGCATATATAAGTACTGCCAGTCTTTGACGGCGATTCCGCACTTTTATTCTATCATACGTTTTTAGGCATAATTCTGTGACCACGTTATGGAATATAGACCATTCTTTGATTTAAATTCTGAGGAAGACACTCCTAGCAGTGTAGAAACCAGGTTAATTTGTTAAAAATAGTGAGCGAGGGCTGATTTTCTTTCAATTACAATTATAATATATAGATGGCATAGAACTCCGTGAGAATAAAGAACAAATATTTACTAGACGAAAAGGGCGGACAACAGTTTCAACTTCTCCTTTTTTTTTCTTAGAGTGAAAGAGGTGAAATACATAACATGTGGCGCCATTTCAGTTCTGCATGAAAAGACGCTGCCCTCGTATCTTTAAATGCAAAACGTCCTGCAGTACACTCCAAGCACACTTTCGGAAGAATAAACGGACGATGCATTACAGAAGTTTTGCAGTTGTTTTAAAATTCAGCTTCGGAATAAACATGAAACTTTCGTCAATACGTGTAGTAGAGCTGAACCGCGTTTAGAGAGTAGGAGGGTGAAGGGACGGGCGCAAGAGGGAAAGGGGAAGAGGAGATGACGTACTTTGCGAAAGGCAGCCCTCATGCTAAGTGTATTAGCCAATACCACCGTGTTTGATATTTATGAATTACATTTTCTTTCTTATCTCGCAAATCTCGAGAGGAGAGTTGAGACCTTCTCTGCTACGATGTAAACAGGCCAGCGGCACGGCTAAAGCGTCTCGCAACTATTTTGGAATGGAAGAACAGGCTGCAAGTCCGCTCCCTGCCTCTCGTTGCATGGCAATCACAGCGCCGGTTTCCCGCCCTGCCCCCACGCCGCCACTTCTGTTCCGCAAGTTGGCCGGCGTGGGGCGGGGGAGATTTCCAGCCACCGTATATCACGAAGTTTGTTTTTCGATTCCGCCATCTCCATAAAAGAGGCGACCCGGGGCGCAGGCGGGCCGCGCGTTGCCCCGCACGCCGTGCCGCGCTGCAGCCGGTGGGACACGCTGTGCAAGCTGCGGCGGCCGCCTCCCTGAGGCGAGTCATTTTCCTTACGTTTTCCTGCAGCGAGTGCTACTACATGTCCAATACAAACTGGCACTTTTCGTCTTACAGATCGGCCGATATTCACTTGTTTCCACTCGGTGCTACCCTAAGTTCCCAAAAAACGTTGTTCGGAGTAGCAGTGTACGAGAGGGGATCAAAAAATAACCAGAATTTGTGTTATTTTGCATTTTCGTTCATCTACATTTACATTTATACTCCGCAAGCCACCCAAAGGTGTGTGACGGAGGGCACTTTACGTGCCACTGTCATTACCTCCCTTTCCTGTTACAGTCGCGTATGGTTCGCGGGAAGAACGACTGCCGGAAAGCCTCCGTCCGCGCTCGAACCTCTCTAATTTTACATTCGTGATCTCCTCGGGAGGTATAAGTAGGGGGAAGCAATATATTCGATACCTCATCCAGAAACGCACCCTCTCGAAACCTGGACAGCAAGCTACACCGCGATGCAGAGCGCCTCTCTTGCAGAGTCTGCCACTTGAGTTTGCTAAACATCTCCGTAACGCTATCGCGGTTACCAAATAACCCTGTGACGAAACGCGCCCCTCTTCTTTGGATCTTCTCTATCTCCTCCGTCAACCCGACCTGGTAGGGATCCCACACTGATGAGAAATACTCAAGTATAGGTCGAACGAGTGTTTTGTAAGCCATCTCCTTTGTTGATGGACTACATTTTCTAACGACTCTCCCAATGAATCTCAACCTGGCACCCACCTTACCAACAATTATTTTTATATGATCATTCCACTTCAAATCGTTCCGCACGCACTCTCCCAGATATTTTACAGAAGTAACTGCTACCAGTGTTTGTTCCGCTATCATATAATCATGCAATAAAGGATCCTTCTTTCTATGTATTCGCAATACATTACATTTGTCTATGTTAAGGGTCAGTTGCCACTCCCTGCACCAAGTGCCTATCCGCTGCAGATCTTCCTGAATTTCGCTACAATTTTCTAATGCTGCAACTTCTCTGTATACTATAGCATCATCCCCGAAAAGCCGCATGGAACTTCCGGCACTATCTACTAGTTCATTTATATATATTGTGAAAAGCAATGGTCCCATAAAACTACCCTGTGGAAAGCCAGAGGTTACTTTAACGTCTGCAGACGTCTCTCCATTGAGAACAACATGCTGTGTTCTGTTTGCTAGAAACTCTTCAGTCCAGCCACACAGCTGGTCTGATATTCCGTAGGCTCTTACTTTGTTTATCAGGCGAGAGTGCCGAACTGTTTAACTCTACATTCACAGTACTTTGGTCCCCTTCAAAGTATTGTCCTTGTGCATTAACGCACTTGTCCCAACGCTTTTGCCACTGCTGAAAACAGTTCTGGAGCTCTTCTGGCAGAATACTGTTCGAAGACAGTAGCATGTTTTCTTTGATGTCCTCCACATCACTGAATCGCTTTTCTTTCAGAGTTTGCTTCATCCTTGGAAAAAAAAGTCACACGGAGCCAGATCGTGTGAATAGGGTGGATGAGGCGCAAGCACCATGTTGTTTTTTTACCATGCACTGTCGGACCATCGGATCTGTCTGGGCTGGAACATTGGCATGGTGTAGCACCAGTTCCCATTTCTCCACAGTTCTGGCCATTTTCGTTGTACTCTCTCTCGTAATTTTCGTCATACATCCAGATAAAAATGTTGGTTTACTGTCTATCCTTGTGGACGATGCCATTGACATCAACAAAATACATCAACACTGTTTTCATATTAGGTCGCACTTGACGTGGGTTCTTGGGTCGTAGTAACATTTGAGTTTTCCACTGGCTCGACGCTTGCTTCGACTGTGGATCGTACCCGCAACACCGACTCTCATCCCGTCATAACCCTTTTAAGAAAATTTGAATCGTTCTGCACTTCACACTTCAATTCGCGGGAAACATTCACCTGATTTTCTCTTTCGTCATCTGTGAGCAAGCGAGGAATACATTTTGCAGACAAATCTTCAGCTAAAATTCGCTCGACCTTGCCCCATGACACTTTCGTCCATCAGAAATTTGGTCAGTGGTCCTTCACGATATTCATCAACTGCAACTTTGATTGCCGGTCGCATTGGCCGGGCGGTTCTAGGCACTACTGTCCGGAACCGCGCGACTGCTCCAGTCGCAGGTTCGAATCCTGCCTCGGGCATGGATGTGTGTGATGTCCTTAGGTTCGTTAGGTGTAAGTAGTTCTAAGTTCTATGGGACTGATGACCTCAGATGTTAAGTCCCATAGTGTTCAGAGACATTTGAACAATTTTTTTTTTTTTTTGCAACTTTGATTGTTGCAATGTTTTCGTCATCTCTTCCTGTTGAAGGACGACTGGGACGTGGCGTGTCTTTAGCTGACATGTTGCCAGATTTTAAATGAGGAAACCACTCGTAGACCTGTGGACCTGTGATTTCTTGAAAGCATCGTCATTAAAGGCTTGTCGTAGCATCCCAATAGTCTTGGCTGCAGTTTATCTAACAGAAAACAAAAATTCACACACATTCTTTGCTCCTGCTTGTCAGCCGCGTCATTAATCACCGAAGGGTTGAAATAGGAAAGTAAACAACCGAGTATCAGAAAAAGCCACCTAACTCCGACTGACACCAGCTTACTCACTGATATGGAAGATCCCAAACTAACACCACCTAGCGACACAACTCGTAACTGCAAGGTTGGATTACGGTTACTTTTGGGTCCCCTCTGTATAATGGTATTTTGTAATTTGTAGCCTGAAAAGTGTGCCATCGCTGAACGCTTTCTCAATGAAGGGCATAATACGTCGTTTAAAAAAAAACGCCTCAGAAGTTAAGTCGCATAGTGCTCAGAGCCATTTGAACCATTTTTATTGCTCCGTCCTCCTGTTACTGGGATTGTATACTTTAAGAAAGACATCGAAATACGATTATCCAGTTAAATTATTAATAGAGATAACGCTTTTCCTTTAAGCAAGATGTGGAATCCTATCCTGTTCTATATATATATATATATATATAAAAAAAAAACAATCGTCAGCAGAATGAGATTTCCACTACGCAGCGGAGTGTGCGCTGATATGAAACTTCCTGGCAGATTAAAACTGTGTGCGGGACCGAGACTCGAACTCGGGACCTTTGCCTTTTGCGGGCAAGTGCTCTACCAACTGAGCTACCCAAGCACAGCTCAGGCCCCGTCCTCACAGCTTCCCTTCTGCCAGTACCTCGTCTCCCACGTTCCAAACTTTACAGCAGCTCTCCTGCGAACCTTGCAGTACTAGCACTCCTGAAAGAAAGGATATTGCGGATACATGGTTTAGCCACAGCCTGGGGGATGTTTCCAGAATGAGATTTCCACTCTGCAGCGGAGTGTGTGCTGATATGAAACTTCCTGTTCCGGCACACAGTTTTAATCTGCCAGGAAGTTTCAACAACCGTCTGGTTTTCGACTGTCTGCATCTTAATTTGCGATACATCCCTGCTGGCCTCTGTGGCCGAGCGGTTCTAGGTGCTTCAGTACGGAACTGTCGCAGGTTCGGATCCTGCCTCGGGCATGGATGTGTGTGATGTCCTTAGCTTGGTTAGGTTTAACTAATTCTACGTCTAGGGGACTGATGACCTAAGATGTTAAGTCCCATAGTGCTTAGAGCCATTTAAACCATTTTTGAGACTTCTCTTTTGTTAGTTTTTACCGCCGGCAGCGCTGCAATTCGCTTCGCAGAGGACAGCCCTTCCGCCTCTCGCGCACGCGCATCGGCCTGTTCCCGGGGTTTTAAAACAGCCGCCGCATCTGATGTTAGTTCCGTCATGATTGTGCACCTGCAGTTTCACCTGACGATGGCAGTCAGTTGGACCGTGGAAACATCGTGTCGTCAGGGCAACGAAATCCGTCTGCATACCCTTGAAGATGATCAATATTTATTACACCGGGAAAATCTATGTAATCACGATTGCTCTTGCTTCTAGGAACTGGCGTTCGAGTCATGTCGTGTGGCTTATCTCGTTTAAATTCACTAATGTCACCTCTGTTCTAGGTATCAGAGATTCATACCGCCACCTGTAAGGATCGTTTGGCGCATTTTCTCTGATGTTTCGGTAGGTCTCTGCAATTTAATTTTGCAGTTGGAAGCTGGAGTAACTCCAAAAATAAATACTGCTTATCACGTCTTTAACATGATGCCCAGTGTCGACTGAAAGCATTGCTGTATTTCCCGTTATGAACAAAATAATTTTAAACCGGAGCTCTATGTGGTAATTCGATGGAATAGTCCCAAATTAATCTGGTGCAACCGACATGTATTAATCGAGACATTAAAACACGAAGAATAGCCAGTATTCCAGCAGAAAAAAGTGCGGCATACAATTTTAGATATTAACACCCCACACCACTAATCCATCAATGTCAGCTACGTACAAAATGAGACCTGAAGTGTAATAGAGACGTCATTCAGTTCATTAAATGTACCTCTCTAGTCATTTGTGGATCGTATAGGAAATTAAGGTTAGAGTATTGCTGTGTGGTACTGCCTTTCCTTATAATCTTGCCATTAAGAAATGTTCCAATAAAAGTACAATTTTCATGATACATAGCATATACATCCCCAACTCTTGTCTTCATGATTTTGAAGTGCACTTTTCTTATTATCACTTCTCATTTTGTAATTATCATACCCCAATTCGGCAGTAGTCAATAGTGTACAACTCCATTACTATCCTTCTTTAGTAGTAAAAGCTTTTCAAACCTACGAAATTGGCAGGTTCTTATGACTTTTACACGACCCTGGCAGTGAAAAACCGTTATATATTATAAAAGTTCATTTGCACTCGATAGCAAATCCTATACAGGACATGATAGAGCGATAGGCTCTTACTCATTTATGTTCCAAAATGGTAACACTATTGTAGTGAGTAGAGATTTATAATCACACTGGAGTATTATGACAAGCAACATACATGTTGTTTCTAGGAACCGAAATGGGATTGCATGGAAGAAAGACAACAGCTTTCTGGGACAGTCCTCCTGTCTACACCGAAGATCAGACGTGCAGCACCCTTGTGTCACTTCGCGGTATGTGACAGAGGATACATTCGACTTTTAACCTTCATTTCTGCTCCATTCCCGAGGAAGGAATGATTGTAGGTAAACAGTTGCGTTAAATACAAATACTCTTTACGACCATTTCACGTTATGTGTGTAGGAGGAAGTGATATATTGCCTGCAACATACTGTCCACGATTTGCAACAGTGAACTCTCTCGGCGGTGCACAACGCCTTTCTTATACCATATACCACAGGAATCGCACCGACTAAACGAACGTGCACAGGCAGCTCATAGTTGTCTTCTACTAATCTCACCTAGTATAGGTTCCAGACTGAGGAGCAATATTACAATATCAATCGAACAAGTGTTTCATATGTCACTTCTTCTTTTATGGATGATTTACGTTTCCGTAAGATTCATCCAAATGAATCAAAGACCTGTGACATACTCTTTTATTTTATGTATAGACCACTCTGGACTAGGTTTTATATGGCTGTTACTGTTTCTTCCAATATTGTAATCGAGGAGTACAAGATTTCTTCTCCAATGTATGTTCAGTATGTTATATTTATATGCGTCCAGGTCCATATACCTATCATGAATCCTCTGCAGGTCTTCGTTACAGTCTTCCGGCATTGCTGTCTTCTTTTCGACAGCTGCATCATATGCAGTCCTCTTACACCTCATTGAGCGAGCCAATGTACAGTACTTGGATGAGGGTATATTCTAATAGTCTCCACTCCCATCATGCACTGGTGCTGCTGCTGCTCGCAATGTGGTTTCAGTTGCCTGAGACTGCAGTCATGTGTGTGAGTTGCATTTGCTTGAGTGTGTGTGTACGTACGTGTGTCTATTGTTGCTGAAGGCCAATTGCCTAAGACTTTAATTGTGAAAATCGTTTTGTTGTGCCTATCTGCGACTCAGTATATCCGCTATATGGTGAGTAGCAATTTTCCTTCTCATAATATTGTTATATTCTAATAGTGTTATCCCTTTTCTCTCTTATTCCACTCTCACGTACTTATACAAAAAAAAAATGTCTATATGCCTCTCTTCATACCCTAATCTCTATTATGATCGCTATGTCAGATATACGATGTACCACAGTCTTCCCTGAATGCAGTATCCTTAAATGTACCCAATAGCGTTTCGTAATAGTTACATTTTTTCGAGCTTTCCTGTAACATTTTTCGAATGGATTGCACCAACCTGATATGATCCTAGCAGCCTCTTGAATCATTCACTGATTGGTGAAGTACTCCAAGACAATGCTATCATTACAGTTCGACGTCACAGAGCCATGTTCGGACTATGCAGCACATTAAAGAAAAAGTGTGTTGTGGAGTTGCCTTTCCTTACAAGAATTGAAATGAACAACATGAACTATATTATTTATGGAGCATTGCCCCTATTCCACTGTTTCCCTTGATTAAAGAAGCAGTTGATGACGTACCTTCAACTCTGTTTTTATCCTAAGACCTATTTTTTTCCTGAGACAAGACCTACACACAGAAAATTCAAAATAGTGCCCTTACCCACCACTCCATCCAACTTTTCCACTCTGGGCCAACTGGTTTCAACATGGTAGCACCATCTCATCATCTTCAACTGACAGGTTTGAGCTAGCTTCAACTTATGCACCCTAGAACGATAGGTTTCAACTTGATAGCCCTCACCACCACCCCAGAATGACATGGACTGTGATGATTGGTAGACAGCGACCCTTTTGGGAAGGGGCTGTGTGTGAATCAACCCACCAGTTCACCCATCTAGTGAGCAGTCAAAGTAATGTTGCTGTTCACAACTGCATTGTATTTGACTGCTTATGGATCGAAATTCATCAATGATGGAATAGCGCCAGACATCAAGTTTGCCACAAATACTGAACTAGAGAGTGTGCGACAATACAGAAATATTTGGTTTGAAGAAATAGAGTGAAGGCGCTTGTGTGGAAATCTGCCATTAATCGGAAGTTTACTCACCAGAGAATACAACCCACATGAGGTGGATATCAGCGTTTCCTCCAGCAGGGATGTTAGCAGCAGAGGCAGCGGTGATGTCATCACATCAATAGTGACAATGTTTGGTTGTACAGCACAAACTACTGGACTGTGAACTACAAATAGTGTATGTTTAAAAAAGGAAAGCATTTCAACCATACCAAGTGTATATGATGCTTGTATTGTGCAATTGAGAGAACATACAAATTAACCGATAGTGTAAAAAAAAGGGTCAGTGACATGGTGCAATGTACAAGGCGGCATAAAGTTTGCGAGAACGTTGAATTTGATGGTTGCTTAACTGAATGTGTACCTTATCATACACATGCAGTACTTAACATGTACAAAAGACAATTATTTGGTAAATATTGTCGTAGGGTGACTGTCTGTGGTGAAAGCAGAATAACCATTTATTAGTAAGTCTGTATATATGAGAGTAATAAAATTAATATTGCTTTAAAAGAGTTACAACATGTGTTTCATTTCCAATAATGCTTATTACTATATTTGTTTATAGTAATTTTTTAGATTAGACATAATTACATATTATTGTTACAGTATAGAGATGTATGGAAGTGCTCCGACTTGAGGTGAGAATCGCTTCATTCAGTTTTAACAGCGATGTGTGGTACAAAGAACAAACTAAGCTTGTTGACAAGTTATGCTTCGCTTGTAAATTATACCACCTGCGTCAATGCGGGAGTCGTGTCTTTTTCTACTGCAGTGGAACGATTGAGTTACAACACTAGTGCTATATATGTTTATATTGGAAATCTTTAATATGGAATCCTTTAAGTATGGTCAACCTGCGCAATAACACTGTTTATAGGAACCAGTCCTAACTGGGTAATACCTATATTTGATGGACTTGTGGAGAACAATCTCCAGGATTGTGAAAAGAATGAGCTCTAGCTCCAGTATAACACCTCTGTATAATACTTATCGGAGTGTGCAGTGACAATCTCCACCTAGTTTACATGCAATTAAGTAAAACGTTTGGCAGGCAGAGCATAGTTTATAAACTATTCTCGTTCTCGATTGTCTGGAAGTTTATTTGTGCATCAGTAACTTTCATGTGTTCTTATTGCCACCAGTAGACAAACTGAGGAATGCTCCTAAATACAGCACAACACTCTTTTCTATAAGCTGTCTGATTTTTATATAAGAAGAATACTGTTGATTAGCTTTTAGACAAACCTCCACAGAACAAACACGCTCAGTTCATTCTATAACTATAAAATGTAACTTGTAATCTGATAATACAACGTTCTTTAGACAGGGAAGATGAAAAAGTTCCTACTAGATGCGTACTGGACCACATCATAAAGTTGATAAAATGTTTCCCAATACCTACACTCACTCTTGGTCTTGTGATTTGACTTGTAAATTTGTGATATATGTTTACAGTAGGAACTTGTCCACACTAAACAGTCTTATTGTTGTTTACAACAACAACACCGTCGCCTGATAATCATCTTCTTGCACACGCGGATTATGGTTCGATGTTTGGTAGTCACACATCTCCAATTTTTTTTAAATCCTAGGATTCTCTTGCGTTACATTCACATCCATAAGCTAACCGTTGTCTACACGAACCTGCTATAATAACCAGGCAGCTGGTCCATTAGAACATCCATTTTAATGCCAGACAATTCCACTTTACATGGTATAGCCAAAAGATTTTTGTATTTTCTCAAAACGGTTTCCAGTGCCTCCTTGAATATTTTTTCCCAATACTTATCTTGCTGCTACTGTGTTGTTTCCATGTAGGAGAAATGATAGTTTCGTCTTGACATCATGGATCTAAATTACATCATCTTTCTTCAAAGTATAGATAAGTAGTGTCATCCCTCTACTATACCTAGTGCTCACAGCTTCTGTCGCGGACTGTAATTACTTCCACTGTATCGGCTTCCTTCTAAGCGTATCTATAAAATAGTGAGCGCTTTAAAATGGGGGCTTTAAAGGACTCTGGCATATGGCAGTTGGTTATGAATTACAACGTCTATGCAATGGAGTCTGCTGTTCCCCACAGTACACATCTCACAGCAGCATCAAGTCATTTCTAAGTTAGCGGAGTGGAGTGCTATTCCCACATGGCAAAGCAATTGTCGATAGGTAATACAGAACTGCGTAGTACAGACTTGAATATGTTAATAGTATCGCTCTGTGACGAATACAACTGCGTTTGTTAACTCTATGGATGACCATACACATCAACAAATGATGGTATTGTCTGTCAGTTCTACGTTTTTCACAGTAAAATTATGGTTCTTTAATGCTGACCAAGTCCGGCCGGAGTGGCCGAGTGGTTCTAGGCGCTACAGTATGGAACCGCGCGACCGCTACGGTCGCAGGTTCGAATCCTGCCTCGGGCATGGATGTGTGTGATGTCCTTAGGTTAGTTAGGTTTAATTCGTTCTAAGTTCTAGGGGGCTGATGACCTCAGATGTTAAGTCCCATAGTACTCAGAGCCATTTGAACCAATGCTGACCAATGTTTTCGAGGAAGTGTTAAGATCACAATGTAACCACAGCTATAATATTAAGAATTGACCTATTTATATACTATCTGCCTCCATATAGAATGCTGGTCTTCACTTTAACAAAAACAGCTACATCATTTGGGCATATAGACGCAATATTACAGGAATTTTTGCAAACCCCAAAGTAGAATGTATAATGCAATGTAAATTACGCAGATTATCCACAAAAATCTACTTGTCTTTTGTCTTCAACGTCTGAAGTATTATGTAACTGATGTACATGTACTAAACACTCTCAGACCCATCATTTTACATAAGTATTCCAATATGTGATCACTCTTCATTAGTGTTTACAGTAAATGCAGATATACAGGGTGTTTCAAAAATGACCGGTATATTTGAAACGGCAATAAAAACTAAACGAACAGCGATAGAAATACACCGTTTGTTGCAATATGCTTGGGACAACAGTACATTTTCAGGCAGACAAACTTTCGAAATTTCAGTAGTTACAATTTTCAACAACAGATGGCGCTGCAAGTGATGTGAAAGATATAGAAGACAACGCAGTCTGTGGGTGCGCCATTCTGTACGTCGTCTTTCTGTCGTAAGCGTGTGCTGTTCACAACGTGCAAGTGTGCCGTAGACAACATGGTTTATTCCTTAGAACAGAGGATTTTTCTGGTGTTGGAATTCCACCGCCTAGAACACAGTGTTGTTGCAACAAGACGAAGTCTTCAACGGACGTTTAATGTCACCAAAGGACCGAAAAGCGATACAATAAAGGATCTGTTTGAAAAATTTCAACGGACTGGGAACGTGACGGATGAACGTGCTGGAAAGGTAGGGCGACCGCGCACGGCAACCACAGAGGGCAACGCGCAGCTAGTGCAGCAGGTGATCCAACAGCGGCCTCGGGTTTCCGTTCGCCGTGTTGCAGCTGCGGTCCAAATGACGCCAACGTCCACGTATCGTCTCATGCGCCAGAGTTTACACCTCTATCCATACAAAATTCAAACGCGGCAACCCCTCAGTGCCGCTACCATTGCTGTACGAGAGACATTCGCTAACGATATAGTGCACAGGATTGATGACGACGATATGCATGTGGGCAGCATTTGGTTTACTGACGAAGCCTATTTTTACCTGGACGGCTTCGTCAATAAACAGAACTGGCGCATATGGGGAACCGAAAAGCCCCATGTTGCAGTCCTATCGTCCCTGCATCCTCAAAAAGTACTGGTCTGGGCCGCCATTTCTTCCAAAGGAATCATTGGCCCATTTTTCAGATCCGAAACGATTACTGCATCACGCTATCTGGACATTCTTCGTGAATTTGTGGCGGTACAAAATGCCTTAGACGACACTGCGAACACCTCGTGGTTTATGCAAGATGGTGCCCGGCCACATCGCACGGCCGACGTCTTTAATTTCCTGAATGAGTATTTCGATGATCGTGTGATTGCTTTGGGCTATCCGAAACATACAGGAGGCGGCGTGGATTGGCCTCCCTATTCGCCAGACATGAACCCCTGTGACTTCTTTCTGTGGGGACACTTGAAAGACCAGGTGTACCGCCAGAATCCAGAAACAATTGAACAGCTGAAGCAGTACATCTCATCTGCATGTGAAGCCATTCCGCCAGACACGTTGTCAAAGGTTTCGGGTAATTTCATTCAGAGACTACGCCATATTATTGCTACGCATGGTGGATATGTGGAAAATATCGTACTATAGAGTTTCCCAGACAGCAGCGCCATCTGCTGTTGAAAATTGTAACTACTGTAATTTCGAAAGTTTGTCTGCCTGAAAATGTACTGTTCTCCCAAGCATATTGCAACAAACGGTGTATTTCTATCGCTGCTCGTTTAGTTTTTATTGCCGTTTCAAATATACCGGTCATTTTTGAAACACCCTGTATTATAACCCCCATTTGTATACAGGTTTTTGCCATATACTATGTTTGAAAGTAGACGGTCAAATCACATTAATGTGACCACCACCTATGTTCGGCGTCAACATGGAATAACTGCTCATAGAAGTTATGTGGCTATATAAAGCACGCCAGAGGAATGTGAAAAACAGTACAGTCTTTGTCATCATGCGGAAACGAAGCAATTTATCTGACACCAAAAAAGCGTGAAGAGCATGATCATTGGCTTTCAGGTCAAGGTTGGAAGCATTTCCGAAGTGGCTAAGTTTGTAAACTGTTCGTGTGCACGCCCGGGTTCCCGGGTTCGATTCCCGGCGGGGTCAGGGATTTTCTCTGCCTCGTGATGGCTGGGTGTTGTGTGCTGTCCTTAGGTTAGTTAGGTTTAAGTAGTTGTAAGTTCTAGGGGACTTATGACCAAAGCAGTTGAGTCCCATAGTGCTCAGAGCCATTTTTTTGTTCGTGTGCTGCTGTGACTAAAGTATACTGTTGAAGAATACCGTACACAGCAAAACGGCGCTATCCTCAACCGGCGCTGAAGTAACTATAGTGCACCCCAGGCCATAGATGACATGAGTGAACGATGGCTGTGGAAATATGTATGGGCGTACAGATGTGCAATTATTGAGCAACTGGCTACCTACATGAAACAAAAGATTGCTAACTGTGTCTCCTCAACAATCGTTCAGCGAACGAGGGTTCATAAGGGCCTCCACAGCAGCCACGCAGTACATGCACCCACACTAGCTGCTGTTCCTTGGTGATGTGGGCTGGAATGTGCGCACCAGGACCGCAGTTGGACTTTGACTGAGTGACGACAGGTGGCCTTTTCACATGAATGTCGTTCTATGCTCCATGGGGCAGATGGCAGTTGGAGTGTACTGTGTGAAACGTATGAAAGCAAACAACCTGCTACACTCTCGAAGGGTTTGTGTTATGGCCTAGGTAAGGTTTTCGTGGCTTTCTTGGGTGATCTCGTCAGTCTGGAAGCCACAATGGATCAACACAAGTGTGCATCTATCCTTGGGGACTATGTCCACCCCTACATGCAGTTTGTTTTTCCTCGACACAGTGGCATCTACTAGCAGGAGAGTGCAACAAGTCTCACAGCTCGCAGTGTAAGATCTTGGTTCATAGAGCACTAGGAAGAGTTTACCGTGCTCCCATGGCCACGAAATCCCTCAGATTTAAACCCAGTCGAGAATCTGTGGCCACCTCAACCTAGAAACTTAGCTCAGCTGTCCACGGTAGTGGAGTTGGTGTGACTCTACACCCCTGTCGGTACGTTCCGGAACTCATCGACTCTTCCAGCGCGTCTCACAGCTGTTCGCGCTGCAAAAGGTGGTTGTTTATTCAGGTCTTTGACAAGTGGTCGCATTAATGTGACTGGTCAGTGTAATTTTTAAGCCTCGCTTGCACATTGGCAATGACCTGATATTTTTCGAGTTAGTGTCCGTAGTTTTCCTTTGTAACAACTATTTTTGGCAAATGCCCCAGTTGATCATTTTTACGTCCATCTATTCTATTAACAGTTTTCTACATTAACTACACTTAAAGTAGTACCTTATTTAATACAGACGGGGTTAAGCCTATTCAATACTATTTTCTTAAGACCTGTGGAATAACAGTATTTATGGGAATAGTAGCAGTTACTGGTGCGTTTGTCTTAAGCTCTATGGAATAACAAGATACTCAATGTCCAGTACACCACACGCTGATACAAAATAAAGCTTCGTTTTTTAAGCCGAACTAAACTGCAATGGAACTTTAAAAATCTTTCATATATTTCCTAATCTTGTAGTAAACACACTCTATTCCATAAGCTTTTTGGAAGTTCAGCAATAAGCGGCCACTCTCCATTAGTATTAGTCATAAATTGACATATCCTCTACACCAATTTGTATCTGCTTTGTTTCTAAAATCTGTATGTAAATGAATATTCAATGATTAATAACGATTTTTGTACACGAATGGCTATATTTTTATTCGACTACGCTACCACGTTTCTTGAGAATAGAAGAGGGACTGAGATTCCGTCATCCTGCCACACTATCTACAATTATACTAGGTGTCGCATGAAAGACGCGATGAACACTATTTATTTGAGCTGAATCCAGCTGCAAATAGCAAAAACGAAATTGCAAGTATCTATCAGGACACCAGAGAAAATGCAGCTGACGACTCTTACGAGGGATAGCCCTGAATCACTGGAAGGTAGCCGCGCGGTGTAGCCGCGCGGACTGAGGCGTCCTGCCTCGGTCCGCGCGGCTCCCCCCGTCGGAGGTTCGAGTCCTCCCTCCGGCATGGGTATGTGTGTCGTCCTCAGCGTAAGTTAGATTAAATCGGATTAAGTAGTGTGTAAGCTTAGAGACCGATAACCTCAGCAGTTTGGTCCCATATGAGGTTACCACAAATTTCAAAAAAAGAACTGGTAGGTACAACAGAGATGGCATTATGGTACTTAAATGAGGAACGCTATCTGCCGTAATTGGAAAGACAGTTCTTAGAGTCAAGTGCATTTCTTTGTCTAGAGCAAGTGGGTTGCATGATCAACTTCGTTTCTGCAAAACATTGGCGTGTAGGCAAAAATACCATTTACTCTACTTAAGAAAATGTGACAGCGAAAGGAATACTGGGAAGCACTGGAAACCCTATATAAAAACTATGTTAGAGTAGAAAAAAACTTGTATGCGTTTGCGAATTAACAAACGAGCTGGGAGCGCTGGTTGCAGAATCTAAGTTCGCGCGTCAGATGATACTGTGTCTAAACAAAGTGTAGAGATCCTCTTTATGTACATAGACCCTATAACGTGCGTCCGTACACACGGCGCGACACGTGACCGCCTGTGATCGGCCTGCCATCGGAGAATGACGAGTTATAGTACATAGTACTGCCAATGTGAAAATTGTTAGTGTACGGATCATGCAACGGAAAAATATTTCAGGGTGACGGGATGTTAATAACGCCTCATTTCTGGAAATATCACCATAAACTAACAGGCGAGTTATAAAATTACTAGAGAGTGTTTAAGACCTGTGGGAGCTACGTACATAAAGTGGCCGGGCAGTCGATCTGCACACATGTCCACCTCTGTGGCGTGCTTGCGTCATAGACAAGTAGCAACCCTCTGTGCAATGAATCGACTGTTTTTACGTCTGCATTGGCCTACTGTTACAGTTTGTGAAAGGAGGGGCGGGTGGGGGGTGGAATAGCTCTGTTATTTCATGTGTGACAGCTGCTGGCGAGGCATGTGACTGACCGTTGGCTGAGGTGGCGTCTCATCCTCCTGGGCACAGCACACTGCGGCGCGGTACGACACTGGCAGTGAAGTATTGACTGTCGACGCTGTGCCAGTTATCGGCGCACGTGGTACCAGAGATGATGACATGTGGGTGAAATCCTAACATGTTTTTGTTTATTGTAAATCGAGATATTGCTCCTGTATTATTCCAGCCGTGGTGGTGCCGATAGTAGCACAAGTTATAGCACCTTCGTCTGCTACCACTATACCATAACCTCAAAGCTGAAGGCAGTTCGTATAGTGAAATTATTTTTATTCAAGTAATTATAGCATGAAGAAGCACAGCAGTGTTACCCTCTGAGAGGAATTTTGCTATGTTGACCGTGTTGTACCTAACGGAGGTGGCTTATCGGAGGTGAAAGTAAGAATTACCTAAATATTTAAACAGTAACAAATAATATTTTACCTATCTATATTGTTCAAAGAAAAAAGGAAACGGTCACCAGCCTAATTAGGCAAGAGGATGATTAACATTCTTCTTCAAGAAAATAGGTATGAGTAACTTTAACAGACAAACATAACCTATACTTTGCCACACATGAGTGCAATGAACTCTGGCACCTGAATACAGTATGTTCAGGTTAAGGTTGGAGCTAACAGATCAGAACAAACTATTTGCATAAATATAACCTTATAACACTACACACTATTACTTTCAGGGCTTATTCAAACTGAATGTTCTTTATAACATTACTATTAATATTCACTGTAGAATCATAAATTGAACATAGGTTCAGTATTACTTTTCAAACATTTTCTTAGCTGACATAAAATTGTAAATGTAGTTCACTGCAAAGTTATGAACTGGTCACAGGTTAAGTCTCTCTCAGCTAAATACTTTTCTATTTAGAATGAAAGTTAAATGGAATTCACTAACAGGTTACTTCTCACTGTCTTTTTGAATAAAAGAAGTTACTGTTTTCATAGATAGTGGTCTTTCTATTAATTGTTATTTATCAGGGGCATAAAGGATAAATACTGTTAATACGCAAGAGAAACAAGTGCTTAACAAGTATGAACATGTAACCTTCAACAGTATTAGTTCTCAACTCTTACTGCAGTAGAACACAACTTGAAATATCTGTAAGAAACTGACTCACCTTTTGCGATTTACAACAGGCAGCAATGTGATCATTTACCAAGCAAAACTTTCCAAGTCTCAATTTTAAGAACTTTTAATTTTGAAGTTGGCAACAACATATTAATGAACAGTTTTAATAGAAAAATTATTTTCAGCAAGCATCATGTACTTTAGCTCACTGTCTTGCCACATTAATTTTCTTTTTACTATGTTCAAGAGGCATTAATTAGTTAAAACACAAGGCTTTAATGTTTTCTTTTCAATAACGACACTCGGTAATCACTTCAGCATGGGAAGCACCCTAAGTGGAAATGTGACAGAGGGATAAAAAATCAAGGTGTATTTGCGCACACTAAAACATCCAATGAGTTGATCCTTAACTTTACATATTTACAATTCTTGGTTCCTTTCTAGTGATTGCGCAACGTGGTGGCGAATGCATGTTGGTTGGTGGATTCGCAGATAGAATTGTTGGTGGTGATGATAGCTACCAATTCCAGAATAGTTCCAGCTCTTTATCCATCCATCCGAGGCATTGGAAAGCGTCAGGAAAAGCCTCTCCCGGAACCAGCACAATATACAACTTTTACATGGGCAGTTCACTCTTTGGTAGCTCGTCCCCGACTGACTCTTGGTTCCACCTTTTCTACCTAGGCCAACCACAATTTGCGCGGGCTACACAGTTCCGTTCCCGAGGGGAACCACAACACCTTTTACATACAAAATAACTAAGAACCCTAAGTGAAGATCAGCAGTTTACATAACAGCAAACAATCATTTTAAATAAAGCAGAACCTTTGCACATACTGACATTTCTATAAAAAAAATTTTTTTAAATAAAATTATTCATCCTCAAATATAACGAAAGAGATTATGTGAGAGAGACAAAACATATCATTTGCTCATATTTTACATATTAGAGGGATTACACTTCCTAGACTCTAAAAGACATCAAAGTTTTTAACAGAAAAGAATAAACACTCTCATGGTATTGATTCAATCCAACAACATGTACAGAACGTCAACGATATAACACTAAATAAAACAAAAGGCAAAAATAAATCAGTAGAGCAATAGAGCTACGGCGTTACAAAGTGCGGGAAAGTGTTTAATTGTGTGTAATTTAGCGCTGTCTTGTGTGTGACCTGCAGTGGTTTTTAAAATAGACAGATACACGCCTGTAGAAACGTTCCTACTTGGATTTTTTAAATTTCTTTCAGACGTTTTATAAACCCACTATAATCTTGCATTGTCAGGCTCCTCTAAGGCGACCACGTTTCGATAGTGGTGTTCAAATGGTTCAAATGGCTCTAACCACTATGGGACTTAACAGCTGAGGTCACCAGTCCCCTAGACTTAGAACTAGTTAAACCTAACCAACCTAAGGACATCACACACGTCCATGTCCGAGGCAGGATTCGAACCTGCGACCGTAGGAGCAGCACGGTTCCAGACTGAAGAATAGTGGTGTCATAGTGTGTCATAAATTATAGTAATTATGATAAGGGTGATATAAACTGTCAAATATATTTTACTACAGTGCTGCTGCATGTCTGTAGAAACATACCTGCATATTTCCTGGTGTGGGGAAAAGAATCTCAGGTCGACTTGTCATATTGAATAATAAATTACCCTAACAAAACACATGCAGTGACCAATTTTTGGGTCATAAATTATAGAAATAAGATAACTGTGTGCAGAACTCTCTAGAGTAATACTTCTATGAATTTACCGCCATTTTCACCCGTTCACTGGACTGTGAAAGTGTCTGGGCTGCTTTGACGTCGTTTTCGGAGTCATAAATTATACTACTGAAATTAATTCCGCGCGACCCGCCACATACAGATTATCCAACTGGAACAGAAGAGTGGGGGAATGGAGGGGAGGGAGGGGTTGTAGCCATTCTGAGACATAAATCACAGTGGTCTGTGAGAATGTAAGGCGCCACTAGTAATTACGAAAGTTATATCATGAGATGTATGCAGAAGAGTCTTATATACACTGTACAGCACAATTATAGGAAAACTCTTCCGAAGCCATGTAATTGAATCCCATTGCGACGCAGAAGTTTGAAATTTCTCACAAACATTCCTACAACTTTCCTCTGTAACGGTGCAAAAGCGTGGAGGCCCGCGACGTCGCCCTCGGCCTCAACGACGCTTCAAACGACAACGTGTCGCCCTCGTGAAAAAAAAGGCCGGAGCTCAGAAGTCCACGTGGCGTGTAAGACGGAGTAGTAATGTAACACTGACGCCATATTTCCTCACAATTCCAAGCAGCGCCACCGTGGACATGTCCCACAATGGGAAGGTCGTAACATCCTCTCTTACCCACATTTCGCACCTTCTCTTGACGCTTCTGCGAATGGAGGTCAGAACTGCGACGCTCAGCGTTGAAATCACGCTCTTTTCATACGGGTGGCTGACAAAAACCTTTCAGACACGCCGCCGCTCACAACTAGCACGGAAAGGCCTTCGAGGGGTAGCATAAAGGGCTTCAATTAAAGTATCCCATTCCTAAGGGCGTTGCTTCCCACACATTTCACAGTCGAAAACAGCAGTTGACAGTGCGATGGGAAACAGGACGTCGATCTCCACAGCCTTTGACGCTACTGAACACCGCCCCCCCCCCTCCCCCCTCCGCGCGATCGACGTTTCAGTCCTTCTCGCAGGACATAAGGAAGCAACAATGATTTTGCGTTTGGGCCCTCCTGTAGCGCCATTGCGAGGGGCCGGGACAAGCAGTGTATTTAAAATATTCTAGAATCTTCATATGGAAATGATGCTCTAAGCCCCCCCCTTTTCTAACTCTGACTTTTGCTGTTGCACATGGATTAAGAAGAAACGCGAACTGACTATAATCGACCCTGCAAGTGGAATAGAAAAGAGTTTGGCACTTGCAATAATTTAATTTGATAGAAATTAATTTGATAAAGGAAAGTTTCATTAACATAGTGAGAAATGAAAGGGTTGCTCTACCTGTCAACAGAATGAAAGTTCTGTCCAAAGTAACAATTTGATCTATTATGACTAAACTCAAAATAACAAACAAAACATATGAAACATTTACAATACCTCAAATTGGATACTCAAATAAATCCTGTGAATGTGAAGTTGTCCATAAACTAGATTGTGACATTTATGACCAAGTGGTATGTGGAGCCAATTCCTTGCAACTCAAATGTTAAGAGAAACATTCAGCCAACCCAACATTAATTACTGCTACAGTAGTGAGAACTCTGACAATGAACACCCAAGACAGAACCACGTTAGAAAAGACGGGAACAGGCGCATCTGCTGAGTTCTGTTATCACATAGCAAAATTCCCTAATCTGCCAGTGCTGCGGACATACATTACCAAGCTGTCTTCTTAACTGCAAGGACACGATCTGGCGTACAGGAGACGATGTCTGTTTGCTTCGATGTCCCGATGTGGTGATGATAATGTCGCGAGTATAGCCCGAAACAAATTATCCTGGTCTGGTTGTTCCAGACTAAAGACTTCCTAGCAATACAAATGCGCCTCTGATGGAGAAGAAGAAGGCTCGCCACGCAATCACTGACGGTACAGTGATTAATTTTAACAAGCGAAGTCACACAGTAACTCCGATACAGTCAACTTTAGCCAAAACTGCTCAAGACAGACAACATAGGCCGCTTGTACGCAGAACGCTCAATTGCCAACTGTAATCGGAAAGTTACACTGAAGTCGAAACTTCAGCAACTTTGTCAAACAGCTACAATTAAATGAAAGTATATTAGTCAACGGAAGGCAGGCTGTCCAGAGCAGCGAGAGCTCAGTCTTGTAACCTACTCCGACCAAAAGGCGAGACTCCACTCCCAAGAGCACCCGTACAAGCCGAACACAGAAAATTACCGTCCCCACCACAATGGCCGTGGTTAAAAGTGCCAATCAGCAACTCGAAAACCGGTGAAAAATTCCACTCTATTGCCGAAGCACTACTATTCCACCAATGGAGATACTTGGCGCCAATTTCTGCGCCGAGTCTGCTACGTCACGGAGCTATCCCCTAATCAAGCCAATCACAGTTATGATTTTGCAGAAAACGCGGGAATTTGCCCGCCAAGACTGCCTGGGAACACAAGTCATTCCCACGCCTCGCTACTGGCTCGTCAGAAAGCGTTTTCACTAAGTGTCTGCGAAGTAACGGAATCTATAACCCCAGCTGCTCCTTCAGGCCCCTGTGGGCGTGTCGCCCCCGCTCTTATGACAATGTCGGCGCCTGTACGGCATCCACTCGGCTCCCTCACACCCGTCGGCATAGCCCTTTCAAGATCAGCAGGACCCACCTGTCACCGGACCACCCGGTTGACGAGAGGCGCTGCGTGGGAAGTCCGCGTGTGAAGGAATAGCAACTGTTCACTGTATGCAAATAGAGAGGAAAATATTCATATCTTCTGAGTTCTCAATACTAGCCTCGTAATGATCATACTCGGCTGTACTTCCACAAATCGAATTACTCAGAGTAAGATATAAATATGAGAGGGGGCAAGTCACTGTGTGCATCCTAAAGGCATGTCACCTCTCACTGTCACGGAGGCGGATGGTGGGGTGAGTCATTTACACATACGTGAATAAAACGGCAAAGCTAAGATCCCCGCCAGTTCAGCAACACCCTCAGAGGAAACTGCCAACTTTCATTGAGACTTTTAAAAATGTGCCATTACAGAGATAACCTACAAATTAGTCCTGGGTGCGTACTGGCAGGCATCTGCAAGAAAAGGGTGTCAAGGGCTTGGCTGCCTGCAGACGTCTATTACTTCGCAGGTTGTCTCCGTAGAAGAATATTTCTAAAATGCTCAGTAAAGGTGAGCGGTTTCCTCCGAGGCTGTTGCTGAACCAGGGAGTGGGTGTCTTCCCTTTGCCGTTCCTTCACGATGACCACGCCACAGGAGGGCTTGAAACAGGAGCGTTGGAAATGCGTAAGCACTCTTTGCTGCTTCGGATCAAGTTCAACTTTCGTCGAATGGTTTTGTATGGCCCCGTAGTGGCTCCAACCAGTACTCGAGAGCAAAGATTGCGGTTGCGCTGCACAGCAGAGTGAAGCGATCACGTTCAGTTGGGATACAGGCCCGCAACGCCCTTAGAGAAGGAAAGAAACGTTCGGAGCGTCAGCCGTGTCGAAGTTTCTTAAGAACGTCGACCTGTTGTTCATCGCACTGCGAAATATTGTTTTTGACGGCGAAATGTATGGGAATCAACTCCCCAAGGAAAATATTATTTTCATTGGCACTCTTTATTCCATTCCCTGGAGGCCCCTTCGTACCAGTTGCGAATGGGGATGTGACTGAAATATTTTCCTCAGCCACCCATGATTTCCGTCACTGGGAATGTGACAACCTTCCCATTGTGAGACACTTCCACAGCAACGATGGATAGGAATGTGGCGAAATTTAGTACCAATGTGACATCATTAACGCACCTTACAAGTCACAGGAACTTCTGAGGTCTGGACTTTTTTTCGTTCGTGTCAACAGCTTGCAGTTTCAAGCGTCGTCGAGCCTGAGGGTGACGTCGCAGGGTGCCATACTTTTGCACTATTACAGAGGAAAGTTATGGATACCTTCGAGCCAAGTTTTATACTTCTGTGTTGCAACTGGCGGCAATTACAAGGTTTCCAAAAAGTGGTCCTTCAATTGTGTTGCGCAGTGTATTGAACAATGCATGTTTGCTGCTCGCTAATTATTTCTGACCATGTGTAACGGCATGTTAATTTTAAGTTCATCATAATGAGATAGCGAAGTCCTGACACATATTGCATAAAATGACTCAAACATTTTGGACAACTTGTGTCTGACGGTCTCTGTACTGATATCGTTTTCAAGCTGAACTACCGCTTCACAAAAGACGCTGTTGTTGCAGACTTCACTCCGAAGATTGGTTTCATGCTGCACTCCATTCTTCTCGATCCTGTGCGAGCCTCTTCATATCCGAATAATTACTGCAACCTACATCTTTCTGAATCAGCTTACTACATTCATCTCTAGGTCTCCCTCTACGATTTTTACCATCCAACACACTTCCCTCCAACACTAAATTGGTGGTCCTTTTATGTCTCAGAATCAATCGATTCCTTCTTTTGGTCAAGTTGTGCCTCAGATTTCTTGTCTCCCTAATTCTGTTCAGTACATCCTCATTAGTTACCTGATCCACCAATCTAATCTTCAACAGTCTTTTGCAGCACCACATTTAGTAAGCTTCTGTCCTCTCTTTGTCTAAACTGTTGGTCATGTTTCACTTCCATACCTCGCTACACTCCAGACGAATACCTTTAGAAAAGACTTCGTAATACTTAAACCTATATACGATGTTAAAAAATTTCTCTTCTTCAAAAATGCTTTTCAAGCCATTGCCGGTCTACATTTTATATCCTCTCTACTTTGTCCATTGTCGATTATTTTGCTGCCCAAATAGCAAAACTCATTTGCTACTTTCCTCATCTAATTCCCTGAAGATCATCTGATTTAATTCGACTACATTCCATTTTCCTTGCTGTGCTTTTGTTGATCTTCATCTTATACCCTCCTTTCAAGAAACGGTCCATTCCGTTCAACTGCTCTTCCAAGTCTTTTGCTGTCTTTTGTTGTCTCTGACAGAATTACAATGTCTTCGGCAAACATAAGAGTTTTTATTTCTTCTCCCTGAACTTTAATTCCTACTCCAAATTGTTCTTTGTTTTCTATTACTGCTTGTTCAGTGTAAAGATTGAATAACATTGGAATTGGACGACAATGTTTTGTCACTCCCTTCTAAACCACTCATTCCCTCTCACACCCCTCGACTCATATAACTACCGTTTGTTTTCTGCACGAATTATAAATACCCTTTCGCTCCCTGTATTTTACCCGTGCTTTCTTCAAAATTTCAAAGAGAGTATTCTAGTCAAAGTTGCCAAAAGCTTTCTCTAATTTTACAAACCTATCTTCTAAGAGAAGTCGTAATGTCAGTATTGCTTCGCGTGTTCCTACATTTCTGTAGAGTCCAACCCCGATGTTGGCGTCTCCCACTTTTTCCATTTTTCTGCAAAGAATTCATGTTAGTACACTGCACCCAAGACTTATAAAACTGATAATTTGTAACACCACAATCGACTGTCGACAATCGGTACACCGCAACTTTATTTAAGAAGTGTTTACTGATAACTAGTTAAGTTCTTTGAATCATTGGAGGGAGGTGGTACTTTATCATGTATCAATTGTTTAACGAACTAGTGTGTTTAAATAATGGAATTTTACTAACTATGTTTATGCATGAAAAACTGCAACGTAAAAACGGGTTCATACTTAGGCACCTTATATAATGTAAAAGACATAATGATTCCCCTCCGCTACCGAAGTGGTGTGGCGCGAGCTAAAAGGTGGAATTGGCTCTCAGGCTGAGCAGGAAGCGAGAGAGCACAGTAGGAGTCGGTAGCCAGCAGTCGACCACTCAACAGCGCAGGTGCCGAGCGAGGCATCCAGTATCTAATTTGAGATGTAAGGGTATCGGGAGTAATTGTGGTTGTAAAATGGTGCTCTCGCATTGGAAATTTCTCTAAAAATGATATTCACGTCGCCAAGAAGAACTAAATAGAGCATATTACTGCCAAAGGAGAGCCCACGTAGCCGCCACGTGCTCGCCACACTATTGCCGCACCACTTCATCAAATCCAAGAGGTTAGAATTGTATAACAGTATGAACCAGAGAGTCTGTGTGATTTAATTTGCAATAATAATTCAAATATTGCTGAACTATGTGTTCGAACCATGAATTTACTCCTTTCATGGTACCTAACAGGGTCCTCTCCTCAAAATTACTAAACAACGAGTATCCTGTGTGCGAAAATTGATAATAATCTGTGTTATTTGCTTATGCCCAATTTATGAATGCAAAAATATATAAATGTGGATAGTCAGATTAATGGTTTCATTGAAATCAAGGGAGACACTTACTTATGAATTTATAAAGATCTTCAATGTTTTTTGATTTGCTTCTATCTTATAAATATCAGTGTTTTAATGTGCAGTGGTATGAAAGTTGTTAGTGAAAATCACTTGCTTCCCAAGTGGTGTTATAAAGCATTTGGTTTTGATGCTATTTTAAGTTGAGCTTTTACTTGAAGTCATTTATGAAGTTCTAGAGAGATTGTTAGAGAAAATAATGTTAAAACTTTGCAAGATAAATGATCTTAAGTGGGGCAGTAATTCAGCTTTTTTTCATATTGCAAAATATTTCTGAAAAGTGTGTATAATTTGCTTATATAAAGAAGGGATGGTTTGTGGGATCCCACTTCATTCTTTTATATCAGGAAGAAACCAAACTGAATAGTTGTTTTCTAGCTAAAGTAACTAGAAGTGATTATTTAAAAGAGTATATATAAAAGGTTTGTGTACAGTGTTATTGCCGGCCGCGGTGGTCTCGCGGTTCTAGGCGCGCAGTCCGGAACCGTGCGACTGCTACAGTCGCAGGTTCGAATCCTGCCTCGGGCATGGATGTGTGTGATGTCCTTAGTTTGGTTAGGTTTAAGTAGTTCTAAGTTCTAGGGGACTGATGACCACAGCAGTTGAGTCCCATAGTGCTCAGAGCCATTTGAACCATTTTTACAGTGTTATTTTACTGCATTTGTGATGTGTATATATGTGTTAGTCAAACTTTAATTCTTACCAAATACCACTTAGTCTTGTGTATGCCCTAGGGAACAATTCATGTGCCAAATTAGTGAAAGGTAGAATTGAAGATTGTGGTTAACAGGGATGAAGTCTTTTTCATTTCTGTGATTGCTTAACTGCGCTGTTGAAGACTACTGCTACCCACTGTGTAGTTCGTCTGGTTATTGTAGGTGTTCATTGCACTTGATTAAGACAGGATTTATGAAAGTCAATTTTGCAGGAGTAAAAATAGATTCATTAAAAATAATGTTCCCTCATTATTATGCCTAATTAGGGTGGAGACCGTTTTATAATTCATTTGCAGGAATTCTGTTACTGTAATTTCTTACAAAATTTTAGTCTTTCTGTTGTCTTACAACTGCTACTATTACGAACTTCATATTCGATTCCCTCTGTCTGTTTGGTAACACACGGTCAAACGTTTAAAAATCCTCCCAGAGGGTAACACATACTGCGCGCTTAAGTCATATTTAGGCAAATTGCAGCGGTAGTGTTATACTTGGCTTCCTTGTGACAGGTTTGTAAGTTATGTTATTTGGAAACAGTGCTGCACACGCACGCGAGCGCTCGTAATAGTGTTAAAAATTCAGCAATTTTCACACCGGTCAGTAACTGCTTTCTTTGGAATTTGAGGTATTACATTTTTCTTGAAGTCTGATGGTATGTAGCTTTTCTCGTACATCTTACACACCAGACGGAAGAGTTTTGTCATGGCTGGCTCCCACTCCTGGGGCCATTTTTCGACTTAGATCTTTCAGTGCTCTGTCAAATTCTCCTCGAAGTATAGTATCTCCTATCTCAACTTCTCCGACCTGCACTTCCCTTTCTATAATATACCGTCAATATACTTCTTCCACCTTTCAGCTTTCCCATCTTTGTTTAGGACTGGTCTCCCAACTAAACTCTTGATATTCGTATAGTCCTTACGTTTGTTCGCTAGCAATTATTGCTTAGCATATTTTTTGAACTTCCAGTCAGTCTGATTGTACTTTCTTTCGCCTGCGCCATTTGCTGCATTTTTATATTTTCTCCTTTCATCAAATAAATTGAATGTCTGTTGTATTATCCAAGGATTTCTACTAGGCCTTGTATTTTTAGCTATTTGATCCTCTGCTGCCTTCACAATTGAGTCTTTTAAAGCTATCCATTTGTCTTCTACTGTATTTCTTTCCCCTGTTTCTAGTCAACCGATACCTTGTACTCCCTTCGAAACTTTACATGTAGATCTACATAGACACTCCGCAAGCCACAGCACTGTGCGTGGGGGAGGGTACTGTATACCACTACTTCTCATTTCCTTTCCTTTTCCACTCGCATATAGGCCGAGAGAAAGACGACTGTGTGTTTGCTTTCGTATTTGCCCTAATTTCTCGTATCTTATCTTCATGGTCCTTACGCGCATTGTATGATGGTGGCAGTAGAATCGTTAGGCAGCAGCTTCAAAGGCGGTTCTCTAAATTTTCTCAATACGTTTCTCGAAAAGAACGTCACCTTCCCTCCAGGGATTCCCATTTGAGTTCCCGAAGCGTCTCCGTAACACGTGTTGTTCGAATCTACCAGTAACAGATCTAGCAGCCCGCCTCAGAGTTGCTTCCACATCTGTTGCTGAGTGGTTTGATGCGATACGCCACGAATTTGTCTCCTGTGCCAGCCTCTTCATCTCAGAGTAGCAATTTCAACCAGCATCCTCAATTATTTGCTAGACGTGTTCCAATCACTGTCTTTCTATACAGTTTTTGCCCTCTACAGATACCTCTAGTACCATGGAAGTCATTCCCTGATGGCTTAAAAGATGTCCTATCATCCTGTCCCTTCTCCTTGTCAGTGTTTTCCACATATTAATTTCCTCTCCGATTCTGCGCGGACCCTCCTCATTCCTTACCTTATCAGTCCACCTAATTTTCAACATTCGTCTGTAGCACCACATTTCAAATGCTTCGATTCTCTTCTGTTCCGATTTTCCCACAGTCCATGTTTCACTACCATACAATTCTGTGCACAAAACTACATTCTGAGAAATTTCTTCTTCAAATTGAGTTCTATGTTTGATGCTAGAAGACTTTTCTTGGCCAGGAACGCCCTTTTTGGCACTGCTAG
This sequence comes from Schistocerca serialis cubense, assembly GCF_023864345.2. NCBI lineage: Eukaryota > Metazoa > Arthropoda > Insecta > Orthoptera > Acrididae > Schistocerca > Schistocerca serialis. Next base: position 695,832,729 of record NC_064639.1, read on the forward strand.
TCTACTTTTGATGTCTTCCTTGCTCCGTCCGTCACTGGTTATTTTGCTGTCCGGGTAGTAGAATTCCTTAGCTTCATCTGCTTCGTGACAATCAATCCTGATGTTAAGATTCTCGCTGTTCGCATTTCTGCTACTTCTCATTACTTTCGTTTTTCTTCGATTTACTCTCAGTCTGTATTCTGTACTCATTAGACTGTTCATTCCATTTAACAGATCTTGTAATTCTTCTTCACTTTCACTAGGGATGGCTATATCATACGAGAAAGGGGCAAGCTGTGTTTCGCACGAGCAAAGCTTTCTAAAACCATGCTGATTCGTGTACATAAGCTACTCAGTCTCAAGAAAGTGTATTATATTCGAACCGAGAATGTGGTCAAGGATTCTGCATCAATCAGAAGTTAGGGATAATGCCCTGTAATTTTGCTGGTCCGTTCTTTTACCTTTCTTATATACTGGAGTCAGCTGCACTTTTTTCCAGTCACTTGGGACTTTGCGCTGGGCGGAGATTCACGATAAACGCAAGCAAGGTAAGGGGCCAATACCGTACAGTGCTATTTGTAAAATCGAACTGGGATCCCATCCGAGCCTCGTGACTTATTTGCTTTCAACTCTTCCAGTTGTTTCACTGCGCCAGGTTTGCTTATTACTATGTCGTCCATACGGGAGTCCATCCGATAGTCAAATGACGGTATGTTTGTACGATTTTCCCGTGTGAACGATTTCTTGAACGTGAAATTTAAAACTTCAGCTTTTGTTTTGCTATCTTCAACTGCCACACCATACTGGTCAGCAAGCTACTGAATGGGAGCCTCAGACACGCTTAGCGACTTTACATATACCAGAATTTTCTCTGGTTCTCTGCCAGACCTTTTGCTAAGCTGTGACGGTGATAGTTGTTGTATGCTTCGCGCACAGATCTTCTCACAGACGCGCGAATCTCTATTAACATTCGCTTGTCGTCATGTATGTGTTCCATTTTGAACCGAGAGTGCAACACCCTCTGCTTCCTCAGCATCCTCCGAATTTCGTTCCTAACCCATGTTAGATCTTTTCCATCCTTTATCCACGTACTAGGCACATAACTTTCTAGACCACGATTTACAATCTGCTCTAATTTTGCCCATAATTCCTCTGCATCGATCTTACTGGAACTGATACCAACTCACTGTCTAAGTGAGATGTTAGTGACTGCTTGTCTACTCTATCTAGCAGAAAGACTCTGCTAGCCTTCTCGACAGATTAATTAACTTTCGTAATTATAATTGCTGTAATGACATTATGACCTGTAATTCCAGTTTCTAGACTGACATTGTCGATAAGGTCCGGCCTATTTGTAGCTACAAGGTCGAAGATATTTGCATTGCGTGTGGGCTGCCGATCCAGCTGCTCAAGACAGTTGTCAGAAAATGTGTTCAAAAGTAATTCGCATGACTGTCTGCCTGCAACCCCGCAACGAAACCGTAGACATCTCAGCCTGTAATTGGCAAGTTAAAGTTGCCTCCAACCAGTATTGCATGATCTGGGTACTTACGCACTACTGACCGTAGACTTTCTTTGAATGACTCTGGAACTGTTACAGCAGAATCTGATGCCCGGTGAAAACATCCAACAATTAACTTGGTTTCACCTAGACTTGTTATACGCGACCAGATGACTTCACTGTCATACTAAACTTGTCTCTACGACAATATTTTTGTCAACTGCTGTGAACACTCCCCCTCCTATGCGCTCCAATCTGTCTTTGCGATATACTTCCCACGACTCGCTAAATATCTCAGAGCTTTCCACTTCGGGTTTCAGCCAGCTCTCGGCCCCAAGAATAATCTGAGCCCGAGAACTTTCCTGGAGGACAGTAAATTCGGGATATTTAATACGAATACATCGATGCTTTACTGGTAAAATTGTGACAGTGAAGTGTCTTTATTCTGAACGCCATTTGACTTCTCTTGCTGCAGATCGACTGGCGAGCATCTCAAGCTACTCTCTAGCCTAAAAAAAAAAAAAAAAAAAAAAAAACCTCATGTGCACTCCACAATACTTTGCTGTCCGATAGTTGCTTCCTCTGTGTAGTGCACTCCTGACCTATAAAGGGGAGTGCTACAAATCCCCACACGATAACTCAGGCCTAGAAATCTGTAGCCAAGACCCTCACAGACTCGACGAGGCCTTTTGCCTGAGACCCTCCACTCGGCTCCAAACCAAAGGACCCCAGTCAACTCTGGGAACGATGCTACAAATTGCGAGCTGTGCATGTACCCCGCGCGCGAGGCCGGCAGTCCTCACCACCTCCGAGTAGTGTGAAGTTAGCACCCCTTTTTCGAGAAATATACATTTTTTGTCACAGTTCTTATTAGATGTGCCATAGTTCTAGAGTTCTTTGTACAAAATTTAAATAGTTCTGCAAAATGTAACGAAGAAAACAACAATACACGAAAAAATTTTCGTATCGGAAACATTCTTTGGCAATTTCTGCATAATGTAAATAAGTACAACGGTTCTGAGAACAGTTCTGCAACTCCAAGAGTTCTATCGAAAATCCAAGTAACATTTTTTTGTGCAGCTAATAGTTTACGAGATAATTGCAATTTAAGGAGAAAACCTTTTCACTTACTGTGAAGTTGGCACCTTTATTTTCAGAAATGTATATTTTTTTCAGAGTTCTTGATACATATGGCATAGTTCTAGAGTTCTTTGTACGAAATTTGAATAGTTTTGCAGAATTTAGCGAGGAAAACAACAATATTCGAAAAAAATTTCGTATCGAAAACATTCTTTGTCAATTTTCGCAAAAATTAAACTTGTACAACAGTTCTGAGGACAGTTCTGAACAGAACCCCAAGAGCTCTATCGAAAATCCTAATAACATTTTTCTGTAGCGATAATAGTTTGTGATAAATTGATTTAATGTGGGACACACTTTCTCTACAGGAAATATAAATATATTCGTACAACAGTTCTGATGACAGTTCTGGACACCACGTGAAGAGTTCTATCGAAAATCCTAGTAGAATTTTTTTGTGCAGGTAATAGTTTAAGAGGTAATTGCAACTTAATTAAGAACCCCATAAGAGCTCCTACTGTGAAGCTGGCACCCATTTATTTCAGAAATATATATATTTTTTTCAGAGTTCTTGATAGATAAGTCATAGTTCTAGAGTTCTCTGTACAAAATTTCAATAGTTCTGCAGAATTTAGCGAAGTAAACAACAATGTACAACATAGCTGATTCAGGAACCTTTTCCTTCTGATACAATTCTTACTGTTGCCACAATAAATCACTCGTCCATAGATTCCAACTGTACTGATCATTACAAGAATATAACCATTGACCAGCGACGCACATTTCTTGCAGCGTTGTACAAAGCTTTCGGCTTATCCGCTGTGAAAATACCACACTTAAGGCACAGGGGAAAACGTATATAATCCCACCTTTGCTGAACATCTATGGCTCTTACAGCACACGCCAAGTGAACTGGACGACGTAGAGCTGCTTCATGAAGCTGATAAAGGTGACAAACTAGACTTGCTCGAAGAATTAGAGATTTTCAAGCATCTGTCTCTAAAGGATGGTTTTGTTCTTAATGAACAGGTGCAGCTTCGAAACAAAAATTTTTTAGACAGTTTCAAACCCCTCATTGCCTTAATGTAATATAGTCTGGCTGAATAGGAGTTATTTTCTTGCTTGTTGATGCCGGTGAAATGCGCTTTTCCTGTCTTGTTGGGATCTACATATTGTGATGTTTGTTAGTTATGAATTTCAATGTGTATGTGTGGTTAAATGACTTCTATGTTTCATTCATAATGACAGATGGTTTCGTTTTTTATAACATTTTGGTTGTTTCGCTAGTATGTATTTCACTGCCTACGTTACGCGAGACTCTCGCGCATTACACTAGTGCCCTCTCTCGTTAGATGTTCCAAGCGCAAGCTTTATCCGTTTGACACTAGGACACAGGTAAATTTGGTTCTATATTTCTAGTTTACATAAATGTCTTTAATTGGCGTGATACGCTTTATTTATTAAGACAAAGTTTGAATTAACACAACCTTTAATAATTTTTGATGCGCTTATGTATGTATTTATGGATTGTAATATGCGCGAGTCTGGTAAATGCAAGTGCCCTCTCTCGGCGAAACAATCTGCCTTAGTGCCTTCACACTCGTGTCTCAATAGTTCATAGGCGAAGTAACATTGTTAAACTGTTCGCTTTGATCCTGTTCCCATTACACATGTTGTACAAATGGAGATGATATTTTAATTACTGACGACGCCTTTTGGCAGAATTGTTTTATTATTCTCCAGTGCATGATGTAATTTTAGTAAGTACTAAAGATTGTGTGCCTGTATTACTTTAGCAATTTCACCGTTATTTAAGCTTCTGTTTCTCACTTTCGTTGATATGGCTTTTCTAATGAATGTGTCTTTCTGTTCAGGAAGTTGTACTTCTGATGAAGGTATATTTATATGTACCGAAACCTTGGTCAAGAATTTTAATAAAAAAATTCTATCCTGCAACTGTTTTTGGCTGCCATCCTTTATTGTGAAAAAACACTTAAGGCTATTGTAAAATTTACGATGGATGGCTTCTGTTTATCTACAGTGTCAGTATCTATCGAATTATCTTCATGCAAACGTGATGGCAGGATCACATACCCCCTTTTTAGGTACGAGGAAACTAGAGTTCAGTCTTGTGGAAGCCAAAAAAGGAAATGTGGGCAGCCCTTCTTTTACTGATAGCAAACTAGAGAAATCTCATGCTTGTTTTTCTTCATCATGCCAACAAAGGAAAAATTCTCCCTTCATAGCTCTATTATCATTCCAGTGCTAGTAAACCAGTTGTCCGCTTTCACACTTCGACCTGACTGATACATAGGTTTACACAGTCACAGAACAACATCAAAATGTTTATTGCTCAGTTGGTAAATCCGTCTGGTTGCAACACAACGTATATTTCCAAATTGTACAGGTAAAATACTTAAGAATCGACACTTCAGAATCCATACGCGTTTGTTCTGATAGGTACATATTGGCGAAAACTGTACCTTCCACAGAATCCTTCCAGCTTCTTGTCTACTGTAACATTTTCTCCAAGGGTGTAAGATTTGTGGTAGTTGCGTACAAACACAGTAAATATTTCCCGAATTGCTGTTAGCTTGTCTAATTGTCTCCTTTCATCACGAATAGCGCGACTGTAAAATCTAAGGCACTCCACAATAAATTTGAAACGTTTTATGTTCATTTGCAAGGTGAAATTTTTCAATGCCATCACCATCGGTTCCACACAGATCTTCTAGGCTTTATCTGTTACTTTTGGTAACAACAATTAAAAACAAGATACTGCTGAAGGCTTTCAATTCAATAAGATCTGTTGATTTTACCCCTTTCTCACGCTGAAATGAAGCTTTGATGCTCTCAAAATTCTGATTGGAATACAAAACTACAATAGACAAATATCGTCATCTATGAGGTAATTACAGCATCACAAAGGCTGCTTTGGCTGCACCTATTGGTCCTGGTAAATTTCGAATAATATTATCCTCTTCGAACAATACGCTTTGGATTTCTTCAACATGATCTAGTACTTCCCACTTGAAGTAATAAAATTCCTATAAAATAACGCAACCAGGCACAGTGTATTAATCTGATATTTGACGTTCAGACAGCGGACACTGACGATTAAACAGTTCAAACAGAATTTAAATGCAGTTTACATTCTGGATTAGCTTAGAACTACTTACTACGTTGATAAACAAATAAATTAATTGCTGAAATGAAATACGAAAGGGCACAGTGGATAAAAATGAGCAATCGGCTCATATCTCATCAAGAGAGCATTAGCGTCGATACTGAATCATACAACAATGAAAGGCATACAGAGAAAAGAAGCTATAACGAGAAGGCGCCAGTGCTGCCAATTGTTGACAAGTAATTTACAGAATCACACAACAATGAAAAGCATACGGATAAGGGAAGCTGGTAGCGAAGCAGCGCCAATGCTGCAAATTGTTGAAAAGTAATTTACAGAAAATTTCGACATGTGTCAATCTGAACAGCTGCGCCCGATGGAAGGATAATGAAAACTATGATACGTCCCTGAGACCTCCCAAGACCAAAAAATAATAAACAAAGCACAGCAACAATGAAAAAGTCGTGGCACTACATCTGGAAACAATGAACGCGTGAACTGCGTCTTTTAAACAATCGGCAAATGACGTCAGTGTAGTAGTTACAATAGAGGTAGCATCAAAGCTTCTCGCGGTAGCATCAAAGCTAATGACAACAACAGCTGCACTTTTTGGGTGGCGTGGGCCGCGTCGTGTGAAGCCGCCCGCCTGCGCTACATTTCGCTCCTTGATCTGCCCCTAATGACTAAACGTAACAATACTGCTCACTCTCATGCGAATAGTCATTATGCTCGTTCAGTCAGAGCTCTTTTGCAGTCGGTGCCTGTTGTGCAGTCGGTGCTGTTGTGTAAGAGATATTTATGAACCGTAATACCCATGAAAATGTACAATCTACCAGAATTGAAACGTCTTCTCAGCATGGAGGAATTTAAAGTAATCGATGATAGAGGCATTCACTCCGTCTCATCCGGTCTTCCAAAAACTGTCCGATGCCATGGCCGACATCGGCTCGAAAATGTCTTCAAAACATATTTACACAACAATTAAAGAAGATCGTCATGATCTGCTTACTTTTGCTAGAAACACTTTCAGGCTGGAATGTTTCGTTGAAGAAAAAGACGACGACTGCAAAGATGAGTCGTGGAATGTTTTTGGTTCTTCGTGCAACAAGGACATGACAAAGCAATTCGACTTTCTACTGTCAGCAGAAAAATGGTCTATCATAAAACCAACAAAGAGGAAACTTGGAAAGCCTTCAAGACTGGAAATAGGGAAATGGACCGATTTGATGGCTCATAAAATTTATGAACATCACAAAATTTCATGTGCCTTTTCTTTCAAATGTGTGTGAAAGTTCAAGTTCAAAGTACATCTTGAAGATCAAAGGAAGATGTACAGAATGCGGAGCCACTTTCGAAGGGATTGCTCTGAAGAAGCCAAAAAAGGATAACGATATTATGCTAGTTCTAAACTGCAGACTTTCAAACCTTTCAGACGATAGTACTCACCTGAAAAGAAGACAATTTCGTGGCACGAGAAGACAACAGGTAGCTGCTAAATTGGTTGATAACAGGATGCCTGCAGCTCTTTGGCGAAATTATGAAGCGAAAAATATGTCTTTCGGAGACATGATTCCTCCAAATTTACCAAATGCTGATGTCTTGAGAAAGGCTAAAGAAGAGGAAATGGACAAACGATTTGGTATAACAACTAGTAAGCCTGTTGAAAACCTGCAAATTGCAAAACATACAACCCATCGGGACGAAATTCACGCAATCGGATTGGACCCATTCTTCTGTATATATTGTCTGAAAGATCAAAGTCAGTTGCACAAATATTGTCATCAAATCAATAGCAGTGTATAAGATTCAGTAGATGCTACAGGTGGCGATGCATTTCGAGTTATTTCACGATTTGGGGATCTGTCAAACAGGACTGACTGTGTGGAAATTAAGCCAAAGTACATATACCTGTATCAGTACATGTGCATCCGCGAAGTAAACGTCACTAGTAAAGATCCAAATATCGTCAGTTGATCATCAATCAGTTGCCCAACTTATCAGATGATATCCTCTAGGCATGACGCATCATTCTTGTCATTTTTCTTTATGGAAATCGTCAGATCTGGAGCTCCCAGACCAAAAATCATGGTAACTGATTTTGGTAAGGCTTTATTGGTTGCCATTTCTAGAGCAATAGCCAATTGCTCGGACTTAACAGATTATTTGAATAGGTGTTATAGTCATATTGTTTTGAGCGAAAGAGTAATTCTACCCTCGTGTTGTTTGAGAATAGACTTAAACCATTTTATGGTCATGATTTCGAAGTGGAAATGCTTCTCGAGAGGTAAATCACAAGTAAAACACTTTATCTTCGAGTTTTGGCCCATATTTACATGATGACAGATTTTCGTGATATTGAAAGTGCTTTGCGCTGACTTTTGGTTGTTGCATTGAGTGAACATCTTGGTATTGATGAGTGCGGTCAAGAATATTCATCAATGGAACATCAGCGCCACCTTGATAACATTATCAGAGGTGGTCCACATCATTCATATATTGACGAAAAGATAGATGATGACAAGAAAACTGATGATGTTGAAAACAATGATGACTGTCTTTTGGAATCAATTTTGAACTCTAAGGAATCTACTGCAAACGCGTGGACTGATAGGGCAAAACGTATCTACAATGAAGCTGAAGTCATCGCAAATCAGACTAAGGATGACAATCTCTTTGATGTGAATCCGTACAACATTCCTAATGCTGCAGAGATGCTGAAAGAGTTGATGTACTATATGCCACTGTGGACAGCTGTGATGTATCCTTCTTTCCATATTCCTTTACCTATTCGTTCGTCAGCAGCGACTGAAGGACAATTTTCAAAATTAAAGACAATGGGCTTTGACAAGTTGCCTTTACGAGTAGACAAATTCATTTTTCAACATTTGAAGTGGCTGCGTGAGGAAACAAAACTGTTAGCGCCACTTATGATGGAAAAACAAGATTCAAAGCAAGCTGTGAAGCACAAACCAACTGAAGCATCGTTGCCTTACCATGAAGAAGAAAACTGGAGAGGAAAAAATAAGAAGCTGAAGATAACAAACCACAAAAGCAATCATAATCCTTGATAATTCTGAGAGCACACTGAACAATACCTTACGAAGTGAGACCCAACTCGATGATGCCAATGAGACAGAGTTAAACAAAATTTTTAATAGTTTTGAAAACAGATTTTCTCCTACTTCGAGTTCACTTGTTATGAATGCGGAGAACAACAGTCTCTCAGTCAAAAGTGATAGTGTGTGTTTTCAGCGCTCTTCAGATAACAATTTACTGCCAAATTTGGACTCTAAAGAGATATGTCATTCCACAAAAGTCTATCGAGAATCATGCTTCACCAGGAATGTCACTGAAATTTCATCCTGTGGTTCGAAAACAGAAGAAAACCGAGAGACCTGTAACAATAAAATGGAGGAGAGTGAAATGCTGAAAAAGCTTCAAAACGAAATCATTGTCACATCGAGCATGCAAACCAAGAGCAAGAAAAACTACTTAGATGATTGCCCAAACTGGAATTCGACTAAGAAATTCATAGACATTAATTTGCCACCTTTCCCAAATGGGTCCTCAAGCAAATTGAAATCTGCTACCTACAACTTGAAGGGAACGTGCGTTTTCGATTCTTTGATAACCTTATTCATGCAAGCAATATCACTCAGTGATGATTTCAAAAGTGCCATTCAAATGGTGAGCCATCCATTTTTGGATGTGGCTTTGGATGTTTTGGACAAAAAAATTATAAACTCCCAGCATTTGAAGCAGAGATTTGATATTTTATATGTGATACCGTTCCTAAAAATAGGAGTAATCTCTCGAAAAATATTGTCTCTGAATGCAGAGTCGAATGTTGGGGAATTATACGAGTCAATATTAAAAGATAACCCGATTTGCAACAAAAAGATATCGTGTCTGACGTGCCTAAATTCACGATACGTGAAACTACATTATATTTCCGTTGATACGTATGTGCTTTTCAGACTTGGTTATAATTTCATGCAAGAGGCTGTAGATGCAACAAATGGTGGTCTAAAAACTATCATAAAATGCAAGAAATGCAAAGGAGAAGCAGTCGAAGAAAAGAAATTCGGATGCTACTTGATGATGGATACTAGCATAACAACTTGTCCACTAACTGAAGATCAGTTTCCTCCGAATCAAAGGAAGAAATGTGTGTTGCAAACGATCACGAAAGAAATCATAGTCGACAGTCAAGAGTACACTCTCGTTGGTGCCATTCATTATAATAGCTCCATCAAACACTACACGGCGTATGTCTTCGATGGAACCGACTGGAAGCAGTACGATGACCTGTGTAAAGATGTACAGAGAGTTTCAAAAGAAACGATAATTTCTCCACACCTGTTCATGTATGTCAAGCCAGGAAAATTTTCAAATGGCAGCTACAAGACCGACGAGACGAAACAAGTAGTTCCTACATAGAAACCTTGCTTTATAAAGTATGCAATTGCTAAAAGTTGATATCTAAATATTACAAATACAGCTCTTACGTTAGTTCTTCGTATCTTTTTTTCTGGAACCGCAGCTCTCCTGTTTTAGTTACTAGAATAAGAGCATTTTATACCCTAAATTTCACGTATATATTTTTTGTACTTGTTTTTCATAGCTGTTTCACACCTCATAAATTCTATGCTTGTTTATTACTGAATTCCCTACATACGTATTTCCTTCTGGGTTTTAGTGTATCCTGAAGAAGAGCTGTTAAGGGGACCTGTACATCACGGCCTGTAGTTTTTCCTGGTACTTTGAAATTTAATAATGCAAGACTGTCAATAGATTCAGGAATGAAACTTTTATCAAAGAATTGGTATATTGTGAGCTCTAGGTGAAATACATTGTAAATCTGTGGAATACATTGTGCAGTGAATGTTGATGTTTTTCTTACATGCTGAATTACACGTAATTGTTATTTTAGGTTCAATGTACTTACACGCTATTCCAAATAAAAGATAAAGAACAAATTTTATTCTTTGAATTATTACCTAGTTGAAACAGCAAACCAGTAATATTTTAAGAGAAAATTTTTTCTCCTAATAATTTAAGAACATAATATGACATACTGCAGGTTAAAAATATTTAATCCATTGTTGAGTAATGCGGTTCAGTGTGTAGGCAAGCACTTTATTATTACTCATCCATAGCTTTGTTTATGTAGCTTTAATAGTGGATGAGATACCGGTAACAGTATCTCTGTATAAAATCACGTTGATTGCAGAAAATTGAAACTGAAGATTTGTATGTCATTTTCTTCTCAATGACGACATTGTAAACCAGTCTTGCTCCATAATCCTGTTGATACCTTTCATGTACTTTTCATTTTCTTTAGTTTTGCTTCTTTTCTTTGTTATTCTGGCGTCCTTTTTCATGCTTTTAGCAGTTTTTTCAGTTTATGTGACATGTTGCCTGTCCGCCCATACCAGTACAATTTTCATGTTGTTCCTAGTTTTGATGCCTGTTCTGCTCATTGTTTTTAATCTTTACTCCGTAGGCTGGCCGGAGTGGCCGAGCGGTTCTAGGCGCTACAGTCTGGAACCGCGCGACCGCTCCGGTCGCAGGTTCGAATCGTGCCTCGGGTATGAATGAGTGTGATGTCCTTAGGTTAGTTAGGTTTAAGTAGTTCTAAGTTCGAGTGGACTGATGACCTCAGAAGTTAAGTGCCATAGTGCTCAGAGCCATTTGAACCATTTTTACTCCACCATAAAAACTTATTGCAACTGTTGAAACGCATTCTGATTTTGGTTTATGCCATGTAAACATTTTTCCTGCCCATACGACAGTCGACAGATTCTTCAAATGTATTACATAAACGTGGTTCTATGGAAACTGCGGCGCCCAAATTAAATGTTCAAATGTGTGTGAAATGTTATGGGACTTAACTGCTAAGGTGATCAGTCCCTAAGCTTACACACTACTTAACCTAAATTATCCTAAGGACAAACACACGCACCCATGCCCGAGGGAGAACTCGAACCTCCGCCGGGACCAGCCGCACAGTCCATGACTGCAGCGCCTGAGACCGCTCGGCTAATCCGGCGCGGCACGCCAAATTAAACAAAATGACATTTAAGCACGAGAACTACGAGGCACTGTACATGAAGTGTATATTTTTAGAATCAGGAAGAACCAGATGAATTTTATTACGTAAAACAGTAATTGTTTTGAGCTCTCATGACATCCAGGACCCGCTAACAGCTAAAAATATGCCCAGGACCCTCATGGATGAAAGTTATGTGGCAACTTTACCAGACGCTAGGATACATAAAAACATGTGCTGTGTGTAACGAATAAATTTGAAATTGCTGTCGTTAATATTGTTGCAAACATTTGTTCTAGTTAGAAAGGAGGTGTGGAAGTTTGATGAGTTACACTACAGCGAGAATCAAAAGTCTTTACAATGTATAGAAATGTAAGTATATTTAAATGGATATATTGTACAAACGAAGTGAGTAGTATGTTTAAATCCTAATTCAATACATGACTGATAGAGGTGTTATTATGTTGAGGGGATACAGTATTAACGTTAATAAGGAGTTCGAAATTTGTAAACAAAAACCTCGTTTACTTGGTCCTCAGTAATTCGGATTTCCGGTTTATCCGGATTCATATTTTGTGTCCCTTAGTATTTTTCTCTTTTTTTCTTATAACACGAAGATGTGTAGTCGGTGAGGTACATAGGCAGCTTATCACTATGCTGGTAATTTAGTCTAGTACTGAGTGATAAGGAACTCAGAGTGTGTGAATGACATTGTTTCTCAAGTATTGTACATTAATATAACGGTGTATTGGCGCCCATCAAGTAAGTTGCATAGTAACCACGCCAACAGCACTCCACCACAGCTCATTTTACCTCTGGTGCGATTCTCGACAGGCGTAACACCATCTGGTTTGTGGCGCGCTTGAATGTATCTGCTCTCTCAGCCATCTGTTTGTTTTGCACTGACGAGCCTTCTCTCCTTGAATCATCTAAGCGTGCACATCCCACGCTTCCACCTACAGTTACTACAGTCAGTCTTAAGAAGGTGTACTGGCATTTGTATAGTGCTGAACATTTAGACTTTTTGTATTTAGTAGAATATACATCCGGGTTTTCGGTTTTTCCAAAATTTAAGTGAGAATTTACGATCCTCCTCATAGCTGTACTTCCAGCAGTACCTCATGTCCTGCGTTCCCAATTTCGTAGAAGTTGTCCTACGAAAATTACAGAAGTAGCACTCCTGGACGAAAGGATATTGTGACGATATTCCTTCGTCATAGTCTGGGGTTACAGACCCTGTCCGGCACACAGTTTTTATCTGCCAGTAAGTTTCACATCGGCGCACACCCACTGCAGAGTGAACACACAATCTATTTCATAATCTACTGGCACCATAAAAATGTTATGAGGGTTTTTAAAAGAACTCTTTCGGTGCTATCCAGAACTGTCAGCAAAAAGGTTGTGCCAATTTATTATAATGTAGACCAAGTGGGTCTCTCGAAAATGCTAGTATCTCATTAACTGTTATCCCCACAAAAAAAGTTATTACAGTTTTCGGTAGATCTCTTAGGGTCCTATTAAGAAATTCCATCAGACCTTTTGTACGAATTTATTACTTTTACATGACAAAAGTGAGTCCCACATTAATTATCTCACATAATGTCATTGTTACAAATAATGTTATTATAGTTTTTGGTAGAACTCTGTGGATGCTATTCAGAACTGTCATCAGAACTATTCTACGAATTTGCTATCGTAGAGAAAGTGAGTATCAGATTAAAACAATTACGTATAAACTATTATCACCACAAAAAATGTTCTTATCATTTTCAATACAACTCTTTGGGTGCTATCCAGAACTGCCAACAGAACTGTTATACAAATTTATTTTTTCCAAACTGACAAATAATTTTTTGCCATACCAAAATTTTGCCGAGTTATTGTTTTCTTCCCGAAATTATGCAGAACTATTTGTTTTTTGAGCAGGGAAATCTAGAACTATTGCATATATATCAAGAACTATGAAACAAATCTATATTTCTCGTAAAAGGGGTTCAAAATTCACGGGAAATGCTCATAAGCATTCCTTATTAAATGCAGTTACTACGTGAACAATTACCTGCACAGAATATGTTACTAGTATTTTCGATAGAACTCTTAGAATGCTATCCAGAGCTGTCATCAGAACATACGAATAGACGTAACTTTTTTGTTGTAGAGTAAGTGAGCCCCACAATTAATCAATTACCTTACAAACTATTATAACCACAAAAAATGTTATTATGATTATCGATAGAAGTCTTGGGGTGTTAACCAGAACTGTTCATCAAAACTGTTGTACGAATTTACTTGTTTCTGTAGAGACAGTGGGTCTAACATCAAAGCACTTACCGTATAAACTATCATCGCCACAATAAGATGTTATTAGGAGCTCTTGGTGTTCTGTTCAGAACTGTTTTACGAATTTACTTTTTGCGAAAATTGACAAAGAATGTATTCGATACGAAAATTTTTTCAAGTATTTTTGTTTCTTCGCTAAATTTTGCGTGACTATTCAAATTTTGAACAGATAACTCTAGAACTATGGCATTTCTATCAAGAACTCTGAAAAAATGTAATTTCTGAAGAAAAGGGTGCCAACTTCACAGCAAGTGGTTTCCTCCTTAAATTGTAATTATCTCGTAACCCATTAGCTGTAGAAAAAATTGTTATTACGTTATTCGATAGAACTATTGGGGTTCTGTTCAGAACTGCCCTCAGAACCGTTGTACGAATTTACTTTTTGCGAAAATTAATAAAGAATGTTTGCTATACGAAATTTTTTCCAGTATTATTGTTTTCTTCGTTAAATTATGCAGAACTATTCAAATTTTGTACAAATAACTCTAGAACTATGCCATATCTGTCAAGAACTCTGAAAAAAAATACATTTCCGAAAAAAGGGTGCCAACTTCACAGTAAGTAAAAAGATTTTCTCATTAAAATGCAATTATCTCGTAAAATATTAGCTGCAGTAAAAAATGTTACTTGGATTTTCGAAAGAACTCTTGGAACTCTGTTCAGAACTGTGCTCAGAACTTTTGTACTTATTTACATTTTGCGGAAATTGACAAAGAATGTTTTAGATACGATAATTTTTTCGAGTATTGTTGTTTTCTTCGCTAAATTCTGCAGAACTATTGAAATTTTGTACAAAGAACTCTAGAACTATGGTACATCTATCAAAAACTGTGAAAAAAAATATATTTCTCGAAAAAGGGATGCTGACTTCACACGACTCCACCTCCGCCAGCCACAGCGGCCGGCGGTTGATGTTCCACGGCTAACTCAGTCAAGCACCCAGACTGTTGCCCCTGCAACTGTTGAAATGGATGCTACCCCTCCTCAGGAACCATACGTTTGTCTGGCCTCCCAAAAGATACCCCTCCACTGTGGTTGCTCCTACGATACGGCTACCCGTATCGCTGAGGCATGCAAGCCACCCCACCGAAGGCAGGGTCCATGGTTGAACAGATAACCTGAGAATTCATTCATCGATCTGGTATCTACCTTTTATGTGGTCGTTGCACTTTAAATTGCTCTGTACACTACTCTCATATATTTAATGGATGCGACTGTCTCAAGTGATGGTTGACAATCGTGCAAGCGTAAAATTACGGCTATTCCCATCTTTTTATGTGCAATATGTTACATTTGTTTATTTTGCTGGTCAGCTGTCCATTCCTGCACCAAGTGTTGATTCTCTGCATGTTTTCCTTAATTTCGCTACGGTTTTCTTCTCTTTTTAAAAATGTTGTGACTTCTCTATATACACACATAAAAAAATTTTTTTGTATCACCCTGGTTCCCAGAAATCCTGAAGACAGACGTTGACTGTGGATATTGTATCACAGATACAATCTCTTTGGCTCTTCAGAAATGTCACTAAACCCGCCCACAGATGTAAACAACCATGCATGAGCAGCGCCTATTAACGGAGGGAATCCGACAGCCGATCAGTTCCATTCATTCCACCAGGATGGAGGTACACGGCTTGTGTTGTCTGTAGTTCAACCACGCCTAGACTGTCAATACCGTGGTTCGATCGCGTCCGCATTGTCACTTTGTGCCAAGAACGGCTCTCCACAAGTGCTCGACAAGCACGTGATGGTAGCAAACCTGGACTTCAGAACCGGTGCCAGAGTGAACCAATGCGATGTTGTTTGGACACGGAGGAGATACAGAGAGACAGAAACTCTCGATGACATGCCTCGCTCAGGCAGCCCAAAGGCTACAACTGCAGTGGATGACCGCTGCCTATGGATTATGGCTCAAAGGAACCCCGCCAGCAAAGCCACCATGTTGAATAATGGTTTTCGTGCCGCCACAGGACGTCGTGTTACGACTCAAACTCTGCGCAATAGGCTGCATGATGCGCAACTTCACTCCCGACGTCCATGGCGAGGCCCATCTTTGCAACCACGACACCATGCAGCGCGGTACAGATGGGGCAACAGCATGCCGAATGGACCGCTCAGGATTGGCATCACGTTCTCTTCACCGATGAGTGTCACATACGCATTCAACCAGACAATCGTCGGAGACGTGTTTGGAGGTAACCCGGTCAGGCTGAACGTCTTAGACACACTGTCCAGCGAGTGCAGCAAGACAGAGGTTCCCTGCTGTTTTGGGGTGGCATTATGTGGGGCCGACGTACGCCGCTGGTGGTCATGGGAGGCACTGTAACGGCTGTACGATACGTGAATGCCATCCTCCGACCGATAGTGCAACAATATCGGCAGCATATTGGCGAGGAAGTCGTCTTCATGGATGACAATTCCGTCTCCCATCATGCACAACTTGTGAATGACTTTCTTCAGGATAACGATATCGCTCGACTAGAATAGAATGTTCTCCAGACATGAACCCCATCGAACATGCCTGGGATAGATTGAAAACTGCTGTTTATGGGCGACGTGACCCACCAACCATTGAGGGATCTACGCTGAATCGCCGTTGAGGAGTGGGACAATCTGCAGCAACAGTGCCTTGATGAACATGTAGATAGTATGCCACGACGAATACAGGTATGCATCAATGCAAGAGGACGTGCTACTGGGTATTAGAGGTACTGGTGTATTCAGCAATCTGGACCACCACCTCTGAAGGTCTCGCTGTATGGTGGTACAACATGCAATGTATTGTTTTCATGAGCAATAAAAAGGGCGGAAATGATGTTTATGTTGATCTCTATTCCAATTTTCTGTACAGGTTCCGGAACTCTCGGAACCGAGGTGATCAAAAACTGCTTTTGATGTGTGTACAACAGCAGCATGCTCGAATAGCTACATGGAGCTTAAGACTGTATACACCAGCTCGTTAATATGTGTTGTAAACAGCTTTATACGGAAATGATACGTGAACGATAAAAGTTCATACAAGAAGAGAATAGAAGCTTTCGGAATGTACTGCTACGGAAGAGTATCCAAAAACGAAATTTTTGGTACAACTCGAGTAAAAGGAGGCATCGAATGACAGGAATCAAGGAATCGTCAGTTTGGTAATGGAGGCAAGTGTGGAGGGTAACAACTGTAGATGTTCGAATGCTGTAAGCAATTTCAAACGGATGTAGGTGTCTGTGGCTCTGCAGAGATTAAGACACTCGCTCAGGATAGCCTAGCATGGAGAGGGGCATGAAATCACTCATCGAACTGAAGACCAAAACAAGAAAAACCGACGACTCATGCGCCTAGTTTTATAAAACGTTTCTAGATGAAATGATCTTCTGCATGTGATCTTTATATACGACGTGGTAAATATATAATCCACAAGAGATAAATTTATAAATGTTGTTAATGCGTAGACATACTGCAAAAAAACACGAAAGGTTGAAAATCTGTTCCACATCAACACAGAAGTTAATGGTACATAAGGTAAGATCTAGTTGCCACATATGCTTTATAGCGGTTTAACGCCTTTTCTTCCAAGGACGGAGGGAAGGAAGAAAGAAATATTAAGATTTTATGTTCGTCGAGGACGAAGTCATTAGTGAGAAAGTACCTCTTATGCTTTACTACCAGTCTTAAAGTCCAGAGAGTTTAATACGAAAAAAAAAAATATCTGTTCGTGAGAGCACAGACTGCTGGAAAAGCAACTGTGGATTACGCCAGGCGTACATCCTTATTTAGATAGAGCAATAAATAAAAAAGCGACCGTAAATTCTGAAAAATGGTTAGCGATCGGAAGATGAGTTTCGACTCAACTTTTAAGTAAAATGCTGAAACAGCTGTACGCAACGCCGCAGTTATATTTGCTGAAGTACCAGTTTATGTTCCTCTAATGATCAGTGTGTCTGTGATCTCAATTAATGTGTCGTGTTAAGCCAAGGCACGCTGTTACGAATGAACAGTATTTTTTACAAACGTTTGACTTCAAGATGGTGAATTTCTTACAGATTGTTCCTATGAACTTGTTTTCTCTTCTTTGGCGTGAATATGTCCATCGTAAGAAATAAAATGACGACAAATTACATAACGCAGTAATTTTCAAAATGGAGAACTGTTATCATATGTACAATTTTGGTAAACATTTTTGGAATTCAGTGATCAATTAATTGTTATATTTAGATTAAAGTTCAGTCTTGATCACGTTATGTCTGTTTTAATGAGTAACCGGTTTCGGTTTTTTCTATAAAACCATCATCAGACCCATTGGCTCCGTTGGGTTGGTAGGTGGAGCTCTCCTTGCTGCTGTGCACAGCAGAGCAGCAAGGAGAGCTCCACCTACCAACCCAAGGGAGCCAATGGGTCTGATGATGGTTTTATAGAAAAAACCGAAACCGGTTACTCATTAAAACAGACATAACGTGATCAAGACTGAACTTTAATCTAAATATGTTATCATATGGTCTAGGTCAGTTTCTTCCACTTAATCGTGAGTATATTTCAGTGACAACTGATAATACAAATTCTAATTTAAGTAACACGATCGTCGTACGTAATCAGTCTTCCGCTCTTACCCCAGCAAGCCAAAGAGGGAATGGCATTTTCAAGACTGCAGTAGTAGACATAGCTTTCTACTAACACAGCCGTAGTGTTTCTTAATCGTTCCACAAAGCAACTTCTGGTGAGCCCATGATACTTCTTTGGAAATCGTCAACTGTTACCATTTCCATTCACAATGGATCAGTGAAGCTAATACGCGAGCACAGAATGTGTGGTTCTCTTTCTAATTGAAGGCAGACTTGAAAGTATTTACTCGCTTATTATCATTCTTGCACTCACAAATCACTTGTCGAGAGCACTACAGTATACAGGGAATAATTATCTACAAATGTATTACTTTTTTAGTTGAGGTGGAGTCTGTAACAGAGCTGAAATTTTCTATGGCCGTCGTTGCCGTTTTCGCTGTCCTGTCAAATTGCAACACCAGGATTCGAACCGCCCTCAATAAAAGGTTCCTAGCAGTGCGGTACTTAGCTCGTCCAAAGACAGCACTCAATTTTATTGTGTTGCGTTCTTTTCTACACGGTCATACAGTTCTGACTGCCAGGAAAAAATCATTTGCAGGAAGGAAGAGTTCTCGAGCATGGGGGGTTTTGCGCAATGTGACAAACAGAAGCGTACATCTCTGTTTCAGAACGTCAGAGTCTATACATAACTCTCATTATAAACTTTTACCTATGGTTGAAGGTTATATAAAATACGTCTTTATTATGACTTTTCATGACGCTTGTATTGTAAAAAGGGCTGTGAAATGAAAACGAGACAGAAGGAAAAAAAAAAACAATCGTTTATTATTTCTACAGTAATCGCGTAACTGTCAATATATTTATCTTACTGTGAAACAAGCTGGGCAGTGGCTACATGCAAAAATGTTTGCGGTTGCCTACGGAACAGCTTCGCCAGGTACCCAGATTTACGCGGGATTGTCCCGAATTTCCAGCTGAAAACACGACTCCCGGTTATACCAGGTCGAGATGGGTAAAAATTACTATCACACAAAAAAGACAATAATTTGTATACACTGCACAGTCATATTACTGTGACCGCCCGTCGAAAGCCTGAATATCCAGCTTTTACAGTGCGGACCGTTGCGAGACATTCATGAAGAGAGTCAACGAGAGTCTGGAAAGTACCGACAGGCATGTGGAGCCGCCAAAACTAGAGCCTTCTCCAGCTGCGATAGATTTCTCCATCGAGGCGGTCCAACACATTCTCGATTGGGTTTAAATCTACGGAGTTTGGTGGGAAGTGGAATACGGTAAACTCATCCTCCTGCTCTTCGAGCCACGCACGTACACTGCAAGCTGTGTGACATGTTGCATTGTCTTGCTAGTAGATGCCATCGTGCAGAGGAAACACAGACTGCACGCAGGGGTGGGTGTGGTCCCCAAGGAAAATCGCGTCTTTGCTTTGACCAATCGTGCGTTCCTGAACGATGAGATCATCCAGGGAATGCCGCGAGACATGAAATAAGGAAAGTCACTTTTTCCTTCTGGTATTGTTATTACGTACATCATTGTTCCTTTTTTAACTGTAGTGGATGTAGAGCAACTTTGAAATCTTAAATAAGAACATCCCATTTTTATTGGGATTCTACGGGGAAAAAACGTAACTTTTGTATGTAACACTTTTGTTGTTGCGCATTAGACGGTGCTGTAATCGACGAATAGCACAACTGAGTTTCAAAAACAGGAAAACAGATGTGTCTGGCAAAAGACTCAGTGTTTTGCAGTTTCCTCCGTCTAGCTGTTTTGAATCATTCATTCATTAATCTTTTGATTTGATCTTATTGCGTGCTGGTAATCCGTCATTTCTGAATTACGTTCCCTCAGAATCTTACTCGGTTATTATTTAGAATGCAGGATATTACGAAAGAAGAGAAAAGTGAGATGGAAGGGATGTCGGTAATACTGTAACACTTTATCGTTAACGTTTTCCAGACAGAGTACGATCACGCGCTTCTTTTTGCCGGGATGTTTGAGAGCTCTCCGCCGAGTGAACTGTACGACCACGAAAAATGAACCGTCGAAGAACATTTGATGGAGATAATGATGAAACTGGAGGGAAATATGGAACGGATGATATTTTCCACGTTTCAAAATCTGGCAGACAGTAGTCTGACTAATTCCCGATTCACGACTTAATTGCCGAATTCTGATATGAGGGTTATGATTCACTGTGGGTAATATCGCAGTGATAACTTTATGGCAATCATTTCCAGGACGAAGTAACACTTTGCCAGTGGGCGCTTCAGTAAATGGAAATGAGCGTATGGCATCGTTGGCCGGGAGGCCCCATTCGGGGAAGTTCGGCCGCCAATTGCAAGTCTTACTTCATTCGACGCCACATTGGGCGACTTGTGCGCCGGCGATGAGGATGAAATGACAATAAGGACAACACAATACCCAGTCCACGAGCGGAGAAAATCTCCAACCCGGCCGGGAATGGAAACCGGGCCCGCTTGCATGGGAGGCAAGCACGTTACCACCCAGCTAAGCAGACGGACGGCGCTTCAGCAAATACAGAGAGACGCCAATTTCTTTGCTCGAGTATTGTTCTCCAACGAGTCGGCCTTCACGAACCACTGTACGATTAATCGACACAAAATGAGTTACTGGAACGTGGAAAACCACATTGGTCAAGCCAAGATGAATATCGGCGTCCATGAAATGTGAATGTGTGAATTGATGGAAAACTCACTGGTCCGTTCTTTATCGGCGGCACCTTAAATGATGATAAATACCGAACATTCTTGGAGGACAAACTTCCAGTGTTGCTTGCAGACCTTCCACTGAACTTGAGATAAACAATGTAGTTTCACCATGATGGTTTTCCAGCTATTTCGTATCAGTACGGAAAGTACCAGATGGCGTGTACGGTCGTCACCGTATCGGAAGAGGCGGTCCTTTGTCTTGGCCTGCAAGATTGCCAAATCTTACTTCGCCTGACCTTTTTTGTAGGATTAATTTAAAAGTTTTTTTGTGGAATTACGTGAAGAGTCAAGTTTATAATAACGTGCGAACAACGTGCGATAAAATGATTAAGCGTGCCGCCAATGCCAATGCCTGTCAGCATATCACATCGGAAAAACTCATTTGTGTCGAATGACCCCATGTGTGGATAAATAAGTGAATAGAAGTGGGCGGGGACGTTTTTAAGCACTTACTGTGAAATAATTCTTACAAACAGGGATTCAGTTGGTGAGAAGTGAGAGGGCACACCTCAAATGAGCTCTTTTCACAATGACTGAACACCTCTGGTTTTCTCTTTTTGATCCACTGCGTTTTTCTCGAAATAATGCCGTTCGGGAACTCAATTGTCTTATTTTTTGATTGTAGCGCCATCTGTCATGAAACGATAGTAGTTGACTAAGGGGGGATCTGGGACACATCATAGTACGCAGCTAAGGTTAGCTGCGGTACCGTACCCAAGCTGCCGTCGCTTGTCATCTGTTCATTACGTCACAGTTGGCAGCCTTCCAGCTGGCGGGCTACACAGGCACGCACGCACACACATACACACACACACACACACACACGTAAACACACACACACACACGTAAACACACACACATACACACACACACACACACACACACACACACACACACACACACACACGTAAACACACACACACACACACACACACACACACACACACACATATTAGAATACACCAGATGTTGCAGATGTGTTTTTTTTTTTATGAAGGACATTCCTTGGACTCATCTCTTTAAACGAGAGGGAAAAGGAAAACAAATAAAAAAAATATTAAAGCAAGGCTTTTTTAAGTGAGAAAATGTTTATTGCAGGATTAGCTTACAAATAATTTTTCTATAAACATACATAGAATGATGAATTAATAGACTACATAATTTCATATATTAATCAATAATAGCAGCTTCTCGAAGTTCTTCCTCTATTGAAATAATTTCATTGTCGTGTGAGTTGTTGCCAGCTGTTTTTGAAGCAAGCAGGAAAACTAAACGTTCGACAAGTTCGTTAGGGTTATTCCAGTGAATGTAGTCCATACGTGATTTAGTGGAGTACCTCTTCCAGTCTTTAATGTCAATCTTTTCGTTTTCTTCATCTTTTTTATCTTCTTCTTTGGCAGGTTCATAGTAGATTCCTTTTCCTGCACGTTTTTCACTTTTGATTTTCACCACTTTGTCACTTTTGTAATCATCATCTTCTTCTTCTTCATCATCATTGTCACTAGTGTCTTTTTCTTCTTCATCATCATCAGCGTCGTCATCTTTTACTGCAGAGTATGCTAGGGAAGAAGTTGATGCTCCTTCTGCATCAACAGTGTGATGTTTTGGAGACTCAAGTAGTTTAATCAATGGCTTTATGATGTGTGTATACTTATACCCTCTGTTTGCATTTACAGGTTTGAAGGACAAGTAACGCTGTCTAAAGGCATTGGTTGCTTTGAGAATTTTGGCGTAATTTTGAAGATCACGGGTGGTGTAATTCTTAGGCCTGATTGTGAACAGTAAATTGTATAAACCTCTAGTTCCCGGATATCTTACATTGTGAATTATTAAATCATTTTCATCGACGTCCACTGGTGAGTTTCCAATCACCCATCCAGCTCCTGACGGGTCGAATCTGATACCATACACGGTGTCACAGGTTCTGTCTATTGGTTTATTAAAGTATGAGGCTGGCAGTCGAGCTGCTGCAGTCTCTGCTACACGTGTATTTGACGTTTTTTTTACTTTTTCTTTCTTTAACATCACAGATATTGATATCACCATCATATGCAGCAGCATTATTATCATCAGCAGCACCAGCAGCAGCAGCAGCCGTAGTGCTATCCTTTTCTTGTTTCGGAAATCGTTCTTTATTAATGGAAATCAGTTCTTTTAGCGGCTGTGAAAGGGGTCTAAATGTCTTCTCTAGCGCAGACTTGGTTAGAGCTTCTCTTTTGTGAAGAGCTAACAGCTTTCTTCGAATGTTCTGGCGATCTTTGACGATCTGTTTTTTAAGATTAATGTTTCTTTCAATAGACGAAGAAGAAGAAGAAGAATTCCGAAGCATGTTGTCATTGCCAACTGACCAGTCACCATCTGAACATAATTTAAGTGATTCCTTTAATTTATATAACATGATAGTCAAATTCGGCATGAAGTGATTTATTTCCGATTACTAAGCGATCGGTTCTGGTGAACTTGAATCTGTCCCCCTTGCGTACAGCAATCTCTCTGTTCATCGAAAGTTGGCGGATGTCGCCATTCAGTTCAAAGACAACTGTTTCGATATCTGGGCTAATAGAGCGCAAAGTAACTCCGCCATCATAGGGTAATATATATTCATACTGACCATTGTGTAAAACGTAAGCCAATTCGTTGGGATCTCCCGAAGGAATGCCGTCAATTCTAAGAATGAAAGAAAACTTCAAGTTTGCTTGCTTTTCAAAATATCCTTTCGTTATCACATCTGAATCCAAAATCGGTTCACGTACATTTGTAATACGTTTGTTCTTAACGTCTAAAACGCGTTCAGTTACATTAATCAGGTCAAAAAACTCTTCAACTTTTGCAGCCATATTTACACGTACATTGTTTTTTAGCTCATTCAAGCTGCTAAGCTGATTTTGCAGCTTATGGAACAACAGATCAACATACAGTTTACTTGCTACATCACTCCTCTGTGGCTTTGCCATCTCAGAATCGACTTTTTCCTTCACACGTCTCACAGAATTTTCAATTCTTCTTCGAGTATCGTCAACATATTTTTTCGTAGCTGCATAATGATCAGTTGCGGGATCAGCTAAATTACCGATAGTTGTACGATTCTTGAGCTTAAGTGAGCTTTCAGTTACATCGAATGCGTGTCTTTTTTCCATTGCGTTATCTACATAGGCTTTCGTGCAAGCGTCATGATTCTCAGCAGGTTCGTGCAAACCACTTAAACGTTTATTATTGAAATACACTGCTGTGTCAGTAGCATATATGGTAGAAAAAAAGAAGCCATCTGCAGCAATAATTTTGCCAAGAGAGTATCAGTATAAGATTTTGTTTCAGCATTTTCTTTTACTTTTGCTTTCGGCGACTAACCTTCACTATTCGTATCTGTTACGTTTTTCTGAAATAACTGATGTACTTTATCGATAAGATCTTATAACGTTGGAGTATGACTGGAATTTTGAATCCACATACTTTTTATCAGCAATGTCATTACTGTACTGAGGATCTGGCACCAGCAGCGGAGCGTTGCAGCTGCTGTTGTTGTTATTGTTGCTGCAGCTCATGCTTGATGATGATGATGATGTTGCCTTTGCAGAAGCCATGGCGTTAATAATCTGTGTTGCTCCAAGACTCGACTTAAATGCAAATATAATTGTCAAAATTTACTCGATAACGTCCATTGTTTAAATTATCATCTTTGCTAATAACGATAAAATCATAGGTATTCCCACTCCATGCTCGCTTACACATTTCAAGGAATTCATTGAATGTCATATCGGGATTGACATGATCACTGAAGACATGCTTCAAATTACGCTCATCTTGCTTGAAGAGCACAATAACATTAGCATTATCTCTGATTA
Source organism: Schistocerca serialis cubense (assembly GCF_023864345.2). Lineage (NCBI taxonomy): Eukaryota > Metazoa > Arthropoda > Insecta > Orthoptera > Acrididae > Schistocerca > Schistocerca serialis. Next base: position 695,857,946 of record NC_064639.1, read on the forward strand.
ATTGCTTCGGGATTTTACTGTATGTTTGACATAAATAGAAACTGTCTATACCATAATGACGTCCCACGGAAAAGTAAGCTTTCATGCGATCTTGTTTGTCACAAGCAATGTCATCAAATATAAAAACTGAAAGCGGACGTGCTTGATCTGGTGGTATAACATCTTCCTTAGTGGAAAATGTAAAATACCCAATATCATTTAGGTTCTTTAAAACTTCTTCTAGAAATTTGTACTTGTATTGTTGCAGCGATTTGGAAAACACATAAACGTTCTTAAATTTGAGACCATTTTCGTGAATTAGGAGATTGACAACCACATTTGTTTTTCCACAGTTGGAGGGACCTGCTACTATACATCTAATCGTATCAGGAAATAGATCACCATGTCTTCGATCTTGCATTAGCGCTCCATCTCTGTGTTCATTAATAGGACTGATGGGAAGCTGAAGTACATGTTTCTTGAAATGCATCTTCAGGCACACTAAGAAGTCTTCTCATATTACAATTGCTAATATAAGAGAACATTCTAAACTGTAAAAGACCAGTCTTTAGTTAACACTCGAGCAATGAAGATGTGTCACAGTAACAACAATAAATAGAAGAAAAAGAAAAGGAAGAAGAAGCATGGTGGTTCTCTTCTTAATCGCATGATTAATAAGTTACCTGTCGAACTTCATTTACCTGGTTACTCGTACTGCGGTCCAGGGACAATGTTAGAGGAACGACTCAAAAGAGGTGACACTGGTATCAGTCCACTAGATGAAGCGTGTAAAGAACATGACATAGCGTACACAACTCACCCAGACAGTTTGCCTGACAGACATCGAGCAGATCGAATTCTGGCTAGAAAAGCGTGGGGCAGAGTAAAGGCAAAAGATGCCAATTTGAAGGAAAAGTTGGCTGCTTTAGCTGTGACCGGTGCAATGAAAGCTAAACTTAAAATGGGGATGGGTGTGAAGAAAAGGTTGAAAGCAGCTGGTGCAGTACTGAATAACATAATTAAAAAAGTTCGAAGTGGTCTCAAATATGTGAAGCCAGGCAGTAATCTGATGACAGTTGTGAAAGTAGCTCGTAAAATTACTTCACAAGTTGCACCGACAAAAGCCAGGGGGAAATTGCTCGACAAAGAACGAATAATACCTATTCCCAAAACAGGTGGAATAATACCTCTAATTCCAATATTTGCTACTTTATCGGCACTCGGAGGACTAGCCGGAGGTGCTGCTGGAATTGCTAAGACAGTTAATGATGCAAAGAGTGCTCGAAAGCAGTTAGCTGAAATGCAAAGGCATAATCGTGTACTTGAGGCAATTGCTTTGCGCGATGGAAAAGGACTGTACTTAGGTCCATACAGGAAAAATGGATTCGGTCTGTATCTAACTGATATAAATGGAATGAGGAAAAAAAAATTCTCCATAAATAGCCTTCCTACAAGACCACTTTCCAACATTGACTTACAGCACTATGCTAAAAAGCTGCAGATACCACACTTTCGAGGTGTCTTTATGAGAGATACTTTACCTTCAAAGTCTAACACTCGTGAGAGTGCAATTATTAATCTTAATACCGAAGATGAACCAGGTTCACATTGGGTAGCTTACAAAAAGAAAGGTAATATTGTGTACTATTTCGACAGCTTTGGAAATTTACCACCTCCTCCAGAAATAGTAAGATATCTGAAAAACTGTACCATAAAATATAATTACAATACGTTTCAGTCACTTAACAGCCAGAGATGTGGTCATCTATGTTTAAAGTTTCTGAATTCCAAATAAAACAGTCAGCTTTGCAGGTCACTGTTTCAGTCTATCAATGGACATTGAACACGGTGTAACATTAAGACTGATGGGTAAAGAGTCACTTCTAACTGCTGTCTTCAATCCTGCACTAAATTTATCCTCTCATGTTTACGAAATTGCTCTGCTAAACCTTTTTACGTATAATTCCATCCCAAATATTACATCAGCAAACAATAATTTCTACTTCTACAACTACTTAAACGATGTAGAAATTTTGGACAAAGTTAGTCTGCCGCATGGAACATATGAACTGCATGACATTTTTTCAGCGTTAATGAAATAAATTGAAGCATACAACTTGAAGATTGCCAATGATAACTCAACCAACAAGAAAAAATATGAAGTACAGTTAAATATTTCCTTCAATAAAACATTGAATCGATGTCAGATTAAGAGTAATGTTACTATTGATTTTAATATCCCTAACAACTTAGGTTCAGTTTTAGGTTTTGCAAATACTGTAGTTGACAAAGGAGTCACGAAGACGGCTGAATATGCAGTTAACATTCAAAGTGTTAACGTCTTATGTGTTGACTGTAATATCTCAGGAGGGTCGTTTCACAATGGAGAACCTACACATACATTACATCAGTTCTGGCCTACTGTCCCACCACGATATAAGATTGTGGAAACGCCGAATTCACCCATTTACTTGCCAGTAGTTGCAAGATACGTTTCAGAATTAAGTGTGGCAATTAGAGATCAAGACGGGAATCTTGTGGATTTTGACGGGGAAGAGATAACTGTTCGATTGCATTTGAGGAAAACACGTTAAAAAAAAAAGAGAGAAAGGAATGGGTATCATATACCAACAGAATGCGTGCATAAGCAAAGACACTAGATGTCTTGACAATGTGAGCCACAATAACAACAACAAGAATAATAAGAAGAAAAGAAAAGCAAAGAAGAGTAAAGTGAAAAACATTTTAACTCAGTACAATAGACAAATACTGTCATCACTGGGATATAGAGTGCTATAAATACTGATACATTTCTCTGTAATCTCTCATTCGAGTCTTTCGACTTTCACTGATCAAACAGAAGGAGGTTAAGGAGGAGGAAAAGAAAATGTTGAACGTAAGAGAAAAAATTCTCGTAGACGACTCGGTTACTCGCCTTCAGTATCATAAGTATAAACCTTTTGGTCAACCAGCTTTTGCTCAGAACGATTCCATATCAATTGTTATACAAAATGAAAATACTTACCTGCTGCCCTCAGAGAGTCTGCTGTATATAGAAGGACGACTTGTCAATGCACAGGGAAAGGGAAAAGCTACTGATATTGAGTTAACAAAAAACTTCGCGCTTCATCTGTTTTCAGAAATTCAGTACCGTCTCAATAACCAAATTATCGACCATGTGCGTAATCCTGGAATTGCAGCATTAATGAAAGGATATGCATCTTTTACCCCAGGTGAAGCAAACTCATTACAAAATGCCGGATGGGGGACAAGAAGTGAATTGAAAGAGTTAGTCGATAACGATGGACGTTTCAATTTTTGCATTCCGCTTAAAATGATCTTAGGCTTTGCAGAGGATTACAAAAAGATAATTTTAAATGCTCGTCATGAATTGGTACTGATTCGTAGTAGACAAGATATTAACTGTATTGTCTCAGAAACAGCAGATACCAAATCGAAAATTGTGTTGGAGAACATGCACTGGGAAATGCCACATGTCCAAGTTTCTGAAAAGCAACAAATATCACTGTGGAATATTTTGAAAAATGATATCAGTCTCAGATTAGCTTTTCGTCACTGGGATTTGATTGAAAGCATTGCACTAGAAATTAACTCCTGGACATGGCAAATTAAATTTAATACAGCCCTTGAAACCGCAAGGTATGTAATATTGGCTTTTCAGTCAAATAGAAATTCGATTACTGCTGACTCTAGTGTATTCGACAAAATAAACATATCAGACTTGAAAGTATATTTAAATTCATCTAAATTCCAGGAGGAGAATTTTGCTGTCGATTTTGACACTAAGAATACAGCACAAGCGTTTGAAATGTACGCGAATTTTCAGTCACTGTATTATGGAGACAGCGGTGTAAGAAGAAGAAGAAATCCACTCATGAACCGTACCGAATTTCAGAACTGTCCTATATTTTTCATTGATTGTTCACATCAAGACGAAACACTGAAATCTTCCATCGTTGACATGAAGATCGAAATAGAAACAAAAAAGGCATTTGCAAAAAATACAATAGCCTACTGCTTGGTCATTCATGATTCAGTAATTGAAATTACTCCATCAAGCAATCAGGTTGCAAAGCGTACACAGATATAAAAGGAAGTGCTTCTCAACCATTTCATCATTAGTGTGCTACATCGTCGGAGGGGGTGAAGAAACAGGACAGAATGAACAAAGTTTTGATAATTAATACCAGTTCAGACGAGCAGTCAGTGAGAGTGTTAGTGGCAAATTTAAGTGCTGGAAGTGAATGTATACTACAGGTTCTAGACACAGAAGCCTATTTCAATGCACTGAACTGTTCCATTCAACCACTACTAAAAGAAAACAGTGACTGTAAAACGCTGGTGTTTTCACAAGACCTACTGTGTCCATTCGTCTTAAGTATTCTGCAACAAATTATTCCTGAAGATGTCGAAATGCTCCGACTGGAAGACTATGGATTCAACTGGTGTGCTGGAAAGAAAGGGGGGGCTACTACTTTTATGGCTGATGCCGATGCTAACTTATTGTTCGAGTGGATTAAATCGAAAAACATTTGTAAAGTGCTTTCTGAAATTTATAAGAAACTTGTCCAGTGTCAACATTTGAATGCAATTGATTGTTATTTATTTCCTACACAACTGTTACCATCTATATGTGATATTTCACACAACTTTCACAGGTTGCCACAAGTGTTTAAGAATGATGCTCTTATTTCTAAGTATCAGCATTGTTATAAGCATTACAACTTGAATGCACGTGTTGTCAGATTGATGGTCCACCTCCTATTAAAATGAACTGTAGAGGTTGCAGAAAGGAACATCGTGATGAAATGAAAGAAAAATAATGTAATATGTATTTTTATTTTCACACAATAAATCAGTTACAAATCACATTTTTTCCCCTTGCTCACTGTAAATCAGTTACAAAACATTTTTTGTTTGTTTTCACACAATAAATCAGTTTCAAAGCATATATAATGTATTATGTACAGAAATCAGTTTTCACACAATAAATCAGTTTCATGGCATATATAAGGCATTACATACAGAAATCAGTTTTCACACAATAAATCAGTTTCAAAGCACATATAATGTATTATATACATAAATCAGTTTTCAAAGAGTAAAAAAAAAATTAAGAATCATCATCTTTCTTTAGGTGATAGTGACCCCAAGCTAAAGTATTAATTTTATCAGTAAGTATAAATCGTTTATCGTCTTGAGCTGATAAACCTAGCTTGTGCTGTTCAATAGTGTATACAACATGACTTTAGGACTGTATAACATACTGTGTAATAGATTTAACATTTGAATTCAATACACAGTTTCTGTAATCATCAATGGTCAACTCGTTGACAGAAGATTGCTTCACACCCTTTGCCCTACGCATTACACGTTGTGACTCAGTCTCAAGAGCATACATTTTAGCTCGCAGACCTATAAATTCTGTTATAGGATCACCATTTAATTCATCTTTTAATAACCCTACCACTTTCTTATTGACAATTGGAAGATTATATTTGTTATCTACAGGATAACCTGAGGTATCAAACCATTTATGAACATCAGTCTTAATATCTTCATAAATATTGGAAGTTTTAATGTGGTAAATTAAGCTATCAGTATCTGTATAACACAGTTTCACATGATTTGCTAGGAACTTGTTTAGAATGTAGTTATAATGAAACTCTATGAGAAGAGTCTTTGATATATCTAAAATACTCATACCTACTGCTATTGGTTTATTAAACACAACATTAACTTTATTTAGTTCAATACCAACTAAATTTTCATTGAAAATTACACTCCTTTTGAAATTAGGTTTAGCAATCAGTGCAGCTGCTCCATATCTACCACCCCAGCGTGTTGCTAGTTTTATATCTACCATTTTTCTTACATTTTGCATGGTTTTGCCGAAAACACAGTTATTCATAAGTTTGAAGAAATTTTTTTCAAAGTCATTACTTGCTCTCATACGTTTCTCTGTATTAATGACAATGTGTGGTTTCATCCATGGCGCTTGCTTGAATGATAGTATTCTGTGAATCTTTCGCAATTGTAACTTATGTTGTAAGCACTGTTTTAAATTCCTATAATGTATTACATAATTTTTCTTATCATACAAAGTAGAAATTAACTTTTTTGGAGCACTAGATTTGGTACTGTTACTTCTCAGGACACAGTGGTAGATCGGAATGCAGATCATGGATATTTTCAGGATATTCAAGATCTACTTCTAAAATATATCCTACATCAGAATCATCTGGCACTGTTGTCACATCAAAAGTATCTAATAATGTTTCTGAGTCAATCCAAGTAAAGTCTGACACAGGAAGGTGTTGCATCATTGTCCAGCTGTAAAGGCTATTAACATCGAGATAGATAATGTAAGATTCATCAATATTTGCATTATAATTAGACATAAAACTGTTGTTTGCAACAGCATGCCGACAAGAGCAATGAACAATCCCACCTCCAATACCTAGCACAATAAACTGAAGTTGCTCAATGTCAGTAATAAGCTGTAGTTCTATTTTGCTAGTTTTAAGTAAAGCATCCCATGCCAAGCCAGGAGAAGTAACGTAATGAGCAGGGTCTAACTCATATGTTTTAATTCACAGGTTGCGGAAATTCTCAAAAACGTCAGACCACAGCAATACATCAATTTTCAAATACAAATCAGAATATTCTCCTAGTGTTTTACATTTGAATAAATGCCATACATCACATGCTCTTTGGTAATCAGATTCCGAGACAGTTCTACCACCTGTCAATAAACTTTTAAAATTATCAATTGGAGGTAAGTGGTCCTCTAATAAAACAGATTCATTGCTCACATACTCATATGGGAATATACCTTTTTGATTGACTAAATTAAACTCTTGATCATCGGGAAAGTATTTCCTAATTATCTTGAGTTCCTCTGGTTTCAAGTATGAGGCACACTTTTCAAGCGAGCAAGTTAGAAAATTTAAGGAATCTATGAATCGAAAGTTTATGCTACATCTCCTACCTTGGTGCATAACTGGAATGCTCTTCGTAAATGATTTATACTTTTCCATGTTTGATGGTAGAATGGAAACAGAGCCTGGATTTAATGTAATTTTTTCATCATCATCGTTATCATTATCATTATCATCAACAGGCACAGTTTTTTCGCAAATGCTTGTCATCAAGAAATGCTCGTCGTAGTTTGCCAGATTATGAAACACTACAGGTACTGTAAAACGAGGTCTATAGTTTACGTTGCAGCCGGCATGAGCCACGCCTCTGTAAACGCCTGTGAAATGACAATGGTCACGATGCTTCACGTCATCCTCCTGAAAGGGTTTCTCACAAATGTGACAATTCTTCGCAGAGCGAAAAGCTAATTCTTCCTCAGCGCTGATAATCATCTCTTTATTTCGCGCTAAAAAGCCATTCACAATGTCAGCGACTGCATAGAGCTGTTGAGTAAACCAATCCATGCAATCACGACCTCTGTACAGTTTAAACTCTGAATATTCATCATTGTAGGTACAGCGAATATAATAGGCTATACTGAATGGAGTGTGTAAATGTACTTGATTTGAATTAATACTACGACTACAAGTAGCAACTGGTTCTAGCATGCATTCCGTATCAGCATAAATTATAAAAGGCAGCTTTAGCTTGTTTCTGAAGTTGCTAAATTTTACATACTGTTTCTCACCACTAGGCATAACACTGCAAACTGGCTTAAATTGTACGCAGTCAGTCAAGTGTACATCTAACTTTTCTTTGGAATGAAAATAACACAGGCAGCGATGACAGACCACTATAGATTTATTATGCCTAGTAATGCTATAATGCGCCAGCCTTGACAAGTTTTTTATATAATAGAAATGGTAAATATCTGTGTTTTTGACCTGTAACATTAATAGATTTACATGTTTCTCACGATGGTACTTCGTAACATGCAGGGGGACAACTTGAAAATTTTTTCCTTTTTTATTTCTCTCCCATCTTTCCCTTTGCTTTTTCCTCTCCTTCTCCTCCTCCTCCTCCTCCTCCTCATCATCGTCTCCATCACTAACTACCATCCACTGATATTCAGAATACTGGATACCATACACGTTAACAGAGACGTTTTCATTTTGTTTTTCGAAAATGTGCACATGTTTCAGTTCTGTAGGAAAAGGTATGTTATCAAAGTTCAGTTTGTTTGCATGTGATACATATGCAGAAGCACATTCTGGATGAATATTTACTGGGTACAAACCGGCTAAAATTGCCCACTTGAAACAGGCATTGTCTTTTGAGCGAACATTAATTACTGCATGTTTATTTGCTATAACTTTTGGCAGTTTTCTGTAACGCCCTCCATGAAACCCTCGATTTTCGTTAACATTAACATGCAGTTTAACTATGTCTCTTAGTGCCCAACCGGAATCTCTCTGTTGGAAAGCCTCCAGTTTCTTTAACAACTTCTTTTCAATTTTAGTTGAATACCAATCACTGCCAATTTCGGAAGGTAATATTTCAACATTCTTTGTGTTTATGCCCATTTCTTGTACTTCTCCTGACTTAGGCAATACAAAATTGCAAATAAGTACAAAATTAATTTTAAGAGGCCGGTTAACATTTTGCACTCTATTGTTAATGACTGGAAAATATGCATCCAAGAAGTACAGAGGATCCTTGAAACCAGACCGATTAAATATTTCACCCGTACATATTCGACTCTTGAAAGCACATTATACAGAAACCCATTCCAGATCATTGGTTTCCCGCTGATCTTGGTTTATTTTAATGCGCTTTGGAGATGGTTGACTCATTGTTCACTTTCTGCACTTGTCAAAATATCATCTATTGCAAGCGACAGATTTTTACAATTTGAATAAATAAAAGAAACGTCCCCAGCCTCTACCCACGATTTGAGACAAGCAGCGCCATTAAAGAAATCAAACTGGCACTGAAATGCATTATGAGAGCAGACTGTGTATAGAACAAACAGGATTTCTTTGATATAGTAGTCAACTAGGTTATTATACTTGCTAACGAATACGTCTGTGTAGTAGATGCATTCGTACTTATCATACACTTCGAAGGCAGCAAAATGTTCCCCCTCCTTAAAACAGTCCTTCTGAAGTAGCTGCACTATTTTTGCATTCAATTCAGAAAATGCATTCGCATTTTCACCAATGCCGGCTACTGTGTGTGTTTACGTGTGTGTGTGTGTGTGTGTGTGTGTGTGTGTGTGTGTGTGTGTGTGTGCGCGTGCGTGCCTGTGTAGCCCGCCAGCTGGAAGGCTGCCAAGTGTGACGTAATGAACAGATGACAAGCGACGGCAGCTTGGGTACGGTACCGCAGCTAACCTTAGCTGCGTATATATGTCCCAAAATGTGTCCCAGATCCCCCCTTAGTCAACTACTAACGATAAACGTGTTACATATAAAAGTTGCGTATTTCTCCATAGAATTTGTTTCTTCGATTAAAATGGAATATTCCTATTTAAGATTTCAAAGTTGCCCGTCCCCCCCACCGCCCCACCATCCCACCCCTTGTTGTTGGACAGGTGGTCAACATTGGAATCGCCGAATAACATTTTTAAAAATACTGAACACGAATTTTTCCGTTTTTAAATCTACTTCATTGTATCAAGATAAAATAAACTCAACCTATGTTTGAGACAACTGAGGACAGCGGGTGAAATGTAGCGAACTTCATCCCCATCGTTTGGTAGGTCTACGGTACGTGATCAGGAGCGGGTGACTTCCTTTTCGTATTTGTCATCAATAAAGAAGCTTGGGGACTCTCTTCGTAGCCGAATCGAAGCCGTTATCGGAGCTAGAGGTGGTGCTACAGGGTGTTAGGATGATTCCTCCTAGGTTTCACTAATTTTTTGTCTGGTGTGCTCATTTCTTAGTGTGTTATTTGCTCCACGTAACGCATGCCCAAACCAACACAGACACTTGTTTGAGGTCTGTTTCGTCCACTGGCAAAATTCCGAAGTGTCTCTTAAAGCAGGTAATGGAAATCTGATTCGTCTAAAAATCTTTGTTTCCATGTCGATAATTGTCTCCACAGCTATGGAACGAGCCATTACATAAAGTTATGAAAGAAGAGTAACAATAGACACAATGTACCGTATACGAATCCTGTGCAAACGACAAACCATAAGTTCAAATAATCAGGAATTAGCTTAATTTTTTAATTTATCGAGGACTTCCTTGACAGAATAGAAGGAGTGAGTCATAAGGAAATTCTTCAGTTTAGACTTGAAAGCGCGTGCGTTGCTGCTAAGATTTTTAAATTCTTGCGGCAGCTTAATAAAAATGGATGCAGCAGAATACTGCATGCCTTTCTGCACAAGAGTCATGGAGGTGCGTTCCAAATGCAGATTGGATTTATACCTAGTGTTATCTAAGTGAGAGTGCTAACTCTTGGGAATAAAATGGTGTGGTTAACAACAAACGATGTTGTAGAAAATGTGTGCGTATTTATGATGTATTTCCGAAGCTTCAATATTGACAGCAACAGTATCGACTGTTGGTTGGTGTTTCTTTTCTCTTTAGCTTTACCGTTTTATAGTTGCCTGACATCCGTTTTCCGCACAGATTTGGGCCTCACAGACGAGGCATTAGGATAGATGGCAGAGCGGACGCACAGCAGGTGCCGTCCCGGTGCGTCGCTGTTAACCGCCAGTTAATTTGGGCGAAATGGAGGCGCCGGCTTTGCGGCCTTGTTGTAATATGTGGCGTAGGCCTCCGCCGGGACGGGCGCGCTCGCAGCAACTGCGCCGTTAATTCCGACGGCAAATCTGACACTAATTTGCCCTGGTTACCGCTCACCCACTAAATGACGTCACGCATCACCAACTGCGTCATCATCATAACGGACGAGGCCGGGGCAACTGTCCAGGGCGCCAGTGGGCAATCAGTGACTGTTGCGGCATCCTTTTCATTTCCAGGTACTGAGCTGAGTAGAACCACTTTGGTGGAACAAGGACAGTAAAAACAAGTTTCACTTTTGTACCGAGTGAACATTCATTGTTTCATGAAACTGATGATTCCTTACGAGCTGCGAGTCATAAATAAGGTCTTCGATATTTTGTGATGCTCATTTCAGACACCCCTGAACTGACCTGCAAGCCAGCTATATTTACAAACAAGCAGCATTTCATAAAATCTTTAAAATTGTGCTTCGCGGCTTCGATATGCCGTGTGAAAGACATTTTTTGTATCACAGAAAACTGATACTATAGAGGACGTTTAAAAAGGACCTGATAATAAGATAACAGCGGGGTAGGGGACCTCGGATTCAGCAAAATTTTAAAACAAACTCATAGGTTAAAAATGCCCCGTTCTGGAGCTGTGGCGATGAAACGACATCCATTTAGCGAGAGAGCAGCTGGAAGCCTATGATTTCAAACTAACTTTCCCAAGCTAATAGCTGATATGCTAAAGAGCGCATTATTAAAGAAATTAGCTGAATATTCAGCTGAACAGTCAAAGCTGGTCAAACCTGAAATTCTATACGTGACCACTTTCGTTGGATGCGAAGTTTCTGTGATGTTTACTGTGTTAACCTATAGTAATAAACCAACTACGTTGTGAATTACGACTTTCTTTTGTTAATAAGAGAGGCACGATTAACCTGCTGTCTTTTGCCACTTCTGCTTCGACTTTCCCTCTTCGGCAGCTTAGTATGTAAGCACCACTGCAATTACATTTACGGAGTTGGGTAATAATAATAATAATAATAATAATAATAACAGATGACCTTGCAATCCTCACAAATAATAGAAAAGAAGCCACTAACGCCATAGAGAAGTTACACGAAATTGCACAGAGAACTGTCGTGCAAATCTCATATGAGAAAACCCAATACATAGAAAGAGTGCCACAAGACAAATTGCCTATTGTGACAACCCATGGGAAAATAGTACAAGTACCACATTTTAAGTACCTGGGAGAAATCCTCCAGCCGTCAGGGATCAACCTAAAGGCCAATGAGGAAAAAATTAAAAAAAACTACAGAAAGCATATAAACTCACGTGGAACTATTACAATAAAAATTCCGTATCCATTAACGCAAAATTGAGGCACTACAACACTGTCGTATTTCCGGAGGCACAGTATGCATCTGAAACAACACAAATAGGTGGGCAAACTATAATCAAAGAAATAGAGAAACAAGAAAAGAAAATTCTCAGGAAAAATTTTGGCCCGATACAAGAGCAAGGAATCTGGAAGAAGAGACCAACATCAGAATTATATAAATACACAGACAAGATTACGGATACAATAAGGAAAAGAAGAATGCAGTTCTATGGACATATCCACAGGATTAATGAAAACAGAATTTCAAAGCGAATTCAAAAAAAATGGGCTCTGAGCACTATGGGACTCAACATCTTAGGTCATAAGTCCCCTAGAACTTAGAACTAATTAAACCTAACTAACCTAAGGACATCACACACACCCATGCCCGAGGCAGGATTCGAACCTGCGACCGTAGCAGTCCCGCGGTTCCGGACTGCAGCGCCAGAAGCGCTAGACCACCGCGGCCGGCAAAGCGAATTCTTAAAGGCATCAACTCAGGCAGGGGAAAGACAAAATGGATAAAAGAACTTGAAGAGGACCTCAGACAAGTACACATAACAGTAAACGATACAGAAAATAGAACTGAATTCAGGAACATCATCAAAAAACATAAATTTGACACCACAACACAGAAGAGACCAGGATGCAAATGGGCAGCGGAGCGAAAGAAACAACACAGTGAACACATGTAGAAAATTTGGGCTCAGAAAAAACATAAACAATCATCATAAAGGAATTCAAGTTCAAACGCTCTCTTTAAATGGGAATAATCGAAAATAATAATAATAACAGTAATTATAGTAATAATCATCTCCACTTTTGACCATGTTTCATTTAAAACAAGAACTGTTGTTGCCCTTTGTCACTAATGATACGCAGAAGAATTTCAGTGTAATTGGAGTTGGAAGGAGATCAGTTTAGTGACGTGTCGATATGGGTACCAACAACCTGTCCCTAAGAGCAGATATGGACACCACAGGAAAATCGAACCTTTGTAATCCAAATTTCCTACACGATACCTCATTTATGTCATTCGGCATAACGCAAAACTATTTTTGTGCATTGCATTTAAATACTAGCAGTGACCGCCGTCACCAAACTCGCCAACAGTAGTTCGGAATCTGACAACTATGAAAGCAGATAACAGACCAATCGCAGTACAAGTGGTAATATGTTGATATCGCTCGATTGAATCACGAGTTTAGTGTTTAATTCCTGCGATGGTAACAGAGACTCATCAGACTTACGAACAGTTAAGATTCGTAAGAATGCTACATCAGCAATTTTCTCAGATAAAAAAATTTTAATTTCCACCTCTAAATTTCTCTTTTCTACTGGGTAACTTACACACTGCAGCAAGATGGTCGACCCCGCCCAGCTAGCCGCGCGGTCTAACGCGCTGCGTCCAGAGCAGGAAGGCGTGCCGGTTCCCGGCACGAATCCGCCCGGCGGATTAGTGTCGAGGTCCGGTGTGCCGGCCAGCCTGTCGATGGTTTTTAATGCGGTTTTCCGTCTACCTCGGCGAATGCGGACTGATTCTCCTTATTCCGCCTCAGTTACACTGTGTCGGCGATTGCTGCGCAAACACCATTTCCACGTACGCATACACCATAATTACTCTACCACGCAAACAGTTGGGGTTACACTTGTCTGGTATGAGACGTTCCCGGGGTGGTCCACTGGAGACGGAACCGCACAATAACCTTGGGTGCTGTGTGGGGCGGCGGTGGGTTGGATGGACTGCTGTGGCCTGTTGTGAGGTTCTGAACCACTGAGGACTACGGCGGGACGAAGCCTCTCTGTCGTTGTCTCTAGGTCCCCGGTTTAATACACACATACATACATGATATTGGACATGTGGCACTTAATGTGCCATGTTATTATTAATGAGATCTAAAGGGCATATCTTTTTATTTTTGCTAATGCAGCGAGACCATGAATGAGTTTTTATTTTGTCAAGTACAGCAGAAAAAAGTGTGAAGTAAATGAATGGTGCCAAAATGAAAAGAAACAAAATTTTAACACGTCTTTCTTTCTCAAATTTTTTTACAGGACATGCTTTTCAATTCCTGCCTCCAGCACCGCTACAGCATACAGCAACCCAACAGAAGTCAGCAACAGCTTTGTCACTCAAAACTGCTCTGCTAGACATATCCAATCAGGTTTGTTTACCAAACATCCACGCGCTCGCGCTTGAATATCTGTCTTTTTATGTCCATTATATCCACAGCAGTGTATTCCTGACCTGTGGCTGCCTGGAAAATTTTGCTCGATTCGATGCTCCATACCATCCCGTGACATTATTAGGCTGTTTTTCCTCTGCCCAGTTAGGGCGTCACGCTATTGTTGTTGCTGCTGTGAACAGCGTTACTACATTTTGCAAAAGAACAGTTTAATGACAGTTTCCACAGTCATCAGAACTATTCGAAAGGAATTACCACCAAGATTAATTCTGCTCAAATTTAACAAAGTCTTTACTTTTTCACAGTTTGGCCAAATTTTCTGCAGAACACTCTTGCTATGACTCGGAGATACTTGCGATAAAGTACTGAACTGGCTATATCGGCCGGCCGGGGTGGTCGAGCGGTTCTAGGCGCCACAGTCTAGAACCGTGCGACCGCTACGGTCGCAGGTTCGAATTCTGCCTAGGGCATGGATGTGTGTCATGTCCTTAGGTTAGTTAGGTTTAAGTAGTTCTAAGTTCTAGGGGACTGCTGACCTCAGAAGCTAAGTCCCATAGTGTTCAGAGCAATTTGAACCATTTTTGGCTATAACGCAGTAAAACTTCTGCTTCAAGTCGAATTTAGATGAAAGTACGCCATGAAGACTGGAGCACAAGTTCGGATTAGAAAAGGTCGAGAAATGAAATCTGGTTACCAGTAGCTGACTGGAATAATATTGAGAATATTACACGATGATGCGCTGAGATTAATGAAATGTCAAGGTACAATAATATATATATTCGTGGTAATTTTGGACTCAGAGCACGTCAGTACTAGTGTGAGCGGGGGAAAGATGGTCGGGATTCTTGAGGACAACTGTAAAAAGAAGCAAGAGAGAATTATAACAAGTGTATAGGAAGTATGATAGTAAAAAATTAAGAAAGATTAAGTGATGTCACGAGGATGTATCAAAATACAGGACTCTGTTACCAGCGTTGCTGAACGTTGAAGAATTTTCGAATGATGTGAGTAAAATTTCATGGTGAAGTGATTCTTATGCTGGGATTTGAAGATGACGTTTACTCTTTGTTCAAATGAAGCCACTTGCGCCATTCCAACTCTTTGTTGTAGCAGCTGTAAAATACTCATCTGGCTATCGTTTGATTCCTTCATTGTCAAACGCTTCCAACGTAACCACATAGTCTTCATTTCTGCACTTCCGGTATATTTTTACAGCATTTTCTTTTTAAGCAGAAATCTTCATCACTTAGTAGACTTTTACGCTGAACTAAAAAAGAATGGAAACAAATTCAAAGTAATCAGTGTTACCGTATTTTAACGCGATAACTCGTGCGTGGGCTGATCAAAGTCGTCCAAACGGGTGTGTTAAACAGGACGACGTGGAAAAGAGGGGCGGGGGGGGGGGGGGGAGGAGGGGCATTCCACACATTTAACGACCGTTTCAGTGTAATGAAGTATGTTGTTGTGGTCTTCAGTCCAGAGACTGGTTTGATGCAGCTCTCCATGCTATTCTATCCTGTGCAAGCTTCTTCATCTCCCAGTACCTACTGCAACCTACATCCTTCTGAATCTGGTTAGTGTCTTCATCTCTTAGTCTCCCTCTGCGCTTTTTACCATCGACGCTGCCCTCCAATACTAAATTAGTGTTCCCTTGATGCCTCAGAACATGTCCTACCAACCGATCCCTTCTTATAGTCCTCTTTTCCTCAATTCTATTCAATACCTCATCATTAGTTATGTGATCTACCCATCTAATCTTCAGCATTCTTCTGCAGCACCACATTTCGAAAGCTTCTATTTTCTTCTTGTCCAAACTATTTATCGTCCATGTTTCACTCCATACAAATACTTTCAGAAACGACTTCCTGACACTTAAATCTATACTCGATGTTAACAAATTTCTCTTCTTCAGAAACGCTTTCCTTGCCATTGCCAGTCTACATTTTATATTCTCTCTACTTCGACCATCATCAGTTATTTTGCTCCCCAATTAGCAAAACTCCTTTACTACTTTCAGTGTCTCATTTCCTAATCTAATTCCCTCAGCATCGCCCGACTTAATTCGACTACATTCCATTATCCTCGTTTTGCTTTTGTCGATGTTCATCTTTTATCCTTCGTTCAACACACTGTCCATTCCGTTCAGCTGCTCTTCCAAGTCCTTTGCTGTCTCTGAGAGAATTACAATGTCATAGGCGAACCTCAAAGTTTTTATTTCTTCTCCATGGATTTTAATACCTACTCCGATTTTTATTTTGTTTCCTTTACTGCTTGCTGACTATACAGATTGAATAACATCGGGGATAGGCTACTCTCACTCCCTTCCCAACCACTGCTTCCTTTTCATGTCCCTCGACATTTACAACTGCCTTCTGGTTTCTGTACAAATTGTAAGTAGCCTTTCGCTCCCTGTATTTTACTCCTGCCACCTTCAGAATTTGAAAGAGGGTATTCCAGTCAACATTGTCAAAAGCTTTCTCTAAATCAACAAATGCTAGAAACGTAGGTTTCTCTTTCTTTAATCTATCTTCTAAGATAAGTCGTAGGGTCAGTATTGCCTCACGTGTTCCAATATTTCTACGGAATCCAAACTGATTTTCCCCGAGGTCAGCTTCTACCACTTTTTCCATTCATCTGTAAAGAATTCGTGGTAGTATTCTGCAGCTGTGACTTAATAAACTGACAGTCCGGTAATTTTCACATCTGTCAACACCTGCTTTCTTCGGGATTGGAATTATTATATTCTTCTTGAAATCTGAGGTTATTTCGCCTGTCTCATACATCTTGCTCACCAGGTGGTAGAGTTTTATCAGGACTGGCTCTCCCAAGGCTGTCAGTTGTTCAAATGGAATGTTGTCTACTCCAGGGGCCTTGTTTCGACTTAGGCCTTTCAGTGCTCTGTCAAACTCTTCACGCAGTATCGTATCTCCCATTTCATCTTCATCTACATCCTGTTCCATTTCCATAAAATTGTCCTCAAGTACATCACCCTTGTATAGACACTCTATATACTGCCTCTACGTTTCTGCTTTCCCCTCTTTGCTTAAAACTGGGTTTCCATCTGAGCTCGTGATATTCGTACAAGTCGTTCTCTTTTCTCCAAAGGTCTCTTTAGTTTTACAGTAGGCAATATCTATCTTAGCCCTAGTGATACATGCCTCTACATCCTTACATTTGTCCTCTATCCATCCCTGCTTAGCCATTTTGCACTTCCTGTCGATATCATTTTATAATAACGAAATAGGCAGCAGGCGTTTCGCAGCATAGTACATTCGATACGCATAGTCGGCAGCACAGGTCTGTATTCTCGCATGGAAACGACACATGACAATTGAGACGAGCCGTCCATAGTATCTTGCACCTGTTGTTGCGATTCAGCGTGGATGTTGCTAGGTGTTGGTAGCTGGTCAGTTGCTATCCCGCCTCCATATAGGCATTTTTTGCGTGAGTGGCTTGGTGAACTTGCTGGCCCGCATGGCAATAGTGCAACGCAAGGACTACTTTGCTTTTCAACATGTGCAAGCAAAAGCTCGTTAGCTTCTTGTCGAAGGACAGGGAGCAGCACGGACTTCGGTTTCCAATCGTCATTTAGCCACCTAAAACGTAAATAACTGACATACAGGACAAAAAATAAATCGATGACATAATTTCAGAATGTACAGAGACATTTTTATCAAAGTGCTTGTTATGCCTACTGTTAACTGACACGCATATAAAATACCAGCAGAAAAATGCACCTGTCGGAGTACAAAACTGGCGAATATACTTCTGTTTATTAAAAGACCCTGATTGAAATGTAGGGAACTAGATATCTCATTCTGCCTTCCTCAGCACCTTTAAAATTTTCTCAAAAATTTTGGCATGCGAACGTATTAGCGCTCTTTTTAATATGCAACTCACCTATCACTCCCATAAGCTTCCCTAACTGTAACGCGCTCACTCCCACTTGTCCACCACTGTCAGACACTCCAACTTGCCCATTTTCACTCACTCATTCAATCCACCTCATTGCCATCCTCTCTTTGTGTCTCTCTGTCATTGTCACCTGTCTCACAACCACAGTCTCCTTCGTTCTGTGCTACTGTCTCCTCTCTTCGTCACTGTCTCCCTCTTGTCTTCATTTCTTCCTGATGCTGCTATTTCTTCTCACTGTCTCTCTCTCTTACTCGTTCTCATTGTCATAGACTCTGTCTCTCATTAACACTGGCTCTCACCTGCTTTCACTTTCTCGTTCTCTTTATTCCTCTCCCACTGGCACTGCCTCCTTCACAATTTTCCTAGAACTTTCTGTCATTGTCAGTCAAGTTCCATTGCCATTGTTCCATATCTCTTTGTCACATTGCCATTGTCTCCTTTGCTCTTTCTGTATCACAACCAGTGTCTACTCTCTTCCAGTATTTATTACTTTCCCGTCTATTTCCCATTGCCATTGTCTCCTTTCTTAGTATAAAAAAGTGCGAATATGTTCACATGCCAGAATATTTGGGAATATTTTTAAAGGTGCTGAGAAAGTAGAATCAGATACCTGGGCCCCACTTTTCAGTCAATCTTTTAATAAACAGGAGCATATTTACCATTTTTGTGCTTCAATAGGAGCATTTTTCCGCTGGTCTTCTTTCCTTCCCTGCTACAGCAGAATTGTGCGGATCAGAAAAATTTTGATAGTTTACTTACGTGAAACTGAAATAACTAAAAACTTATAATTTTACAAATCAGACCGGATTTTATGCGCACAAAAATTTTGCTTGTACTTCAGTACTACAACCATACTGTGTTCCCAGAATACGGAGAGACTTTACAGCATGTTCCTACATGCTACCTCACTTTATAAACTATACACTGGATTTTACGTGCTTATTTTCCATGTACAAGTAGGGTAAGCTTGAACCTGTGTATCTAGAAAACAAATAAAGATATCAAGAAAATTTTCACGGTTGTTCGAGATCAGGATTTTAAGAATTTACCGTAAAAATTACAGTTATTTGCTCTCCGTAGCCGTCTTGGAATCCGCGGCTCTGTTTGTGAACCCTAAATCATGTTTTTTGGATGTTTCTCTATAACGGATAAATATTTTTGAAATTGGGAAGATAGCAGTTGTAGGTAATAGCCAGAGAATATGCCATTAAAATTTGAGCAATTTGAGACGTTTATTAATTATTTAGCTGTCGCGTTACAACGGATTTTACGTGCGTATTTGACTTGTACAGATAGGGTAAATTTGAACCTCTGTAGGTCGGAAACAGATAAAATACCAAGAATATTTTCGTTGTTGTTCGAGATTCGGATCTTAGGAATACATTTTAAAAATGCCAACCATTTTCTATGCATGCCGTCTCGGAATGCGCGGCTTGGTTTTGGTATCCAAAAACCACGTTTTCTTTCTGAAGAACGGCTGCTTAACGCGCACTGTCGACCACATATAATGCGAAAAGATCCGACCGATTTGTTCAGTTTGCCTAAGCTGAAGGAAGTGCTGTAGGACAATTACAGTAGGACGATTCTTTTGTTGGTTATACAGACGGACAGTCCAAGGGCTATCAAAAACTCTTGACCCAACCTTTCTATCACCATCAGGACCCGGGGGTATGCTATCGCATGAGCACCGATTGCACAGTAGGTTTGGACTATTTAAAGGAAAATATAGAGAGACAGTGTAAATGTATTAACCGTTAACGAAGCTTCGTGTCACCAATATAAATATACAAATACATGTTTAACAGAGGTATGTGGCACGCCGTGTATAATTTTACAGGGTAGTCTGACAAAGATAGTTGTTCTGGAAACACAAACGTAAAAAATAAATAAAAAAAAGAATAGCAACAATAACTACACAAATGTTCAATGTCTAAGTTGAAATAACTGCACACATAAATGTACACTACTGGTCATTAGAAATGCTACACCAAGAAGAAATGCAGATGATAAACGGGTATTCATTGAACAAATATATTATACTAGAACTGACATGTGATTACATTTTCACGCAATTTGGGTGCATAGATCCTGAGAAATCAGTACCCAGAACAACCACCTCTGGCCGTAATAACGGGCTTGATACGCCTGGGCATTGAGTCAAACACAACTTGGATGGCGTGTACAGGTACAGCTGCCCCTGCAGCTTCAACACTATACCACAATTCATCAAGAGTAGTGACTGATGTATTGTGACGAGCCAGTTGCTCGGCCATCATTGAACACACGTTTTCAATTGGTGAGAGATCTGGAGAATGTGGTGGCCAGGGCATCAGTCAAACATTTTCTGTATCCAGAAAGGCCCGTACAGGACCTGCAACATGCGGTCTTGCATTATCCTGCTGAAATGTAGGGCTTCGTAGGGATCGAATGAAGGGTAGAGCTACGGGTCGTGACACATGTGAAATGTAACGTCCACTGTTCAAATTTCTGTCAATGCGAACAAGAGGTGACCGAGACGTGTCACCAATGGTACTCCATACCATCACGCCGGGTGATACGCCAGTATGGCGCGACGAATACACGCTTCCAATGTGCGTTCACCGCGATGTCGCCAAACACGGATGCGACCATCATGATGCTGTAAACAGAACCTGGATTCAACCGAAAAAATGACGTTTTGCCATTCATGCACCCAGGTTCGTCGTTGAGTACACCATCGCAGGCGCTCGTGTCTGTGATGCAGCGTCAAGGGTAACCGCAGCCATGGTCTTCGAGCTGACTGTCCATGCTGCTGCAAACGTCTTGAACTGTTCATGCAGATGGTTGTTGTCTTGTAAACTTCCCCATATGTTGACTCATGGATCGAGACGTGGCTGCACGATCCGTTACAGCCATGCGGATAAGTTGCCTGTCATCTCGACTACTAGTGATACGAGGCCGTTGGGATCCAGCACGGCGTTCCGTATTACCCTCCTGAACCCACCGATTCCATATTCGGCTTACAGTCATTGGATCTCGACCAACGCGAGCAGCAATGTCGCAATACGATAAACCGCAATCGCGATGGGCTACAATCCGACCTTTATCAAAGTCGGAAACGTGATGGTACGCATTTCTCCTCCTTACACGAGTCATCACAACAATGTTTCACCAGGCAACGCCGGTCAACTGCTGTTCGTGTATGAGAAATCGGTTAGAAACTTTCCTCATGTCAGCACTCTGTAGGTGTCGCCACCGGCGCCAACCTTGTGTGAACGCTCTGAAAAGCTAATCATTTGCATATTACAGCATCTTCTTCCTGACGGTTAAATTTCAGGTCTGTAGCATGTCATCTTCGTGGTGTAGCAATTTTAATGGCTATTAGTGTATTAACCATTAACGAAGTTTTGTGTCACAAATATAAACGTACAAAAACATGTTTAACACTGGTATGTGGCACGCTGTGTATAATTTTACAGGGTAGTCTGACAAAGATAGTTGTCCTGGAAACACAAATGTAAAAAATAAATAAAAAGAGAATAGCAACAATAACTACACAAATATTCAATGTCTAATTTGAAATAACTGCACACATAAAATGTAAATTAATATGAAACTATTGCTAACATAACTCTGTGCTGCGTTATCACTACAAAGCTATCTTTGCAGCCTCTAAAAATTAAAAAGTTTTTTATTGTATGTATGATTACTCACAGAAAGTAGAATGACGGTTCTCATAGGAAACTCTGCTTTCAGATGAAGTAACTGTTGCAAAAACGATTTTCTGTTCCCCTCCCATTTTGTACGTGCAAAGAGGGCGTGATTAAAGTCGTCTTCTGTACCGATAGCGCAGTCAAAGGACGTGGTTGGATTAATTTCAGTGTGCTGAGGGTGCAGGCGTATCTAGTTCGCACTGTTTGATATTTCCACTACAAACACAAAAGCGACCATCACATACAATTAACAGATGCAAGTTAAACGGAGCCGAGACCTAATCCTTCTTTTGTCGTGATCAATGCGTTCTCGATGATGAACTCATCAGGTCTAAGCGCACTCTACCACCTTTGCATACAGAGAAGATACTGTCATCAATGCGAACTACAGAGTGCACTCCCATATTCCAAGCAATCCTTCCGCAACAGTAGAAGTGCTGTGCGCGACGTGTTGCAATATCGGAGGTAACCAGTACAGAGGCAGACGGCGTTGCGAGCTGCTGCGAGCATAGTTCTCAGTGGTTGGTACCGACACTGCAGCTGTTGCATGTGAAACGATGTTATATCTGGCTGCTGTAACAACGGCCACCGCTATTCGTTCAATTTACTTCTACACACGTACTCTGCATCCTAGTGTGAATTGCATGGCAGACATGAACTATCTCAAATGACGCTAACTGCGCATAAATTAATTATTGATTCGCTGTAGGCTCCTGATATTACGTAAAGTTTTCTATATGGAAGCATTCAGTGATATTTGAAGACGGAAGAATCTTTAACACAGTGATAATTTACTTTGTCTTGAGTTAATTTCCTAATCAGCGAAAATACATCTTTCCTTTAAAAAATTCAGTGACGTTACAGTTCGCTCGAAAATGTCGTTGGTTGGTCGTAGATGAAGCTGTAAGTTTTTGGCGAAATCTGAAATCAAATTGCATTTAATTACTCCCTCGCTATAGATCGACCGGAATCCGTCGATGTGCTACGACAGCGTTCTTAATAAAAACTGGATGGTAGGTCCGTAAGTAGGATTTCATCAAGTTCTTTTGAAAAGAACAATAATCTTGTAATTTCTTAGACTTTCCCGGCGATTCGGTGTCATCTCGTAGAATCGAGTATACTGCCGGTGGTCTGCGCCTTTCCAACACAATATTTCGACGTCGTAACTCTACATCTACATCTACATCTACATTTATACTCCGCAAGCCACCCAACGGTGTGTGGCGGAGGGCACTTTACGTGCCACTGTCATTACCTCCCTTTCCTGTTCCAGTCGCGTATGGTTCGCGGGAAGAACGACTGTCTGAAAGCCTCCGTGCGCGCTCTAATCTCTCTAATTTTACATTCGTGATCTCCTCGGGAGGTATAAGTAGGGGGAAGCAATATATTCGATACCTCATCCAGAAACGCACCCTCTCGAAACCTGGCGAGCAAGCTACACCGCGATGCAGAGCGCCTCTCTTGCAGAGTCTGCCACTTGAGTTTATTAAACATCTCCGTAACGCTATCACGGTTACCAAATAACCCGGTGACGAAACGCGCCGCTCTTCTTTGGATCTTCTCTATCTCCTCCGTCAACCCGACCTGGTACGGATCCCACACTGATGAGCAATACTCAAGTATAGGTCGAACGAGTGTTTTGTAAGCCACCTCCTTTGTTGATGGACTACATTTTCTAAGCACTCTCCCAATGAATCTCAACCTGGTACCCGCCTTACCAACAATTAATTTTATATGATCATTCCACTTCAAATCGTTCCGCACGCATACTCCCAGATATTTTACAGAAGTAACTGCTACCAGTGTTTGTTCCGCTATCATATAATCATACAATAAAGGATCCTTCTTTCTATGTATTCGCAATACATTACATTTGTCTATGTTAAGGGTCAGTTTCCACTCCCTGCACCAAGTGCCTATCCGCTGCAGATCTTCCTGCATTTCGCTACAATTTTCTAATGCTGCAACTTCTCTGTATACTACAGCATCATCCGCGAAAAGCCGCATGGAACTTCCGACACTATCTACTAGGTCATTTATATATATTGTGAAAAGCAATGGTCCCATAACACTCCCCTGTGGCACGCCAGAGGTTACTTTAACGTCTGTAGACGTCTCTCCATTGATAACAACATGCTGTGTTCTGTTTGCTAAAAACTCTTCAATCCAGCCACACAGCTGGTCTGATATTCCGTAGGCTCTTACTTTGTTTATCAGGCGACAGTGCGGAACTGTATCGAACGCCTTCCGGAAGTCAAGAAAAATAGCATCTACCTGGGAGCCTGTATCTAATATTTTCTGGGTCTCATGAACAAATAAAGCGAGTTGGGTCTCACACGATCGCTGTTTCCAGAATCCATGTTGATTCCTACATAGTAGATTCTGGGTTTCCAAAAACGACATGATACTCGAGCAAAAAACATGTTCTAAAATTCTACAACAGATCGACGTCAGAGATATAGGTCTATAGTTTTGCGCATCGGCTCGACGACCCTTCTTGAAGACTGGGACTATCTGTGCTCTTTTCCAATCATTTGGAACCCTCCGTTCCTCTAGAGAATTGCGGTACACGGCTGTTAGAAGGGGGGCAAGTTCTTTCGCGTACTCTGTGTAGAATCGAATTGGTATCCCGTCAGGTCCAGTGGACTTTCCTCTATTGAGTGATTCCAGTTGCTTTTCTATTCCTTGGACACTTATTTCGATGTCAGCCATTTTTTCGTTTGTGCGAGGATTTAGAGAAGGAACTGCAGTACGGTCTTCCTCTGTGAAACAGCTTTGGAAAAAGGTGTTTAGTATTTCAGCTTTACGCGTGTCATCCTCTGTTTCAATGCCATCATCATCCCGTAGTGTCTGGATATGCTGTTTCGAGCCACTTACTGATTTAACGTAAGACCAGAACTTCCTAGGATTTTCTGTCAAGTCGGTGCATAGAATTTTACTTTCGAATTCACTGAACGCTTCACGCATAGCCCTCCTTACGCTAACTTTGACATCGTTTAGATTCTGTTTGTCTGAGAGGTTTTGGCTGCGTTTAAACTTGGAGTGGAGCTCTCTTTGCTTTCGCAGTAGTTTCCTAACTTTGTTGTTGTACCACGGTGGGTTTTTCCCGTCCCTCACAGTTTTACTCGGCACGTACCTGTCTAAAACGCATTTTACGATTGCCTTGAACTTTTTCCATAAACACTCAACATTGTCAGTGTCGGAACAGAAATTTTCGTTTTGATCTGTTAGGTAGTCTGAAATCTGCCTTCTATTACTCTTGCTAAACAGATAAACCTTCCTCCCTTTTTTTATATTTCTATTAACTTCCATATTCAGGGATGCTGCAACGGCCTTATGATCACTGATTCCCTGTTCTGTACATACAGAGTCGAAAAGTTCGGGTCTGTTTGTTATCAGTAGGTCCAAGATGTTATCTCCACGAGTCGGTTCTCTGTTTAATTGCTCGAGGTAATTTTCGGATAGTGCACTCAGTATAATGTCACTCGATGCTCTGTCCCTACCACCTGTCCTAAACATCTGAGTGTCCCAGTCTATATCTGGTAAATTGAAATCTCCACCTAAGACTATAACATGCTGAGAAAATTTACGTGAAATGTATTCCAAATTTTCTCTCAGTTGTTCTGCCACTAATGCTGCTGAGTCGGGAGGTCGGTAAAAGGAGCCAATTATTAACCTAGTTCGGTTGTTGAGTGTAACCTCCACCCTTAATAATTCACAGGAACTATCCACTTCTACTTCACTTCGAAGACTTCATTAGGTGTTTCCTGCTTGTCGACAAGTAGCAGGAACTTCCTGATAAAGACGGCGAGTCATGACGCCGAAATATCGTGTTGAGAAGACGTAGACCATCGGCAGTACACCCAATTCCACGAGGTGACAACAAGAATCTTCTTTGAAATAAACCTGAGCGTGTGTGTAGGTTCGTACCACCAATCCAGTTTGCATTAGGCCTAATCCAAACGATATATAGGACACCGTAGTACTTCGTATTATTCATTGTGAGTTTATTTCTCATCAAAATTAATCACTAACATGTTGTTGTTGTTGTTGTTGTTGTGGTCTTCAGTCCTGAGACTGATTTGATGCAGCTCTCCATGCTACTCTATCCTGTGCAAGCCTCTTCATCTCCCTGTACCTACTGCAGCCTACATCCTTCTGAATCTGCTTAGTGTATTCATCTCTTGGTCTCCCTCTACGATTTATACCCTCCATGCTGCCCTCCAGTACTAAATTGGTGATCCTTCGATGCCTCAGAAAATGTCCTACCAACCGATCCCTTCTTCTCGTCAAGTTGTGCCACAAACTGCTCTTCTCCCCAATTCTATTCAATACCTCCTCGTTAGTTATGTGATGTACCCATCTAATCTTCAGCATTCTTCTGTAGCACCACATTTCGAAAGCTTCTATTCTCTTCTTGTCTAAACTATTTATCATCCATGTTTCACTTCCATACATGGCTACACTCCATACAAATACTTTCAGAAACGACTACCTGACACTTAAATCAATACTCGATGTTAACAAATTTCTCTTCTTCAGAAAGGCTTTCCTTGCCATTGCCAGTCTACATTTTATATTCTCTCTACTTCGACCATCATCAATTATTTTGCTCCCCAAATAGCAAAACTCCTTTACTACTTTCAGTGTCTCATTTCCTAATCTAATTCCCGCAGCATCACTCGACTTAATTCGACTACATTCCATTATCCTCGTTTTGCTTTTGTTGATGTTCATCTTATAACCTCCTTTTGAAGACACTGTCCATTCCGTTCAACTGCTCTTCCAAGTCCTTTGCTGTCTCTGACAGAATTACAATGTCATCGGCGAACCTCAAAGTTTTTATTTCTTCTCCATGGATTTTAATACCTACTCCGATTTTTATTTTGTTTCCTTTACTGCTTGCTGACTATACAGATTGAATAACATCGGGGATAGGCTACTCTCACTCCCTTCCCAACCACTGCTTCCTTTTCATGTCCCTCGACTTTTACAACTGCCTTCTGGTTTCTGTACAAATTGTAAGTAGCCTTTCGCTCTCTGTATTTTACTCCTGCCACCTTCAGAATTTGAAAGAGCGTATTCCAGTCAACATTGTCAAAAGCTTTCTCTAAATCTACAAATGCTAGAAACGTAGGTTTCCCTTTCCTTAATCTATCTTCTAAGATAAGTCGTAGGGTCAGTATTGCCTCACGTGTTCCCATATTTCTACGGAATCCAAACTGATTTTCCCCGAGATCAGCTTCTACCACTTTTTCCATTCATCTGTAAAGAATTCGTGGTAGTATTTTGCAGCTGTGACTTAATAAACTGACAGTCCGGTAATTTTCACATCTGTCAACACCTGCTTTCTTTGGGATTGGAATTATTATATTCTTCTTGGAGTCTGAGGGTATTTCGCCTGTCTCATGCATCTTGCTCACCAGGTGGTAGAGTTTTGTCAGGACTGGCTATCCCAAGGCTGTCTGTAGTTCAAATGGAACGTTGTCTACTCCCAGGGCCATGTTTCGACTTAGGTCTTTCAGTGCTCTGTCAAACTCTTCACGCTGTATCATATCTCCCATTTAATCTTCATCCATAATATTGTCCTCAACAACTTCGCCCCTGTATAGGCCCTCTATATATTCCTTCCACCATTCTGCTTTCCCTTCTTTGCTTAGAACTGGGGATCCAGCTGAGCATCACGAACATATACCTTTTGATTATATACCAATTTGTAGTTCCCAGACTAGAAGCATTGATGGCTATGCACTCAAAACCTGCCGCAAGACAGACAACACAACAATGATGAGATTATGCTTTCCCAACAAAATTCTGAACAGTTCCAACGACATTTCCTGAGTCTTAGTGACTTAAACTCCTATTACATCAGAAATTCCTCAATGGCGGCTTGTATCAATGCTATGAATTGACAAAGATTCTCTTTCTCACAAATCAACTGCTTTCCTTAACCCTCGTAATTCCGGGAGGGGGGGGGGGGGGGGAGAGGGGTATGTGACATTGAAATTATATTAATCTAGTGTGGCATTTTATGTTATAAAAGTTTGAAAAAACATTTATTGTTTTTAATGATCTCATAGATTCCGTAACTGTTTTAGATTTTTCGTAAAACTTATCCCCAAATTTTAGTCTTAGTGGTGAATTTCATTCATATTTTCAGGTTCAGGACCCTTCTTACACATCTACATAACTTTTAAAGGAATATTGTGAATGAAAATCGACGACAGTTAACGAAATTTCTATTTATTTTTGTAGTGGTCATAAAGTACACTCTACTCGGTGTAAACATTACCTACGAAAAATGCGTTGGTGTTGCTAAGATTGTGCTAAAAGATATTTTGAGGTTCCTTACCCTGCTTACACATCGATACCTGTTTAAAAGTATGTTGTTAATAACATTTAACGAAATTTGTTTCTTTTTTTAGGATTTTGGTGGTTTGCACAAAACATTCCCCTCTTCCCCTTTGTATTACACGTTATGGAAAATGTGTTGGTATTGCTAGCGTTAACATCTAACCCTAGTGAACGCTGCAATCTAGCTTGGGTTTTTGCATAACAGCTCTGCTAGTGTTAAGAACGTTAAGCTTACTCGCAGGCATTTCTCTTTGACTTCGAGTTATAAGTGCTTTATTAAATTCCGTTATCTATTGGAAATTATCGGATGTGTGACAAATAAAGCTGTTACGTGCGTCACTTGCGCGTTATTCGTAGAGACGGATAAACTTTTGACATATAACGTTGAAAATAATTGTTGCTATGCTCATGAAGAAGCCGGACACTCGGCTCAGTCTCAAATTCACTGACGTTGAACTAGAAAGATGTAAGTCGGTTCACAATGAGCGTATGGCATCGTGGGCCGGGAGGCCCCTATTCGGGGAGCTCGGCCGCCAAGTGCAAGTCTTATTTCATTCGACGCCACATTCGCCGATCACCCAGCTAAGCAGGCAGACTGAAAAGAATGATAACTTGCTTTAAATGATCAGAAATGTAAAATTATGTACGCCACAAAATGCAGAAACCTGATATCCCATCCCTACAATATCACTGAGCCACAGCTTGAGCCAGCCTGTGTGTACAAATATACGCGTGTAACAATTTGTAGCGATATAAAGTGGAACGATCACCTAGGTAGGTAAAGCACATACCAGACTTCGGTTCATTGGGCGGATAATGGGAATATGGAATCAGTCTACAAAGGAGATTGCTTCCAAAACACATGTGCTACTCATCCTAGAATACTGCTCAAGGATGTGGGACGCATACCAATTAGGACTAACATGAATATTTTCAAAGAACAGTAACGTTAAGTTCCTATGGGACCAAACTGCTGAGGTCATCGGTACCTAGGTTTACATACTACTCAATCTAACTTAAACTAACTTACGCTAAGGACAACACATACAACCATGCATGAGGAGGACTTGAATCTCCGACGGGGAGAGCCGTGCGAACCGTGGCAATGAGCGTAGACCGCGCGGCTACCCCACGCGCCTAGAGAACAGTAGCACGGACAGTGATACGTTTCTCTGACACAAAGGAGAGTGTCGCTACAATGCTGAAGAACTTCAGCTAACAGACGCTGAACTATTCCATGAAAGGCTACTTACAAAGTTTCAGCAATCAGCTTTAAGTCAGGAATCAAGGAATATGCTAAAATCCGTTACGTGTACCTCCCATACAGATTACAAAGACAGTATTAAATAATTACAGAGGCGTTTGAGCAGTCATTCTTCCCACGGCCCATACAGGTGTCGAGCAAGAAGAAGCCCTAAAATATGGTACAACGGGGTACTCTCTGCAAAGGGCGCCCATGCAATAGCATGTTGGGAGGAGGGGCAAGGAGCTAAACCTGGAGGTATGGAGTATTATTAACATTTTGGAGGACAAATGGCGACTTATAAGTAGCCACAAAAAAGTTCCAGTACGGCCCAGTTAGGAGCCTATGTAATACCGCCTTTAAATTATTTTTTTGAAAGCAAAACGTCTGACTGCACTATATTTTTTCCTTTGCCTGAGAGCTAGGATAGAAGGCACTACTCTTCGCTGCGCGGCATTTCGGTGTGTGTGTTTGTCCTTAGGATGATTTAGGGTAAGTAGTGTGTAAGCTTAGGGACTGATGACCTTAGCAGTTAAGTCCCATAAGATTTCACACACATTTGAACACCACCCCTGCCCCCCCCCCCTCCCCCCCACCGCCGTCCTGCCTCCAGGAATCAGCCCCCTCGATTTCTACCATGCACTTCTCAAATAACTGTGCTGAATTCTCTTTTAATCGATCTAAAAACGACGGCAAGCACTAGACCTACAGATCGCACAATTTAACTTGGCCCCTGACTGGAGGACGCTGGGAGCGGAAACTCACGATCGACACCTAATGCATTGACTGTTGGAACAAACCCTGCGTCCTTCTCCCAGGGGACTCAGACTGTAGATTATAAAAGAAACGAACATGTAACGTGTTAATGCGTCGTAGGAGAGACACGAAAGTTAGCGGCAGGTCGCTAGAAGGCTCAAGTAGAGCCTCTTCCCTCATTTTTGTAAATAATATTATCAATTACTATGGACAACACCACACACGAGTCAATAGTAGTTCCAAACTGGCTCATTATTGCTACGACGCACGCAAAAACACTTAAATCTTTCTGTGCGAACTGTGATTTCTGTTATTTTATTACGGTGATAATCCATTCCTATGTTCGTGGGCGCCGACAAAATAATTTCACACTCCGAGGAGAAAGTTAGTGATTCAAAATTCATGAGGAGATCTTGTCGCAACCAAAAGCTCCTTTGCTTTAATGATTGCCTCTCCAATTCATGTATGATATCCGTGCCGCTATCTGCCCTGATTGGCGATAGTACAAAACGAGTTTGCTCTTCTTTGAACTATTTCGATGTCTTCCGTGGATCCGATACCGCACAGTAATACTGCAGAAGAGGACGTATAAGTGTATTGTAGATAGCCTCTTTAGTAGATCCGTTGCATTTTCTCAGTGTTCTGCCAGTACATCGTAGTCTTTGGTTTGCCTTACCCATAACATCATCTGCGTGATCGTTCCAGCTTCAGTGATTCATAACTGTAATCCCTGAGTATTTAGTTGAATTTACGGCATCTAGATTTGTGTAATTTATGGATTAAGACAAAAGACAAAAAGAAGGGACCAGTTAGTAGGACATGTTCTGAGGCATCAAGGGATCACAAATTTAGCATTGGAGGGCAGCGTGGATGGTAAAAATCATAGAGGAAGACCAAGAGATGAATACACTAAGCAGATTCAGAAGGATGTGGGTTGCAGTAAGTACTGGGAGATGAAGAAGCTTGCACACGATAGGGTAGCACGGAGAGCTGCATCAAACCAGTCTCAGGACTGAAGGCCACAACAACAACAACAACAACATGGATTAACCGAACTTTAACGGATTCCTTTTGGTGGTCATGTGGATGACTTCTCAATTCACGTTAGAGAGTCAATTGCAACTTTTTACACCACACAAATATCTTGTCTAAATCGTTTTGTAATTTGTTTTGATCATCTGATGACTTTACAAGACGGATAACAGCATCACCTACAAACAGTCTAAGAGTGCTACTCAGATTGTCTCCTAAATCGTTTATGTAGATCAGGAACAGCAGAGGGCCTATAACAATTCATTGAGGAACGCCAGAAGTTACTTCTGTTTTACTCGATGACTTTCCGACAGTTACTACGAACTGTGGCCTCTCTGACAAGAGATCACGTATCCACTCACGTAACTGAGACGATGGCAGTAGGCATTCAATTTAATTAGGAGTCAGTTATGATGTACGGTTTCCAAAGTCCCCTGGAAATGTTAAAATATTGAATCTGCCTGACATCCCGTGTTAATAGCACTCTTTACTTCGTGCGAGTAAAGAGCTAGTTGTGTTTCGTAAGAACAATATTCCCAGAATGAGATTTTCACTCTGCAGCGGAGTGTGCGCTGATATGAAACTTCATGGCAGATTAAAACTGTTTGCCGCACCGAGACTCGAACTCGGGACCTTGGCCTTTAGCACGTAAGTGCTCTACTGAGCTACCCAAGCATAACGCACGCCCCCTCCTCAAAGATTCACTTCGGCCAGTATCTCGTGTCCTACCTTCCAAACTTCACAGAGGCTCTTCTGCGAACCTTGCAGAACTAGCACTCCTGAAAGAAAGGATACTGCAGAGACATGGCTTAGCCATAGCCTGGGTGATGCTTCCAGAATGAGATCTTCACTCTGCTGCGGAGTGTGCGCTGATTTGAAACTTCATGGCAGATCAAAACTGTGCGCCGGACCGAGACTCAAACTCGGTACCTTTGCCTTTCGCGGGCAAGCACTTTCCCGCGAAAGGCAAGGTCCTGATTCGAGTCTCCGTCCGGCACGCAGTTTTAATCTGCCAGGAAGTTTCAAGAACGATATTATCTGGATCCGTGTCGGCTACTTGTCAATAAATCGTTTTTTTCGAGATGACTCATAATCTTCAAACATAGTATATGTTTCAAAATCCCACTACAAATCGACGTTAACGATATGGGTCTGTAATTCACCGGATTACTCCTACTTCCATCCTTGGGTATCGATGTGACTTGCAAACCTGTCCAGTCTTTAGATACGGATCTTTCAACGAGTGATCAGTTGTACATGGTTGCTAAATATGGAGCTATAGTATCAGCATACTGTAAGAGGAATCTGACTGGTATACAGTCAGGACTGGAGGCCTTGCCTTTATTAAATGATTTAAGCTGCTTTGCTAGGCCATGGATATCTGCTTCTAAGCTACTCACGTTGGCAGTTGTTCTTGGACGAATTCTGGAATATTTACTACTTCTTTGGTGAAGGAATTTCGTAAAACCTTATCTATTAACTCTGCTTTAGTGGCACTGTCATCAGTTACGTCACCATTCAAGCACATCGAAGGTACGAGAAAGGTTAAAAAAAAAAACAAAAAAAAAAAAAACGGAATAACATTGCCGCCGGCGGAGCTTGTGTAGTACGCATTTCTGCCGCTAGGCGTATATGGCTCTACTCATTGCAAGTTCAGTGCCGCCTTTGTTGCCGAACTAGCTTGTTCTGTTCACCTGCAGTGATAGTTTCTGTTAGCGCTGTTTTGTTCTTGTTTCGTTTTTTATGATGGCAAGTTTAAAGGAGCAACGTACAGCTGTGAAATTTTGTTTTCTACCTGTAAAAAATGCTGAGAAACTGTTTTTAGTGTTGAAAAGAGCTTACCAAGATGACGCTACGGGAAAAACTCAAGTGTACAAGTGGTTTGTTCGATTTTGAAGGGGCGACATGTCGACTGATGACAAATCTAGTTCGGACATCCATCTGCTGCCCTAATCAACGAAAATGCTGAAAAAATTCGAGACAACTGATCAACTTATTTGGAAGTTTTAGGAAGATTGTGCAACAGAGTTCGGCAAAAGAGACCCCATTTGTAGCAGACAGTAGGCTGGTTTTTCCACAGCGACAACGCACCTGCACACACAGCCATTTCTGTTAGACAGTTTTTGGCTAAAAATGGCATTGTTCCGCTTCCCCACGCACCTTAATCGCCTGTCTTGGCTTCGTGCGACTTTTTCTTATATTCATACACGTAAAGCGAAATGAAAGGACATCAATTTGACAACGTTGAAGAAATCGACAAAAAAACGAGGGGGAGCTGTCAGCCATTTCTATAGATGACTACAAAAAATGTTTCTAACAGTGGAAGCACCAGTTGGATAAATGTATTAGTTGTAATGCAGAGTATTTTGAAGGGGATAAGGTTGTTTTGTAAGCAGTTCGAAAATATATAGCTTTTAAAAAATAATTCCGTTTTTTGGGTACCCTTTGTAGTGATTGTGTTTCTCCTGCTGTACTGTATGTTAGACCAGAATCTTTTTGGATTTTCTGCCAGATTTCGAGACAGAATTTCGCTGTGAAAAGAATTAAAAGCATCTTGCATTGAAGTTCGCGCTTCTGTAAAACTTTGCCAATCTGAAGGGTTTTGCATTCTTTTAAATTACTCATTTATTTGGTATATGTCTCTCAGTAGACGTCGATACTAGTCGTTTGAATTTAAACTACAGTGGTATTGACTTATGTATTCATGTTGGAAGGAGTGGAGACTGTCTCTTAGGCAACCCCAAGCGAATTTTAATCTTTTTTTTTTTTAAAAAAAGTAGATGTATTTTGCGTTTGCTTTTGACGGGTTTGGATGTTAAGATTTTCAGTCTCGCTACAACAACCTTGTGGTCACTGATACCCGTATCCGTCATGATGCTCCCTATTTGCTCAGGATTATTTGTTGCTAAGAGGTCAAGTACGTTTTCGCAACCATTTACAGTTTGAATGGTCTCCGGAAATAATTGTTCGAAATAATTTTCTGAGAATGCTTTCAGAACGATAACGTCTACCTCCGACTTTAAACATGTATTTTCGTCTACATATCGAGGGTAGATTGAAATCAACACCAAATATAACTATATGACTGGGATACTATTTCAAATGAACCTCAAGTTCTTTTTCTGAGTCAGTGGGTCGGTTAAAGAATCCACGTCTTAATGTATTCCGGTTGTCAAATACAACCTCTACCCACACTACTGACAAGGACTACCTACTTCGATTTCACTGTAGGGTAAACTACTTCTGACAGAAGTAATCACTCCACCACCAACTGTATTTAATCTATCCTTTCTGAACAGTTAGGTCCTTTGTAACAATTTTGGCTGAACTTATTTCCGGCCTTAGCTCGCTTTTCGTACAAATAACGATTTGTGCTTCAGTGCTTTCTGTTTGCGCTTGGAGCTCTAGTTCTGTTGCAACAAACCTACCACAGCGTACAACTACAATGCCGATTGTTTCTGGGTCTACTTTCCTATGTTAGTCTTGTCACATTTTTTATGTCTCTGGAAGCTGCTGGATAGGTGTCATGCAGCTTAGACTGGGTGCCATGAATTCGATTAGTCGTTTAGCAGTCTGGATGCCTAACATTACTTGCATTATTTTATTGTAAATGGCACCCCTTATTCGCAGTGGCGTAGTAGGTTTTGTGAGGGACCGCTCCCATGAACTAGTTATCCCACCAAGCCCGATGTGAGAACACTGGTACCCTTACTTTTTTACTCTTAAAAAAAAAAGAAAAAAAAACATTGAAGGATCAAGGTACCTCAGACGAAGCATGACGCTAAAATGCTTTGGTTCAGTTATCTGCTTTCATCTTAAAGAAGATGTCTTAATCAAAAGTTATTACTTAAAACTTTGGTAAAAATATGCTTACAGTCTTCAAAATAATAATGTACAATAATAGTACCTTCAGCCGAATGTGGTAGTTTTTATTTATTTTCGACAGGTTCAGTACTACATTCCACCACTTTCAGGCTCCTGTTGCACATAAATATACTGCTGCTGCCACAGTTCCCATCAGAATGTGGATGTACAGAAATTCAAAATATTCTATCTTGATAAAATTCGATATCAGATTTATACTCCGCTTCTTACATGCATTAGTTTGATGTAAGTATCAAAATTTCGTTCTCTTCTTATTTTGGCACCTTGATTTATGTTGTTTTATGTTTTAATCCTTCCCTTCCCATGTCAGTCCGGTTCAATCAATCTACAGGGTGTCCCACTCGAAAGAGGCCCCACAAACATGTGTAACAATTCCGCTGAAACTGCACCATGTAATCTGTGACATTTGATGTGGCAACACTGCGCTCGGCAACATCGTTTGACGCAATAGTGTGTTTACGCGCGTCGCTATGGCTGGAGCTCAGTGTTCAGTGTTTAGTGACAATGTATCGCTATTCTGTACAAGAGCGTGTGTTTCTTGTGAAACATTATTGGATTACTGGTTCCATTAAGACATGTCAGCGAATGTTTGTTGAACGTTTTCGTTATCAGCATATACCGTGTACATGCTGCAAACCAAAGTTAGTGAACAAGATGGAGAGCTGTGCAACGGTGCTGGATCTTCATGGCGGGGGGACGGCCGCCATTATCAGAAGAAAAAGTGACTGACGTGAAACAACGATTGTTAACTCTCCCGTAAAGTGTCTTTGACGTTTATCTCAGGAATGTGGAATATCACAGAGCACATATCACATGGCTTCGAAGGAAACCGCCATGTATCCATACAATGTTACAAATGTTCAGGAGCTGCATGTCAATTACAAAGCCAAATGCATTACATTTTGCCGTTGGTTTCAGCAATTTGTTGCTCAGAGGCCAGGAATATTGCAGTAGACATGGTTCAGTGTTGAGGCGTGGTTTCACTCTCTGGCTATGTAAACTCTCGGAATACACGTTTGTGGTGTAATGAAAATCCACATGCGGTGGTCGAGAAACCCTACATTCACAGAAGATTGGCTTGTCCTGTGCAGTATCACAGCTTTGCATCATCAGATCAATTTTTTTCGAGTCTATTCTGGCAAGTGGAGGTTACATGTAAATGTTTCGGGAATATGTGACCCAGTTGGACGATGAAGAACTTCCCCTCGGCTGGTCCCAACAGGATGGCGCCACGTGCCACATGTCTCGAGTGACCATGGCTGAGTTCGAATCATTTTACCCAGCGGAGTGGTTTCGAAAGGACTGTGGCCCCCAGGGTTACCTGATTTAACACCACCTGACTTTTTCCTCTGGGGTGGCCTAAAAAGTAATGTCTGCAGGAACAAACCACACAACTTGGAATATTTCTGAGAGAGCATCATCCGTGAATTCCAGGCAGTGACAGCAGAGGTTCTGGCAGCAACATTTGAGAATCTGCAGCTTTATGTCCAACCGTGTTTACAAGTAGAGGGCGGTCACTTCCAGCACCTTTTGTGATTCACCATTATTTCCCCATGAACAAGGTTCAAATGGTTCTGAGCACTATAGGACTTAACATCTGAGGTCATCAGTCCCCTAGAACTTAGAACTACTTAAACCTAACTAACCTAAGGACATCACACACATCCATGCCTGAGGCAGGATTCGAACCTGCGACCATAGCGGTCGCGCGGTTCCAGAGTGAAGTGCCTAGAACTGCTTGCATGAACAAGGTTTAACTAGTTCATCTCATTTCATTTCCTGACTTTTATGCAAAGCCTATAAGTGTAATTTAAGCAAATGTTTATTTGTGGGGCTTCTTTCGACTGGGACACCCTGTATTGTAAACAGGATTTGATTGCGAACAGAAACGGTTTTTATTTTTTTGTTTTGATGTGCTGAGTCTTTCAAAAATTTGGTTTTGGATGTAATTTCGCGTCTGCAGCACGTCGTCTCCGTGGTGTAGCAATTTTAATGGCCAGTAGTGTACTTTCGGAATGAAATGATCAGTGAACCAGTTGTCAAAGAGTTCACAAGACATCCATGAACTTTTTTTTTTTGGCTGCAGGGGAAACATCACATATTGTTCCGATTCTCGAGTAACAGTCTCGGCCCAAATCCTTACATGCGATACAATACAGTTGTAGTGTCCTCCGTCCATTATCTGGTATTTGCTCGCAAACTGTTCAGCTGAGTCTCGCAGCACTATGGACGAGTGAGTGTATCCGCACAGAAGATATCATTTCACAGTCAAGCCGCTTATATACACACTCGTGTTCAGAAAAAAAACAGGAGACCTTGAACGACTAGAGTTAGGACCTTCCTGATCACAGCATATGTACATTAGTAAGTTCTGGAATAGTGATTAGCAGTTGAACCATGTCGGCACGCGGGTCCAAGTTCAGCACCGATATCGTGGTGCTACAATGCCTACCGGTAAAATGTGTCTGCGGCTCTCGTTGTCGTTACAGACAGAAGGTAATGGGCCAGTGTAACTTGAGCAGAAATGCAGGATGCCTCGCAGACGTATGCACTAACCGTACCGTCAAATCAGTGAGCTTGAAAGAGGGCGCGTTATTGGCGTGAGGGAATGCGACGCATCCAACCGGGAAATTGTTGCTCATGTGTGACGATGTATTTTAGCAGTGCAACGGATGCGTGCACGATGTTTCACGGAAGGCCGAAGAACACGTCGAGATGGGTTAGGTCACACCACCATAACCCCCCCCCCCCCCACCCCTGAGAAGATCGACATCTCATCCGAATGACATTGCAGGACAGGTCTGCGTCCTCCTCGGCTCTGGCACAACAGTGGAACGGTGTAACACATCGTACACTACCAGAGGTGACAGTCTGTCACCGTTTATTATTGCACTGGTTACGTGTGCGTCGTCCACTTCTCCTCCTACCTTTGTCAAACGTGCAAAAACATGCTAGACGTCAATGGTGTGCGTAACGACGTCACTGGGGACAGGAGTGGCATCAGATAATGTTTTCGGAGGAATCCAGGTTCTGTTTGTTTGAAAATGTTAGTAATATTTTGATTCACCGCAGGCAGGGGGAGCATCATCACATTGCATTCGCACTAGTCATACAGCGCCAACTCATGGCTTTATGGTATGGGGTGCTATTGGATACAATCAAAAATCACTGTTGGAACATGTCCTGGACACTGTGACTAATGTAACCTTCGTGAATAATATCGTGCAACCCGTAGCCATATGCTTCCTGCACAACTCCCCAGACGCCTTTTTTCAGCAAGACAGTGCACGAACACATGTTGCTGTTCACACACGTGCCTTCTTGCTGTCACAGGGTGTCAGCCTTTTGTCCCAGCTTGCAGATCACCAGACTTGTGGCCAACTGAAAATGTGTGGGATATGGTGAAACGACAGATGCAGCGGTAAGACCCAATGCCAACCACCACAGATGAACTTTGGAACCAGGTGAATGGCGCATGGATGGCCTTGCCACAGGGCGCCATTCCCGCCTTATACGTGTTATGTCAGATGGCCACTTGTTACGACTTCTGCAGTACTTGTTATGGCCGTTTGCTACTTGTTACGACTTCTGCAGTACTCGTTAGCAGCAGACACAGTGGCTGCGCCAAAGACTGAGACGGCGTGGAGTTTTACTACTATTTATTGAGCTTTCTTTACAATTTCTCCCTCGTCGTCGCTGCCCAGCCCTGCAGATCCTTCCGCCTGGCTGCTGTTGCGCGCGCCACCAGTGCTCCGCTGAAGTCAGGATGCCCTGAGGTTGAGATGAACTCGTCGCCGCTCGGCACCCCCACGGAGCCGCTTCGCCGTGAGGTCAGCTGCCGCCGCCTGCTGCACCGGGGGCTGGGAAGCCGTCAGTCGCGATGTCCGCGAGCTCCCGTCATGGACGAACCACGCGCCGTGGGGCCGGGTTGCCGTGGAGTCCGGGCGTCAGTCCCTGGCGGCACATGTGCCCAAGACTGCGCTGCGACCGGTCCTGCTGGAACTTCTCGCTGTAGTTAGTCAGCCATGGTGCCGACCGGACTCGGGCCGACCCCCAGAGCTGAAGTAGACATCTGGCGGCGAACGGATGACTCCTGCGAGCAGGAACAGATTTCCGGAATCGTCACCTACGAAGATTGAACATTCGGACACGGACCACGTCAGTCCTCAGATCCGAACTGCTTCCTGATGGCCTCTGTCCGTTGCTACCTGCGCTCCACTATTTATATCCGACAGGAGGACGTATTTTACCCTCGGAGGCAGCTTCTTGTTATTACTCCCACAATATATTGCAGCGTAACTTAGCGTGCTGGCCTCACTTCCCTTACTCAGCACTCTCCAGGCTCCGCTCGGCAGTCGGTCAGCATGCGTCCTAGCGTCAGCCGGTTGGTAGACTGCAACTGTCAGCAAGGCTGTCTGTGCCGCGCCTACTTCGCAATGCCGTGATCGCCGGCCCCCTCTGTTTTGCCATTCTCCACTGCGTGAAGCAACGCTTACTACATGTGGCCGCAACATACGTGTCGATGCCATCACGCATGGAAGACGTTATAAGAGCTCATGATAGACCCTCTCCCTACTAGGCAACAGGAAACATGCCGAACCGAGGTGACCAAAATGCTAATCATTTCTTCAGAACATACTGATGTACATGTCCTGTGAATATGAACGTCTTGTCTCTAGTCGCTCAAGGTTATTTGTTTTCTTTTTTTCTGAACATGAGTGTACATATTTATATGTGTTTATACATATAAACGTATTTTCCCTCTATAAAAAAAAACTGGTAGTGCGTTTCATTCCCGGTTCTCAGTGGGGGCAGGCTATGTGATCCAGAAGCGTTAGATGCCA
The DNA here is from genome assembly GCF_023864345.2 of Schistocerca serialis cubense. NCBI lineage: Eukaryota > Metazoa > Arthropoda > Insecta > Orthoptera > Acrididae > Schistocerca > Schistocerca serialis. The sequence goes on from NC_064639.1 coordinate 695,897,894, forward strand.
AAAGAATACTTCTGTTGGCTTTATAATTTTGTTTCCTGGGACAGATATTTCTTTTGAGGAAGCTAACAATTTTCTAGGCAATCATCTTCGAAGAACCACTCGTTCTTAGTCAAGGAATTACCCTCAGAAAATAGTTCAATATTTAAAAAACTAGACGAATGAAGGTTTCTTGGAAAGGTGGTCCGCGTAATACTACAAATGTTACCAGGTAGATTGTTGACTAAGAACGTTGGGTTCACCGACGATGGATTAATGTAATAATTTTTGTTGCACTTGAAGACGCGGCTGTAAGCCGTGAAACTGGTTATGTGGTCAATTAAAACCAAGTTTTAGCAGCTTTCAGCGTTGTTTCCAGTCATCACGACCTTCATCAGCTGCGGATGCCCTCCATATGAAATTGTTTCTAGGATTTTAGAGGCTAAATAATGAGGTGGTGTCTCTACCGTGGGTAAAATCTACTCTGAAACGGTAGAGACACCATCTCATTAATTAGCCTCATTAGTTTTCAATAAACTTCTTTTCAACTTCTTTGGTAGCAGCTAAATTATCAGTGAAATTAATCACAACACGCTTCCGCTTAGTCGCCACAGCACAAAAATATACACACAACGGAAGTAAACAACCATTTGAACGTTCTGTTCTTGGCAGTGGTGCTGTATTTAGATTAATGAGTCGCTGGATGGGGAAGCAACTCAGGGGCAGGCGTTCACCTCTCCCCCTACAGCCATAGTCCGGCATACACTCCCTCTCGGTTTATTTCCGTTCACTACAGTATTAATTTTTTGGATTTGCGGTTTACGGAGGAGCTTCGGACGACCTAGGTTTCGGATGATCCGTGTTCGGTTATTCGGGGTTTACAGTCTGAATTCGTTTCGGTTGCATTAGCCTAGTTTTCGTTCTGTTTCGAGAAAATAAGTTCGTATCGATACCTCGTTGACAAAGAACGCCGCCGATATGAATGTAACTTTACTCAGTGAGCATTTTCTTGTAACTGTTTGAACGGGAGCAGAAAATCATTTTCACGGAATCGACAGAGTAACGATTCGAAGGGCTTCGTTGAGTCTTTCCTTCTGTTGGTACTGTTGGTACACCTTTAAGTCCAAAGTTAGCCTCACAAAATGGCAAAGAGAGAACTGTCCTATCTAAAACTTCGACTACGAACCATACGCTAGAGTTTTAGAGAAACAACGAGCTGTGCTATTAACATATTCACGAAATTTCTTGCTGATAGTTACATAACGTTTTCTAGGTCAGAGCTGACACGTAACTAGTTGTTTTAAGAGCGAAATACGTTTCAGGGCAGGGTTCCTCATTCTTTCGTGGCATCACATGGTCCCCCTGTACGCTTCTCGTTTACGAACCATGAGGGGCAAAAGGAATGAAACGTTGTTGGCTGTAGCCACAGAAAAGGGAGCACTGTTCACAGTAGCTAGTAATGAAATTTGATCTCAGTCGATGATTAGTTTTGGAAACTATACAGAAAAGCGAAATAGAGCTTCTGCGCCTCTCGGGGGGCCTCTCTGTAGCTGAAAATTGCCAGCAGCTCGAAAGAAACGTATAACCAATAATTGAATTATCTCTGCGCTTCGGTGTAACTCTGTCTTCCTTCTCCTCTCTCCTCTCTCTCTCTCTCTCTCTCTCTCTCTCTCTCTCTCCCCTTTTCCTCGTAATTCCGAGTTTTCCGGTTTTGTTTGTACATTTCATTGTTTGTTAGGCAAATTGTACTATCAGCATTAGTTGCGGTACGTTTGTAGCTGATAATCATTTCTCTCAGTTGTAGACTACGATCTTATAAGTCATCCCGCTCGTGAAACAGCACATGATGTTTGGATTCCAAAACAGGGGCAAGCTAGTCCTAAATTTATGACTTGTGGCACGCGCTTTCTCAATACACCGTATCTAATCTACTGACGCTGATATATTAATTCTGCTGACTGGTTATGTCTGTCCAAGTAAATGGTTTCTGAGACTACATGTTCACCTGATTTACGTCCTGGCTTACATTCTGTACATCTGCCGATCACTTGAACCTGCGGAATACGGTTGTCGTAGTTCCGTGTATTTATAACTTTGTCTTGAATTATTATTCTTGAATTGACGTAACAAAGCACTCAACCTCAGGGAACAACACCATCCAGAGGTCACTATGAGGATTCATTTCGGTCGACAGATGGTTCATATAAAAGGAGGACATATTTTTCATACCGAAGTGCATCCTCTCACGTTGTTATTCTCTCTTGATCATTTGACAGTTTAGCTCCACGATAAATGCAGTTGTTTCAACTTCCGCAACCTGATTATTACTCTACTTTCGATCTCTAGAAACGTCTTTTCATTTTCAGTTCGAGACCTCTATGAAGCTTGAGGGTGTTCAACGTTCTTCTCCTTCTGCCATTTCATGACAAACAAAGTCGATCAATGGGTGTAGTTAATTAAAATTTTTCAACAGTTTTCATGTCTTTCCGAGAAACATTAGTATTCTTTCAGCTGTTTCATGTTCTGCTTGACTATCTTCAAGTTGACGCAGGAATGTGTGTGTTCTTTTGTATCTTCACCCTTCACCATACCGCTGCGGTCTCTCATCTCTTCTTTGTTCTGTTGTCTGTAGAAACCTTCTTCTTCAGTCTCTGTCTCTGGAAGACAGATTTTTAGAAATTCTGGAATCGGGGACTTTTTTTATTGCGTCGATGGATATGTTGTCTTAGATACTTTTCGGGAGACCCTACCATTCGTAGCTACACAGGTGTTCTTTTGATGCCTCAATTTTCCTTGTGGGGTTTAATATTTGGTCTTATTTTTATCTGCAGTACGTGGGCTGCCATTTCAGTTTAGCAACAGTCACAGCAGAACAGAGGATATCCACGTGTATGTAGTCCTCCAAGCAGTAGTATATTAGCTGCGATTCATTGGCAGAACACTTAGAAGATGCAACAGGTCTAATACAGAGACTGCTTACACCACGCTTGTCCGCCCTATTCCGGAGTATTGCTGTGCGGTGTGGGATCCGCATAAGGTGGGACTGACGGATGACATCGAAAAAATTCAAAGAAGGGCAGCTCGTTTTGTATTATCGCGAAATAGGGGAGATAGTGTCACAGACATGATACGTTAATTGGATTTGCAATCATTAATACAAAGGCGCTTTTCGTTGCGACAGGGTCTTCTCGTGAAATTTCAATCACCAGTTTTCTCCTCCGATTGCGAAAACATTCTGTTGGCTCCCACCTACATAGGGAGAAATGATCATCACGATAAAATAAGAGAAATCAGGGCTCTCACAGAAAAATTTTTGTGCTCGTCTTTCCTGCGTGCCGTTCGAGAGTGGAACGGTAGAGATATAGCTCGAAGGTGGTTCATTGAACCCTCTGCCAGGCACTTTATTGTGAATAGCAGAGTAATCACGTAGATGTAGATGTTGCCTGTAGCATTCATTGAGAAGTAAGTGAGGGAGTAGGGTATTGGTTAGACTGTTCTGCGGTCTGGAAGTAACTAGCAGAACACAGAGATACAAATGCAGAGGTTGTTGCTGTTTGGAAGTGTGAGTGTTTAAAGATTGATTAGGGAAGTGTAATGAATTTCAGGTAATCTTGCTGTGTTGCTTGCTCGCGTGTAATTTATGAGTTTGTGAAAGCGAAATTTTCGGTAATTTTCTCTTTGTTCACTTGGGTCAGTTAGCTCAAAGGCAATCAAGTAAAATTATCTGTTCATACGGTTTGCGCTCAGAATTATAGATGCACCACTCGTTTATAATTCTATTAACTAATTTCGAGGCGGAGTCATATTTTTTGTAAGATGTGATTTTTGTAAAGACAGTTGCAATTGTTAAGGAATGAGGTTCGCAATATAGTTGTGAATGCTAGTCTCGTTTTCGGTCATTTAACAAGTCGAGTTTCTACCACCGTCTCCGCACAAAAGTTTTATCTTCTAATTGTGTGTCACCGTATTACACTTGTGGAACACAGTAATTAAAAGTAAAGCATGATGTGCTTGGTGTTGCATTGCACTGGGCAGGGTTTCTTTTCTTTAGCTGCTTTGCTGCTGCGCTGCATTTATATATTTACCACTTCCGAGCTGTACCTAGGTTCCGTTGTCACAGGGTAAGTAATGATAATTTGCTAGCGCTAATTTAACTTTACAGTAAGGACACAATTAAATCATTCACAGTCAAGTGCTGCATTCCAAAATATTTCCAGGGTCAGTTTGGGTAAAGTTCTGTTCGGATCGCATTACTTACTTATTCTTAGAGTACAGTGTTAAATTCGCACGTGCTAAAATTTAGTGTTGGGAATTTTACTCAGTCAGATTGTGTACGTAAAATTATAGAGCATTTTAATAGAAGCATTTTGAACACTTATTCTTTAAAAAAAATCGAATTGTAATTGCATCTACAATTTTTTCCGTTAATTTTGTGTGTTGCAACTGCCAGTCTCGCACTGTGATATCATAAATTCTAGCACTGTTCACTGAACTGTACGATACATAATTTCACTTGACAGCTACTTTAGGATACAGGTTCACATTTTCTACAGGTTAATTATAATGAAGTTACATAGTTTCAGCTTGATTTGGCGACTCTTTTATCAGACAGCTTTTACATAATCACTCTACTTGTGTTGTTCAGGTTCACATTCTCTACAGATAAACACGGAAGTTTAAGAATAGGAAACCAGTTTAGTTTAGAGCAACTATCTAGAACAACACACTGGTGAAAACCTCCACATTTGAAATGACACAAAATAATTCAGCATATCTATTTCGCTATATGTATTTATTTATATGTACATATATACTCCGCAAATTGTTGTGAGTGCGTGCCAGAGGTGTTGTAGCTACACTTGGTCGCCAACGTGTATGTTGACAACAAACACTGAGATTGCGCCGATGTCAGTGTAAACAGAGGCGCAGCTCCCAGTCTAACTTCAGGCACACTTACCATAAACGCATGTACTAAAATGATTACAGTTCTTTTTCCAAAACATAAATTTATTCAGTGACACACTAATACTCAACTTCAAGAGGTTGTGGTACAATATTCCTAGCCTGTAAGAGCCCGACTCTGAAGCTAAGTCGAGCTGGTGCAAACTGCAGTCTCATCCAGCGTAGCCAGTGCCTTGGTGGTGTCACGCATTGCCGAAGAGCGGCAGATCCTCCTTCGGACAGGCGAGTTGCAATGAACTGGAGCGGTAGCAGTGAGGGCTCACAGTGATTCTAAGCTTCGCACCATTTGTTCCACGTGATGCGAAACGTGAAACATGGTTCCCCTACGCTAATGGTGTATGCGCATGTCGCTAGAATTTGATTATGGTTCCGCAACGCCTGCCGATTGGGACGTCCAGTGTAGCTTGCGTTGTTTGAGGGAAGTCTAACGTGCAGGAGTCACTATACCGTCCTCATTCCACCCGCCCCTCCCCCATTTGCAAGGGAATGACGCGTATAATTTTTGTTTTTCAGGTGCTACTATTGTGGGCAGACGAGATCGACCTCCATGCAGACCTCCGTGCTGTCACTGCTGGGCTCAAACTGAATAGGCTCTAATTGCAGCAGGACATGGGGGCTGGTTGACGGCTTGCAGTCCTGCCCCAGCCTTAAACCAAAGATACCTAGAATCTTTAATGAGGAGGATTTCGGAAGTAGAAAGTTACACAGATGGTATATTAGTTCAGGTAGTGAAATCGATGAACAGACAACGTAGAGAAGTTGTTTAAAATAATACTAAATGCTCTTTCTTTCCGGAGGAAATAATCTCGGACACATACTGTCTAGATAAGGTATATGTCATGCTACCGAACAGCTGCAAGCCATTGCAAATAGTTACAATTAGTCTTAGGTTAAAAGGAAATCTTTTATATCTGTAGAGGCCAAATGGTGTGTTTTCTTTTCTCTACCTAAATCTGCCGTTTTATCTTCAGCTCTTGGGAAATTTTTTCTCGGTTGAGTGGCTTTCGGGACGTTCACTTTTAGCCGTGTCAGTAGGGGAATGTCAGTTACGACGGTGCGAAGGTAAGGACAGCACAACAACCACTCTCCGAGCGAAGATAATATCCGACCCGGCCAGAAATCAAACTCGGGCCCCTTCGCTTAGCAATCCGCCATGATGACCACGCAGCTACCGAGGCGGATGAGCTCCCGGGATTGGATACGTATCAGTTACGGACTCTGCATTCACAGTTGATTTGAAGCCACAACATAGTCGCAGCTTGCTGTTCGATTCTTCCTCTGCCCATTGAGTCAGTGATTCATATCTGACATTTCCTTCTAACCTGATTCCTGTTTGATCTGCTCATACGTAAGAGATGGGTCTAGCCTTACAAAATGTGCTATTACTTTAGGGTTAATGGTTAACTGTACCTGATAAGCTTTGAACCTTCGAATGGTTTCATAAAAACTGCGTTTGTACTTTGTACAGCAACTTGCACATTGTTTCTTCTCATCCTTTACATGTATTAGATTTGCTGAATTTTGGACTGTAAACACGGGTTTCTCAGGGAAGTCGAGTCCTATGATGTTGATAGACGTTGGAGACTACATCGAGAGCAGTATTGTTTGTACTACGTGCTCATACTGTACAGCGCCCTGTTAGTTTAGTCTTTTGGTCACCATAGCTTGCCAGTATACCCTTAAATGTGATTAAATGAAGTGATCCAACAAATCCAAGAGCTGCACAACTGGTTACAATTTTTGAAGAACCTGCATCAACTTGGAATTGTTCCGACGTGTACCAGTACTACTTTACCACCATTCTGTACTACTTTCTACAACCTATTTTCGAATTATTTATCGAAACGTTCATAGTCTTTCTTACAGACATTCTACTTGATATCCCTACGTTATTTTTGTAGGCATACTTTCGCCTTGTGCCCCTTCTTACGACAGTTAGCGTTTTTGTAATGCGATACTTTCCTGTAATGTGTAATGAAACACTCGGCGCATGATTTTACTCTATTTCGCCTCTCGTGATTCGCATTTCTAACTAATTTTGTATTTCCTCCCTTTTTATCGACTTTTTGTACTCATATCTTCTAGCCTCCCCTTCAAAATTTCTGGGGCCGTTAAGTTCGGTTATGAAAACATTGCTCTACCATTGTTAGAGCCCTTGTTTTGTCTGCTCAGATGCCTTCATTACGGCTAAACAGTCTTAGACTGTTGGGTTATTTAACCTAATTAGGTCGTTTCTCAAAGTGGTGTCTGGAGCATTATCCTCCCTCTCTCTTATGATAGTTATTTTTCCCCTGGTTTTGATAAGCACACTCTCCTGAATGTTCCAAATAGATTCCAGCGGCTGTATTATAATGTCTATCTGAAAATATACTGAACACAGATTATTGCTCTTTAACATCCTTTCCGGAGAAAATTGGCTAGAAAGTGCGCTTATGCTACTCATCACATTCTGGAATTTAAGCATTTTGTATTGAAGTGTTGAACTTTACTGAATTTTCTTGTTGCTGTGGGGTCCTAAACTACTGAGTCCTTGATGCTGTACATAGACTGTCGAACTGCATTATGTCCTGGTGTTCTCATCGTCCAAATGGAACTGCTGTAGCTATACCTCATCGCCAACGTGTATGTTGAGACAACAAACACCGAGGCGCCGCCACTGTCAGTGGAAATAAGGGCACTACTACCAATCAAACATCAGGCACGCATACCTATAGCACAACTGCTGAAATGAATACATATCTGTTTTCAGAAACACGTTTTTCTCAAAGGTACACACATACTCAACTTCAAGAGGTCGTTCTACAGTATTCTTGTGACAATTCTGCTCTGAGACTAAGTCCAACTGGCACAGTGTCCCGTCTTCTGGGTATTACCGTGGTGGTGTCACGCATTGTCGAAGAGCGGCAGGTTGTCCTTCGGACAGATGAGCTGCGATTAACTGGACTGGTACCGGCGAGGGCAACCGGAACTGAAACTCTGACGAGCTCTCACTGCAACTGTCGCAGGAACACACTCACGAATACTGTCTCCCAATTACGCCATGGAGCGTAATGTTGATACTCGTACTAAGCTTCGCAATATCGTTCCACGTGAAACACAGTTGTGGTCAGCTGACGACGTATAGGCAAGTCGCTTGAACTTGCTGGTGGACTCTGTTCACGTGGCGTCTCGGCATTCCTGCGTAGCGTGCGCTGTTTGAGGAGCTGCGATTTACGGTCACATCGAAAGGGTACAGTACTTAGCGTTGTACCTCATCTTAGGAGTTTTTCTCGTTTCATTCCCGTACAGAGCGCAGGAAGAATGGTTCTTTAAAAATTACTTTGTATACTGTAATTAATCTTACTTTGGCTTCGCGGTCTCTGCGGTTGAAAAGGAAGGCTAATGGACATTCCGAGATTTTTACTTACCTCATACTGGTTCTTGAAACTTGGTAAATATGCTTACGCGGAATAACTGGCGTCTATCTTAAGGTGTGTGAAAATTCAAGTTTTTCAGCATTTCCATGAAGCTCTCCCTTGGTTCAAAAAGACCTGTCACCATTGTAACCCCTTTCTTTGTACACATTCAGTACCCCCTTGAAAATCCTATCTAATAGGGCTCCAACACATGTGAGCAGTATTCTAAGATGGGAGCCTCACGTTTTATGTAAGCATTCTCCTTTGTAGACCATCGTTTTTACAGTATACTGAAAACGAAACTAAGTCTGCCATTTGCTTTACCTACAACACAGCCCATGTAATTCAATCCATTTTCATAGTGTAAAGTTATTTGAGTTGATGCAACTAGAAGACGCATTTTCCGTTTTCAGCACCAGTCTGTTAGTAGGGAGTAATTGTAGAGGACAGGCGTGTTACAAATCCTATGAAAGTGAGCATATTAGCAAGTTTTAGGAGGGACTTTTCTCATCGACTGGCTTAGCAAAGTGTCTGAAATTTCACGAATATAGTGAAATGTTGTTACGAAATGGACATTAATGAAAAACCGAGTACTGCCAGTGATAGACAAGTTAATGATAATGGCGAGTGGAGCGTTTAGAGATAGTCAGAAGGTTTTTGCATCGTAAAGGCAAGGTACGTCTTTTTGACTATCGCTTTAGAACGACTGATGCAGTAGGAGAGAAAAAGCAAACCTAAAAAGGGTATAAGTTTATTGCGGGGCAATTCCGCAGTTACAGTGTAGTTACAGTTTGTCTAAATCACCTGTGTTGTGATTGAAGATTAAATACATCATGCTGAATGCCTATAATCAGATAATGAATCGCGCTTCTTCGAATGAAGGTGATTTGAGAAAAGCGTTCAACGCTGTAATGACTGTGCGGAATTCAGGGAAGAGGAATGTGTAGAATGTCTGGAACTTTACTCTAAAACCCGATCTAAAGCTGACTGGTTACAACGTCCAGTCTGCAAACGGTGGCTGCATGAAAACTGTTCAGTTTACAATAACATGTGTACCCTTTGCGGAAGAAATGAAAAGGTAAAGCAGCAAAAATTACAGTTGCACAAAAGTAGAATAATACTTCCCGTCTTGTAGTTGCTTTGTTTGTTTACTTGCCTACCGACTGGCTTGAGTCCGTAATAAAAGTTTCATGAGGCAGTAGTAACTAGTACGGTAGACTTGTCTTTATAATTAAACGAACCAATTCCAAACTACACTCATGGTGCATCTCTTCTACCCATGGTGCATCATCTTAGTTACATCATAATGACAGGTGTCCGTCTGTACCATCTACGAATACCCCTTTCCTGGTAAGACTGGCACACTGTGTTTGTAGACGAAGTGCCCCTTGATGTACTTATCTGAGTGTCTCCTGTTCCTCTACCTGCAGACTACTGGTACTACTGTTTATGTTACTGATTCTATGAATACTATCGCTACATTTCTCTGATTGTTTCGTCATTAGGACCATAATTTCCTTGTGGAACTAGTACATCTAAACTGTTGAAGGTTATTTCCGGTAGTAGATCCGTCCTGAAACTGCCTTGGTCGTCAGACAATTTCTACTGTATTCCTCGCACACAGGACGTCTGCAGCGGCCCTCACTGTGGCAATCGATTCCACGATTCAGAATGGGCATATTGGTTGGACTAGCCTGGTATACACTCTGGAACATTTCCTTTAGTGGCCGCTGGCATCAGTTATCATCTTCCCATATGTACGAAATGTGGACTGGCAGGTTTGGCACCATTCTGACATTTGGCCGAACCTTTCACAATTTTCTGAAACATCTTGACAGATTAAAACTCTGCGCCGGACCAGGAATAGAACCAAGAACCTTGCCTTCACACCACTGCATTGTGAGTTGTGCGCAGGTACCTCAGTCGGTAAGAGCATTGTGCGTGAAAGGCAAACTTCTGGGTTCGAGTTCCGGTGCGGCACACAGTTTTAATATGTTAGCAAGTTTCAAGAGAGCTCACACAACGGTTTGTCCCCCAGGCCTTTCTGTATCGTCCAGGGCTGGAGGTAAGTGGTGTACTGGCAGGGTGACTTTAACTGGGATGATTAAGAGCTTGTCATTATCAGCCAGCGGTCGGTTTGTTGGTGGCGTCAGCCGTTCCTGGCTTTCACGATGAGTTACGGAGAAAGCAGCATCTGAGTGACAGCTGTCAGCTTGTGCAGCTGCGCCCAAGCGGGACTGCGCCACCGGGTCAGTCTCCTTTGAGCAGTGACGTTGACTAATTGTCACCCTTTATGCGCCTTGACGCTCCCTCAAGTTTAGTACCAGTTAGCCACATCAGGGATAGCAGATAAAGTGTCCTCTAGTAGTCTCATTTCTCCCACGACAGCCTGTAAAAATCATCCAGGTCACGCAATTTTGATAGGTTTTGAGGCTCGCCAATTCAACTATTAGCACTTTTCATTAGTCTCGAGTAACGTTTCTTTTTCTACGCTAAAAACCACACACTTAACAAAAGTTTTCTCTCTACGTGCATTTCTGGGTGTTGATTACTTTGCCCGTACCTCTCCCACAGTTTGCAAAACTACGTGCCTTAGAGTTGCAAAGCCTTATGCCCGTTCAGGCAGAGCTCTGGCTTATCCGTTGCGCTCCATCGCCGACCTTATGGGCAACAATCTGAGAGAGGTCCCTCATGCAGCTACAGTGGCACTTGGCGGGAGGGGAGGTGGGGGGGGGGGGGGCACTCAGGGCACCATTGCCTGCTGAGATGTTTACGTTTCCGTCCTGCACTTTTAGGCCTCCTTTGGACAGACAAACTGCAATGCGGAGGTCGTTCGAGGTTTGTCATTTCTGATAAAAATATCGAAATTTGTACTACATGATACTCAATTGTGTGCAACTGAAAATTTATAAAACAGCTCACATCCCAGACTTATCAGACAAAGAGAATGACACATTGTACACGACTAATTAAGAATCTTTATCAGAAGTGGGGAACATGTTTAATGCTACTGAAAACGAATGTCTATAACGAATTTTTCAGTAGCAATTAAATTGCTTTAAAAAGAGTACAACAGATTTTGTGAGTCGATTTGCGACTCTGCATATCACGTGGATCAACCATATCACCCTAAGAACGAAATAACAATGATTTCTGCGAAGAGAAGCCAGTCGCATTAGACGCGAATGTGACGAAAACAATTTTCTCTCCCCAAATTTTATGCTCGGTGGTTTTTTGGATGCAAAGGAGATTTTTCATATTGCCTTACAAAAAACTATATCTTTGACCCAAAAACAGTTAATATTAATAAGAAACCATAACAGCTATATCGATACACATTTGTTATATCACCAACGGTTTCGTCATCAGGTTACACTCGCAATAGCCTTCATGACCAATCCCCACAGAGATGTGCCATTACCATAGCTTAAGAAGTCTATTCACCTTACCGTAACGTTAAGAGCAATTTCTGGAACATAATACTCCGTAGACAGCCTGACAGAAACATGAAGAACAGTGAAAGAGGCTACTTGGCAAGCTGTGTACACTGGACTGTCCAATGAATAGGGAATACTGCTGCTTGGTCACGCAATCTATAGAGAAGCGCAGTGTTAGATTCTATTTATCACAGAGAAACCGCCACCGATCCGGATGTTTTTCGTCCTCGCTTGGCACAGATGATCACAGGGCAAGAGGTCTGTCTCGTTCGCCGGAAGCTTTTAAGCGTCGCATCAACAGAGAAGTTTGTGTTACGGGAGTGATAGAATCCCCGCTGCCATGCTCTAAATGCTCTTCACTTTAATCACGGATTCGCACAACGTTCTGTGTGTTTAACAGTGACGTGTTGATTTCTTGCTTGTGCCTTTTGAACAGTACAGACAAGAGAAAGGCTTCTATCAACACAACTGCTGAGAAGTAGAACAGTATAAACGTAAATGAACTGTTGTCGTACTCTTGTTTCTTAGTCTAAATACAGTACGGTGCCGTAAACAATCACCCGACATACGAGGGCGTGCTGAAAAGTAATGTCTCCCAATTTTCTTATTGTCTCCTCAGAATCGGGTGAGGTATTACATGTGTCGCGGCCGACTTTCCCGGTTCGCTGATGCAAGTTGCAACCCTCTGCTGCTAGAGGGCTCCTAATTGTAGAGTACAACGTGGCGGTGTGTAACGTAACTATGTCGGTGCGTGAGAAACAGCGTGCTCTAACTCCCCAGGAAATCGAGAGCACGAATTGGAAGAGTTTGTCTACACGTGGAGCACTCTCTTCTTCAGCGTAACAATGTCAGACCACACACGAGCGCCGCGACTTCCGCAACATTCCGACGTCTTGCGTCCACTCTCACAGCTCATGATCCACACAGTTCCGTCTTGGCCCTATCCGATTTTCATCTGTTTCCAGAACTTTTCGGGGACTTCATTTTGATAGAGACGAAGCGGTGATAGCAGAGGTGAGGCTGTGGCTCCGTCAAAGAATTGAAACATTCTACAGTGACGGTGTCAACAAAGTTGTCTCGTTCATTGCCAGTGAGAATATGTTCAGGAATAAATATGTAGACATGAAGAATAACGATGTAGAATGTTAATAAAATTTGTTTTATTTAAAAAGTGTTAAGAGTTTTCATATAAAAAATTCGGAGGTATTACTTTTCAGCACGGTCTCGTATTTCGGCTAGGCCGTCTCAGTTAGCCCTGTGCGGTTTTCACTTGATGCAGATTAGTTCAACTAAGGCTTTAGTGAAGTAATCTCTGTGAAAAAGAAATTTCCCAGCGATTTAGAACTAAAAGCCGTGACGTATGGTAATGTGTAGTTGAACACGTATGGGATACTATAATTCCACGCCGTTCTGCACGCATTAGCGCAGACCCTGACGATGTCGGTTCGTCGTCCCTTCATTGCAGTTTTCCGATCAATTATTCATAAAAAAGGCTGTCAAGACGACCGCTCGCATTAAGCGGGAGATCTGGGTTCGAGTTCAGGTCCGGCACAAATTCTGCCCTATTTCCATTGATTCATGAGGTTAACGTCATTGAAAACCTTTGAATAGATACACTATGTGATGAAAAGTATCCGGACACCACTAAAAATACGTTTTGCATATTAGATGCATTCTGCTGCCACCTACTGCCAGGTACTCCATATTAGCAACCTCCGTTGTCATTAGACATCGTGAAAGAGCAGAATGGGGCGCTCCGCGGAACCAAGGGACTTCGAGCGTGGTCAGGTGACTGGGTGTCACTTGTGTCATACGTCTGCACGCGAGATTTTCACACTCCTTAACATCCCTAGGACCACTGTTTCCGATGTGATAGTGAAGTGGAAACATGGATGGACAGGTACAGCACAAAAGCGTACAGGTCGACCTCATCTGTTGACTGGCGGAGACCGCCGACATTTGAAGAGGGTCGTAATGCGTAATAGGTAGACATCTATCCAAACCATCACACAGAAATTCCAGACTGCATCAGGATCCAGTGAAAGTACTATGACAGCTAGGCGGAAGGTGAGAAAACTTGGATTTCATGATCGAGCGGCTGCTCATACGCCACACATCACGCCGGTAAATGCCAAATGCTTGGTGTAAGGAGCGTAAACACTGGACGATTGAACATTGGAAAAACGTAGTGTAGAGTCACCAATCAGGGTACAAAATGTGGCAATGCGATGGCAGGGTGTGGGTATGGCGAATGCCCGGTGAATGTCATCTGCCAGCGTGTTTAGTGTCAACAGTAAAATTCGGAGGCGGTGGTGTTACGGTGTGGTCGTCTTTCTCATGGAGGTGGCTTGCACCCCATGTTGTTCTGCGTGGCACTATCACAGCACACGCCTACAATGAGGTTTTAAGCACCTTCTTGCTTCCAGTGTTGAAGAGCAGTTCGGGGATGGCGATTGCATCTTTCAACACGATCGAGCACCTGTTTATAATGCACGGCCTGTGGCGGAGTGATTACACGACAATAACATCCCTGTAAGGACTGGCCTGCACAGAATCCTGACCTGAATCTAATAGAACACTTTTGGGATGTTTTGGAACGCCGACTTCGTGCCAGGCCTCACCGACCGACATCGATACCTCTCCTCAGAGCAGCACTCCTGAAGATTGGACTGCCATTCCCCGAGAAAGCTTCCAGCACCTGATGCCTGCGAGAGTGGAACCTGTCATCAAGCTGAGGGTGGGCCAACACCTTACTGAATTCCAGCATTACCGAAGGAGGACGCCACAAAGTTGTAAGTCATTTTCAGCCAGGTGTCCGGATACTTTTGATCACATAGTGTATTTTGTTTCAGTGATGTTTGTAGTAATATTTCATACGACATGACATGGTGTGTTGATGTGATTCTTCTTCGATGTTCTGCTTACGTATTCTACCGCTATAAGATCTATAGGTACTTACATAAAATATCCTTAAAATATACTTGTTAGGTGGCCCATATTCTCTGACGGTCACGACAGACAATGACTAGTACCTATTCTTTTTCTCGAACGTGTCTTTCCCAAGGGGCCCGTCTCTCTATACAAATTACCCATCCACAAATGTGAAGCCACGTGAAGCTCTTCCTCTTACTGTGGACGGATTTCACCTGCAGCCCTCAACGGTTTACTAGTTCTGTGCCTCAGTGTAGCGTAGAAACATGTCGCGGACCACGCTGAAAAGATCCGCTGGGAAACGTCCATCTGCTTGTTGCGTCCATAATGTCGCAACCAAACAATACGAACCTACGTATAACATCTGCATGAGGCAGAAAGTACTTTTCCACTGTGCCTCACTGCAATTACTCTATTCTTCTCTCCGCGGTCACCAAGGAGGGATACGTAGGGGCCTATAGCGCAGTCCTAGATTCCTCACCTGATGTTGCTTCGCGAAACTTTGTAAGTAGCGTTTAGTGAATTAGTGGTCTTTTCCAAGCGTCCACCAGTGAAGGTATCTCTGCAATTTTTTTAAAAGCTTACTCAACGGTTAAACATGCCTGTGACCATTCGTGCTTCACTTCTTTGCAGTCATTCAATATCTCCCGTTGACCTACTTGGTAAAGGCCCCACACACTCGAGCGATATTCTAGGAAGGGACGGACAAGTGTTTCGTTATCGGTCTCCTACCAGACTAGCTGCATTTACCCGGTACGCTACTAGTAAACCAAAGTATGCCGACTGATTTAGTAATGATAGAGCTATCTGATGGTTCCATTTCACTTCCCCACAAAACGTACGTTTCCGTTGGGTGGCTGCAGCGAATGAATGGTTGGCCATTGTACTCGTATACACGGAGAATCTAGTAAAGTATGAGTCATTAATATCAAGAACAATCCGAGTGCCCATCAGTATTCATATCGATAAGATGAGCTCATTAGCACTTCACAGCAGCCTGAATGACGAAACTGACAATGTTACGCGGAATAAACAATGGAAATCATTACGCTAAATCAACAAATGGTTCAAATGGCTCTGAGCACTATGGGACTTAACATCTGAGGTCATCAGTCCCCTAGAACTTAGAACTACTTAAACCTAACTAACCTAAGGACATCACACACATCCATGCCCGAAGCAGGATTCGAACCTGCGACCGTAGCAGTCGCGCGGTCCCGGACTGAGCGCCTAGAACCGCTAGACCACCGCGGCCGGCCAATCAACAAATCTTCATTGCTATAGCCGTGTACCACAGAGACGTACTCTATATCAAACAATAATTACTGTCAAGATATATGTCTGCTCTACATATGGAGGGACTTCTTGAAGCAGTTCACATGCTTCAACACCAATTTAGTAAACACTTTTTGAGACAGTTCACATCCTTCAACACCAATTTAGTAAACAATATGCAAATTCACACCGTATACCACAAGGAAAACATGTATACTTAGTAAGACAACAACACGACGTAAGCATACTTATTACCTATCTTATTACGTAAAATTATTGTAAATGTCAGAGTAGCTTCATGGTAAACATACCGTTTAACAGAAACAGTGATTTGAAGAAGTGGTTGTAAACGGGAAGTGGCGAGGAATACGCAAAGTTCAATAACACCGAGCCGCTCAAAAATAACGTTACATGTTAATCAATAGAATAATATTTACTCATATTTGCTTTCTCTGAAATATTTTCCATAGATTTATCGGTTGGTCACTTACTGATTAAAACAGAACCTGTAGGCGTCGAACCGTGTACGAAGTTTCAAAATGACGAGCGCGGGGCGAAAAACTTGTTGAAGCGGGATTAATGTAATGAATGTCTAAATTTAAGTAAAGTGTCTTCTTTTAACTTTTAAACTCGTGATTGAATCCAGTTTGTGGTGGGGAGGAAGTGAGGATATAAGCTGCAGGAATTTGAAAGTGTTACAGCACGAAGCGTCTGGTCAGATTTTTATGGGGCATTGTGGAGACGAACATCACATAACCTTTATTAAATGATTACATCTTGATTCAATTCGGAAAGTCAGTAGGAAAAATCAGTATGAAGTGTGACCCCCCCCCCCCCCCCAACATAGGGAGAGCTCGAATGGCATCTTGAGGAATGTTTCGTCATGACTGAAACATGCTGCGTCGCTTGTTGAAGAATTCTAGGTGGGGTATGATAGCAGGGTTTATCATTCTTGCAAAGTACTAGCAAGCACTCAGCTTCCCTTCAACAGTTACCAGTAAGTCCTGTTGTGGCTGGTTCAAATGGCTCTGAGCACTATGGGACTTAACATCTGAGGTCATCAGTCCCTTAGAACTTAGAACTACTTAAACCTAACTAACCTAAGGACATCACTCACATCCATGCCCTAGGCAGGATTCGAACCTACGACCGTAGCAGTCGCGCAGTTCCGGACTGAAGCGCCTAGAGCCGCATGGCCACAACGGCCGGCTCCTGTTGTGTTCCGTTGCTTTTCACACCACGGTTCCAGCAGCTGGAAAAGATCAGGTCTCCCGTAAATTTTCACCAGTTCGTCCGCTTACTCGCTCATGTTGGTCTGACTGTCACGAACAGTATCGAGGGTCGTCACTGAACATCACAGAACAACACTCAGTGCTCCAGTAGACTTTCTGCCATGTCAGTTATAAAATGCGTGTGTTACCTCGAGATTTCAACCCAGCTGTCAGAGAAGTTTCCGTAAATTTCCTGGTGACACACTGCCAGCAACCTGTGTTTCGATTTCAGCTGCATCAACTTAGCAGTGCCATCTACACAATCGTACGATCAGCTGGTGGTGCAGTCGTTGTGGAACGACGCGTGGATGCTGTTCTCGCCGCGCTGTTGTCCTGGGTCCACCTCCTCACCACTCGTTCTTTTATCACTGCACTGCAGCCAACTATCTGTGCGATGTGTCGGAATGATGCTTCTATATCCCTCACGTCAGTGAGCGAGTCTTTCTTAAAATCCAAGCACTGGCGATAAGCTGAATGTTTACATATTCAGACCATGCTGTGCAGTGGTTTTCAGCTGAAAGATTCCAGTAATATTAGACATATTACACGAAAAAAAAAAGGGGACATTGCGGGAGACCCGCACCGCTGTAGTATGCAAGGTCCTAGTGGAGGTGGTTTGCCATTGCCTTCCTCCGACCGTGAATGGGATGAATGATGACGAAGACGACACAGCAACACCAAGTCATCACGATGCAGGAAAAATCCCTGACCCCGCCGGGAATCGAACCCGGGACCCCGTGCGCGGGAAGCGAGAACGCTACCGCAAGACCACGACATAATCACACAATTCTTCACTACTGAAATTAAGTTCGCGTGTTAATGAGACAGGGTGTGTCTGTTAGACACATAAACATGTAAGATATAATAAATTGGCAAGTGATGGAGATATTTATTGGAGGAGTAATATTTGCGAAAGCTGCACTAATGAAATGGCGCAGATCTGGTATATGAGGAACTGGTGTCTGGTACATTTGAAACGTCCCCTTAGAAAAACTTATAAATGACAGTGCTGGAAAACCTCTACGTTATTCGATTTTCAAACAGCTGAGCAAAACTGAACGTACTCAGACATTTCTCTCTTTACTTATTCTGATCAACAGTAAACTGATACACAATATTTTTTTTAGCGCAACGCAATCTGACTTTCAATAATCCCTACAAAAGAATGGCCTTGACTAACAATAACCTACACCTTGCATGAATCACTTACCTCACAAAAATCTTCGTTACTCAAACTACTGCAATACAGCGAGCGCCAATACTGCCAGCTAAATAAAAGATTCTAACTACTGAAGGCACTAACTACTGATAGGCATAGTTAGCAAATGAAAGATTTTGATGGAGAACAAACAATATATTTACTTTAATAGTGTTCAAAAGTCATAATATATACATCAGTCTTAAAAATTTATTGTCTCTCATGGACACACGTCCAGATCGTCCGCTCTCAAAACTCTGCCATCTCTCTCCCCACATCAACCACTGCTGGCGGCTCGCCTCGAACTGCGTAACGCTACGAGCTGTTCACATCCAACTCCCCAACACTACACGGTGCCTGTGTACCATACCGGAAGTGTGGAATGCAGCCTCGCACGAGAAACGGACGAAATCGAGGAATGCCTCTGTCCATCCATTGTTGCCAGAACTGCCGTAGCGGCCTGACTTCGTGCCTGATTTTGTGACGAAGCTGCAGCTCGCAGGTGCAACCTTATGCGGTTGACATCGTGTACTGCCGAAGGAGGTAACTGTAACTGCCTACTTGCTTCTCAGACTGACCTACGAGGGCTCTGCTGGAACGACGTACGTATTACTCAGAGGTGAAAAAAGCCATGGGATACTTCCTAATATTGTGTCGGACCTCCTTTTGCCCGGCGTATGCAGCAGCTCGACATGACACGGAGTCAATAAGTCGTTGGAGGTCCCTTGCAGAAATGTTTCCCCTACGGCCGTCTATAACTGCGAAAATGTTGTCAGTGCAGGAGTTTGTACACGAACTGACCATTCGATTATGTCCCACACAGGTTCGATGAGATCCACGACGGGCGATATGGGTGGCCAAATCATTGGCTCTAATTGTCCAGAATGTTCTTCAAACCGATACCGAGCAACTGTGGCTTGCTGACATGGCTCATTGTCATGCATAAACATTTCATCTTTGAATGGTTGCAGACGGTCCCCAAGTAACCGAATACAACCAATTCCAGTCAATGAGAGGTAGAGCTGGACCAGAGGACCCAGGCCATTCCATGAAAACACATTCCACATCATTATGAGCCACAACCAGGCTGCACAGCGCCTTGTTGACAACTTGGGCCCGTGGCTTCGTGGGGTCTGCACCGCACTCGAAACTCACCATCAGCTCTTATCAACTGAAACTCGGACTCGTCTGACCAGGCCAAGGTTTTCCAGTCGTCTAGGGCCCAATCGATACGGCGACGAGCCCAGGAGAGGCGCTGCAGGCGATGCCGTGCTGTTGGCAAAGGCACTCACGTCCATCGTCTGCTGCCATAGCTCATTAACGCCGAATTTCGCCGCACTGTCCTAACGGATACATTAATCGTACGTCCCACATTGATTTATGCGGTTAGTTTACACAGTGCTATTTGTTTGTTAGCACTGACAACTCTACCCAAACGCCGCCGTTCTCGGTCGTTACTGAAGGCTGTCGACCGCTGCGTTGTCCACAGTGATAGGAATTGCATGAAATTCGGTGTCCTGAGCACACTCTTGCACTGCACATCTCGGGGTACTGAATTCCTTAACGATTTCCGAAAAGGAATGTTAATTATGTGGGAAGCCTTTTTACATGAATAATTTGAGTAGAAATGACACCTCTGACAATGCACTGCTGTTTTATAACTTGTGTACGCAATACTAGCACCATCTGTACATGTGCATTTCGTTATCCCATGACCACTGTCACCTTAGTTGGTTCAAATGGCTCTGAGCACTATGGGACTCAACTGCTGAGGTCATTAGTCCCCTAGAACTTAGAAATAGTTAAACCTAACTAACATAAGGACATCACAAACATCCATGCCCGAGGCAGGATTCGAACCATCGACCGTAGCGGTCTTGCGGTTCCAGACTGTAGCGCCTTTAACCGCACGGCCACTTCGGCTGGCTGTCACCTTAGTGTAATTAAATAGCAGCCTATGGAGCTGTGTGCTTGGAGTGGTGGCCTGACATCGAAAGCCGATTCGCAGTTTCCCAAAGTCGCTTGTCCCATTTCCTGATTGTTACGTAACTGAGAACTCTGTCAGTTAGTCGCAGTCCATCCTGACTCCGAAAACGACGTTGTACCAGTGTCACACTCTTTAGCTCTGCGCGAGGAAGCACACAGGACACGTTGTGCTCTGGACTCGACATGACTACTGTCAATGGCTGACGATAAATATCGATCTATCAGTATTTTCCCATAAAGTTATCGATATACGTCGGCTATTCTTCTTCCTCAGACATCAATATATCTATATAAAAATTATATATTTTTCACAATTTTTGGTAAAAATTTGAAATTGTAGGAGAGCATAATTTTACTTTCACTGTGTGAAGGAGTCTTGCTACTTTTTGAGCTTTCATCACGTCCCGTCTTTCACTTTGACTGTGTGAAGCAAGTATGCGTGGCACAAAAGAAGGAATCGTCCGACTGCACTGGGGAGGGAGGGGAGGGGGGGGGGGTTGGCAGTGTGTATGCAGTAAGAAGGTTTCCGATGTGAAGAAATAGCACACCAATGGCGCTAAAAAACAATTTTAACGCAACTACTGTGCTATTTTTTCACATCGACATTTTTCAAAAACAGTTGCTGAAAATGGTGAGCAAAAATCTAAACGATAAGATTAGTTTTTGGGGTGGGCGGGGACCTGTGATGGGAAATGCTGACATAATCAGCGCTCGGCGATACTAACAGAAACTGCAACGTTTAGCTTCACCACGCAGTTTTGACACTACAACTGCTACGTCACTGGCGTTGGCAGAAATGAAAAAATATGGAAGTTGACATGAAGTGTTCCGATCAAATCCGACAGGTGACGAAACAGAACGTCGGACTCATCAACACCTTTTATTGTGCCACTGACATCAGTTACGATTGTCGGCAAAGTGATTATCGTCGTGCGTGAACGCGCATTGCTTTTGTTTCAGTTCAGATGTGTGTGAATTCCTAACGGACCAAACTGCTGAGGTCATCGGTCCCTTGACTTACACACTACTTAAACTAACTTATGCTAAGAACAACACACACACACACACACACACACACACACACACACACACACACATACACACACACGTGCCCGAGGGAGGACTCGAACCTCCGGCGGGAGGGGCTGCGCAATCAGTGTCATGGCGCCTCTAACCGCGCGGCCACTCCGCGCGGCTTCTTTCAGTTCTTGCTCTATTGGGGATAGGCAGGCTGCTAGCTTATTGATGTACAGAGTATCTAATAATAAATCAATACATAAATATACAACTTTAAAATTGGCACTATATTTACAATGTGCAGCTCATATTTTTTTAGGCAGGGACGTCGATACCTACCCTTCTGCATATTGATACATTTATCGATATATAGAGTGCCCATAGTGATACTTCTTTAAATATCGATAAATCGCATTCCTGAAATTTTAAAAAAATATCAACAGTTCTACTACCGACACGCGTTTTCGTGAACGAAGCACGTAAGCGCATGCGCACGCGGCAGCAACTGCGGCATGCAAACACACAAAACATTTTGAGTTACCGTACTTCTAGAAGGAAACCGTCAATAAATATCTTAACTGCATCTCAAGTTATTACGCGTTAAATTATTATACATTTGATCAGGACACCTTGTATTTTAATCAGCATACCCCATAGGTATGCTAACTCGGGGAGTTAGTCTAGCAGCTTCCGGCCAATGAGTTTACGGTGTGACACTTTCCATTACTGTCAGCGAGTAACGCGGCTTGTCCTGTGACTCACGGTACTCGCTCTTGAAGGAGCACACACTACGCCTGCGGAAGCGATGACGTTCGGCCTCGTAACTTAACAAAATTCACCCAGTGTAACATGGACAGTAGAACTCTGTATCAGAGTCTGTCACAATATATGATATCGAGAAATTTTCGAAAGTGTTGCAGTTATAGCGAAATCGAGAAATTTTCGAAAGTGTCGCAGTTGAAGTACCGTGCGTGTATGCTGGACTATGAAATTTGCGTTAGAGATGAACGTCATGTAGGAAATATTCTCCCGCTGTGCAGAATTTTGTATTATGAAGGGGTCAGTCACATTCGCGCCAACGGTACAAAAACTGAACGTCAGTTTCTGACAATTAATAAACATTTTGCAAGACAGGACATCTTTGCAGTTACTGTTAACATGGCTAAAGCATTAGCGTATTTCGCTTTAATGAGCACTGCTGGAAATGAACTTGTACGGTGTGGTGCACTGAGCTCTGGTCTGTGGTTATATCGTAAACTTTATCATGTGACACAATACCCATGCTCGCTATTTATTTTAGAATGAGTTATGGTAATAGGAAATTGATGTAATCCTGGCGAACTACAACTTGTGGATTTGAAACATGGTGTAAATATTTAATTACATTAATCAGTCAAGCTATATTAACACTTTTCCGTCTGGACTTATAAGTTCTGGGCTATTATTTGTAGAAAAGATTTCATACACTAATTACAGTAACTACACGGACTACTGGTAAGAATATGCGTATGGCATGTGATCCGATCGTGTGACATCAGTGATGAGTTATCGCTGTTTCGCTGTTCAGTGAAGGATCACACACGAGAGTCTAGCGGTGTACAGGCTGACGTTGCAACCTGCACTCCCTAATGAGTAAGAGCTCTACTCGTGTCTCGCGAACTAAGTCCCACGGGTAAACAGATACCCAAACAAGCAGCGGCCTTCGTATTTTTGTCTTACACATATCGTCCTAGAAATAGAAATAGCCGCAATACCGCGGTCCTGTCCAAGCCTTTGGTGTGTTTCCCTTGGTTGCAACACAACTGCCAGGTTCTAAAGCAATTGCCGGACTGAAATTCCTCTTCGACATATTCCAAATTGAAGGGTTAATATGCTAAATGGGCAAAGTAACAGAATTTAATTTCTTTTGGAGAAAAGACAACCACTTGTATGAATATCAAGAGCTCAGATGGAGACCTAGTTATAAACAAAGAAGGGAAAGCAGAAAGGCGGAAGGAGTATATAGAGGATACATACAAGGGCGATGTACTTGAGGGCAATATTATGGAAATGGAAGAGGATGTAGGTGAAGATGAAATGGGAGATATGGTACTGCGTGAAGAGTTTGACAGAGCACTGAAAGACCTAAGTCGAAACAAAGCCCCGGGAGTAGACAACATTCCATTGGAACTACTGACAGCCTTGGGAGAGCCAGTCCTGACACAGCTCTACCATATGGTGAGCAAAATGCGTGAGACAGGCGACATGCCCTCAGACTTCAAGAAGAATATAATAATACCATTCCCAAAGAAAGCAGATGTTGACAGATGTGAAAATTACCGAACTATCAGTTTAATAAGTCACGGCTGCAAAATACTAACGCGAATTCTTTACAGATAAATGGAATAACTGGTAGAAGCCTACGTTGGGGAAGATCAGTTTGGAATGCGTAGAAATTTTGGAACACGTGAGGCAATACTGTCGCTACGACTTATCTTAGAAAATAGATTAAGGAAAGGCAAACCTACGTTTCTAGCATTTGTAGATTTTGAGAAAGCTTTTGACAATGTTGACTTGAATACTCTCTTTCGAATTCTAAAGGTGGCAGGGGTAAAATACAGGGAGCGAAAGGTTATTTACAACTTGTACAGAAACCAGATGGCAGTTATAAGGGTCGAGGGGCATGAAAGGGAAGGAGTGGTTGGGAAGGGAGTGAGACTGGGTTGTATCCTATCCCCGATGTTACTCAATCTATATATTGAGCAAGCAGTAAAGGAAACAAAAGGAAAATTCGAAGTAGGTATTAAAATCCATGGAGAAGAAATAAAAAAACTGAGGTTCGCCGATGACATTGTAATTCTGTCAGAGACAGCAAAGGACTTGGAAGGGCAGCTGAACGGAATGGGCAGTGTCTTGAAAGGAGGATATAAGATGAACATCAACAAAAGCAAAATGAGGGTAATGGAATGTAGTCGAATTAGGTCGGGTGATGCTGAGGGAATTAGCTTAGGAAATGAGACACTTAAAGTAGTAAAGGAGTTTTGCTACTTGGGGAACAAAATAACTGATGATGGTCGAAGTAGGGAGGATATCAAATGTAAACTGGTAATTGCAAGGAAAGCGTTTCTGAAGAAGAGAAATTTGTTAACGTCGAGTATAGATTTAAGTACCAGGGAGTTGTTCCTGGAAGTATTTGCGTGGAGTGTAGCCATGTTTGGAATGATACATGGACGATAAGTAGTTTGGACAAGAACACAATAGAAGACTTCGAAATGTGGTGCTACAGAAGAATGCTGAAGATTAGATGGGTAGATCACACAACTAATGAGGAGGCATTGAATAGAATTAGGGAGAAGAGGAGTTTGTGGCACAATTGACTAGAAGAAGGGATCAGTTGGTAGGACATGTTCCGAGGCATCAAGGGATCACCAATTTAGTATTGGAGGGCAGCGTGGAGGGTAAAAATCACAGAGGGAGACCAGGAGATGAATACACTACGCAGATTCAGAAGGATGTAGGCTGCAATACGTACTGGGAGATGAAGCAGCTTGCACAGGATAGAGTAGCATGGAGAGCTGCATCAAACCAGTCTCAGGACTGAATTCCACAACAATAACAGATTATTCGCAGTAAACGTCATAAAAATAACGTGAATAGAAATAGGTATTAACTTAATTAGATAGTAACACTTGCTCATTGACTTTAGGAAAGAAAATTATCAATGGGCATGATCCAGAAATAACAAACAAAGACTGACCTTTCTAAATAAATTTGCACAGAAATGCTAAATGAGCTAAGTCTAGCAAATTAGTTTTGTGTAATATTTCTACCTCTATTAATCATTCTTTGTTCAGTCTTTGCACATTTCACCGTAAAACTCTTTGTGCTCCTCAGGTAAGCATTCCATCATACTTCTGAGGTCTTTTTTCGTCTCTGAAGACAATCCCTTTGCATCACTGATCTGACTGAATGTGATCGTTCTGAAACCTTCACTTCGCCACCCTTTTTTCAAGACACTTTCACCTCCTAACCCTCTATTTTACCAAATGCCTTTTTCTTATTTGAATTATCCCAGGCTCGGTGATTTTAATCCAAGAAGTAGAACTGATATTGACGTTAGTTGTGTTAATGATCGTATCAGCTAGCTGACTGTCCAGAAAACAACTGCCTATCATCCTAACAACTTTAAATGGTTGCTTATTACGAGCTGTTGTTATGGTGTTCATTACACCATCACAAAAGAAAAGCTTCCTCACCTCCTCTGTTATTTCAACAACCGACCTCTTTTACAGTTACCAGTTTTGTGTTACTTCTGTTTTCTGAATTATTCACGTTGTTGTACCGTCAATAAAGACAAGCAGTAGACAGGGTACTAAACGTCAGGAGCAAGCGGAAGTGTATAAATTCTGTGTCAAGTATAGCCAACTCGCGCGACACATTTTCTATCTAGCATGAACAAGTCATAGAAGTTACCTCTCAGACCATCTATTGACTTTCGTAGCTCTTACATTAGCCATAAATGGAGATAGCTCTTTCAGTATGTAAAAGCACTGTTCACTTGTCACCAACAAAGCAGAAACACAGTTTATGCAAAACTGGTGCTTATCCAATTTAACATGATAATCATTTAAGCGAGATCCCTTGTCTCCCACTACTAGCTTGTATACGACAAAAAATGCGACGCACCAAGAAGGATTTATCCGAATGGGACGGAAATCGATAGAACTTATGAAAATTTACAGCCAAACTCAATAGTACAATTTCAGAAAAATTTGATGATTTATTCAAGAGAAAGATCTTCACATATTGAGCAACTCAGTAACTTACGCAAGCAGTTATTCGACTTCGTATTGCTTTAAGTGTTGCTGGATGTCTTCCAGATGGATGTCGTACCAAATCCTGTCCAACTGGAGCTTTAGGTCATCAAAATCCAGAGATGGTTGGAGGGCGCAGCCAGTAATGCTACAAACGCTCTCAGTCGGGGAGAGCTCCGAGGACCTTGCTGCCAGGTTGCGTTTGGCAGGCACGAAGGCAAGCAGTAGATACTCTCGCCATTTGCATGTCAGGCCTACCTTGGCCATAAATGCCGCGATGCCGCGGGATCTCTTCCAAATTGAGAATATTTGGAGCGTTACGGGCAGCGCCCTCCAGCCTGCTCGGGAGTTCGATGATCTAGCGACCTAACTGGACCAGAATTTGTCACGAAGGAGTACTTCCAACAACTGTTAAGGAATGTAAGGCCGAATAGCCGTTTGCATAAGGGACAGAGGTGGACTAACGTATTATTGTCTAGCTCGATGTGTCAAGCTCTTTCTCTTGAATAAGCATCCAATTTTAATAAAACTGTAATAAATTATCTGTCTGTACATTACATCAGATCTACCGATTTCAGTTCCATTCGGTTAATTCTATCGTTGTGCATCGTTTTTATTGGAATTAGAGTGCAAGATGCCAGTACTAAGACACCTTAAAAAATTCATATGTGTTACATAATGCGGTTTCAATAAATATCCAATTTCAATGAAACTGTAATCATTTGTTTGTTTATACACTACATCAGATCTATCGACTTCGCTCCCATTCGATTAATTCCATCGTGGTGCATCGTTTTTGTAAAATATCATCACTACAACACACGCCTTAAGCAATTGCGATGAATAATATTCATATGTGTTACATAATGCGATTTCAATATGCTCTTCTCGAGGGGGCGCAGTGGCTGGCACACTGGACTCGCATTCGGAAGGACGATAGTTCAATCCCAGCCATGCTGATTTAGGTTTTCCGTGATTTCCCTAAATCGCTCCCTGCAAATGCCGGGATGGTTCCCTTGAAAGGGCACGGCCGACTTCCTTCCCCGTCCTTCCCTAATCCGGTGAGACCAATGGCCTTGCTGTCTGGTCTCCTCTCCCAAACAACCCATCCCAATATGCTCTTCTCGAATGAGTGGGAATGACGCTAAGCTTATACACTGATTCAACGAAGTTTCACCTGCAGATTCTGTTACCGCTTTATCAGACTAAGCGTTTTGATTGGTTACAGTTACAACACTTTCCACTATTAAATGTCTCTTTATACAGTTGACGGGTTACATTACAACATTTACTGTAGCATCAAGTCATTTCTGAGCTTCTAACAGATCTAATAGTGATCATCTCCAGCTTAACTAACGGCAGTATTTGTACCAGTACTGCGATAGTTCGTATTCAATACGTAATGGGTTTGTCATTATTTTTCTCCAAGAGCCAGCGATATACAGAGCAGTTATAATTAAATTCCGTTACTCGAGAGGGCCGCCATGAAAAACAAGTGATCGTATGACAATGAAACTTTGTGGAAGCATTTGTAAGGTCTTGCAGAGCAGAAATATCGAACAAACAATTGAAAGAAAGGAATTTTGATTTCCGCATGAGAGTGTAGCATTTGTTAATTGCGTACCATATTTACGTTCCAGGTAGCGAACACTGCTCAATGTGACGGCCCCCTGCGTCCACGACAGTCTGCAACCGCACCAGAGATTGTTCTACTGCTGCCCGAAACATCTCAGATCTGATGTTGATTGGCTACCTCGCTTGCTATGCTCATCTTCAACCTCCAGCGTATTAGTGTCCCGTTGACAAACACTGTCCCTTAGGTTACCCCACAGCTACAAATCACATGGGTTCAAGATCTTAGTGGACACACAGGTAGGAACAATCGGCTAATGATTCGGTTTCCTACAATTGTGTTACGGAATAACCGAATGATTTCATGAGAAACGAGAGGTGGATCTCCATCGTGTATCAAAACAGTGGAGTCCGAAGCACCTCTCACAGCCCTTACTTCATCGTACCAGTAGCAGCGCCTAACGGCAAGTCATGACACTAACACTACTAACAACACAAATCCTGCAGCGCACAGTCTGAACATCGTTCTTATAAGTTTGGACACCCATACGATAAATAATTATCCATCTACACTGAGTCAAGGAGTGAATTTTTAAGTATAATCACCCTGTATTTGTTAGCTCCCTACCTTGCTGACGTAATCACGGCTGCTGCAGCAGGAAAACTGCATGATATCTGCTACTCTCCAGTCGTAGTCGATCGTTCTTGTTTACCACAAATGGTAGTCATCGGCAATGATTTTAAACCTGTTTAATTGAATTTTTTTACTCTGAAAATCCGGCTCTAGAACGTCGTAAGATGCATCACAAATATTTTACTTAAATTAACATATTGCAGGCTCCTGAAACGGATATAGACTGTTTATTAGAACACAGTGATATAGTAACAAAAATACACGCAAGATGAAATCTAATAGCTTGCTTGCCTGGACATGTATTGGGAAATCCACTTCAAACTCGTTCTACGCCCAAAGTACTATAGTTAATGATTCTAACTTAATTGTGAAATTTGAATGTTCACGTAGAATTTTAATTGTTTGTATGCACAGTTCATTCCAAAGCCACAGACCATTTACTCATCATCTCTTTCCCCAATAAGATTATTAATGTTTAATGTCAACCATTTATTCACATTTCCCTCACTCGTTCTTTGTCATTGAAGTAACCGTCAGTTAACTTCTGGAACTTCAAACAGATGCTATCTTCCATTAACAATCCGAAGAATATCTTCTACTCTCTTTTTCTTCCGTGGGAGTCTTCACCAGGAAAACACTTCTGTCTGCAGCCGGCAGCTGTGGCCGAGCGGCTCTAGGCGCTTCAGTCTGGAAGTGCGCGACCGCTACGGTCGCACGCGGGTTCTAATCCTGGATGTGTGTGATGTCCTTAGGTTAGTTAGGTTTAAGTAGTTCTAAGCTCTAGGGGACTGATGCTCAGAGCCATTTGAACCATTTGAACTTCTGTCTGAATTCAGTTCCCCGGTCATATAGGCTTGCTAACCTTTTAGACTGAATAATCTAAAGCTCTACACAGCATATATCAAATAGTTCCAGAGCATTGCCATTATGCACCGACATCACAACTTAAAACATGTTATAGCATCAAATCAGATTTCATTTAGCACAGCATCGACATACACTTCGTTTGACGCATCTTTTTACAAGCCTTAGTTTAAACTTCTACTGCGCCACGTTCCTTTTTTATTGGCTCTTATAAACTAGTTCATATCCGTTCGAACTTACTCTGTACTGCTAATTGCCGTTGTCCTATTTCGTATAACGTGTACATTATGTTTGATCCTAACTGACCATAGCACATGAAAATTAATTTACAGTAATTCCTTACATTAGACAAATTTCCATAGCAAGAATGTTTTCGCAAGCAACAATTTTACATAAATATTCACTCACATGCACTGAAGCACCAAAGAAACTGTATAGGCATGCGTATTCAAATAAAGAGATATGTAAACAGGCAGAATATGGCGCTGCGATCGGCAACGCTTGTATAAGGCAACAAGTGTCTGGCGCAGCTGTTAGATCGATTACTGCTGCCATATTGGTAGGTTATGAAGATTTAAGTGAGTTTGAATGTGGTCTTATAGTCAGAGCACGAGTGATGGAGCACAGCATCTCCAAGGTAGCGATGTAGTGGGGATTTTCCGTACGACCATTTCACGAGTGTATCATGAATATCAGGAATCCGGCAAAACATCAAATCTCCGACATCGCTGCTGCCGGAAAGAGTTCCTGCAAGAACAGGACCAACGACGACTGAAGAGAATCTTTAAACGCGACAGAAGTGCAACGCTTCCGCAAGTTGCTGCAGATTTCAACGCTGGTCCATCAACAAGTGTCAGCGTACAAACCATTCAACGAAACATGATCGATATGGGCTTTCGGAGCCGAACGCCCACTCGTGTACTCTTGATGACTGCACGACACAAAGCTTTTCGCCTCATGTGAGCCGGTCAACACCGACATTGGACTATTGATGACGGCAACATATTGCCTGGTCGGTCGAGTCTCGATTCAAATTGTATCGAGCGGCTGGACCTATACTGCTATGGAGACAACTTCATTAATCCATGGACCATGCGTGTCAGGAGGGGACTGTTCAAGCTGGTGAAGGCTCTGTCATGGTGTGAGACGTGTGCATTTGAAGTGATATGGGCCCCTGATACTCCTATACGTCTAGATGCGACACTGACAGGTGACACGTACGTTAGCATCCTGCCTGATCACCTGCATCCATTCATGTCCATTGTGCATTCCGACGGACTTGGGCACTTCCAGCAGGAGAATGTGACACCCCGCACGTAAAGAATTGCTACAGAGTGGCTCCAAGATCACTCTTCTGACGTTAAACACTCCCGCTGGCCACCAGACTCTCAAGACATGAAAATTACTGAGCATATTTGGGATGCCTTGCAACGTGCTGTTCAGAAGAGATCTCCACCCCCTTGCTCTTACAGATTTATGGATAGCCCTGCAGGATTCATCGTGTCAGTTCCCTCCACTACTTCAGCACTACTTCAGACATTAATCGAGTCCACGCCGCGTCGTGTTGCTGCATTTCTGGATGCTCGCGGGGGCCCTACACGATATTGGGCATATATATATATATATATATATGTTAATGTGTCTGTATGTCTGTCTGGCATCTCGCCCTAAGCCATTATATCGATTTCAACCAAATC
This sequence comes from Schistocerca serialis cubense, assembly GCF_023864345.2. Taxonomy (NCBI): domain Eukaryota; kingdom Metazoa; phylum Arthropoda; class Insecta; order Orthoptera; family Acrididae; genus Schistocerca; species Schistocerca serialis. The sequence goes on from NC_064639.1 coordinate 695,928,902, forward strand.
TGGTACACACAAGCCTCTCCATTGACAAAAGATGCCGGATTAGTCCACCATTCATATCTCTGGGAAGGGACTGTAAATTGGGAGGTGATCACGAGAAAAGGAAGAGTAACCGACGAAGGGATAACACTCGACGAGTCTGAGCATGGAATGTCAGAAGTCTGAAAGCTGTAGGAAAGCTAGAACATCTAAAAAGGGAAATGTAAAGGCTCAGTCTAGATATAGTGAGTGTCAGTAAAATGGAAAGAAGACAAGGATTTCTGGTCAAACGAACATAAGGTGATACCAACAGCAGCAGAAAATGGTATAATGAGTACGATTCGTTATGAATAGGAAAGTAGGTAGGAGAGTGAGCTACTTTTAGCACTTAATTGATGAGGGTTGTTATTATCACATTTGGCAGCAAACAAACGTTAATAGCGATAGTCCAGGTAAACAAGCCGATGTCGCGAGCGGAAGATGAAGAGAGAGAGATAGAGAGAGAGATAGAGATAGAGAGAGAGATAGATAGAGAGAGAGAGAGAGAGAGAGAGATAGAGATAGAGATAGATAGATAGAGAGAGAGATAGAATACGAGAATATTGAAGGGCGATTCAGTATATAAAGTGTGATGAAAATCTGGTAATATGGAAACCTGGAACACGGGTGTAGGGGAAGGAGCGAAAGAAAAGGTTTCGCAGAATATGTTCTATACAGTAGGAATGAGAGAGGAGAAAGATTATTTGAGTTCTGGAATCAATTGCAGATGGTAACAATGAATACTTTCCTCAAAAATCACAGAAGGAGGAAGTATATTTGGAAAAGACCCGGAGACACGGGAAAATTCCAGCTGGATTACATCAAGGTCAGAGATATCGAAATCTGATACTGCATTGTAAGACGTACCCAAGAGCAGATGTAGACCATATCACAATTTAGTAATGATACAGAGTAGACTGAAGTTTAAGATAGCCATACCGAAGAATCATTGTGACAGGAAGTGGGGTACTGAAGTACTGAGGAATGATGAGATACATTTGAAGTTCGCTAAGAATGTAGATACTGCGATAAGGAATATCAAAGTATGAAGTTCAGTCTCTAAAAAGGGCAATCACAGATGACGGACGATCAGAAATACACTCCTGGAAATGGAAAAAAGAACACATTGACACCGGTGTGTCAGACCCACCATACTTGCTCCGGACACTGCGAGAGGGCTGTACAAGCAATGATCACACGCACGGCACAGCGGACACACCAGGAACCGCGGTGTTGGCCGTCGAATGGCGCTAGCTGCGCAGCATTTGTGCACCGCCGCCGTCAGTGTCAGCCAGTTTGCCGTGGCATACGGAGCTCCATCGCAGTCTTTAACACTGGTAGCATGCCACGACAGCGTGGACGTGAACCGTATGTGCAGTTGACGGACTTTGAGCGAGGGCGTATAGTGGGCATGCGGGAGGCCGGGTGGACGTACCGCCGAATTGGTCAACACGTGGGGCGTGAGGTCTCCACAGTATATCGATGTTGTCGCCAGTGGTCGGCGGAAGGTGCACGTGCCCGTCGACCTGGGACCGAACCGCAGCGACGCACGGATGCACGCCAAGACCGTAGGATCCTACGCAGTGCCGTAGGGGACCGCACCGCCACTTCCCAGCAAATTAGGGACACTGTTGCTCCTGGGGTATCGGCGAGGACCATTCGCAACCGTCTCCATGAAGCTGGGCTACGGTCCCGCACACCGTTAGGCCGTCTTCCGCTCACACCCCAACATCGTGCAGCCCGCCTCCAGTGGTGTAGCGACAGGCGTGAATGGAGGGACGAATGGAGACGTGTCGTCTTCAGCGACGAGAGTCGCTTCTGCCTTGGTGCCAATGATGGTCGTATGCGTGTTTGGCGCCGTGCAGGTGAGCGCCACAATCAGGACTCCATACGACCGAGGCACACAGGGCCAACACCCCGCATCATGGTGTGGGGAGCGATCTCCTACACTGGCCGTACACCACTGGTGATCGTCGAGGGGACACTGAATAGTGCACAGTACATCCAAACCGTCATCGAACCCATCGTTCTACCATTCCTAGACCGGCAAGGGAACTTGCTGTTCCAACATGACAATGCACGTCCGCATGTATCCCGTGCCACCCAACGTGCTCTAGAAGGTGTAAGTCAACTACCCTGGCCAACAAGATCTCCGGATCTGTCCCCCATTGAGCATGTTTGGGACTGGATGAAGCGTCGTCTCACACGGTCTGCACGTCCAGCACGAACGCTGGTCCAACTGAGGCGCCAGGTGGAAATGGCATGGCAAGCCGTTCCACAGGACTACATCCAGCATCTCTACGATCGTCTTCATGGGAGAATAGCAGCCTGCATTGCTGCGAAAGGTGGATATACACTGTACTAGTGCCGACATTGTGCATGCTCTGTTGCCTGTGTCTATGTGCCTGTGGTTCTGTCAGTGTGATCATGTGATGTATCTGACCCCAGGAATGTGTCAATAAAGTTTCCCCTTCCTGGGACAATGAATTCACGGTGTTCTTATTTCAATTTCCAGGAGTGTAGACACAACGAAAGACTCTGAAGAAATCTTCCGCAACGGAAGAAATACACAACTGATCAGCGAAGGAGGAAATACAAACACTTACAGGGGAAGACAGGAATATAGCAACATACATCAGTTTAGAATGAAATAAGTTGGAAATGCAGGGCAGCAGAGGCGAAAAGGCTGCAAGAAGAATGTTAAGAAATCGAAATAAAAAAGTTCGTCGGAAGGACCAACTCAGGATATTGGAAAGTCTTAACGGTCTATAGCGAAATTAATAGCAAGAGTGACAACATTAAGAGTATGATGGGAATTTAACTGTTGAATGTTGAGGAAATAGCAGGTAGGTGGAAAGAGCACATTGAAGGTCTCTATGAGGGAGAGTACTTGTCTTATGACTTGGTAAAAGATGAAACTGAAATCGACAAGGAAGAGAGGGGGACTCAGTATTAGTCAGAATTTAAAAGAGGTCTGGAAGACTTGGGAACAAATATAAAGTATAAGAGGTAAATATCATTTCATCGAAATTTCTGAAATCATTTGGGGAAGTAGCAACGACTATTCAGGTTGGTGTGTAGAATCTATGAGACAGGTAACATACCATCAGACTATCTGAAATGTCAGCCAAACAGTTCTGAAGATAGTAAGGACAGATAGGTGCGAGAAGTATCCCACAATAAGCTTAACATCTCATGCATTCAAACTGCTGACAAGAATAATATACAGAGGAATGGTGAAGAAAATTGAGCTGTTAGACGACGATCAGTGTGGCTTTAGCAAAAGTTTAAGGCAGAAGAGAGGCAGTTCTTAACTTGCGCTTGATAACAGAAGCAAGACTGAAGAGAAATCAAGATTCTCTTAAAGGATTTATCTATCTAGTAAAAGCGTTCTGCTGTGTCGTGCGAACAAGACACAACCAGTGCAAAAGCACCATAGGCGCAAAGATGCGAGCTGGTGCCAGCGCCATAGAGAATATACACTTGTGCGAGTTCCAGCAGCGTCACGGACGACGTTGAGGATGAAGATATCGACTTCGCCTCGGCCAGTTACCGGCCGAGTACAGTCCGCCAATGACCGGGCGGCAACGGAAAGAAGCCTACTCGGCATATAGAGGATCAGCTCTCGCCCACTTGCTTACAGAATAGAGGTGGGCCAAACGGTTATTCTGGAGTAACCGTTATCACAGTTCCAGTTATTCTCTGATAACCGTTATTGTTAACGGTTATTAATAACTGCCAAGTTATTTTTCGCTAGCGAATACCGAATACTCCGAGAGTTAAATAACGACATAGTTGGAATCCATCAGTTTAGTTACCAGTATAACTGCGAGTAGTGTGAAATGGCAGGAATGTCGTATGAATCGTGTCATAACCTTAGCTTATTAACTCCGGGTACATTTTAGTTGATGTTAGAACGATTATTAGTGATTCATATTATATGTTTGTAGGTTATCGGTCGCTATTAGAATTATTATCTTCGCAGCTGCATCAGAAATTACGCGGAACTTCGCCACAGCACTGTTTAAGTAAAATGCTAACAACGTGCGTTTTTAAGTATGAAGTAATATGTAAACTGAGTACTGTAGGTTAAATTCGAAGCTTAATTTCTTGTGCTGCTCACATAATAGAATAAAGTGTACAGCCTTGTAATACAACAAAAAATCTACGTAATGTGACAGATTCGTTTACTCCTGTGCTGTAAAAGATAGTCCTATTGGGTAAAGTGTGAGTACGCTAATCCAAGTTTTATGTGAGATTTGGAAACTGCTCGATTTCTCCAGCTACAGCATGTTTATAACATATGAAGACATGCAGATCGAAAAGGTTGACAGTGTTACATTTCTGGGACTACGACTCGGTAATAAATTCAGTTGGGAAGGGCATACCACATTTTTTCACTGTATTATTTTATAAGGGAGCATATTCTGTGGTAACTCATCAAACGTAGCAAAAGTGTTTTGCATGTAAAAGTGTGTAATAAAAATCGTTTGTGGTATAAATTCAAGAACATCATGCAGGAACCTGTTCAAGGAACTTTGTATTCTAACCACTGCTTCCTAGTATATTTATTCCTTAATGAAATTTGTTACAAGTATTTCCAACCAATAGCTCAATACATAATATCAGTACCATACTAGAAATAGGAACAGCAATCTACATCTTGGTCCAAAAGGGGTCCAATATTCAGGAACATGCATTTTCAATAAACTGCCAGCAAGTCAGCAACCATTAAAAACTTGGTTTCAGATAAAGCACGGTTTACAGTGTGTCTGAAAGACTTTTTGATGCAGAAGTGTCTGATTTCACCCGTCATCAATATGCCGCAAATGGCTATTTTAAGTGTGTCCATGACGTCACTACACACACACACATGGCAACAAACACGAAGATACATATAAATAATACAATAACATCAACCACCAAAAATACAATCAAACCAACGGGACAACTGCGGGAAGTTGGGGTTTTAGGGTGAGGACAAGCTAGTAAAAAAAACACACCATGATCCCAAAACACAAAATGAAGAACAAAAAGAAAAAAAATACAGCATTCTGCTACACCAACAAAAATCTGCAGGAATCGGACACTTCCCTTGAACACTATAGATCAACCATAGGTGACCGTACCAAAACACCAATACCCACAAACTAAAAGCACGAAAATTGGAATCGGACATTTCCCTTGACCTACATAGGTAAACCTCAGATGACGATAGCAAAACATCAACACGTAAAACTATGAAAATGGGAATCGGTCATTTCTGGTGACCTATATAGGTCCACCACAGCTACTAATACCAAAAAACCAACACCTACAACTGCGAAAAATAAAACCACAATCCCAAAAGTCCACAAATCAATCATCCCTACACAAATTAAATCACATTCAATACTCCATAAATACACAAAACATCACAGCTAGAAAAAAAAAATTAATTACCACCAGCAAATTCCGGCACTGCAAACTTGATCGGCCAGCCGACCCCCCCCCCCCCCCCCCACACACACACACACAAAAATCAACTCATAAACACCGTGCCGTAATGACATTCACACACAACAACACCTTTTTACGTCGAAGCAGATGGATGGAATCGGACGCTTCCATTGACCCCTCCTTCTACTCTGTAAATGAATATCGTAACAGAGACTGATAGACCAGCTTAGGTAAAAAGTCTGCTATATTTCAGTTTTGGGGAGGACGACGGTTCAATCCCGTCTCCAACCATCCTGATTTAGGTTTTCCGTGATTTCCCTAAATCGTTTCAGGCAAATGCCGGGATGGTTCCTTTGAAAGGGCACGGCCGATTTCCTTCCCAATCCTTCCCTAACCCGAGCTTGGGCTCCGTCTCTAACGACCTCGTTGTCGACGGGACGTTAAACACTAACCACCTACCTACCATTTCAGTTTTGACAGAACTTGGTTGCAACAGTCAAGATCGGGTATTCTGTGTATGATAAATTTATTAAAAGTGCGTAACTGTGTTTTATTCTGACAGTGTATCAATTCTGTATATATTAGCAGTTACTGTAATATATTCACATATTTTGACAATCTCCTGACAAATGATGAGGATAATAATTATTATATTTAACTGTATTATGTTATTCTTTCTGACATGTTATTTGTCATTCGCGATGGCCAGCGGCTATTTCCAAAGAAGTACGTAAATATTTGTTCACTCCAGTAACTATCGTCTCTGAAATATCACCGGGGTCTAAGACTGGAGTCACTGTATCAGCAACACAGACACACAGTTATTCCGTTACCAACTTCCAGGTTACCTGTAATGGTAGCCCGATAACTGCCAGAGAGCGAGAACTGTGAGCCAATAACGATAGCTGCCAGAGGAAAATATATATATATATATTTTTTTCTTTATTGTTATTTTCAAACCCGTACAAACAGGCAGGCTGTCAGCAGCATGGTACGCCGCTCTTCAGCCGTAGAGGAGATAAAGAAAGAACAGAAAGAATACACAAATGTGACATAACGGTGGGTAATAAAACAGTAGACACATAAAGACAAACACGGAGCCGTTCACACTCGACGATAATTTACTACAAACTGTTGTCACGATGCACTAACACTGAAGATGGCGATGGCACAGGTGAACGATGGAGTATGACGGGAACACTGAACACTAAACATGACGGCACTCACGAGACACTGATGGCGATGATCTCCGGCGCGCGAATGTCCACTCAGCGTGTACGAGTCTGGGGACCTGCCAAGAGAGGAGGTGGAGGAGGAGGAAGGGGAAATGGGAGAGGGGAGAGCAGAGATGCCATGGGCAAAGGAGAGAGGGGGAGGGAGGAAGGGGGACCCTCCCCGGAGGAGAGGGTAGGAGGGAGGGGGGGAAAGGAAAGAGAAGGGAAGGGAAAGGGGGGGGGGTGAGGGTGCCTGAAGGAAAGGACACAGGAGGTGGGGGGGGAGGATCAAAGTTGATAGGAGGGGTAGATGCAGGGGAGGAGGACATCATCAGGGAGGGGGAGCTGGCAGAAGCCACCTTGGGAGAGGGTAAGGAGGGTGGAGAGATGGAGACCGGGTGGGACGTGGGAATACAGGCGCGGCAGCGGGCGGGGGTGGGAGAGGATCGGGGACACGAGCGGGTGAGGAGGATCAAGTTTACGGGAGGTGTACAGGATCCGTATCCTTTCAAGGAAAAGGAAGAGGTGGGGGAAGGGTATGAGATCATACAGGATCCGCGTGGGGGAGACGGATGTGATAGGCAAGGCGGAGAGCATGGCGTTCAAGGATTTGGAGGGATTTACAGAAGGTAGGGGGGCGGAGATCCAGGCTGGATGGGCGTAACAAAGGATAGGGCGGATGAGGGATTTATAGGTTGTGAGGATTGTGGAGGGGTCCAGACCCCACGTGCGGCCGGAAAGGAGCTTCAGGAGACGGAGTCGGGAACGTGCCTTGGCTTGGATCGTCTGGAGATGGGGCGTCCAGGAGAGGCGACGGTCGAGGGTGACGCCAAGGTACTTAAGGGTGGGAGTGAGGGCGATAGGACGGCCATAGACGGTGAGATAGAAATCAAGGAGGCGGAAGGAAGGGGTGGTTTTGCCTACAATGATCGCCTGGGTTTTGGAGGGATTGACCTTGAGCAACCACTGGTTGCACCAAGCGGTGACCAGAGGAAAATACTGATCTCTGACAATTATTTCCATAGTAGCTCGAATTCCTTATGGTACCTCTCTTTATACTATCCGTCCAAGCTAAATTGACATATGAGGCGGTGGCTTAAGGGAAACACCATACTTGTTAATGCCTGTACTGCAGCTCCTATCTGCCGCCACTCGGACATTAACTTTATTTTATTGTTTGTGCTAAAAGTAACTAAGACGCACGATATAGTACACAGTTCTTATCAACAGATGGGGCGCAGTCTCACAGTTATTCCCATGGCTTATAGAACGCCTACCAAATGGTCTATCCTCTCCCTAGTTCCTAGCCAGATCTCCGATGAGTTGACGGGAAAGCGTAGTACGATCTTCGGTCAACAGATGGCGCGAGGCACTGTTGACATTACACAGTTATTGAAATAACTGCCTGTATCAGAGGAACGGTTATCGCAGTAACCGTTACTTCTCAGTAACCGGTTATTTCTATCAGTTACGTTATTTTTTGCCACCTCTATTACAGAACATCGTTCATGGCTGACTTACACAGGAACGTCGTTTAGTGAACTCTTAGAGGTGAACAGATAATTGTAAATTGCGTTTGCTATGTACTGTGAAATTTATCTACGATTATTTGCACTTAGCCACTCATAAGCACTGATGCGGACTTCATTACTCTACTAGTCACAAAGATAAGTAAATCTTTTTAGCTCATTTGTGTGACTTTGTTGCTAATTTGTTGGAGTGTTGTAGAACCTTCGTTCTCCTATCCTTTTATCTGACCCTGGGTTATAGCTGTGTAATAAGCACTGTGAAATTATCTTAGCGGTGTACTGCACCAGAAGCCGTTTCACGAACTCAGAAACTCGGCCTGCCGTAACAGCAGTGGCAACTCGGCTTCCACAGTAGTAACAACAAGGCCCTTACAAAACTTGCGACGAGGGTTTACAAAACTTTGACAATGTGAAATGGAGCAAGATATTCGAAATTTCAGAAGGTCTCAGATTAAAATACGGTGCAAAACATGAATCCAGTTCTTTGCCCCTTCTGTTCAAACTAGACATCGAAGAAGCAAAGACGAAAATTAAAGAAGAGTTAAAGAGTGGTATTAAAATTCACGGTGGAAGGATATACAGTGTTAATATTCGTTGGTGACACTGTTATCCTCAGTGAAAGTGAAGAACTATGGGAGCTGTTTAATGGAATGAACACTCTAATGAGTGCAGAATATCGATTGAGAGTAAACTGGAGAAAGATAAAAGTAATGAGAAGTGGCAGAAATGAGAATAGTGGGAATCTTAATATTAATTTTGGTGGTCAGGAAGTATATGAAGTTATCTTGGAAGCAAAATAACCCATAATGGTCGAAGCAAGAGAGATATAATAAGCAGAACAACACAGGCAAAGAGGGCATTCCTGGCGAACAGAAGTCTACTTGCATCAGACATAGGCCTTAATCTGAGGAAGAAATTTCTGAGATTGTAAGTTTGGAGCACAGCATCCTATGGCAGCGAATCATGGACAGTGGGAAAACTGGAACTTAAGAAGCAATCGAAGCGTTTGAGATGTGATGTTAAAGCAGAATGTGGAAAAAGAGTGGACTGATAAACAGGGAATGAGGGAATGAGGAGATGCTCTGCAGAATGAACAGAAAAGGATGCACATGGAAACAACTGACAAGAAGAAGGCACAGGATGATAGGACATGTGCTAATGCAGCAGGGAATAACATCAGTGGTACTAGATGGAACGGGCCGGCCGGAGTGGCCGAACGGTTAAAGGCGCTACAGTCTGGAACCGCACGACCGCTACGGTCGCAGGTTCGAATCCTGCTTCGGGCATGGATGTGTGTGATGTCCTTAGGTTAGTTAGGTTTAAGTAGTTCTAAGTTCTAGGGGACTTATGACCTCAGCAGTTGAGTCCCATAGTGCTCAGAGCCATTTGAACCATTTTGAACTAGATGGAACTGTCGAGGAAGACAGAGATTGGAGAACATCCAGCAAATACTTGAGGAAATAGGCTGCAAACGGATATCTGAAATAAAGAGGTTCTCAAAGGAGAGAGGAATTCGTGGCTTTAACGTGATAAGCAATGAAATATTGGGCACTGGCTACAGTTGTAGCCGATTTTTTTTTTTACTCAAGTACCCCTCAAGTAAGAAACAAAAAAAATGCTCCCATAGAAATTGAGATACGGACCAAAAGTCTTTTCGACACCTGATATCTAGGCTTCCTGCATTAGCGGCATGTTGTGCAGGTACTATTAGCATATGCTGCAGAGGCTACATGTGCTACTGGGCACGGATGAGCAGAGAGAGTAGGGAGGAAGAGATCAACAGAGAGAGTGGCGAGGAGATAGACATAGGAGGATGAGATGGTCGTATAGAGGGGAAAATAAGAGGTGCAGTGATAGGGGTGACAGACACAGATTGCTGAAAACTGGGGAGGAGGACACACACGAAGAGATGGTAAGCATGGGGGAGGGGGGGGGGAGTGGACAGAGAAACAGGTGTGGAGGAGATGGACAAACACGTGGTACACGTATTAAATGGACCTTGGATATATGCACCGCGGCAAGAATACATCCCAACAGTCGATAAAGCGTAAGGGAGGTCTATATAGTTCGGATCGCTTTGGACATTTTTCATCTGCGAAGCGCTATCGACTACAAAATCAAAATTAAATCCGTCAGCATTGCATCAGGAATACCGAGGTGCTTCCATAGAAACGTCAGCATCACACCAGCAACACTGAGGCGTTTCCATAGGAACGTTGACAGATTCTCTTCACCTGATGTCGTGAGACAGCTGCGTGAGACAGCGCCGCTCTGCACACTGCATCCGCCCGTATTCATCTCACGCCGCCACGACAAAAGGATTACGCCAAAGGTAATAACAAATGGATAACCTTTGCTTATGTGGTCGAACACAGCATTCCTGTAACCAACACAAACGTCGCTCATTCCTCACAGCTATACACACTGTGCGGCCAGACACAAGCGACAAAATATACAAACCATGTGATGAAGCGCGGCTTTTTTGTAGGGTAGGCTGAGAACTACGAATTCGAAAGAAGAAAAAATCTTAACTTCACTAGCAATTTGTTTCGTAACAACATCCATAATACAAGCTATTAAATAATTGTGTGTGTCAGAGGAAGTGCCTTTAAATACTCCATCGGATGCTAAATGAACTTTCATTTATAGTTATTCTCCTGCAAAGAAATCTAACAGTTCTAACAATTTCCTTTATTTACTGACACCACAGTTTTGCCATGACTTCGAGGAGCTAAATCTTGTCATGCTAAAAAGCAGATTGTCGAAATAAGTCTCTTCATTATTTTTCTGTTTCTATCAACCTTTTCGTTGTTTCAAAGCTTCCACGCGTATTGCTTTTGAAAGAGCATGGTCATTTATTACTGTGCCTAGCTGACTGTATTTAACACCCTGTGATATGTGAACTGGAACATTCATGCTATTTAGCTTTCGAAATGAAATTCTGAAGACACTCTTCGCCTGCTCCCCACATATGTCATTCAAAATCGTCATCACCCATACCAAATAATACACAGTAAAAACAAATCAGTTTGTTCCCTACAACGCTGTGACTTAACCACGGTTTTGATTTGAACCACTGTGTTCCGAAACGTCTTACAATTTTTTTTGTAAAATTTTTTAATAGAGAGACTTGGCGTCGGCTTTCGTTCTTTCACCAGGAGTTTATCTTCCAAAGAAAGACGAGAAAAGAATGGAGGATTTCAGTTAAAAAATTCAGTGGCTCTTCTAATAAAATAAACGCATCCATGGGAGTTTGACGTAGTAAGCAAAACCTTGCTTCACAACATAATGATTTAAATATTAGATAACTTACAGTTTTCCTTTCGACAACACAGTGTCAGGACAGATTGACGATGACACGTCGTACGTAACAGGGCACACAGAAATATACTTCACTAATCAGTTAATCACAACCTCTGCTTACTACATTTTAACTACTTAATTCATGTTCGAGGTTTCACCATAAGAATGTCTATATTGATTTGAAAACCTACAGACACACTACAGAACTACCAATGTTTGAAACAAGTAAGACTAAAGTACATGTACCAAATAAGGCTCACCTAACGTTTAGGAATTTTGTATTCAGTATGTTAACTGGTAAGATTCCGAGATCATACGTGCAACATCCTACGTACGGACTCCATGGCTCTGAGCACTATGGGACTTAACATCTGTGGTCATCAGTCCCCTAGAACTTAGAACTACTTAAACCTAACTAACCTAAGGACATCACACACATCAATGCCCGAGGCAGGATTCGAACCTGCGACCGTGGCGGTCACGCGGTTCCTGATTGAAGCGCCCAGAACCGCACGGCCACACTGGCCGGCTGCAACAGCCTAGAACTACATTCAGTTCAAAAATAAATGAACACTGAAAGTTTATTTAATTAATGTCATAACTTTAAAAAAAATGTTTAACTCTTGCAAGTGAGACTTGTTATGAGATCTTGTTCCTAATATGGCCCGTAGCCACATCTTGTTCATATTAATATTCTGGGGCATGTAAATGGCAGGAAAACTGTTTCAATACACTGAAAGTGTTGTAACGTAATTTTATTTTAGAAATAAGTGGAATGAGACGATAAATAGACTTTTATAATTACTTATTTTTACAATCACTTCATACAGAACTTTTGGTACTTACTGCTCATTAACCCTTCAGATTATTAAATTTAATCACCATTCAAAACTGTTCTGACAGTAGTAAGTTTCCTTACCATAATAACAATAATTCTAATTATTACATTTTCAATGAACACATGAATAATGAATCGTGAAACTGGTTTGGCTCATTTAAATCATTTTTTACAGGTGGGGCACAGGAAATTTCGCACTTTGTCTTTGGGTGTTAACCCTACACAATCTTCATGTACATGTTTCATATATTTTTCACAAAGCCTCATGTCGAATATCCTGTCTTCACAGCACACGTGACAAAACCAACCAACCTCTTCCAACACTTTCTTAGAGGCAGAGCTGCTGCTTGCTTCAGCGGAGTCTTTATTTTGCTTTTTTTCTTTCGAATATTCTTTACTGACAGTGAAATTTTTTTGCGAGGTGTATCTTCCTTACACCCAGTGTATCTTCCTTACACCCAGTGCTTTCGTTGGTACCATTTTTCTTTTGATTCTGCGTCAACAGTGCCTTACATACGATTTGCGTCTTGTGATTTAATGCCTTCTTCAGTGGTGTTTGTTTTGTCTTCAGCTTTGAGGTTTGCAAAATTTCCATGAAAGAACAATCGAGATCTTCAGCTGCATCACTATCTTCAAGAGTGAAGTCACTTGAACTATCATTTACTGAATATGCCTCGCTTTCTGATGAACTGAAATTATTGGACTGGCGTCTCTTTTTTCAGGAAGCCTTTGGGACAGATTGAGTCTCTGGCAGTTTTCCTGTTTGAGGGCAATTGTCATGTCCTCCTCTGGGTCAGGGCGCTCTGATAGACGAGAGGGAGCAAATGCAGTGTCTGGACTAGCTTCTGGGTCAAAAGGATAAATCCCTGTGGCACGGAATCCAGACATGTCGTTTACTGGGGATGCTGCTTTTAGCCGCAACTTGCTGAAGATTTTTCCAAACACACGTCTGTTAATTGTTTTGTTTTCTTCCCTTTCATGTATAGACCAGTAAAGCTGAACTTAGTCAGCCCAGTAAGACTCAAACGGTTTCAATACTAATTTATCCATGGGTTGCAGCTCATGTTCTGTGTTGCTGGACAAGCAGTAAAGTCTGATATTGTGCTCTTCAGCAACGTCGCAAATTTCAGGGCCCAAATGTGACGATGTTCCACCAAATATCAAAATAACATCTTTTGCAGGCTTGTATTTGGGAAAATGATGTATCCATTTGATTAATGTAGCTGTATTCATTGAGACCCTATCTGTCATTTTTGCTGTTGTCCCAGGTGGCAAATAGTCTTCCCATTCTGGCATGCGTGGCTTTCCGTTGAAAAGTCTCATAGGAGGAATAGCCTGTCCAATTGCATTTCCACATGAGGCAATGGTAACATTTTCCCCATGTTCTGGGGAAACAGAGTACAAGCGTTTCTCTCCTTTCTTCGCTAAAACTTCAGGAGACTTGTGGAGTGAGAGGTGACATCCCTTGTCGTCAATATTGTAGATAAGGTGGGGTTTGTCAAATAACTCCAATTCGGACAAGACCGTTTTCAGTTTCTGAAAATGATCATTTACAATAATCTTGTTCAGCTTTGCAGCTCTTCCTGGATTCAAGCGCTGTACCTTCCTTCTTGCAGTGTCTGGGTGTCTTTGTAGGAAGAGCTTGAGCCACTTGCGTCCAGCCAATCTCTTCGTCTCATTAAAAGGATTCTACACACTGTTCTTTTCACAATATGCATATACAAATTTTCTGAGCACTTTTGCTGTAATTGGATACCCAACTTCAGGGAGTCGAAAATTTCTTTGGCAAAGTTCTCTTTCCTGAGCTTTGTCCAAACAAGTTTTTTGTCCCAAACTTTTGGCTGTTAGTCCAGAACTTACGTGGTTGCGTAACGTATGCCGAGGAATACTGTACGTCTTCGAAGCGGCTCTGACAGGCATCCCTTCAGCAACAGCTTCCATAGCTTGTTTTAAAGTATCTGCATCCCACGTTGCTCTTTTTTCCTGTGGCTCCATCTAAAAACAAACATTTCCCGTAAGCCTTACGTTCCTGAATTAGGGTTGTAAAACTATGATTATATATATTTTTTAAAGTACCGTACTTCAATTATAGCTACTAAAAATTATTGATCTAAACGCAGAATGCCCTGTCACAAAGATTACCAAGAAGGAATTTAAATTTTTTTCTTTTGACATTTCTTGCGATGCCAAACCAATAGCTCAGTAAACATGTATAAAATAATTTAGATTTTATTTATAAATAGTAAATACGTGTTACATGAGGTTTCCCAGAATACGCTAAGACTAAGTATGTATTGTCGTTATGCACAGCTCTATACAACAGGGTGCCTAATAAGGCCTGGGTCTTGTTTGGAGCGCCACGGATGGGCCTTATTGGGAACAACCATGTTAAAACGCGTGTGCGTTTACTGTTTAAAAAGAAACTTATTATTAGGAAGATAATGCCACTATCTCAGTATAGCATAGTTTTCTGTTCATAAATATATATCTACTAGTAAAAAATGCCTCATAACCGAAACTATTGCATTACGTGAAACGTACCGTGAAAATAAGAAGCAGCCCTCCATCGTTGAACGCCGTAGCACAACTGAAAGTGAAATGGCCGGCACGAGAGCGAGTGCGGAAATAGTTATTGCCTTGGCCACTAGATGTTACAAGCTATCACTACCAAAGACATTTAGCGCTGTTTTCAAACTTTCTGTGCTAGAAAATGAAAGTTGGCCTTATTAGGAACCGGGCCTTATTTGGTACATATACCTTACTAAATTTTAATCTGTGGAACAAAGAAAGTACATAAACTATTTCCTGTCATCTTGCAACAACACCCAATGATGCATTCACATTTATGTTCAACGAATTATGAATATCTTCTTGTTCTTTGTGTTTTAAATAAGCACTTAAATTAAGAGTTAATGGTTTCTCATTCTGCCCGGCTTGCTGCTAGCATGATAGACGATGTGACGTAGCGCAATCTGTTAGGGAACTGCTGAATGATTTGTCATTACACAGGCGTTATCCGCCTGCTGGAGAGATTCAGAAACAATCAAACGCCAGGTTTTAAAAACCGTATCCACGCTGAAGAAACCCCAGTACGTCACGTAAAAGGAACGGGGCTTGCTGCGCATGCTCATAAGAAGCACAGAATTCCTAGCTGCTATTGCTTACAACGCGAGAGGAGTGATATATTATACTAGCGGGTGCATATACGAAGTTCAGATGTAAAATATTTCGAAACGTTTACGAGGGCACGGATTAAATTCAGTATGGACGAAATATTTTGAACTTTTTTGGGTAAGTTCGGCCTTAGAGCCTTAATGGACGCTTCGCCACTGCACAAACCTCTAGCCAGCGACATAGCTGGAGCACTGCTGAGGCGTTATCAGTGACGCGCACAAATTCGCGTCACTTAATTGGAGGAAGCAGGCGCCCATGGGAGCATATAATGCCAACATGACTACACGAATACATACGTGGTAACAACGTATGGCTGCCTTCCGATTGTTATTGCAACAAATCATTTCTGGTATCATTACACAACAATCGAGGAAGGGCACCCACGGTCCAAGAAACGTAAACAAAACCGCAGACAAGAAAGTAGCTAGGAAATGAGCACAACGCATATACGCAATGCACCACAGCGAATGGCGAATAGTTCGTAATTTCTACGCTACGGCTTCGATTACGAGGAAGTGAGATTTTCTAAATCTGGGACTGCGAAAACTTGTTTCATTGTCAATCACAGAGTGGAATAAATAAACCCTTCACATCTCCTGCGTTGAGAGACGGGGGAGAAAAGTGAATAAAGAGCCCACGCGAATAGTAAACGGTTGTGAAAACACACTTGACCTCTTAGCAACAAATAATCCTGAGTTAATAACTAACATCAAAACCGATATAGGGGTTAGCGAACACAGGGTTGTCATAGCGAGATTAAATACTGTAATCCCCAAATCCTCGAAAAATAAGGGAAAAATATACGTATTCAAAAAAGCAAATAAAAATTCACTTGAGGCCTTCCTGAGAGACAATCACCACTCATTCCAAATTAATAATGTAAGTGTAGACCAGAAGTGACTTAAATTCAAAGAAATAGTATCGGCAGCAATTGAGAGGTTTATACCAAATAAACTAACAAACGACGGAGCTGATCCCCCTTGGTACACAAAACGGGTTAGAACACTGTCGCAGAAACAACGAAACAAACATGCCAAATTTAAACAGACGCAAAATCCCCAAGATTGGCGATCCTTTACAGAAGTTCGAAATTTAGCGCGGAGTTCAGTGCGAGATGCCTATAACAGTTTCCACAACGAAACTTTGTCTCGAAGCCTAGCAGAAAATCCAAAGAGATACTGGTCGTATGTGAAGTATGTTAGCGGCAAGAAACAATAAATGCCTTCTCTGCGCGATAACGGCGGAGATACTATCGAAGACAGTGCAGCCAAAGCAGATTTACTAAACACAGCCTTCCGAAATGCCTTCACAAATGAAGACGAAGTAAATATTCCAAATTCGAATCGAGAACAGCTGCCAACATGAATAATGTAGAAGTAAATATCCTCGGAGTAGTGAGGCAAATCAAATCACTTATTAAAAGCAAGTCTTCTGCTCCAGACTGAATACCAATTAGGCTCCTTTCGGAGTATGCTGATGCATTATCTCCATACTTAACAATCATATACAACCGTTCGCTCGACGAAAGATCCGTACCCAAAGACTAGAAAGTTGCACAGGTCACACCAACATTCAAGAAAGGTAGTAGGAGTAATCCACCAAATTACAGGCCCATATCGTTAACGTCGATATGCAGCAGGATTTTAGAACATATATTGTGTTCGAACATTATGAATTACCTCGAAGACGCGCGTTATTAGCCGAGCGGTCTGAGGCGCTGTAGTCATTGGCTGTGCGGCTGGTCCCGGCGGAGGTTCGAGTTCTTCCTCGGGCATGGGTGTGTGTGTTTGTGTTTAGGATAATTTAGGTTAAGTAGTGTGTAAGCTTAGGGACTGATGACCTTAGCAGTTAAGTCCCATAAGATTTCACACACTTTTGAACAATTACCTCGAAGGAAAAGGTCTATTGACACACAGTCAACATGGGTTTAGAAAACATCGTTCCTGTGAAACACAACCAGCTCTTTATTCACATGAAGTGCTGAGTGCTATTGACAAGGGATTTCAGATCGATTCCGTATTCCTGGATTTCCGGAAGGCTTTTGACACTGTACCACACAAGCGGCTCGTAGTGAAATTGCGTGCTTATGGAATATCGTCTCAGTTATGTGACTGGATTTGCGATTTCCTGTCAGAGAGGTCACAGTTCGTAGTAATTCACGGAAAGTCATCGAGTAAAACACAAGTGATATCAGGCCTTCCCCAAGGTAGTGTTATAGGCGCTTTGCTGTTCCTAATCTATATAAACGATTTGGGAGACAAACTGAGGAGTCGTCTTCGGTTGTTTGCAGATGACGCTGTCGTTTATCGACTAATAAAGTCACCAGAAGATCAAAACAAACTGCAAAAAGATTTAGAAAAAATATCTGAATGGTACGAAAAGTGGCAGTTGACCCTAAATAACGAAAAGTGTGAGGTCATCCACATGAGTGCTAAAAGGAACTCGTTAAACTTCGGTTACACGATAAATCAGTCTAAACTAAAAGCCGTAAATTCAACTAAATACACTCCTGGAAATTGAAATAAGAACACCGTGAATTCATTGTCCCAGGAAGGGGAAACTTTATTGACACATTCCTGGGGTCAGATACATCACATGATCACACTGACAGAACCACAGGCACATAGACACAGGCAACAGAGCATGCACAATGTCGGCACTAGTACAGTGTATATCCACCTTTCGCAGCAATGCAGGCTGCTATTCTCCCATGGAGACGATCGTAGAGATGCTGGATGTAGTCCTGTGGAACGGCTTGCCATGCCATTTCCACCTGGCGCCTCAGTTGGACCAGCGTTCGTGCTGGACGTGCAGACCGCTTGAGACGACGCTTCATCCAGTCCCAAACATGCTCATTGGGGGACAGATCCGGAGATCTTGCTGGCCAGGGTAGTTGACTTACACCTTCTAGAGCACATTGGGTGGCACGGGATACATGGGGACGTGCGTTGTCCTGTTGGAACAGCAAGTTCCCTTACCGGTCTAGGAATGGTGGAACGATGGGTTCGATGACGGTTTGGATGTACCCTGCACTATTCAGTGTCCCCTCGACGATCACCAGTGGTGTACGGCCAGTGTAGGAGATCGCTCCCCACACCATGATGCCGGGTGTTGGCCCTGTGTGCCTCGGTCGTATGCAGTCCTGATTGTGGCGCTCACCTGCACGGCGCCAAACACGCATACGACCATCATTGGCACCAAGGCAGAAGCGACTCTCATCGCTGAAGACGACACGTCTCCATTCGTCCCTCCATTCACGCCTGTCGCGACACCACTGGAGGCGGGCTGCACGATGTTGGGGCGTGAGCGGAAGACGGTCTAACGGTGTGCGGGACCGTAGCCCAGCTTCATGGAGACGGTTGCGAATGGTCCTCGCCGATACCCCAGGAGCAACAGTGTCCCTAATTTGCTGGGAAGTGGCGGTGCGGTCCCCTACGGCACTGCGTAGGATCCTACGGTCTTGGCGTGCATCCGTGCGTCGCTGCGGTCCGGTCCCAGGTCGACGGGCACGTGCACCTTCCGCCGACCACTGGCGACAACATCGATGTACTGTGGAGACCTCACGCCCCACGTGTTGAGCAATTCGGCGGTACGTCCACCCGGCCTCCCGCATGCCCACTATACGCCCTCGCTCAAAGTCCGTCAACTGCACATACGGTTCACGTCCACGCTGTCGTGGCATGCTACCAGTGTTAAAGACTGCGATGGAGCTCCGTATGCCACGGCAAACTGGCTGACACTGACGGCGGCGGTGCACAAATGCTGCGCAGCTAGCGCCATTCGACGGCCAACACCGCGGTTCCTGGTGTGTCTGCCGTGCCGTGCGTGTGATCATTGCTTGTACAGCCCTCTCGCAGTGTCCGGAGCAAGTATGGTGGGTCTGACACACCGGTGTCATAGTGTTCTTTTTTCCATTTCCAGGAGTGTACCTAGGTATTACAATTAAGAACAACTTAAATTGGAAAGAACACATAGAAAATGTTGTGGGGAAGGCTAACCAAAGGCTGCGTCTTATAGGCAGGACACTTAGAAAATGTAACAGACATACTAAGGAGACTGCCTACACTACGCTTGTCCGTCCTCTTTTAGAATACTGCTGCGTGGTGTGGGATCCTTACCAGATAGGACTGATGGAGTACATCGAAAAAGTTCAAAGAAAGGCAGCACGTTTTGTATTATCGCGAAATATGGGAGAGAGTGTCACAGAAATGATACAGGATCTGGGCTGGACATCATTAAAAGAAAGGCGTCCTTCGTTGCGACGGAATCTTCTCACAAAATTCCAATCACCAACTGTCTCTTCCGAATGCGAAAATATTTTGTTGACACCAGCTTACATAGGGAGGAACGATCACCACGATAAAATAAGGTAAATCAGAGCTCGTACGGAAAGATATAGGTGTTCATTCTTTCCGCGCGCTATACAAGATTGGAATAATAGATAATTGTGAAGGTGATTCAATGAACCCTCTGCTAGGCACTTAAATGTTATTTGCAGAGTGTCCATGTAGATGTAGATGTAGATGTAGAGAGGTTTGGGGAGGGCGAAGGAGTAGATTTGTGCAACATTGTGTTAAAGTCGTACGCGAACGAAGCCGCAGGGAAAGGCTAGTACGCTAATGAATACCTAAAAGTAATTTACAATCAAAGCAAAGGACAGTTAGTTAATAATAAGCCAAATCAGAACATGTTAGCAAAATATCCGTATCTGAAGTAGAAAGTAGAGAAACAATGATCTACATATAGAACGTTTGTTAGAAAGACTGTTTTGACACCCCAGTAGATGGACTATAAGTAATAAGCAGAAAAATTAAAGCTAACGATGTCTAAAGTGCGCCTGAAAGCGTACGGATCAGCAACTGTATTAGTATCTATAATGGTCGTCATTTATTCATGAGTCTCGCTTCCACATTTCTAATTGCGTGGCATGTTTCGATCTCGTCTGTGCCAGAGCCACATATTGGAGAACATTGATACGTGGTTGTAACACAGACAAGATGGGTTGCCTACGCAGCTACGTAGATCTGAAGATGATCCAGAGAGATCAAAACACGCCATGTAACTGAAAATGTGCAAATGAGACTGAAGAATAAACGACTATTGTTTTAATTTTTTAATATTGAAATAAGCCCTCCCAGTATTGTAAAACATGTGAAACTACTGAAAGCGATAAAGGCACCAGGTCCTTACTAGACTTCATAATATTAGTTATTGCTCACTATAAATAACTCTGTAGCTTACATCACATCACATAAGGTGGTCAGTTCTATACCAAAAAGGAATCTCCTAATGATTTACCAGACTCTAGTTCATCAGTTGTATCACTTCCACCAGACATGGATGATTAACTTTACAACGAGATGGTGAAATGTAGAAACAGGATGTTACTATTCCATGAAAACAGAGTAAGAACTGTTTTTTTTTTTGTTCTTGTAGTTCAGTTAACGTCTGAAAGTACTCAGTGGTATCTTACTACACGGGTAAGCGAATAAATAACTGCCCTCATGGGGAACTGTTGCCCCACCCCATTTTGGTGGTCTTAGTATTTTTAGCATGCATGTATTAGAATTATGTCATGTTCAGTGTACTGTCCTAGATCGGAAGGACAGTAACGATTGGGTTTCCGTCACGTCTCGTTTTATTAATACAAGGTGGTCTAGCTTGTGCGCGTCGCGTGTAACGCAGCGGCAGCCACATCGGTTGCATCGCTGGATTGACGTTTCCCCGACAGCAAAATTTTATGTGCACCTTCAAGAAATAACCCGCGCCGCAACTGTTGCAGTTTTTGTCTCTGTTATTATTATTTGTCGTAGATGTGAATATCAGAAGCCAACGGCCGTGCTACAGTGGTAACATCGGCGCCTGTCAGATCACCAAAGTTAAGGGTTGTCAGACTTGGCTAGGACTTGGGTGGTTCGCTGTCTGGGTCTGCCGAGTGCTGTTGGCAAGTACGGAGTACAGTCAACCCTTGTGGGTCCAATTGAAGAGCTATATGATTGAGAAGTAGCGACAGCGGTCACGAAAGCTGTCAACGGCCGGGAGAGCGGTGTACTGACCACATGCCCCCCCATATCAGCATCTGGTGACGCCTATGGGTTGAGGATGACACGGCGGCCGATCGGTACCGTCGGGCCTTCAAGACCTGTTCGGACAGTGTTTGTTTGTTTTGTGAATATCAGAAACTGCTTGTGTTTTCACGAAACACTGGGCTGTAACAGACATTACTAGGCCCAACTGCATGGGATGCACCGTCCCTTACCTGTTCCTAAACAGCATTCTCTTTCTATATTACCTGTTTAAGCGCGAAACTGAGATTGTACATTGTCCTTCCATTGAGGCTATGTCTCCTGTGTTTCTCCTAAATCGCTCTTTATTGTCTATAGTGAGGTGCTTTGCTTTTCGTACACTTCAGTAATGGTTTGTTGTATCGGCGCTTTTAACTCTGACTAAACTTTCTGTGATCTGATC
Source organism: Schistocerca serialis cubense (assembly GCF_023864345.2). NCBI lineage: Eukaryota > Metazoa > Arthropoda > Insecta > Orthoptera > Acrididae > Schistocerca > Schistocerca serialis. The sequence continues at coordinate 695,950,882 of NC_064639.1, forward strand.
ATCTTTCTCTCTTACAAATTCATCCCCCTTGTTTTTGTGTTACTACCTGCTGAAAGGTTGATTCTGAAGTGTTTTGTTATAATTGTAGAGTATTAAAGTTCTCAGTCAATCCTTTTACCGATCCAGGGGAACCCTTAACAGCTTTTCGCAATCCTGAAATTTCAGTTGTTATGGTCTCTAGGTCAGTCAGTAACATTTTGTTTATGAGACTGGTAACTTCGATTTTTAATTACTCAGTTTTATTTTTGACCTGTTCACTAATTTATGGGGCCTGACTTCATAATAGTAAAATCAACTAATTGATATCATTATCCATACTCTGTTGCTTTTGATTCATGTTTTATTGTTCATTCGCCAAACCACCTACTTTTCTCGTCAGACTACTTATCCATACTCTTTAGTTTTTGTAGCATTTGCGTAACAGGACTGCGTGTCGTAACAATACACTAAGCAGTAGCTCCACTCGCCCTACGTGCATTTTCTGCATTTCACGATTCCATCTATAGGATGTTGACCTCTCGTCCTAAACATATTAGTGTACAAGAACAATTTGTCGAGTCTATTACTAATTATATTGCTATGTACACGTAACCAAGTCACAGGTAGTGGTATTCATGTGCAGCAAGACGGTATTGACGAAACATTTCTTTGAAAAAATTGTACATAACTTCTGAAAATTGCGCGTGTCCAACCACGAACATATTTTGGTTTTCTTATGAAATGTAGAATAATAATATAGTAATTAAAAATTTCGTAAACAACAAAATGCTTACTAAAAGATTCAAACAAACGGATTCTACTGATAATGAAGGCGACACAGCCATTTATTATGGAATGAATGAAACAGCGTCATACCTTGTTTCGTTGCAGGCGACAGTATCGTAATTACACAAATTTCTTCAGTATTTTGTTAGTTTTAATGTCTCTATTGTATTTTACCGATTTACTTAATTATTTCTTGGCCATTGTCATGTTTTCCTCTTTCATCACCATTTATCTGGACTTTGCATTCTCATATATGTAGCTGCGTCGTGAAAATTTGTATGACAGAGCGTACTACATACACAACAAACTTCCTTTCTCGGCACAGAGCTACACGTATCAAGTCAGAGATATTCCTCCAATGAGTAAACATGTAGTGTCTCACCCTCAGGAAGTATCTCATTCCGCAATATCCTCCCTACCCTGGTCGACCTCTAAAGGCATGACCAATTGCACAGGACGACTGACCGTGTGAACTCGTGTGCGGAAGGTTTTTGTTGTTATCTTCTCATTTCTCCCTGGTAGTACTCTCTCTGTTCTGGCCTTCCTGCAGAAGTGTTGTGGGCGCATGACCCCTTGTATCAGAATGACGTCTCAATGGTGAAATTTAATTACTCGGCCGGTGGACGTTTAACTTCGTCGAAGTTCCTCGATTTCAACAGGTATTCTTTCGTCCTACGTTTCCAAACGCTGTCTCCGCAGGAATTCTCTTAGGTTCGTTTCCGACATAGACTCTGGTCCTGCCGGCCGAGGTGGCTGAGCGGTTCTAGGCGCTACAGTTTGGAACGTCGCGACCGCTACGGTCGCAGGTTCGAATCCTGCCTCGGGCATGGATGTATGTGATGTCCTTAGGTTAGTTAGGTTTAAGTAGTTCTAAGTTCTAGGGAACTGATGACCTCAGAAGTTAAGTCCCATAGTGCTCAGAGCCGCTTGAACTCTGGTCCTGCTGGAATCGTTACGAGTTTCTCTCCAGTTAGAAAATTGGAGGGGGCCAGTGCATGTGCATCGTTTCCTTGTGCGACGGGCCTTGAGATCACGCTGGCTTCATTACAAAGCAAGGTGGTATTCAGTTGTTCCTCACTGAGCCTTGAGATTTCCAGTACATTCCGCAGATAACGTTTCATAGTACCCACCATTGTTTCCCACAATCCTCCCCACGAAGCCGCTTGTGAGGTAATGAATACCCATGTAATACCGTGGTGGGCAAGGAATTGGTAAGTCTTTGTGGTGGTTAACGCTTTCCAAAACTCTGCTAGTTCCATATTGGCGGCGTGGAATGCTTTCGCGTTTTCTGTGTAAATCGTATGGGGTAGTCCACGTATTTCTGCGAATCGCGGGAGAGGCGTGAGAAACTTATTTCTTGACAATTATGCATAGAGTTCGAGGTGCATGGCTCGCGTGGTAGCACATGACGAAAGACCGATATGTGCCACGTGTACTTCTCTTTCCTACTTAGTGAATAGTTGTTCAACAAAGTCTATTCCCTTAACATTACATGATTTAGCAAGCGTAGCTCGTTCAAATGGCAGCGGTGTTTCAATTTGTTGCCCTCTTGGGTTCTTCAAGACCTTACACGTGAAGCAAGGATATAGAACTCTTTTGATTGCCTGGCGTGTTCTGAGGATCCAAAATTAAGTCCAACTTCGTACAGAACAAACTCTAAAGTGATGGAGGGGGACGCTTGTCTCTCGAATAACTAACGTTGTGAAATGATGAGAACCGTCAAGGGACGCTGGATGTTTTTGTCCTGTCGAGGCTAGTGCTTTGCAGCCTACTTTTTATAAGTATCAGCCCGTCTTCCATGAAAGGGTTGTACCATGCGATCTTCGACTTTTTTTTGCAGTGGTAAGCTATTTTGAAGCGCGTATATTTCTCCGGCAAAGGATTTTCTATGGACTACTCATTGGGCAGCTGATGGTTCAGTGGCTGCAATCTCTCCCAAAGATTTCTCTTTCTGACAAAGCTGTGTACAAAATGGAGGGCAGTCCATGCTGTAGTTAGGCGGATACCTGTTACTGCCCCTAAAATTTCGAATCGTGGCAAGGTCACCTTCCTAATAGCAGCAAGTCTGTTCTTGCTATAGACTAAAAGAGTTAGGCCGTTATTCTTTAAGACCATACGAACGAACAGAGCTGCTCCATATACCTTTTCGGATGCGTCCCAGAATACGTGCACCTGAGTGTCTCACGAGCTAGGGCCGCGACCAGACTGACCTCTGCTAGAATATCCGACAGGCGTGAAGATTGGGGCAATGCGCTTCAGGGATCGGCCGGCTGTGTGGGACGTTGTTCCATATGTGGTGTACGCGGCACGGGGGGTGGTTATATGGATAAATCCACGTCCAGTCGTATCCACTCGTCCGAGCCACTTTTATTTGCCCCAACTTGTAATTGGTGATCACCAAATTATCACTTTCTACTGCGATCGCAAAGTCGAACATGTACTTACTCCTGTTTAAAAGAGACGCCACGGTGCGAAATGATGCCATACACTTGTTGGCATGTTCTCTTATAGTTGCAGGGAGTAGAAACGGGAAGCCTGGCGAAACGGTATTGTATTATGTCGTCCGTCGTTTGAAGACGTCCCTTTTTGTTCCTATTGGTTCTGAACCAGAAGAATCTGGCCATGTCTTTGCCTTTTCATTCAAAACCAGTTGAAGGAACACCTGAGTGATATCTGTGACAAGAACAACGAAATGTAGTCTGAATCGCAGTAAAATCCTAGGATCTGCCGCAGTACATTCGGTCCTGCCTCTAGTACCTCGGTCAGAGAAGACGTATTGTATTCGGCTTCGTGGGATGGCGAGCCGAAGGCGATCCTCCACTTAATGTTTCCATGTTTCTCTTTTCTCGCTGCATGATGACGCCTTCCCTGAGAGTTGAGCGGGAACGACCTCTACTTGCCCCTTCGTAATGTAGTCTAGCATTAAGTCGTAGGTCATTTTCTTAAAAGCTTCTTGACGTTGAAATCTTGCCCTTAGGTGTTTGAATCATTTCTCTCCAGTCGGTCTGTAACTTGGAGTGGTTTTATTGTCTTTTAGAAAGTGAAACAATTACTCGTTGATCCCTTATACAGAATGATGCTCTGAACGCCTCAGTAAGTCTCACATCCTTTCTGCTCACGCATCAGTCTTGACTGGCAGCAATCCATAGTCTCAAAGTCTCAAAAGCGTCTGAAGTCGTTATCCAAGTGCAGACCAGACGAGTCACAATGAGCAAAATTTAGCACAATTGCATGCACAAGGTTCCTGATTTATTCCCATTAAGTATGCAGCCAAATATGGAAGGAACTAACTATAAAGTTTCAGAGATGCGCCTTGACGAACTGTTCTTCATTATTTTTCAATAAAAATCGCCTCCAATGAGAACCTCCACGAGAATGTCCTTCACTGAATCGATTTCTGGACTTGCTAGCACAAGCTTATGGACATATGATAAACTCTTTACATGTTGTGCAACAGGTGGCTAGTGTGAAATCACATGAAGACTTTCAAAGACAGTGAGTGACACCGAAGGATTCTTCAAAAGCCTATTCATATTAAACTAAACAACTCTTGGTGGCGTGTGTGTGTAGGCTTTTATACAAACGACCAAACAGTACATTCTCGTCGATTTACAGTCTGGAATTTCAAACCATCTGTCGTCGATTTTACTCTGAACCTGGATAGAGTTCCTGCATCCAGCACACATCGAGTTACCCTACTCAGTCCTGCAGGTACTGAGAAGCATACTTGTGCCTTCTGAAGGTACGTGAGTCCGTGGAGAACAACAACTATTTTTCCCATGGAAGTAATGTTTGCCCGAGCCGCAGGAGTTTTAGTATCATTTCTTTCATCATCAATGGATCTATGATGCAGCTGTCTACACTTAGCGCATCGATCCTTTTCCTTCTTCCTGCAATCTACACTGTATGGCCACGTTGGAGAGAAAGAAAACATCTGTTTGCTTGTTTTAATTTATCTATTCGGTCACTGACAATAAGATCTTCTAACAGTCCTGCACGCAGTGGCCACGAGATATACAAAAAGCACAGAATGGTTCTTGTACCTAGCGCTTTTATGGGTTGGTCTTTTAGATTTTGCGTGCTCATTGAGTGCGGCAGCCGTGGGGAGAGTGGTAGAGGCGGTGGAAATATCACCGCGTATCTTCTGCGTGGTAAGCGCCCCGTCCACTTCCTTGCTCAGAAACTCCATCAGCCGCAAAATATCCTCTTCGGCTACTCTCGTGCACTTGGCGTGAATTATCCAGCGGTGCAAAATGTCATCCGGCGAAGCACGGAGAATTTTCGGCGCGAGGACTTGGCCATATCCGTTCGTGTCTTTCCCAAGAGGCCGTAGCGCTTGAATACGTCGGTGGCATTCAGTGAATGTCAAATTGAGTTTCTCTGGAGTGACGAAATATGTGGGTTTTATGGCTTCTATGTAATCTAAGTGGTCCCGAATTAATCGATCCTTGTTGCCAAAATGAGGTTCGAGAACCCTCTTTGTTTCTGCGTACGTCCCTGACGTCACCGCAGTACCTTCTACTAAATGTTTCAGCTATCCTGACAGATGGACAGGAAGAAGTATATGTTTACTGGCGGTAGATAAAGTCGGATCCTTGTCAACTGACTGACCAGACTGCTCCCAGAAGTGTGTCCATGTCTCCAGATCAAGTGCAAGAGGCTCTCTTGTGCGTTCCCTCTCCAGCCCGTGTAATCGTGCTTCCGAACATTTACCTGTCGCATCTAATCCGTCACGTTGTTCGAAAGCTGGTGACAGAGTCGGCTCGTGATCAGCTGTTCCTGAATCGTTAATATCGGAGTAGTACATTGAACGATCATCCGATGGCAGCACTAGTTATATGTGCACCCGCTGTAGCATTTCCGAATAGCGTATATCAATGTCACAAGCGAAACAGGTTATATTCAAACAGCTATGGAAACACACAAACGATATGTAGTACCTCACATGTATCAGACTCTAAAATATGAGTCACGAAACTTCTAGAGATTTTCTGCATTTTCGCTACTGCAGCGCTGCCAATTCCCGCAAACGTGACGTCATTTTGACGTCACACACAATACCGACGACCGCTTGATCGGCTATCGACCTGCGTAAGGATTTAATACGGGCCACTCACAAGATTTCATGTGCCCGTACCGGAGATTTACAAAAACACGTCATTCTTGGAATGATTTATTACAATTATTGCTATAATAAAAGTCACGTAATTATTTATCGATGGCTAATGCCTTCATACACTAGCAGTGCGCTCCTAGGAGTGAGTTATTATCGTCAATAATTTACAAATTAAGTATGAAACACATTTGTTTTATAATTTGCATTATGCCGTTTTACTGTAACGGAGCATTGAAAATGTATGAGAAACACCTCACCATTACCATTAAATGTCGCTTAATAATGCATCAACGATACAACGCTTCTTGATAAAATATGATAACCAAGGCCGGAGTTGAACATCGCATTGTTAAGTGCTAGCGTAATGAAAAACATCGTGATTTCTGGAGTCGAATTTGTTGGTTCCCATCCCGTCACAGGCACTTTTTTTCATGCTAGCGTTGGTAAAACATTTTGATACTTTCTTATGAATATAATACAAGTCTGTTTTGCAAAAGTCTGATCTGAGAACGAAAAATGAAATACATATTTAGCGATTTCCGAGTATGCGGTTAGGAAGGAGCCTAAGAGGACCGGAAATAAAAGAGCCAAATATTAGTGAAAAGACTGAAACGAGCAGCAATAAAATCCATATTATGTCTTTTCACTGATATTTGGCTCTTTATTTCCGAATATGTAGCGACTTCAGGGAGTGTGGTTGGGTAGGAACCTAAGAGGACAGATTAAACTGCTGCGAGTGAATCGAGGAGCAATAATATCCATATTCTTCCTTGTCACAAACTCGATAGCCGACCGTAAGGTCGTCGATATTGCGCGTGACGTCAAAATAACATCACGTTTACGGGAGTTGTAAAAAGAGCATTACCCTACTGCCGAGCTACTGACCTGTACAAACATAACATACTGCGAAACGATTGTTTATGTGTATATCGAGGGGAGAAGCACATTCAATATGCGGTCTTATTTCGCAGCTTACTGTGGCGCTATAAACCGTAGCACAATGAAAATATATTCCGGAAATATGTCTTTTTCGATTTACAAAAGATACTAAGTAAAGTCAATAATGTTACGAATAACAAATGCTCATTTTAGAATGGCTAGTTACACATTCGGGCATGCGAGAAAATGTTTAACATTTTCAGTCACTCGTAGTATCTTCACAACTTCGGCTCTTAACGAGAATCGCAAAGTCTTAATCACCGTTTCATGATGTTACTATTGTATAAAAATGTCTGGACGTTTTCCGGTTGCAGATAAGCAATCGACAACTTTTTCAATAGGACCTGCTTAGTTTCATGAATATTTTTGCTGTTGCCTGTTAGACTAAGCAAGGAAACACATAGTTGCAAGTAATTACTATGGTCGTTTATAAACAACCAAGAAATTGCTAAAATTAGCATGTCATAAGAAGTTCATGAAAGCAAAGAAAAAGTTCTAGATTGCATTAGGCTACATTATGTGGGTATAAACGATGAGATAATTACAGTATTTTCCGGATAGTGTAAAATGTTTTGTGGTTCAATATGTATGCGGTGTATTTCTTTTTTTTCATAGTGTAAAAATCTATTTTCTTTCTCCAGGAGCACGAAGTGGTTTATAAATATGAGAAGGGCCGGCCTTATGAAGTAGGATATCCAGTATCTGTGCAAGAATGTCAAGATTTGTGCTCTCTGTTTTGAGACATGCCGGTTCTTGAATGAAGACAAGAAGAAATTTGCGTGGAATGCAGTGCCAACATTATCTGATGTTCCAAATCAACCACCAGCCGTTGCAGTCAAATGCAATTTGCCGAACAGTTACACTCTACCGATAAAGAAAAAGGAAAAAACCATTGTGCTATGTGAATGCCACTAATGAAAGTGTACTGAGTGCATCAGTGAGTGCCCTGAGTACAGACTCCGATAAGGAAGCTGGACTAGTTGATTCGGGTTGATGCGAAGAAGAAATAATTAAATTAAACGGAACAACTGATCATCTGAAGAAGCAATTGAAATATAAAGCTGTCTAAACTGTTCTCTTGTGTCAAAGGTGCAGACTGTTTAAAAGGTGTATGTACCATCCAAGAAGAAGAAAGTAGAATGCAAAAAGTGTGGTTGAAGACAGGGAGATACTTAAGACCATATGTGTCAGTATCTTACAAAGAAAGCTTTACATCTTGTTTTGAGGAAGTTAGAGTACCTGATACGAGGAAACGTGGGCTTCCATTTGATGACAAAATAAAGGTGTTTGTTCTGAATGTGTTCTACATTGTAGAACACTTGCATATACACCTTTATCAGAATATTTTCATCTTCCGTCAGTTAGAACTTTACAGAAGTACGTTGAAGATATAAATGTAAACTGTGGTATTCATGAAAATATTTTTCATTTGTTGAAAGAGGAGGTGAAACACTTTCCTCAAAGCGAAAAACTTGTAAATCTACGTATGGACGAAATGACATTAATGTCATATTTATCAAATATTGTTGCATCAGATGTTGTCACTGGGTTTGAATATTTTGGTGGCAAATGAACCTCAAAAACTGCCAACACTGTTCTGGTACTAATGATGAGTGGTTTGTTTCCAAAATGTAGGCAGCCATTACCATATTTTATATAATGAATGTGTGCCTGCTGGTGTACTGACAAAAATGTGTTTTACGGTAGTACATAACTTAAGAAAGGTTGGTAGTACTGTTAAAAGCAGTGTGAGTGGCCAATGGTCAAATTTCATTGAGTGAGGGAGATGTGCAGGGGTGTGTGTAGAGAGCTCTTCTGACTTATGAGAAAGAAAAAAATTGTTTCTTTTATGACACTCATCTTTTGAAGAGTGTCAGAAATAATTTTTCAAATATAATATTTTGTATGCACTAAAAAGTGGCGGCTTTGGTACAGCTTCCTGGAAATATATAGCGTTGCTGTGTGGGAGAGCTAGTAAATGCAGTTTCGGATTGCCACCTAAGTGCACTAAGAAAGCTACTGACTTGCTGCTCTGCTCAAAAATAAAATTTAGCACTGCTGTGTGTGGCCAATCAAACAGTAGCAGCTGCTATTCAGCTGCTTGTATCTTACAGTCTTATGCCTGCCACTGCTTATGACAATGCAGGGTTTTGCAAAAAAAATGAACTCTCTGTTTGACTACTGCAACTTCAGAGCTTCTGTAACTGAAAAAATTATCAGAAGTCTTTCTGAATATTTGACAGTTTTATTGAATCTGAAACCTCGAACTGAGTGACGGAAATTTGTAGATGGCAGTGGTAAAAGATTATACTACAAGAATCAAATGGAAAAAGGATTGTAAACGAGTGTATTTTCTGTGCAGTTGATGGTAAATGTGGTCATTGTTGGACAAATGTCTGTTAATGAAGAGTTTAAGAAAGATGGGTTGGAAATTATTTTTTGCAGCTGTAAGACATAAGACATAAAGAAGGGTTTTGTAACAAACCGTCCCTAAAGCAATTCACTGCTGCGTTTAATAATGCTACACTTGATAAGCTGGTGACACGCTCATCAGCCAATAGCAGCTTTGCGAAGGAGTGGACTGGGGGGCAAACAATTTTAGATGTTAAAGCTGTACAGAGTATTACATCTCCTCTGGGCTTCAGTTATGTGAAACTCTGCATCCCAGTACTGTCTTTTGCAGCCAAACTCGTAGGCTTGGGAGGAAAAAACTATCTGAGATATGTTTGTGGCTATGTCATAAGAAAAATATTGTCTTTTCATAAATGTGAAACATATTCTGCTTTTTTAATGGTAGCAATGCATTAGATTACTGTAATAAACTGCACAACTATATTAGAAACTACAAAGACGATATTATTTTAGGTAATTTAACCATGTACAATGAAGAGCTGTTCAGTTTGTTGATAAAATGTGAAACTGCATTGGCTGGCAACTTTGAGAGGTACGTTAATTAACATCGGTGTGGCACTGTGATTGTAAAAAATTAGTGGAAGTTGCGGGCTGTTGTGAGGAAACAAAGTTGCTGATTGTAAAATACTTTGTGAGATTAAGGCTCTATTTCATTCTCAGATTCACTAATGATGAATTATTACAAAAGACAGAAATAAGATAAAATACTTCCAGTTTAGGTAATTAGGATGTTAACTGCCATCAGTTATTATTTGAAAGAGAAATTAAATCTGTTTGCTCTGCAGATTACTATAGTTGCTTATTTGCACCCAGATATGATTTTGTTATCCTTTTAATGCTGATGATTGTAAGTTTCTTTTTAAAAAAATAATGAGTCTGAGCTGATCCAATTGTGTAAAAAATTATGTCAATGGATGGTGAATTTTAAATCCTGTGTCAGCTTACACCGGATTTGTACCTAAATTTTTCTGAAATACTGAAGAATGACATCAGCTGGGATTAAGTAAAGGGTAAAATTGTTTAATGTTCTGTGACATTTTTTGCAAAAGAACATAAAATGGGGACCACTTTCAATATACATAATACAACAATTTCATATCATATGAACTACTTGAATTATGTAATATTGTTACATGGCTGCATAACATATCTCTTATTATTTGCATGTATACAGCTTTGCGGTAATTTTTAAATTTATAGCTCTCACAAGGTGTCACTTCGCACTTACTCTGATCTGCATTTGGTGCACATATTTTTTTACAATATTTATGCAACTGCTGTGTGCCTGGTTTCTACAGCTAAATACCTAGACGATTTGAAGGACAGGATTATTATCAGATTTTATTTAAGACCACAAAATGGAACATCGTGGTGAATTCAACACAAGCATTGCATCTGGCAATCTAAGCTCTTACGGATTCTCAATTAGGAAGGTGACAATAACAATGTAAAATGTGTAACAGATTTCAGTTTTAGTAGCGAGAGGTGGAGGCGAGAGCTCCAGAAACAGTTTTAACACAGTGTCTAGTTACAGGAAAAGCAAGAAATGCATGTTGTTGTTGTGGTCTTCCGTCCTCAGACTGGTTTGATGCAGCTCTCCATGCTACTCTATCCTGTACAAGCCTTGCTCACCAAATGGTAGAGTTTTGTCAGGACTGGCTCTCCCAAGGCCGTGAGTAGTTTCAATGGAATGTTGTCTACTCCGGGGGCCTTGTTTCGACTCAGGTCTTTCAGTGCTCTGTCAAACTCTTCACGCAGTATCGTATTTCCCATTTCATCTTCATCTACATCCTGTTCCATTTCCATAATATTGTCCTCAAGTACATCGCCCTTGTATAGACCTTCTATATACTCCTTCCACCTTTCTGCTTTCCCTTCTTTGCTTAGAACTGGGTTTCCATCTGAGCTCTTGATATTCATACAAGTGGTTCTCTTATCTCCAAAGGTCTGTTTAATTTTCCTGTAGGCAGTATCTATCTTACCCCTAGTGAGATAAGCCTCTACATCCTTACATTTGTCCTCTAGCCATCCCTGCTTAGCCATTTTGCACTTCCTGTCGATCTCATTTTTGAGACGTTTGTATTCATTTTTGCCTGCTTCATTTACTGCATTTTTATATTTTCTCCTTTCATCAGTTCTGTTACCCAAGGATTTCTACTATCCCTCGTCTTTTTACCTACTTGATCCTCTGCTGCCTTCACTACTTCATCCCTCAAAGCTACCCATTCTTCTTCTACTTTATTTCTTTCCCCCATTCCTGTCAATTGTTCCCTTATGCTCTCCCTGAAACTCTGTACAACCTCTGGTTCTTTCATTTTATCCAGGTCCCATCTCCTTAAATTCCCACCTTTTTGCAGTTTCTTCAGTTTTAATCTACACGATGTTCGTAAATGTGGTTAACAATGTAGGATGAAATAAAATGTTTTTGCTTTCTTGGGCAGTCTGGTATCGATAACAGAGAGAGACAAATAACTCGCACTTTCTTCAAACCAATTTTTAATAGCATGCGCTCACAGATTTGTATAAGATGTCAAAACCAGGGGAGGAAAGGTGTAAACAATATTCCCTGTCGCCACTGATGCTTGAAAAGGGAATGAGGGGAGTAAAGGACTATTATTGTTTATCAAGGACAGACAATTAGCACGTTATAATTAAATGACAATGCAGCAGTTGTAGCCGAAAGTCAACAGGAATTGGGTTTTGCGCTTAATGTAATTGAACATGTACTCGCTGTAGTTTACGATCTGCACATAAATAAGAAGAAAGCTTAGCAGATGGACATGCTGGAGGTCGAAGTGTTACATCTCGGAAAGATATTTTTGATGATACGTTTTAACTTCTGGGAAGCACGAAAGATAAACATGATAAATACACACAAGGCATAAAACCCAGGACAGGACGAAAGGGGCTTTTGTAAGGAGATGTAGTACGTAATCTTCAAAAATTTAACAAACGTGTCTTGCTTTGAATGTCTTAAAATGAATCCGAACTCGTCTTACAAAACTTGTGAAACAAACTGCAGTCGGCGAAAAGCGTCAGAAACTACACACCATGCACGCGGATATAATCATAACCAGTTCTCTTTTAACTTGAACATATACAATTCATGTCTCGTCGTTTTCGACGACACAATTACGACTCTGCTGCTGTGAACTATATATGTTACACTACACTGACGTTATTAGAGATTGACATTAACAGCAGATGGGTTACTGCTTTAATTGCATATTCCTATTCGTATTGGAAAATTCACCACCACGTTTGGTGACTAGGAAATATTGAAGTAACGGCATTAAAAATAGCAAGTTCTTCATTTATATCAAGCAATTCTATTGTTACCACAGGCTAGCCGCTTGGGGCGCTAGTATCGCTTCCACTGCAAAAGGCCGCACCTTTTTGCCCTACAGAGCTAGTCTATACTGCAACTGTTTTAGACTGTGCTTATATGATGAGCGTCAATATACTGGCATAGAACTTGCATAGTACTCCTATAGTATTATGATCTTGTAGTTATGCGTAACTGTGTTCTAGCAGAAATGCTTACCTCGTCCTGTGGCCCAACTCATCTATGTAGTTCTGTGTTTTTCTTCTCGGCTCGCTCCTTCCCAGGTTTCGGCACCAAAAAATGTGGCTGAGATCAAGTGTTAACAGAAAAACGTGAAATACTATGTTTTAGAAGTAGCTGTCTTAGTTATATATCAATGAAACAGCCACAAAGACAGCTAAACAGTTCATGACCAAGCCTGTTAATTCTGATCGTGAAACAAACTCACTGACAGTTCCATGGGATGGGTTGTTACAATTTTTATATATATATATATATATATATATATATATATATATATCATAATTATGTAAGTTAATCTGTATGATAATTACCATCAAACACATTTATTTTATTGTATTCATTGATTTTCTTTACACTCATGGTATATATAGTTTCACAATACACAATAGATCTATTGTTTGTAGCCTAGGATTGGGGTGTAGTTTGGTTCTGACTGGGGGTTGCATGAGTGTGGGCTCATTTTAAATACCTTCTTATTAAATACCTTATATCCTAACATGCCTAACATGGAAGTACTTACAAATTTTAACCCTTGAACTTGATAACAAAAATGCCTTCAAACTGATAATACCTGAATAAACAATATTTTTAGGACATACAGATATATTAAAAAATTCTTACTTAATATATGCAAAGTAATATCAGAATTAAAATACTTATTAAAAACAAATTCAAATAACCTAACTCAACCAAGGTGGTTTTACAGCTAGGCGCAACAAAAGCCAACGAATATCAGCCCCTTATAACTTTGCAAACAGGCATGCACACATTAAATATCAGACTAGCAGTGGCCACTGAGAGACCTATCCTATAATACCATCAACCACCACTGCATTCCAAACGAATGTTAATGAACAATACAACTTTACAAAGCTAACTACTACATAGGCACAGAAACACAGCATAATAGAGAATACTGACTTTTATGCAATGGTGAAATCACAGTCTTTCTATGAGCAACATGACCACAGTACAATAAAATATTATCAGATTCGGTTTCATATGGAAGTAGTTGCGTCCAGCAGCTGTATTCACTTCAAGCCGTAAAGGATACAGCAATCAGGTACAAATGATGTTTATTGCATATGTAGATTTTGGTCACTGTGTGGCCATTCTCAGAGCAGTAAATGTGAGCTAAAACATTAAAACTACTCGTATATGCACATAGTCTACACTGAAATATTCATGTCAGAGGTTGAGTTCATACTCAGTGCACATGAACGCAACAAGTGAGAGTAAGAATTGAACCCCTGATATGAATGGTCCAGTTGGAGGTATTTGCATGTACAAGTAGCTTTAATGTTTTAACTCACATTTACTGCACTTAAGATGACCACACAGTAGCTAAAATCTAGATATATATAAGAAACATCATTTGAGACTGAGTATTGTGCCCTTTAATACTACTATAATAAAATATAACCCTCTTCTGCATCGCAGCTCTACCATACGACGTACAAATTCACTTCAAACAATTTGTAAAGGCTTCACTATGCTTCAAAACCACCACAACGGACACCAGCGTATTTCACCTCTCTCAGTGCATGTCACACCATGTAATTTGCCACAGACTGTCAGCTTCCGACTAACGGATGTGGGCCTCCTTGCAGGATTTTGCAGTGACTAAGCTCTCCACTGTCCTTTATTTCTGGCTGCGATCTGCTGTCTTCCTCTGGACACTGGCAGAAGACAGCATCCGGTCGGAAAGTCGACGATATCCACACACAGCTGGCCACTCTCCACACTGAACATTGCGGCTCTGTGTCCCACGCCGCTCGGTTCCATGGTGTACTTTCTTCCATTCTTGCTAGCTAGCTGTCAACGAACTATGTCACTCGTTCCGGAACGCCTCCAGAGGTCGGCCGATGGGCCCCTAGCATCGATACGCGTGCTTAGCGATGCCCTCTAGTGGAGTGCGCCATCAAAAAAACACCAGAAAACGTGGCATCGGCCGCTGGAAATACGAGGGGCGTTCGGTAAGTAATGCAACACATTTTTTTCTGAAAGCAAGTTGATTTTATTCGGGATTCCAATACGCCACATTATTCCCCATCTTTTGGCTACAAAACCCTAATTTTCATCGTGATTTCCGTTCAGTGCGACGGCCTTATGCAACCTTACTGGGAGGGCCTGTATGTCGGCATGGTATCACGCTATTGGTCGATGTCGGAGCCAGAGTTTTGCTACATCAATAACCTCCCCGTCACCCACGTACCGCTTCCCATGGAGTGCACCCTTCATTGGGCCAAAAAGATGGAAGTGTTCTATTATACAGCGAGGAACCCAGTTGGCACATATCTTTAGTATCCGAGCTGGTGGACGAGGGTGTCGGAATTGTCAACAGAGACGTCCGGTTGTGCAGCAAGGTGTTTGATTGTGATATCTGTCGATCACCTGGAATGAGAGTGTGTTTTCAGTATGGATAGGAACTGTGACGGCTGTGTTCAGATGCGAACTGAGTGTGTGATCCTTTGCTCAGAGCTCCAAGCAGTGTTGGCTTCAGTCACACAGCTTGAGCCTTTTGTCAACGGGCGTCACTGTGGGGGGCTCCATGGTGACCCAATACTGTGGCTGCCCTGGATACTGTCCATACCGAGATTTACTTCTCGTCTGGTAGTTTGGAGCTCATAAGTTAGGTGCATAGTGGGGTCCCTTAATAATACGGCTCCCAAGAAGGGGAAGGAATACAGTGTGCACCCTGTGTGCATACCGAGAGGAGTCATTCAGGATGTGGGAAGTGTGCTCATGGATATCATGAAGAGCACAGGATGCAGCGAACTGCAGGCGGTGGCTTATGTCGACATTAATGACGCTTTGGATCATAATAGATTCTTTCTGGTTTCAGGTGGCTACAAGAAGTGGTAAAGACTGCCAGTCCTGCTTGCGAGATGAAGGTTGACTTCACCATATGTAGCACCGTCTACAGAGCGGACTGTGGTCCTTTGGTACAGAGCTGTAAGGAGGGTCTCAACCAGAGGCTGACACGGTTCTGCTACCGTTTGGGTTGCAGATTTCTTAACCTGCGCCATAGTGAGGTGGGTTTCCTGGTTCCGCTTAATAGATCATGAAGCAGTTACACGGATAGCGGGAAGCGTGTGGAGCGGAATGGGCGGTTTTCTAGGATAGAGGGTCTGGGAAAACTACGATAAGGGCGTAGGTCTAAGGGGATGGAGGACAAACACACGAAGGTAGACCTAACAACATTTGGAGCTATAGTTCTAAATCGTCGTAGCTGTGTTGGGAAAGAACCAGAGCTCCAAGCTTTATTAGAAAAAAATTGAAGCTGAAATCGTTACAGATACAGAAATATGGCTGAAGCTGGAAATAAGTTCAGCCGAAATTTATACAAAGGACTTAATCGTGTTCAGAATGGACTGATTAAATACGATTGATGATGGAACGCCTGTTGCCTTTAGATGTAGTTTGTCTTGTAGTGAAATTGAAGTAATCAGTTCCTTTTAGTATGAATAAAGGCTATATTGGGACTTATACTGGTTTATCTATATGGGTGTATGTTTCATTTTTCTCAATTTATTTTTATCCATTAATAAGCTGAAGTAGTTTACGGCAAATATTAAAATACGATATACCTACAGCAATTAAGTCTGTGGAGGGAGCGAGAAAAAAAATGAAGAACATGAATTTTCTTATGTTTTGTAAAAACACCTGTCAGATGTTTGATCGATTTAGTATTGTCTGTCTTTTCCCGTCCATAACAGAGGAGGTGAATTTCTGGGTAGTTCACTAATGTGAAATGTATTAATTCCTGTAGTAATAAGACAATGTGGTTTTTTAGTTCTTTATTTCACCTGATCTATCTGTGTCACATGTACCTGTAATACTTCGGAGAAACAAGGAATTTAAGCAGACAAATCTGGAGGCCACAACATTTTCTTCAGAGAAGAAGAGGTGGTACATAGCTTCACGGCCAGAATTAATATCATTTAATAATCTAACATTACATGTTACAGATTTTTTGTGTATACATAAAATCGTAAGCTTGACTGGAGTGCGCGTGCCTGTGCGTAAATTAGCTGAGACACAAGCTCCCGAGCGATCTCACTATTGTTGTGCCTCTTGCGCGGTGCCAGAAAATTTCCATTGTTATTATTATTCTTAAAATTGTTAATTAATCAGGGAACTGGCGACCATTCCTTGGACGGTGCCAGAAAGAATTAACACATGCAATAATTAAATGATATAAACATGTTGTGTAACATACTATTGTCCTAACTGCTTTTTATGCGAACACCACATGATATGCGTAAAAACAAATGGTTAACTGGAGGAACTGTACCAACAACTTTTAAGATCATCTTTAAGGTAGGAAAGAACTTCAATTTATAGCTGGCATTAGTGTGCCTGGTAATGCCTCGATCAAATGTAGTGTCAGTATCTTACACACCCTATCCAGTCATAAATCTGAAGCATTTTTTAAAGGAATGGAGATTTGGGTTAACATTATTTTGACTTTCTGGAATGCAGGTACAAAAACTGTAAACGACAACAATAAGTTGCAGTACTGGCGTAGGATGAATCATGTACTGATCGGGATAATTCTTGCAATCAATTTTAAGATTAAAATTCAGTGTCGTTTCATATTTATAACATTGAAAAAGATTTACGAAATGGAACCAGGATGGCACGACTAATGAAAATAGTGTAAAGACAAAAACCGTTATTGCAACTGGTATGACAACTGTTTTAGAACAAGTTGTTACCATGTAAAGTAAAATAAAAAGAGGTAAACACATATACATTTTGAAGCATCGAGAATATGCAACACGATACTGGAAAACTAACGAAACAAGGGCAACTAAGGCCTTCTTCGTCATAAACCAACTAATATTTTTTCTTGCAAGTTTTACAGGAAACAACAAAGTATAAACTTAAGAATAAGACCTGTATACTACAAACACATTTATATGCTGTCACTAATCAATCATTTTTCGGTGAGCCATGGGAGTATTATAGTAAGACCAAGAATGACATGTACTAACGACTTTTCTATGTATGCTAGATGTGAGCTTCAGTTTGATTGTGGTAATATTTTATGAAGTGATAATAAAGAAGACACAATGATGTCTTACTAATGAAAATATTGATTATATGTGAATGATAAGGTAAGGAAAAGTGATGACACAGAGGTCACACTGTTACAGTGAGAAATGTTTTATGATAATTTGGAGTTAATGAAAACACAATAATGGATTAATGGAGGTACAGATACTATTTTTTTTAGCTATTGTAGAAGAACATGACATATATTTATCCTCATATTATAAAGAAAAGATTTGCTTTTGAATGGTAGTTATGCATGTTCTACTTGATACACTGCGTTTCTCTGGACTAATAATGCTTTTACATGATATCTCTATTGACATTTAGCTCCTGCATATGCTACTTTTGTTTGCATCAACTATGCCTTTAACAATTCCAGCATAATAATTTCCTCATGCTTTACAGGTACAATAGGCCATTTCTCATCACCCTTTTTTTGTATGCTTTGCAATCTATGCTTATACTATATGCTCCTAGTTGTTAAGTCATTCTGATTTCTTTAATGTCTATTCTTAAAATAGTCTTGTGATCACCCTTCTTTATCTTGCTTTATTTTGAATGACCAGTTTGACGACTATGGACGACAATGTGCACTTTCCTTTGCCTTATTCCTACTTTTCCGAGATATTCTACTATGCTGATCTTTCTTATGAGCTCCGCCAGCATATAGACCGATTAATTATGAACTATGTATTTTGTCATTTATTACTGTCAATCTTCACATACTATTTTCTAGAATTATTGCCTGTATACATTAAGTTTTCAGGTCTACTTACTGGCACACCCACTATTATTCTACATGTAGCCACTACTGTACTGCAGACAGTCACTGCCAGTAAATGTATATATCTCTAGCCTGCTACTAGAATAGCTCAACTATGAGTCTGAAACATACTCCATGTACCATATTGTTAGATAATGAACTACGAGCACAATTTATCACTTATATACGGATAGTGCTGTCATAAATAATGCGGTTGTTATTTGCGGAAATTTAGGATTTTATATTAATATCCACTATTATCAAACTCTGCAGCCTTAAAAGCATTTAAAGCCTCTTTAAGTCCTGTTTCCTCTTTATGCTATTGTCCTTCCCTACCTTATCCACTGAGATGTTCATGACACATACAGTTTTTTACTTGTTTGCAACAATATAAATACACTCCTGGAAATTGAAATAAGAACACCATGAATTCATTGTCCCAGGAAGGGCAAACTTTATTGACACATTCCTGGGGTCGGATACATCACATGATCACACTGACAGAACCACAGGCACATAGACACAGGCAACAGAGCATGCACAATGTCGGCACTAGTACAGTGTATATCCACCTTTCGCAGCAATGCAGGCTGCTATTCTCCCATGGAGACGATCGTAGAGATGCTGGATGTAGTCCTGTGGAACGGCTTGCCATGCCGTTTCCACCTGGCGCCTCAGTTGGATCAGCGTTCGTGCTGGACGTGCAGACCGCGTGAGACGACGCTTCATCCAGTCCCAAACATGCTCAATGGGGGACAGATCCGGAGATCTTGCTGGCCAGGGTAGTTGACTTACACCTTCTAGAGCACGTTGGGTGGCACGGGATACATGCGGACGTGCATTGTCCTGTTGGAACAGCAAGTTCCCTTGCCGGTCTAGGAATGGTAGAACGATGGGTTCGATGACGGTTTGGATGTACCGTGCACTATTCAGTGTCCCCTCGACGATCACCAGTGGTGTATGGCCAGTGTAGGAGATCGCTCCCCACACCATGCCGGGTGTTGGCCCTGTGTGCCTCGGTCGTATGCAGTCCTGATTGTGGCGCTCACCTGCACGGCGCCAAACACGCATACGACCATCATTGGCACCAAGGCAGAAGTGACTCTCATCGCTGAAGACGACACGACTCCATTCGTCCCTCCATTCACGCCTGTCGCGACACCACTGGAGGCGGGCTGCACGATGTTGGGGCGTGAGCGGAAGACGGCCTAACGGTGTGCGGGACCGTAGCCCAGCTTCATGGAGACGGTTGCGAATGGTCCTCGCCGATACCCCAGGAGCAACAGTGTCCCTAATTTGCTGGGAAGTGGCGGTGCGGTCCCCTACAGCACTGCGTAGGATCCTACGGTCTTGACGTGCATCCGTGCGTCGCTGCGGTCCGGTCCCTGGTCGACGGGCACGTGCACCTTCCGCCGGCCACTGGCGACAACATCGATGTACTGTGGAGACCTCACGCCCACGTGTTGAGCAATTCGGCGGTACGTCCACCCGGCCTCCCGCATGCCCACTATAAGCCCTCGCTCAAAGTCCGTCAACTGCACATACGGTTCACGTCCACGCTGTCGTGGCATGCTACCAGTGTTAAAGACTGCGATGGAGCTCCGTATGCCACGGCAAACTGGCTGACACTGACGGCGGCGGTGCACAAATGCTGCGCAGCTAGCGCCATTCGACGGCCAACACCGCGGTTCCTGGTGTGTCTGCTGTGCCGTGCGTGTGATCATTGCTTGTACAGCCCTCTCGCAGTGTCCAGAGCAAGTATGGTGGGTCTGACACACCGGTGTCAATGTGTTCTTTTTTCCATTTCCAGGAGTGTATATGCAAGCTTACTGATGACAACGATAATACATTACAAATGTGAGAGCTGTAATGACACCATTCTTGCACTCATGACTTTATTAAGCAGTACTTAATATATAATTGGCTAAGTTGTCATTGGGTACCACATTTACCATTGCAACCAATGAGTCTGCTCAGTGCCAAATCTCACAACTTTGACATAGCTAATGACGTTAAAAAAATATTCAAGATAATGTTACTTAAAAATATAATCCTCTGATGAAGAAATATGAACCAATGTCTTGGATCCTCGATTTACAGACCATCCAGACTGTAACTTTTCCTCTGCCAAGACTTTACCCTTGCCTTTTCACTCTTTACTTTATATTTTATACTCATGATACAGCTACACTTTACCTTGTGTAATAATGCCTATGATTACTCATAATTATCGAAAGGAGCATTATGAATGCACACTTGATCTCACATACTGGTGCACATAAGCGTTACATTTCTTAACAAGTTTGTAAATACTTAGTAACGTTTTTCTATAGCTCTGTATTGTGTAACTCAGGTTTTTTTAGTTCCAATGTACTTTGTGAAGAACTAGTTGCTCATACTATTAGGTTTTTCTTGGATATTAGGCTACGTTTTAGAGTTTCATAGTACACATGAGCACTATCATACCTGACTCTTTGCACATTCATGATTTCTAACCATACATGTTACATGGTTAAAGAAAATGCTTAACAAATTAACCAATATTTTTGTGGTATTCAAAGAGCCAGATGCTCAAAAAGATTTGTATTTCTTTATTATACATTCATGATCTCTAACGATACATGTTAGATGGTTAAATAAAATGCTTAACAAATTAACCATGATATTTTTATGGTATTCAAAGAGCAAGATGCTCAAAAAGATTTGTATTTCTTCATTATCTCTTTTATGCTACATTCACAACCTTTTATCAGTCTATACTTATGTAATGTTAAGAATTTGTTGCATTATTGTGGACAATTGCCATAAGAACCCTGACAAATTCTTCACAAGAAGGCAGCAGGGTTATGAAAGGTATACACTCAGGGTAAATTAATTCAAGTTTTATGAGAAAATATTATATTGAACCAGAGATGGTCAAATGTAGTATCGATTGTGTAGTAGCATTGCTGTTCAACAGTGATCACTAATTTGAGGTGTTATGGGTAATGTATTAGAGCAACTTTAGATTGAGTGATGCATGGATGACCCTCAAGTGTAAATATATATTGTATCTGATGTGTGCTGATTATATACTTACTCGCTGAGGGCAGTAATGATTTTTTTTATTTGCGAGATATTATGATGATTGCTAACTGTAAAGGGAATCTCAACAGAAGTTGGAAATAATTAAGGCAAAGAAAGTTGTTTTGTTAATAATGCAATGCTTGTATAGATATGTGATTACTGAGACAACATATACCACACATATCCAATGATTTGGTAAAACTAATTGTTAATGTATAATCAGTTTACTGAGTGTGTTAATTGCGAGCATTATTAATTTTCAAAGAGTCAACATACAAGTTTTAAAGTTAGTGCCATAATTGTTACTTACCCAAAGTCAATACAAGTTCCCAGATCCATATCATTTTTGATTAACTATTTTTCTCTAGAAGTTATTATCTCAGTCATATTTGATTTAATTAAAATGTATGCTAAGCAACAGCCTTGGACAATAGCTGTTTGCCAACTATACAATTTAATGTACTAACAGAGAACAGTGCTAATGATGTTACCATTTTACAGACAGAGGTAAGAAATTTTATTATTTCAAGGATGGCATTCATTAAGCAAAGGAACTATTATTTTCAGATTGATCAAGTTTATACCAGGTCCAGTTTCAGATCAATACCGTTGCATCAGATTCAGTCTTTGTGTTATTTAAAGTCATGCAGTTTTAGTTTGGTTTAAAGTTGTTGACAGTTTACATTTTCGCAATCAGAAAAGTTCAGTACAGGGCAAAGCACATGAGCAACGAGATAATATACTTGTTCACATGCCATTCCTATTCTAACAGTTGTTTCAGACTACCATCAGTTAATTTCAGTCATATTTTAAATATATATGCTTCAGTACCTTAACCAGCAGCAATTTTTCTCTGAAGTGTATTTTTCTGGTAGTGCAAAAACTTGTAACTGTCATGTTGGAATGGATACCTTTAGAAAATACGAAGGACAGTGTGGTTTAGAACAGGGAAAATGTTTCTTTACAATGAACAGAGGTTATCAGAAAATTTAATCAAAACCAGCACAACTGAAAATACACTAAAAGCGAGTACTGATATAAGAGTACAATTCTCATATCCAAACGTACTGTTTCTTGATACACAAAGAGGTGAGCAGCTGCTTGGATAAAACATGAACTCTGAGTCTGTCTCAACCAAGGTAAGTGAATCTGCCTGTTCGTCAGAGGACCAGAAGTAGGATTTACAAGGAGTAATACTTCGGTATGCTTGAGTATTTAGAAGACACCCTGGGGTAGTAAAGGGAAACGAGTACAAAATGGGAGTTTACCCACATGAGACATGCTTCTTTGCTGCCTATCGAATTCCTTGGGCAAAAAGAGAAGCTGCAAGGAAAGAAAGGATGAGAAATCAGAAGAACATACAACCCTCCTATTCTCCATATTGTAGCCCTATTTTAGCTATTGATGAGCCCGGCGGTAATGTCGGGCTGTAACCTCCCCCCTCACTTATCGACCTTAATGACAGTGAAAAATTAAACCGCGTGTACCTGATGGGAATTTGGGAAAAGCAATCGTCACCGAAGTTAACCTGTGGGTAAAGAGGGAGGAAAGGGTTACATCTAAATGAAAGGAAAAATGCAAGTGAAACTGGTGGAAATTAATTTTGAAATAGGGATAAAGTTAATAAAGAAAATAAATGTGCGGCCGTTACGTTAACAATCAACTAGCGGTAATTAGATATTTGAGATTTGGGGGAAATTACGGTCGCCAGTCCTGTGGACAATTACTATAATAACTGAAAAGGAAAGGTTATTACACATATAATTAGCACTAGCAGCGTGGCAACTGAAGGTTGACACGTGTAGTGTGAAAACTGAAAGTTTGTCAGAAGTAGTAAATTTCGCTACACTTAATTTAGCAAAAGAATTAATGAAACCGGAAAATCGAAAGTTAATTTAGTGACTGAAGTTAATAGTGAGCTTTCTTTCTGAAGCACATCGAAACACAGTTAGTCTTGGACTACTTCAACACTCATTTCTAAAGCTACCTGAATCTACGCAATTTAGAAAGAAGAGATTTAACTTTGAACTTGAATTAAACGATTCTGAACAATTAACAATAGTAAAATTTAGTACGTACCAAGCTGAGCTGCAGTCACAGGTAAGCTAAAATACGGTAACAAAACTCGCACTCTTAATTTGTGCTTGTGTAATCTAACTATTGTAGCCAGCTAATGCTTGAATTGAACTTTGAAATTAAAGCAGTGAAATGGAATTATGCTGGCGTTTGAATTTCAACGACACTCGGGTTCATTTCGGAAAAGGAAGGGACCCTGCTAGGCAATGCAATTGGGACAATGAGCAACAAAGGTTCATGCTAAGTTGCTGTAATTTTGCGAGGCAAATGGAACAATTTGAAAAGCTGAGGTCTGCCATACAGTTCTGAAACTTTACGTGCTTTTAGTCTTCCTTGTTGGTTGATTGAAGGTTTGAAGCCGTCGATCGAGGAGGTGGCGACAGTCACTCATTGTCGGCCGTCGCTGTTGCAGAAGCTGGATGTTGGCGCGCCTTCTTCTCGACACGGTCACCAGGCGGAACGGGCTCTTGATGTGCGCCAGCTAATGCTTCCCGTCCGCGACACCATGTCAGAAACTATCATCGCGAGTCGAGCGCAATTACATGCTGCCAAACCCCGAAAGCGCGGCAACTCGCGGGAGCGTCACACAGCACACCTGCTCCACTCGCTACTCCCGCCAGACTCTCACTCCCCGCGCTCCACGCGGCAGAGTTAACACTCCCAAAGATCCTACACACTTTGATTCTTCACACGACCCATCGATGTAATCGTTCGATAGCAGTTTTCCCTAGGCAAGACCCAGCGTAAAAATACAAATAATATTTACGAAACAAACCAATTATACATCGACATAAGTGCATAAATATATATATACAAATAGTAAAACAATTACAATATATAAAGAGACAGAAATGTCATATCTTGAGGTAACAAAACAAGGAAAAAAAATAATAGTACAATAGATTAAAATAGGAGGATATGCATTTCCGGCGTTACACTTGCCCCACATTGTCTGAGGATGTTCGTGTAACGTAAACAGACTCAGAAAATGTCCCAAAAAAGAAACAGCGGAAATGCATATGCTCAAAACATCAACAAAAGTTAGCATTCGTCTAATTAACCATAAATCAATTTTTAGACCATAATAATTGAGTGGAGACACTCCTAATCTTATTCCACTCTGTCACCCTGCACAAAATAAAACAGGTTGACAACATATTAAAATTCATAGAAAATATAGAAAATGGTTTAGCTATTCCAAAATCATTAAAATTCGTAACACTATGAGAAATGGAATACTATTTGCAAAATTAATTAGATTGCATGGTCATAAAAACAGGTAGATCAAAATACGCAAATAAATAATTAAATAGACTACACATTTTATATAACCTTTTCATAATTAATATTCTCGTCACGAGAATCTACTTAACGCTAAACAAGAAAATAATATTCAGTAGATCGAAAAAAACATACATATTGACAGCAGAATTCTTTCACATCAGCTGTCCGGGAAGAAAAACTATTCCGCCTTTCGTACTCGCAAGTACAAAGAATGCCGACAGCGGCACAAGAGCCGACAGCGGCACAAGAGCCGACAGCGGTTCCGCCCCGCCAGTATTGTTGCGCCCGCCTGTGCGGCACGCTTGATCTCTCTCGCCCTTGTAACGGCATTTCCAGAACGTCCGTTTCACTGAATTCTTTCGGTAAAACTCACTCCCGAGTAATCTCAAGGAGTCCATAAACACTATCACAGTGGATAACTCAACACTGTCCATCATCACACCCATGTACTAGTCTGAAAATTAAAACAGCGTCTAAGTACATCGGCAATGACTAGTAGAACACATATTCATGGAATCTTACAGCTATTTACAAAATCATATTTACATTCCTTAATCTACTGTGACTCAGCTGAAAACTTAAACTAGCAGCTTGGATTTTTCAATTGATAAATAATCACTTTCTCTTAAATCATTTAGTCAAATTTAATTACTTATTAATTACAACTTCTTTAATGTCCTCTTGGTCAGGCAAAAGCATGGCAATCTAGCAAACCTTAAATCTTACACTCTATATTTACATATTGTACAAATTACGCATTGTGTGGTATTAATCGATCCTAGGTTGGTACAATTTCAAGTCTACTATATTCCGTATACCTAATCGTTTTCCAGAGCTTGGATACTCTAAGCAATAAGCATTTGTGTGAGGTATACCAATGACTTTATATGGTCCATTATAAACAAACTTAAATTTAGAGATTTCATTGTCTATCTCGCTCGATTTCTCATGTGCTTTTACAGGTACTAAGTCTCCGATTGCAAACTTAGCAAAACGCGCTTTAGCGTCATGACGACGTATGCGAGCATCGGCTTTTAGCTTCATTACTTCTCGCAAACGATCTTTTTTCACACCAATACTAATGTTAATCCGTGGAGGGAATTTGATTATCTCTTCCAATTCACTTTCTACACTTTTTCCAATGCCGAAATTCCTCATGTTACGGCAGTTCAAACTCATTCCTACGTCAATGTCATCCGGCCAGTTAACAATGTGTATAGGCTGGTATTGCCTATGCACACCGTCTCCTGCCTCGTCAAAACTAACTACTATTGTTTTATCTTGGGACGTACATGTCAAAGTTTTGCTTTCGCAGTTAATCACTGCACGGTACTTTAATAGCCAATCCAACCCGATAATTACTTCCGTAGTTAAGTCTGGCACGACGACAAACTCTTGTTCAAATCGTGCCCCACATATCTCGAAGTTGACAAAAATCTGTTTTGTGACCGGTTTACTGGCCTACCCAGTAGCACCGATAATTTTCACTCCTGTTACTGGCATAACTACGATGCCAGGTCTGTCTTTCAGTAACTCAAATATTTTCCCAGATACAGCACTCAATTCTGCACCGGTGTCAATCAACACGTTTAGTTGCAGGTCGTGCATATTAACAGACACTACTATCTGTCTACACTTGTCCTCGACTGTTTCTTTATTTTCCCACAGTAAATCCTCGTCTATATCCAGGTCATTCCAGAAAAAACCATCCGGCTTTGATCCTAAATCCGGTTTATCTGGCGGCTTTTTCAGCCTCTGTTCACATACAGTTTTAATTTCAACACGTTTGTCCTGAGGCTTAGTCTGTAGCGTCGCCTCCAATACCGAAACCTTTTCCTGTAACTCGTCAACTAGTGAGTGTTGCTTTGCTATCGATTCACTAATTGTCACCTTCGTTGATTTCTCTTTGGTCAGATCTATCTCATCTGCCAATCTACCTGGAGGAATGTGCCCAGTCGCATCTGAAATTACTTCCTCTGGATCTGCGCAACCCACACTGCTACCGTCTGACCGCATAACGTCAGCTCTAACCTCATACACACTGTAATCTATGTGGTTTTCTACCAATCGTGTCCGGCTATCACTAAAATTTTCGTAATCTTTCTCCTTAATACTCTCGCAATGTTTAAACTGGATGTTCGCGTCGGATGGGTCGGCTACTTCTACCATTACAACTTTCGGTAAAGTCTGCCGGTTAGGGCCAGAACTTTCCGTTACTACTTCAACATTCAACTCCTGCGGGACGAAACACGACGCATCTTGCTCGTGCTCCCCATTAACATCAACTATTTCTAGTAAAGTCTGCCGGTTAGGGCCAGAACTTTCTATCACTTCACAATCACTATCTTCCTGCGGGACGAGACGCGGCAAATCCTGCCCGCGCTCCCCATAAACACTTCTCCCGTACAGGCCCCTATAATCTCTTAGTTCGTCGTATAAGCGACCGAACTGCCTTAACCAGACCTCATCCCTCTCTGCATCCCCTCGCTCGATGACGGACGTTTTATCCGACATCTGATCTTCTTTCAACACTTGCGAATCATTCTTAAACTCAATCTCCAGTTCCGCTGTGGGTATTACAGCTGCCACTTTATAGTCGATTTCCGGAACACTACTTAAATTGTTCTCACTGACAGTGAATGTATTTTCTACTGCCGTGTCTACAGCTGATCTACTACTTGTGGGCGCACTCCTTTCTCCTAACACTGGCACACTCTCCCGCCGTTGATTATTCCATACGGAATTTTCATAACGACGACACCTGGGTTTTCTCCTGTTATTGGGCCGCCAAAATTTCTCCACGCCCGGTTGGCCCCTCACCGGCGCGGCTAATGGTTTCCCTGTCTCGTCCCAGCACATACGCTCCCCGGATACTGCTGAGGCGGCTGGTCACACCCTCTGGCGTTATTACTATTCTGCGCAGCCCGTATCACGCTAGTATGATACTGGTTTCCGTCATTCCGGTTATTATTTGCATTGTACCGATTGTTATTACGGTCCGAACGATTATTGTTATTGCTGCCATGGTTGCGGTATGCATTATTCCCATGGTTATCGTTGGTGTGGTTGCTGTGGTACCCGTTGTTGTTACCACGGCCTCTACCACTGTCGCGATTATTGCGCCAATTGTCCTCGTCCTCCACTCTTTCCAGGAAATCATTTATTGTCCTGTAATTGCTTCCTACGTAGCGTTTTGTATCATCTGGAAGCTTTTTGTAGAGTTCCCAGACTATTTCGGATTCCGTGCGGCGATCACGCAAATATTCCAACTTGCGGATCCAGCCCTCACAAAACTCCTTCATCGAGCCGCGCGAATTCGCATCGAAAGGCCTCGATACGACAAATTCGCGCCAGACACTTTGCTGTTTTTGCTCTGACCAGTATTCAGCCAGAAACAAATTTTTAAACTCGTCAAAAGTCAGGTTCGTAATGTTGAGGTTTAGGCCCCAACGCTTGGCATCACCAGCCAACACATCAATAATCGCATTAATTTTTCTCTCATTAGTCCATGATCTGGGTAAAACTCTTTCACAATTTTTAATGAATTCCGTCGGGTGTATACCGCCTTTTTTCAAGGGGTCGAACCGCTCCTCTTTCGTCAACAACTCCGAACTATGTGCACAGATTGGCACATAGCTCTGTTTTTCGTCAAGTTTCCTTTCTAATTCCGACACCCTCGTAATCACTTGGCAAGTGGTTGTCGCAAGCGTTTCCACTTCCCTCTTTTTCTCTTCGCAGGTGTTAGCCTGATTCGTCACTTTGGTATCTACTTCGGATACTAAAGCCTTTAAAGTTTCCACCTTCTGTTGATCCTCTTTTCTCACTAATTGAATTTGTTCCGTCACCTTATTCTCGATGATCGGAGCAACTGCGTCTCCTACACTTTTCTCGATTCTGCTAATTTCGGAATCAAAACGAGTATTTATGCTCGCAATTTCCACCTGAACGCCTATCATTTCCTGTTTAAGGTTACCGATTTCGGTATTAATCACGACAATATCTTCTTTGATTTTATCAACTTTTGTGTTAACAACTTCAACATTGTTGTTAACAACATTAATAGCTTTGTTCTGATTGTCTAGCATTCGTTCAATTTTTTCAGACAGAGCTACTTGCTTGGCAGCCTGAGCTGCTTGCTCGGCAGCCTGAGCTTCTTGCTTGGCAGCCTGATCTTTAATTTCTGCCGATTGACTCCTGATTTCGTTAATCAAAACATTCAATAAATCAGTTAAATTCCCGGAAACCACCGGTTTTACTTCCGTAGCGGCTTCCTCTTTCATTGTCCCCCCGTATTCGTCATCAAGGGATTCAGATTTGATTTTCACTTCCGATTCCGAAACATTTTCTAAAGTCTGGAATTCCATTTCTGCTCTTTGTTGCGTTTCGGCGGTCGCATCTTTCATGCTAGCCGCCTGCCCCGGAACAATGGGTACCGCTGTGCGCGTTTCCCACTGTTCGACCGATTGTTCCGTATCTAAGTCTACCAAATTTTGGTAACTGTTGCCTTCACTCATTTTAATAATTTTCAATATAAATAACAAATCTCAAATCTAATTAGGATTCCTCCCACTACTTAATCTCGTTGACGTAACTATCTGTTCGTAACCAATACTTTGTTACGGCATTTGCACCAAACAAAATTCGTGTCCAGAACAACCTCAAATCTGAAGATTGTCCTGTCACCAGGTCGCCACGTGTAACCTCCCCCCTCACTTATCGACCTTAATGACAGTGAAAAATTAAACCGCGTGTACCTAATGGGAATTTGGGAAAAGCAATCGTCACCGAAGTTAACCTGTGGGTAAAGAGGGAGGAAAGGGTTACATCTAAATGAAAGGAAAAATGCAAGTGAAACTGGTGGAAATTAATTTTGAAATAGGGATAAAGTTAATAAAGAAAATAAATGTGCGGCCGTTACGTTAACAATCAACTAGCGGTAATTAGATATTTGAGATTTGGGGGAAATTACGGTCGCCAGTCCTGTGGACAATTACTATAATAACTGAAAAGGAAAGGTTATTACACATATAATTAGCACTAGAAGCGTGGCAACTGAAGGTTGACACGTGTAGTGTGAAAACTGAAAGTTTGTCAGAAGTAGTAAATTTCGCTACACTTAATTTAGCAAAAGAATTAATGAAACCGGAAAATCGAAAGTTAATTTAGTGACTGAAGTTAATAGTGAGCTTTCTATCTTAAGCACATCGAAACACAGTTAGTCTTGGACTACTTCAACACTCATTTCTAAAGCTACTTGAATCTACGCAATTTAGAAAGAAGAGATTTAACTTTGAACTTGAATTAAACGATTCTGAACAATTAACAATAGTAAAATTTAGTACGTACCAAGCTGAGCTGCAGTCACAGGTAAGCTAAAATACGGTAACAAAACTCGCACTCTTAATTTGTGCTTGTGTAATCTAACTATTGTAGCCAGCTAATGCTTGAATTGAACTTTGAAATTAAAGCAGTGAAATGGAATTATGCTGGCGTTTGAATTTCAACGACACTCGGGTTCATTTCGGAAAAGGAAGGGACCCTGCTAGGCAATGCAATTGGGACAATGAGCAACAAAGGTTCATACTAAGTTGCTGTAATTTTGCGAGGCAAATGGAACAATTTGAAAAGCTGAGGTCTGCCATACAGTTCTGAAACTTTGCGTGCTTTTAGCCTTCCTTGTTGGTTGATTGAAGGTTTGAAGCCGTCGATCGAGGAGGTGGCGACAGTCACTCATTGTCGGCCGTCGCTGTTGCAGAAGCTGGATGTTGGCGCGCCTTCTTCTCGACACGGTCACCAGGCGAAACGGGCTCTTGATGTGCGCCAGCTAATGCTTCCCGTCCGCGACACCATGTCAGAAACTATCATCGCGAGTCGAGCGCAATTACATGCTGCCAAACCCCGAAAGCGCGGCAACTCGCGGGAGCGTCACACAGCACACCTGCTCCACTCGCTACTCCCGCCAGACTCTCACTCCCCGCGCTCCACGCGGCAGAGTTAACACTCCCAAAGATCCTACACACTTTGATTCTTCACACGACCCATCGATGTAATCGTTCGATAGCAGTTTTCCCTAGGCAAGACCCAGCGTAAAAATACAAATAATATTTACGAAACAAACCAATTATACATCGACATAAGTGCATAAATATATATATACAAATAGTAAAACAATTACAATATATAAAGAGACAGAAATGTCATATCTTGAGGTAACAAAACAAGGAAAAAAAATAATAGTACAATAGATGAAAATAGGAGGATATGCGTTTCCGGCGTTACAAGGCTTGTGTTTGACGCCCAAAGTATAAACAAGATCATTGTTCCTGTCAGGACTCGCCCTGACAAATTTGAAGAATAGTTACTGAAATTTCACAATGTTAAATTCCTCACCATAATTGATTTAAAGACGTTGTATTTGCAAATAGCATTACATGAAGATAGAAGGAAGTACACAGCCTTTATGTGTGTGGACAGGAGATACGAATTTTGTGTTTTGCCGTTTGGCTTGAACGGACCTAAGAGAATCTGACAGTAAAAAAATTGCACAAAGGTCAAACCTCACTAAGAGTATTGTACATGAACCAGTGAAATATTTCAATATAACGTGTATATAGCAACTGGTCTCTTCGTCTTAAGAGAAAATTTTCTTTTTATTTGTTTGTATGAGATGGAGAAGATGGGCTTCGATACGGCGGAGCTGGCGGAAGAGGCACCTTTTCTCTTTGTGCACAAAAAGAGTATAAATAGCGACTGAAACCCAGAGAGGCAGCTACAGACAGCGTGTGACTCATGGTGAGCGGCTGACTTTAGGCTGGGCGTCCTACTGCCTTTGTGGAAAGTAACGGGAAACTACCACATTACATTCCCAAGCAGTACATGGTATGTCTCTCCATGTGAAAGATTCTGGAGTTAAAACTTCCCCTCCTTCGGATCTCCGGAAGGGGAACACATCGAGAGTAGACATATTTGAAAGGAAGAAAGGGATAGTGAAAGGAGGAAAGATACGGATTGGAACATAGAATGTGAGGACACTTCTGCAAGCAGGAAAGCTAGAGAATGCAAAACAGGAGTTGAAAAGGAACAGATTAGATGCCCTCGGTTTGTGTGAAATGAGATGGGGAGAGAATGGGGAGATAGAAAGTGAAGATTATAAATTCTTTTACTCAGGGGAAATCAAGAGTGGTGAAAACGGAGTAGGAATATTGATAGGGCAAAAGTTGAAAAATAAGGTAATGAAGGTACAATATATTGATGGAAGACTGATGATGATACGACTGAAGGGTAGTTCAAAAGATTTGGTATTAATGCAGATATATATGCCAACCAGCCAGCACAGAGATGAGGAAGTGGAAGAATATTATGAGAAAATACACGAATTTGAAACGTGGCTTTCATTGGTGACGTTCATTTCGCAGATTAGTCTGCATGTTTGAAGTAAATAAACCCAATAATGGTTAATTAGTCTCATTAGGTGGATTAGAAAGAGAGATACGTGATGATTAAACACATGTCTGAAATAATACGGGCTTCGGTAATGATAATATTTAGTTGCATGCTGTACGTGTAAGCAAAGTAAATTTGCCAGTGGAGACGAGGAGGGTCAGGCACAGCTGGGGAGGCGAAGGCAGGCGAGCGCTGGAAGAGCATTGTGCAGGGGCTGGGGGTCCCAGGGGATGGGGCCAGTGACCGGCAAGCATCAAAAGAACACCGCTGGGTGCCAGGTGAGAGAGAGAGGGGAAATGTCGAGCAGACTGATGCGTCCAACGTACGCGCTGGCGCCGCCCGGTCGCGCGCTGTTTTAGCGGCAAGTGGGCTGAGCTCTAATTGGGTAGTTCATAAGAAAGTGCGGGAAACGCTGAGGGTCATCGCCCGCTGTTTAAACAGAGAAATTTTTGGATAGGTGGAGAAATTGTATCACTTCGCGATGGAGATGTGGGAGGCCTTTGCAGCGTCGGGATTGGCTGATCAGAATTTGGCGGCAAGGTTGTCGCAAGAGCATCGGGGAGAGAAAGGCAGAGGGGAGAGTGTCTGGTGCCGTGAAAGCGGACAGTCGCAAAGTTCGGTAGCTCTGAGATAAGGACTTAGATTCTGAATACTGTGCTGTGTATGATCTAGAGTCAGCAGCTACAGTAGGACATCAGTGTCCATGATAGGCATTGCATTGACTACTAGTATAATTGCAGTTGGTTCCGCCTTATAGGCTGGCATTCACCATTGAACATAGTCAACCAGTGCACAGAGCTATCATACTGGTATTGCACGTTAGTACAAGACACACTGGGCTGCACCTTAAAGGTTGTTGAGCCAGTCTTGAAAGCATTGTATACCATTTAGAGGATATATAGGGCTTGTGGTATTAGCAGTTTCTGAGTAGTTAATTCTGCTCAAGATATTTGAGAGACTTGTCTTAATTCAGCGACTTCACAGCAGCAGTCGTCGCCCCAGCAGTATCGACGGAGCTAGCACGCTGGTAGACGGTATTGTAAAACTTGCAGCAGCGGCAGTAAAGTTCAGAAATAGTTGTTGGATCGTGTTCTTGCCATCCACTGAGCATCCGTGCAGTTTTGTTTACGATTCGTTATTGGTTATTTGTCTTTTTGCATGTTGTTTGGTTTGTTTCTTGGTGGTGGTGTCCGAAGTATGTATTATTTCAGACAAAACAGATTATAGGAACACAGTCAGATCGCATTTACCATTTGCTTATCCAGGGGCATAATTAAATCTATCTTCGCATCAGCTTAACATTAAGAACTGAGAGCCAGTCTTACCAGTGTAGTATATCCAAGAACAGTGTACAATTTGTTTAATTTGTTCTCATTCATGATTTGTTCAAAATGATCTAATTTCTATCGTGAGATAATTTACAATAAATACAAGTTACTTACAATATCGCTTTTGATTCAGCAGTAGTGGTAGTTAGCTGTCACTGTCACATTAATATATTTTATTCATGTTTAATATCGGCCTCTAACCCCAATGCGAAGGCTTACAAACTCATCGAGGTAGAAAATAGAAATGCCTACATTATCATCATGGGGGACTGGAATGCAGTGGTGGGTGAAGGAAGAGATGAAGATACAGTAGGAAAATTTGGATTAGGAATAAGAAATGAGAGAGGTGAACGACTAATTAGTTTCTGTAAAGAAAATTCATTAGCAGTGGGTAACACATTATTTGAATACCACAAAAGGAGACGTTACACATGGATGTCAAATTTGAATAGGGAAAGATATCAGTTGGACTACATCCTGATACAAAAAAGCTTTAGGAACTGTTTGAAGAATGCTAAAGCGTACCCAGGAGCGGATATAAATTCACACCACAACCTAGTGATGGGAGAAATAGAAATGAAGTTGATAAAAGACTGGAGAGGTAAAGCAAGGGAAAGACTAAATATAGAAAGACTCAAAGAGGTAGGAAAGGCATCAGATTTGGAGAACAGATTTATGGAAAAATGGCAAAGTGTTGAGTGGTACTTAAGTAAATAAATTAGTGAAATCAAAGTGAACTAGAAATTAGAATATAAATGGAAAACTTGGTTTAGTTTGGAGAGTTACATACTGGCACACAGCGGGCACAACAGCAGAGCAGAAGAGACAATGACCGTGAAGTCAGCAAGTTCCACATAAGCGGGCGCTGTCGATTCAGCCATCAGGGCGTCGCCCGACCGGCTCACGTGTTTCTCAGTTGTCGCATGTGAGCAAAGGCCCTCGCCTACATTCCAAGAGCCAATGACCGACGTTAAGAAGATTCTTCGAGAAGCTTTTCAACGTGATGGAAGAGGCAATCACCGGCTCACATGTTTCTCAGTCGTCACATGCGATCAGAGGCCCCTGCCTACATTCCAAGAGCCAATGACCGACGTCAAGAAGATTCTTCGAGAAGCTTTTCAACGTGACAGAAGAGGCAATGGCCGTGAAGTCGTTCACCTCCAGTGAACTGAAGTGAATAAATACGCGAGACGCGGTGGGCCCGACAGATGAAGACGGGGCCGAAGACGAAGACGTAGACGGGGACGGAGACGAAGACGAGAGATGAAGGAAGAAAAGAAGAGTAGCAGTAGTTTTCAGTCAGTTTCGGTGCTGGAGACCTTCATGCAAGAAGAGACTGCATCATGCACAGACGCACCAAGTCCGCCGCTGTAATGGAATAGCAAGCAGCAGCCGCGGCGCCAGAAGACAGAAGTTAAAAGGTATTTGAGGTCTGATTTTTACGTACCCGGGTGACTCGTGAGGACGGGAAGGAGACGGCCTCACCTCAGCAGTCACCTGTGAGCTGGGATGAAGACCTGACAGCCGAAGACTGGCTAGCGGGAGTCCGTGGTTCGAGTTCGGGACACTGGCCTTGCCCCGCCGCGCCGCTCCGCTGGTCGACGCACAACACACGCGGCCGCTTAGAGAAGAGAAACACTGGGACGCCACATCCAAGGTATCACCATCCGATGCACGACTTCGCTCGCAATAATTAAACGGGCCACCTCGCGCTGCGCGTCTCCAGTCAACTGGGCGAGACGGCGACACGAGATACACACCGCTATGCGTAATCAGACGCCGCCGCCGCCGCCGCCGCCGCCGCTGCCGCAGCAGAAGACTTCACAAACGACACAGATGCCGCTCTCCGAACCAGAACATCCCGTAAGATACAGTTGTACAAATCTTCAATAAAAGTTATCTTATGTAAAAATGATGTTTCATTCGACCTCATACCCGAGCCAAGGAAGAACCCACCCTGCCCACATGTTGTTAAGAGAGAAAAGTGAATTTATTTAATATTTTCACCCTGACAGAATGCTTTAGAATGCTCATCCTGACAATTGACAGCATCAAAAGAGAAAACCCAGTTACATTGAGTGACAGAAGTGTCTCATTTAGTAACGCAACTGTTACATTTGGTGTCAGAAGCCGTTTTAGTTGTTACATTTGGTGTCAGAGAAAAAACCCTTGGCTCAATATGAGGAGTGAATGACAGTCACTAAAGGTCCACAGTTAGTATTGTTTAATGTGTGAAAGGATAGAGGTTTGCATAGCAGTCGTAATATTTTCTTTATTTGGAAGTGTATTTTCTCTCATGTTTTTAAGAGTTTGTGGGAAATATTTAAACATCTTTTAAATTCAGTATAGGAAGATTGTGTAATTAACAGTTTGTAAAATGATGACACGAAATCGTACAAAGTCAGAGTCAGCATCACAAGCGGTTTCTACTGATGAAGCTATTCAGAGCTTAGTTAATCAAATAGCTCAGCTTAAAAATGATAATAATGCATTATTTAAGCAGTTGTGTGAGGTTAGGCAAACCAGTTCAATCCCTCCCACCCTAGATTCCTCAGCAGCAGCCTTAGTAACTCCTTTTTCAGGTAAACCTGGCGAGGACATAACAGCCTTTTTTGATGGTTTAGTAGCAGCTGCAAAGTTAGGATCATGGTCAGATGAACAGCTCTTACAAATGACAAAGTTAAGATTGACAGGAGAGGCTAAAGCACACGTCTTATACCATGAAGAATTACGGAATGCTCCAACATTTGAGGAATTGAAGAAAGGATTGCTTAAACGTTTTCAAAAACAGAACAGCTGTAGATTTTATAGGGAACAGTTAAACACTATCACTCAGAGGCAAAACGAGTCGTTAGAAAGCTTTGTAGATAGGATTAGAAAAGTTAATATTAACACCTTTCAGTTGACAACTAGTGATGAAGCAAATAAGGTTATTTTACAAGAGGCAGAGGATAGAGCTCTGGATACATTTTTACGTGGGTTACCTCCTGAAACGTCCCCTCGTGTCAGGGCAGAGTTTCCTAAAAATTTAGCAGAAGCTGTATCTGTGGCGACAGCTTTTGAAGAAATTGACATTGCCACCAGATACAAGGAGAAGCGAAATATATTTTCAGCAGGAGTACGATGTTTTAGGTGCGATCGACACGGACATCTAGCAAAAAACTGCAGGCAACCTCAATGCACTAATTGTCAAAGAATAGGTCACACATTCAAGGAATGCAGGTCTAAGAAAGTTTTTGGAAATAGAAATCAGTTAAACTCAAACGGGAATGTCGGAGCCGCCGCCAGTCGTTCCCAGTAAAATTTCATGCCACTAAAGAGAATGTGAAGGCAGAATGCTACCATACAGGATAAAGAGGCAAGGATACTGGTGGATACAGGCGCAAACGTATCTATAGTGAGTAATGAATGCATTGGAGAAAAGAAATATGACCCTCCAAGGTATAGATTGAATGGAGTAGGAGGAGGTACAGTTAAGTCATTAGGATGTACATCATTGATTTTCTATATTCACGGTGTACAATTTCAGGAAGATGTAGAAGTGGTAACAAAGGTAACTGACGGGTACGACGCAATCCTAGGGTTGGATTTCCTGAATAAACATCACGCTAAAATCGACCTCAGACAGCAAACTGTAGAACTTAGCGGAATAGTGTTTCGGCTAGGTGACACCGCTGCAAAGGGCCCTCTGCCGCAAGATTTCCCTAACCGGAAGGCGAAATCAACTATACTGCCTGCAACGTCCTTGAAGGTTGATTCGCGGGATCAGATACCATCTGGCTCAGGAAAACTTCTCTGGATGACCGTTGACCCCGAAGTACCTACAGATACAGTGTGTCTAATAGAGCCTTTAGAGGAAAATGAGGAATTAGATGTATCACATTGTTTTGTACGTAGGAGTGTTGTACGGGTTGAAGACGTTGAGGGAGAAAGAAAAGTACCGGTACATTTTGACAATTTCGGAGTGGAGGACAAAGAGTTGCATAAGGGAATATTAGTGTCTACAGTCAGTACTTTTGAAGAAGAAGATTTCATTTGGTCAGATATTACTGATGGTCAGAAACCAGGCGCCTATAAAACCGCATTGCGCCAGAAGATTGAGCATTTGAAAGGAAAGGATAGAGACACGATAGAAGCAGTTTCAGTTGAGTTCCAAGATTTATTTAATGCAGAAGGTCCATTGCCAGCAACAGACATCACACAGCATAGGATCCCAACAAGAAATAGCCCCCCAGTTTATAGGAAGCCTTATAGAGTTCCGCATCACTTACAGCCAGTACTGGATGAATTTTTGGAACAGCATCTAAAAAATGGAATTATAGAATATTCTGATTCGCCTTATAATTCAAATATTGTAATTATTCCAAAGAAGTCTCCCGACGGTACGAAACGATATAGATTTTGTTGTGACTACAGACACCTTAACAAACAAACAATCTCAGATGTTTATCCTATTCCAAACATTACAGATATCATTGACAGTTTGGGTAGCAGTAAATACTTTTCAACAATCGATCTACATAGTGGATATCATCAATTGGAAGTTGCTCCTGAAGATAGGCATAAAACAGCATTATCTACCCCTGGAGGCCACTGGCAATTTAAAAGAATGCCTTTCGGTTTGAAAAATGCACCAGCAACTTTTCAAAGACTACTCGATGGAGTATTGCGAGGACTCAAAACTCAGCAATGTTGTGTATATCTAGACGATATTATTGTATTCTCCAGAGACATTAATGAACATGCTGTGCGTCTGTGTAATGTTTTTCAGAGACTTAGAAAAGCTAAATTAACATTAAATATGGAAAAATGTAGTTTTGCATTGACAGAGGTTACATACCTAGGGCATGTCATTAGTGAAAAAGGAATTAAAACAGATCCTCGATTAATTTCGGCAGTTAAGGACTTCCCAACACCACAACGCGTTAAGGAAGTACAAAGTTTCATTGGTCCCGCATCGTATTACCGAAAATATGTTCAAAATTTTGCTGAAATTGCCCGACCCTTAACCCAATTATTGAAAAAGGGTGCAAAATTTCATTGGTCTGAAGATTGTGAATCAGCATTTCAAACCCTTACAGATAAGTTAACACACAGTCCTGTATTAGCCTACCCAGATTATAACGAAGAATTTATTTTATCCTGTGACGCAAGTGCTCATTCAGTAGGAGTTGTTTTGAGTCAGAATATTAATGGCGCCGAACACCCAATAGCCTACGCTTCGAGACAACTAACAACGGCAGAAAGAAATTATTCAACAACGGAGAAAGAATTGTTAAGTGTTATTTATGGTATCAAATACTTTAAATGCTACTTGTATGGTAGAAAATTCAAGGTTATTACAGACCACGCAGCTATAAAATGGTTGCTTGGATTAAAGGATCCATCTAGTCGTCTTACCCGTTGGGCCCTATGTCTTTCCGAAATGGATTTCGAAGTTATCCATAAACCAGGTTTCGCGTCCGTTTCACTTTTCGTAAAAACTCTTTTCTCTTATTTTGCTTTGTTTTATTATTATTATTTGCGAAACAACGCATATACGAAAAGAGCCGCGAAATACCGTTTATTAATGCTGTGCCAAGAATTTCTTTATAATCATTAATTTTCAACAAAACAGAATATATTGGGTTCTTATTGTTCTGTAACTGGCTTTCTATTAAAGGAACATTTTTCGTTACTGTAACTCACTATAAAAGTCAACATATCTTCCCTACTTTATAGTTATTGAAAATGAAAAATTATTTCGTTATGATATATTTATGTTACAGTTCGCAAAGAATGTTCATCATCAAAATAATTTTGCAGTGGATTTTTGTTAAGAGTAAAACACCAATAATTACGACGACTAGCACAAGAACATGAGACTATTGTCGGAGAAAAATACGTTTTCACTATAAGGTTTGCCAGACAAGAACTAAGCTCAGCGAAATTCCTATTATGTTACGAAGGTAAATTATCTTTTTTGTACTGTTAGTAATATATTATCAGCAGCCCGCGTCAACCTGCAAAACACATCACAAAATCTGCTGCTCTGCTCTGCAAGTCCGGAAGCTGAAAGAGATGATTTTATTTCACTATTACCTTCCCGCTTCTTTGCGGTATGATCGATTTCTTTTTATGCAGTTTGAATGCGCCGCGGCAGCGGCTCGTTCGTTCGTAGCCCAGCTCTGCACCACGGATATTTAAATAACTGAAAATATCTCAAAAGGATGGGATAATATTCCAAGCAAGCTACTACAAATAATAATGCAAGGCTTCATTAAATAACTCTATTCAAAACATTCAAATATGTTAACTAATACACACCTTTTACAATGAGTACGTAATGGCGTACATCTATCGAACTTGACAAAAGAAGACTACGTTAGCATATACTACAGCGTCACAGGCTATCTTACTTGTACAACTCCAAGAAGAAGACAGAGAAATTAATGTTCGTTCTGTATTATTTATACTAGTGGTATATTCTTATCTTTGTATGATATTTATCGTCTGTGCGGTTTCAGTACTCGCCGACACTGATATTATCTAAAATAAATAATAATAAAAAAAATACATAATTCCATACAATAACAGAATATGATGCACAATGTTCTCTCTTTACTACAAAATATGTCCTTTGCTAATAGACGTTACAATGCCCCCTGGCAGCAATTGACTAACGTTAAGAATGTTCGGCAATATGCTGCCACTAACGTCCGTTTTGTCATAGTCTATCACCTTGTTTGGAATATTCACTGTTCACTTCTTTGCTCTTTTACATTATAGTTTTAATTACACTCTTTATAGTTTTTTCACACTTTGCTAGGTGACCGTAAACCTAGTCCCAGGGTCATTACAAGTTTCTGGCTCCCCCATTTGGGCTACGTGCGATCAGAAAACCTGGGAAAACTGCGCCGGAGCCATGGTCATCTCTCCTGGTTTGTCTTAACACACGTGTTGATTGTTCATCAAAAACGGTTGGACTTTATCCACTGTTCACAGATAACAAAATGTTAAACCTTTAGTCTCCTTGTTAAAAATGTACCTTCTACACTCTTTCACATTTGTGTTCTGTGTCACTATGACAGTCAATCATTCAACAGTTTTACAGAAATGTAATGGATTGTCTCTACACTTACTCACGACAAATGTTCTACCATGGTATGGCATTCGTGTCAGTTTGCTTCACTAATATGACGAACACATATCACATATATCATTGAACAAGTGAATGTTTTGAGTTTATACACAGTAAACTAAAGAAGATAAAAAAATGTTTGTCACGTAATTTCGTGTCCAATAAATCATTTTCATATTAGTACATTAACAACGTAGTTGGTAATGTTCGGTTGAACGTCAACAATGTCGTACGAAGCGGGCGGCGCGAAGCAATTGTTGCGTAGCGTCGTCTGGAACGCGGCGTGCCAACGTCCGCTGAGGTCGACGACCTGCTCGCAGTAACAGCGACGGCGTGCTGAGGTGGCGCCCGAGCAGTCGCGAACCGCGCCGAATCATTCCCCAATGTCGGCGTGTTGCAGTGGTTTCCGCGACCGGCTGGCTGGCGGCACGGCACCCATCTCTGCTTCTCCGCATGGCTCCCCGTCGTAACGCATGAAACAAATATTCCACAACGGTGTACTGTCTTTAAGGATACAAATTATTAGCTGTGGAAGAAAATGCACTTTGGTTAAAAGCGTTTATTGTTCATTACGCCGTCGCTTCGCTGGTATGCACAGGCTGTTTTGGCGTGATAACGGGTCTCTTGTGACACTGGTATTTAGGGTTCGTCACACACACATTGTACTACACACTTTCATTTGTTTTCACGGTCGATTCGCTGCCAAAGCGTCTCTCAACACGCGAAAAGGCTTCGGTTCACACACACACTAAATGTTTCCGTTGAGCGATATTTGTTTGTATCGACTCCGAACGGATCACTAACTACCGTTTTTACTCAGTGTATTGTTCGTTGAGCACTGCACTATGACAGTTAGTCACTCAACACTTAACTTATACCGACGTATATATTGGTGCAGGTACAACAGTCATTTTCTGTCCCTACTACACACAATATTCCGTCCTTTCCTAGATTGTTTATGCACACAGTTTATTTTGAATGCATAACAACTGTTCTTAGCATAATCACTCTCATTTACATTGAGTCCATTGTGTTACCCCGTCATTACACACTTTTAATACTATTACTACACATATATGGCTTTTTTTTTGTAATTATTTAAAGGTGTGTGATTTTTGGTACATAGCTTTCTTTTCCTTTTTTAGTGTAGCTTGCCAGGTTATCACCCATCTAGCAAACAGATTTTACCATGTGCATGACAGCTTGACTTGGGCATATTGCTCAATAAATACTTCATTTAGTACTAGTATTATTTTTAATGATCTGTCCTACCGGACTACAGTGTAGTTTCCGCGGAACTTGATTCGCGTACCGCGTAATTAATATTCAAGAACGTGTACCGAGTACACAGGCTTCAATTGAAGCATCGATACATACAAAGCGTAGGTTACACGGAACGGGTTTGTTTTTGATTGAATTCTGCTCCAGTGTCGTTCTCAGATCACTATTGGCAGTAAACATTACATCACATAATTATTTCGTACTACAAAGTCCTTTTTTGGCTAGTAGAGACTCTCTCTCAGGGTTCCTTAATTCTAACACAATTACATCTGTTACATAATTATATGAGATTCCATCATTAATTGTACTTACTTACTACAAATGAAAAATGATTCAAGAAATTAATCCTTATTTTGTCAACAAAAAGATTATTCATTGCTTGAAGAGCATGTAGTATTTTAATGACACTAACTGTCTGTCAACAAAGTCTTCCATTTGCATGCTATAGCTCAGTTTACTGATTCTACTTCCTCAAAGTTTAATTACACACAAATTCTTTCTTAAAACTAACATACTTATACTCTAAAACACAATTGAAATCTTCTTACTACTACTATTTACATCAGACATGTCACTGAATAAATAATTTTACATCTTTACGTGGATACAGTCCTTTTATTTTCCCCGTCTTGGGATGTGCTAATAAATAGCTACATTCGTGTGGCACCTTTATTACTTCAAAGGGCCCTGAATATACCAATTGCCACTTACTATTTCGCTTTAGGGTGGCTGAGGATTTGGGGTGGTTACGAATAAGCACCATGTCCCCTACATTGTATTTCTGTTTGTTAGTTACACCTCGGTCGTACTTCTTTTTCTTTTAGCAGCACAGCTGGTTAGGTTGTCCCATATCTTTTTTATCTTTTCTTCTCTTGTTTCTGCCCTGGCTGGTAGTCTCGGTAAAGGCATGAGCCATTCATTCTGTGTCTCATTAACTCCTTTCAATATCTCTACCGGTGGGTATCCTGTACTTGAGTGGGGTGTTAAATTGTGTATTTCTACAAATTTAGGTACCAACTCAGGCCATCTTGTGTGTCGGTTCCCTATGTAAATTCTAAGGAACTTATTCAATTCTCTGAACGTTCTTTCGACTAAACTTGCTTCTGGATGGAACCGGGATACCAGAATATGCTGTATACCTTGTTCCATTAGGTAATTTTTCCAAGTGCGACCCGTGAAATAAGTGGCATTGTCAGTCGT
The DNA here is from genome assembly GCF_023864345.2 of Schistocerca serialis cubense. Taxonomy (NCBI): domain Eukaryota; kingdom Metazoa; phylum Arthropoda; class Insecta; order Orthoptera; family Acrididae; genus Schistocerca; species Schistocerca serialis. Next base: position 695,994,304 of record NC_064639.1, read on the forward strand.
TATGGCTTCAGGTTTCCCCACTTAGGGCAAGTATTCTTGATTGATCCGTCTGACTATGGTTTTGGCAGTAGCTGATTTTATACAATAAATTGCCAAGTATTTGGGAAAAATATCGTACATGGCCAGTATATATTTCATACCTCCTCTGGCCATGGGATAGGGACCTGCTACGTCCACAGATACTAACTGAAGCGGCCGGAGTGGAACTATGGGATGAAGTTCAAATTTGGTGGACCTATTATAGTGTTTTGCTTTCTGACACATAGCGCAAGTCCTAACTGTTACCTGAATTTGGTGTTTCATTCGGGGAAAGTGGCAGTATCTCGCTATGATTTCTGCACACTTCCCGATCCCTGCATGGCCCCATGCTAAGTGCGTGTGCCATACTATGACTTTGACGGACTGGTTCGGTATGCATACTGCCCAGCAGTCTTCTTTCGTGCTAAGTTTATAATACAAAATATTGTCGACAATTTTAAAACCTTGCTCGTCTTTATTGTTGACGCCATTTTCAATATTGTTAATGATTTTTGCTCACATCGGATCTGACCTCTGTAGTTCAGACATATTTTGACATATATATAGAAAATCCTTCCTGTAAGCATTGTCTCGTACTAAAAGCACTTTATACTCGGCGGATTGTTCTAGCATTTCTGCTAACTCCGGCAATCCTACCGGCAGTCGCGATAAAGCATCCGCTACGATGTTATCTTGTCCTTTTATATACATAATCTTTATTCGGTATTCTTGTAAGATAAGCATCCATCTCCTTAGTCGGGTATGGAATAGCTTGCATGACATCAAAAAACTTAACGCCTGGTGGTCACTATACACTTTAATCTCCTTCCCATATAGATAGTAATTAAACTTTTTTACCGCCCAGACTACTGCGAGCGCTTCCAGTTCGGTTGCCGAGTAGGTTCTCTCGCAGCTACTTAAGTCCTACTGGCAAAGCCGATAATCTTTATTGTTGCTGGGTCGCTGCCTTCCTCCCACTGGAACAGGCACGCTCCCAAGCCATAGGAACACGAGTCCGTCGCAAGACAAAAATTTTTTGATTGGTCCGGGTGCTGCAAAATATTTGCATTCAGCAGGGCGGTTTTAATTGCTTCGAAAGCTTGCTGACATTTGTCAGTCCAAACCCACTGCACATTTTTTCGCAGTAGATTAAACAATGACGCGTCATTTAACAACTGATTAGGTACGAACCTTCTGAAAAAAGACGTAAGTCCAATGAACGCTTTCAATTGTCTCTTAGTTCGGGGGCTCAGAAATTCTCGGATCGCCTCTAGTTTTTTGTTGTCTGGGCTGATACCAAGCGGCGTGATAAGGTGTCCTAGGAATTTAATTTTATTGCGTCCGAATTTTGACTTTTCTAAATTTGCTGTCACACCTGCTTGCTTAAATTTCTCTAATACTCTATGTAGCAATTCCATATGTTCGTCCCAAGTAGCAGTCGCGATTACAAGGTCATCAACATATACTGTGATTTTTTATAACAAGTCAGGACCCAGTACCGTGTCTAGAGCAGTAATAAATACTCCAGCACTTACATTCAATCCGAAGGGAAGTACCTTGAATTGGTAACTTCGCCCTCCGAATATGAAGGCTGTGTACTTCCTTGATTCTGGTGTAAGTGGAATTTGCCAGTATGAACTTTTAAGATCGACCGAGGTCAAGAACTGCACCCCGTGGAATTTTTGTATCTGCTCATCTAAATTTTCTGGGCGAGTTCTGACGGGTATAATAATTTTATTGATATCCCGTGCATCTAACACTAGCCGAATTTTTCCGTTGGCTTTCGCCGCTGCTACAAGAGAGGGCTCAATGATATCCCATTCTAACATCTTCCGAATCTCTTTAGCCACTACCTCCCTCCTCGACCAAGGGATGGAGTAAGATGCGCGACAGTATGTTTTATGGGGCATCACCTCTATGTGATAGTGGTACCCTTTGACTATTCCTGGTCGGTCGGTAAATACCATGTTATATTCTGATAACAGCTGCGTCAACTGTTGCTTTTGTACACTCCTGGAAATGGAAAAAAGAACACATTGACACCGGTGTGTCAGACCCACCATACTTGCTCCGGACACTGCGAGAGGGCTGTACAAGCAATGATCACACGCACGGCGCAGCGGACACACCAGGAACCGCGGTGTTGGCCGTCGATTGGCGCTAGCTGCGCAGCATTTGTGCACCGCCGCCGTCAGTGTCAGTCAGTTTCCCGTGGCATACGGAGCTCCATCGCAGTCTTTAACACTGGTAGCATGCCGCGACAGCGTGGACGTGAACCGTATGTGCAGTTGATGGACTTTGAGCGAGGGCGTATAGTGGGCATGCAGGAGGCCGGGTGGACGTACCGCCGAATTGCTCAACACGTGGGGCGTGAGGTCTCCACAGTACATCGATGTTGTCGCCAGTGGTCGGCGGAAGGTGCACGTGCCCGTCGACCTGGGACCGGACCGCAGCGACGCACGGATGCACGCCAAGACCGTAGGATCCTACGCAGTGCCGTAGGGGACCGCACCGCCACTTCCCAGCAAATTAGGGACACTGTTGCTCCTGGGGTATCGGCGAGGACCATTCGCAACCGTCTCCATGAAGCTGGGCTACGGTCCCGCACACCGTTAGGCCGTCTTCCGCTCACGCCCCAACATCGTGCAGCCCGCCTCCAGTGGTGTCGCGACAGGCGTGAATGGAGGGACGAATGGAGACGTGTCGTCTTCAGCGATGAGAGTCGCTTCTGCCTTGGTGCCAATGATGGTCGTATGCGTGTTTGGCGCCGTGCAGGTGAGCGCCACAATCAGGACTGCATACGACCGAGGCACACAGGGCCAACACCCAGCATCATGGTGTGGGGAGCGATCTCCTACACTGGCCGTACACCACTGGTGATCGTCGAGGGGACACTGAATAGTGCACGGTACATCCAAACCGTCATCGAACCCATCGTTCTACCATTCCTAGACCGGCAAGGGATCTTGCTGTTCCAACAGGACAATGCACGTCCGCATGTATCCCGTGCCACCCAACGTGCTCTAGAAGGTGTACGTCAACTACCCTGGCCAGCAAGATCTCCGGATCTGTCCCCCATTGAGCATGTTTGGGACTGGACGAAGCGTCGTCTCACGCGGTCTGCACGTCCAGCACGAACGCTGGTCCAACTGAGGCGCCAGGTGGAAATGGCATGGCAAGCCGTTCCACAGGACTACATCCAGCATCTCTACGATCGTCTCCATGGGAGAATAGCAGCCTGCATTGCTGCGAAAGGTGGATATACACTGTACTAGTGCCGACTTTGTGCATGCTCTGTTGCCTGTGTCTATGTGCCTGTGGTTCTGTCAGTGTGATCATGTGATGTATCTGACCCCAGGAATGTGTCAATAAAGTTTCCCCTTCCTGGGACAATGAATTCACGGTGTTCTTATTTCAATTTCCAGGAGTGTATGTTGCTTAAACTTTCAGATTCCTGTACTTTGGTTTGAAATTCATCAACATTTGGTTCAAAATTTCTATCTCCTATACTCGGATAATAGAGATCCGTCACAGGTGAATAATCATTGAGGTGTAGTACCCAGGGGCTCCTACATTTGATGTTAATTTGATTGCAACATGGCACAAGTACCTCCTTCGATTTCATCATAGACAACTCAATCCTCCTACATTTATTAACTATGCTTAGTTTTCCCGAGGAGAGGTCGATCACTGCGTCCTTCTCACGGAGAAAATCTACTCCCAGAATGCAGGCCACCTTTAACCCTTTAACAATGAGGAACGAGCTCACTATGGCTTCGCCCTCCTTTCAAATCTCCACCTGCACCTGGTACTTAACTAACTGGCTCTGTGCACTTATAGCTCCAGACACCTTGCAATTATTAACCAGGAAAGTCGGTATGCTACGTCCCTTCCCTAGCACTTTAAACAACTCTGTACTCATTACACTCACTGAGGCACCTGTGTCAATGATTATATTCACTGCAACATCATTGATTTTCGCTTCTATTATGGCTTGCACATTTTCGTTGCTATCTATCTTACATTCATGCGGTTCGGTCAGCAGATCTTTATCCAGACTGATACCGTCGTTGTATCGCAGCATATGTATTCCAGGGATATTATTGTCATTCGTGTTGCTCTCACTCCACCCCTCGGCCAGTGATGGAGAGCATATCGAGGCCGATTCTAGTTTGTTGGATGGCTTGCTTGCGAGGTACTTGGACGGCTATTATCCGCGACCTCCACAATGTTTACGTTTTGGTTTGTAGGCCGCCACGACTGCGCAATAGGCGCGTTTTTCAGTGGTGGTCTGTTGTTATCGTACCGGTCATTACCCTGCCGCTCTGGGCTTGGTCGCTGATTCTGATTCCAATTACGATTACCGTCATTGTAATTGCTATGCCACTGACCTCGCGCATTTTTCCAGCGGTTGGTCCCTGGCAGTCCGGAATCGTACCGGTCGTCAAACCGACGCTTTTTATTATGAGACGGCTGAACATACCCGTTTTGATTTCTACCATTATTACAATTTTGCGAATGCTCTTGCCGCTTGTTACCACTCCCACCATTTCCATGGTTGTGGTTTTGTGCACTATTATTTCTGTCATGTTTAGACCCTGATCCATTATTCCGCGAGTGATCACACGCTGCTTTTGCGTCTTCCTGGATTAAGTCTATTGAATCTAGAACAGACAGGAAATGTTCCATGTCGCTTTCTGGTACGTGTATTAATTTCTCTTTGATATGAAGGGGTAAATGTGATTTTAGAAGTCTTATTATGTCTCTTGGTGAGATAGGCTCGTCCCAGTAACGCGTTTTGTTTATGTACTTCTCGAAATACCGTCTCAGATTCCCAAGACGGGGTGAGTACGGTTCGGGATTGTATACTTCTTTTCTTAGCCGCTCTTGTATACAAGGCGACCAGTATTTCGACAAAAATGCCCTCTCAAACTGTTCGTATGTCATGCAGCTGTCTGCTACTTCCGTAGCCCACAATGCTGCATCACCCTGAATGTATGACATTACGTATTGAATTTTCTGTGCTTCATTCCACACACTAGGCAAGATATTTTTAAAGCTTTTTATGAATACTACTGGGTGTACTGACTTCCGTTCAGTAGTAAACGTTTGAAATTGCCTATTTTTTATCAAACTTTCTTCAACAAATATTTTTGGACTATATGGTTTGCTCCTGGGACATAGGCTGTGTGCTCCGAACCGAAGCTACAGCTCTTCGCATTATCGCCTAAAGATTCACCATTGTTGCGTCGCATATAAGTTTGTGCGTTGCCAAAAACATTGGCATGTTCAAGATGTTTGCTACTTTGTGCTAAACCCTTTTCCAAGTCGGATATCCGTTTGTTAATATTCACTTGCCACTGCGGAATATTCTCACTGAGTATTTGTTTGACGGTTTGCACGTCGTTCTGTACCTGACTGTTTACTGCGGTACTGAACGATTCGGGATCTCTATCTGCTTTGCTGCTTGTACCTTAGAATTAATATTTTTGTCGATCTCACTCTCCTTTACTTCTAGCCATGAGTTGAATTCGGTTTCAATTTTAGTTGCTTGTTCGTTCCACTTCTGCTCTACAAGCTGTGTGGAATCTATTTCTAGCTTTTCTAATCGGTTGGCTAAGACACCTATCTCGTCTACCCTGTTAGTGTTTGCTACTTGCAGGTTGTTGACCTGTACAGTCAACTCCTGCACAGCCTTAGGTATCGACTCATAATTCTGTTTCATACAGGCAATCTCTTTTTTCATATGTTCTAACGATTGCACAAGTTGCTGGTCCCGCTCAGCTTGCTGGCGATCCCTCTCAGCCTGCTGGGCAAGTAAATTTTCTGCTAACTGGCGATCTCGCTCAGCTTGCTGGCGATCTCGCTCAGCTTGCTGGCGATCTCGCTCGGCTTGCTGTTGCGCAAATTTTGCCTGGTAATCCAGCACGCGCTCTAATATCGCCTGAAGTGAATATCCACCAGGCAGATTACCACTCTCTGGTTCCTGCTCTTCTGGAGGTGGTGCAATTTCTTTATCTACCTCTCCTTGAGCACTGGTGGGCGGTGGCATCACTTCCTGTGCCCCTGCCCCCACATTTTCGCATGGTATCTCCTCAAAGAGAGTACTTGTACTGCTTAATGCACCCGCTTCTACATTTCCTGCACTAACTAATGGCTGTTCCTCAGTATCCATATTGCTCGGACGTTGACTACGCAATTTAACCATATTCATAAATTACCTAGTCGAACAAAAGATCTGACAGTTTTTTCACTTGCACACAAAATATGTTAATTTATCTACAATACATGGCACACTAAAAATTACTATCTACAATCAACTTTGTCCTGTCATAAACACTAACATCAAACTACACACCACTAGCGATATGAGATCACTTCACTGGAGATAAGGTTCTACAAACAGGACAACTACACTGTAGTCTTACCTTTAATTTATCTGATCTCGGGGTTCGGCTGCCCCCGGATTATGTAGTCGTTACAGTTTCTCAGTACTATCAGGATCGTTTCCTCTGACTTGCTTGCAGTGGTGCGGTTTTTCATGAAAAATTTTTGTACATTCATTAATACACGGCATTAATCATGATACACATACATACATTTATCACTAAATACATACATATATATAACAATAGACACTGAAAGAAATTACATAAACATTTATTTTCGTGGCCACTGCAAACTCGGGCCCCGCGTTTATGGGAGCCAATTTCGCGTCAGTTTCGCTTTTCGTAAAAACTCTTTTCTCTTATTTTGCTTTGTTTTATTATTATTATTATTTGCGTAACAACGCATATACGAAAAGAGCCGCGAAATACCTTTTATTAATGCTGTGCCAAGAATTTCTTTATAATTATTAATTTTCAACAAAACAGAATATATTGGGTTCTTATTGTTCTGTAACTGGCTTTCTATTAAAGGAACATTTTTCGTTACTGTAACTCACTATAAAAGTCAACATATCTTCCCTACTTTATAGTTATTGAAAATGAAAAATTATTTTGTTATGAAATATTTATGTTACAGTTCGCAAAGAACGTTCATCATCAAAATAATTTTGCAGTGGATTTTTGTTAAGAGTAAAACACCAATAATTACCACGACTAGCACAAGAACATGAGACTATTGTCGGAGAAAAACACGTTTTCACTATAAGGTTTGCCAGACGAGAACTAAGCACAGCGAAATTCCTATTATGTTACGAAGGTAAATTATCTTTTTTGTACTGTTAGTAATATATTATCAGCAGCCCGCGTCAACCTGCAAAACACATCACAAAATCTGCTGCTCTGCTCTGCAAGTCCGGAAGCTGAAAGAGATGATTTTATTTCACTATTACCTTCCCGCTTCTTTGCGGTATGACCGATTTCTTTTTATGCAGTTTGAATGCGCCGCGGCAGCGGCTCGTTCGTTCGTAGCGCAGCTCTGCACCACGGATATTTAAATAACTGAAAATATCTCAAAAGGATGGGATAATATTCCAAGCAAGCTACTACAAATAATAATGCAAGGTTTCATTAAATAACTCTATTCAAAACATTCAAATATGTTAACTAATACACACCTTTTACAATGAGTACGTAATGGCGTACATCTATCGAACTTGACAAAAGAAGACTACGTTAGCATATACTACATCGTCACAGGCTATCTTACTTGTACAACTCCAAGAAGAAGACAGAGAAATTAATGTTCGTTCTGTATTATTTATACTAGTGGTATATTCTTATCTTTGTATGATATTTATCGTCTGTGCGGTTTCAGTACTCGCCGACACAGATATTATCTAAAATAAATAATAATAAAAAAAACATAATTCCATACAATAACAGAATATGATGCACAATGTTCTCTCTTTACTACAAAATATGTCCTTTGCTAATAGACGTTACACAGGCAAAAAAACACACGAATGCAGATTGCCTAAGTCGGAAAATAGCACTTTTGGAAGCAACAGGCCGAGATACTGAGGACTGGAGAAAGGCACAAGATGAGGATACAGAATGTAAAAAATACGCAACTCAAAAACAATTTTGCTTTGAAGATGGTGTATTATGCCATAAAACAAAACTTGGACCGCGAATTGTTGTTCCCCAACACCTTAGACAAGAAATAATGGCAGAGGCCCACGATCATATCCTTGCAGGACACGGTGGACAGCGGACAACCGAAAGACGAGTAGCAGAGCGATTTTGGTGGCAAACCAGAAAGCAGGATGTTGCGCAGCACGTTCGTAATTGCATTGCGTGCGCACAAAGAGCTGAACTATCTCGTTCAAAAATACCCTTACAGAGGCTCCCCGAGGCTTCATGTCCATTTCAAATCTGCGGAGTGGATCTCTACGGGCCATTTCATAAAACATCTGCTGGTAATAAGTATGTTCTTACAATTATCGATCACTTTTCACGCTATCTAGCTACGGTGAGTCTCCCAGATCAGTAAGCAAATACAGTTGCCCAAGCTTTAGTTAACAACTGGATACTTAAATTTGGAGTACCTGAAGCTGTTATCACAGATCAGGGATCTAATTTTATGTCTGAATTAATGAAACAGCTATGCCACTTATTAAACATACGCAAATTATGCACAACTCCGTTACACCCTCAGTGCAACGGGCGCACAGAAAGAGTTCATCGGACAATTGGCAAGATGCTTAGTTATTATATTAACGAACAACATTCTAATTGGGATACGTATTTACCAATAATCGTGTCGGTATACAACGCCAAAACGCATGAAGCAACTGGCATGTCACCTTATGAAGTGATCTATGGGAAAAAAATGCCGTCCCCTTTTGATGTAATCAGGCAGAAAAACGGAAAAGTCGGAGAAACAGTAAGAGATTTCAGTCGAATGACGAAGGATGTATGGAAAAAGGTTCAAAAATCTAATACAAAGGCTTTGGAACGACAGGAAAGATTAGGTAATACCCAAGCTAAATATCCAAATTACAAAATCGGTCAGTGGGTTATACTTTCAACTCCTTACATAGCGAAAGGAAAAACGAAGAAATTTGTAACAAACTACAGAGGTCCTTATCAAATTATGGAGATCATGTCACCAGTCAACGTTAAATTGCAACTGCCCACCCGAACTACCATTGTCCATGCAAGTCGTTTAAAACCTTTTAAGGGCGCTCCAGATGTAATTCCTTCAACAATAGTATCTGCTTTTCTGAAGGGTGGAGGAAGTTCCCGTAAAGGAAAAAGAGTGGCCACGCCAGCACAACGTACTGACATGGCACCATACAATCTTCGTTCAAGGGTGCGAATGTCCTAGTTGAATCTTAGTAGACTGTGGACAGTATACAAATGTAAATAATTAATATATATAATGGTTTATTTTTTAAGAAAAAAAAAAGTTGAACGTAAAAACATGTAGATCTTGTAGTTAACAATGTACTTCCTCTTTTCTTTATTTTTGTTTTTACTAGGTTCGTAGGTCTATAACCATGTTTGCTTTTTTCAGAAAACGCCATGCAAGCATTTCCTACACAAAACCTATCCTACCTCAATGACTCCCTTGACAGTTCTCTTCTGAAGTCATAAACTCACAGCAAGGCAAAATTGATATTAATGTTATGATGCAACATGTCTTACAATTAAAAGGTGAACAAAACTAAAATTATAATGCTAGAAACGGGTATATCTGCAACCTTTGTGTTGGTGTTTCTGCTTTGTACAGTTTCCTTTTATTTAAGACGAAAAAAATAAGCCAAATCATAATATGACACTTCATCAAATCCCTGTTAACTGGATACCACATTCTTAACTGGTGTACTTCAGTAGTTACTTTTGAGCATTAGTGTATTAATTTTGTTTATTGTACTTCATTCTTTATTAAACAGTCTCTTGTTAACGTAAACAATACTGTAGAATAGATATTCTTGCATTAGTATAGGGTAGATTAAACAGCTGTTGCTCTGTAATTTTCTAAGTGCAAAATCTATTTTTTGTTTATTCATTGTCATCAAGATTTGTTACACTTATTACAACCATTTATGTAAGAACTATGTGATTCCTGACCGTACAGTGCTTTTGTAAAGCGATAAAGTATTTTCCACATACTTAATGTGAAGCGTGTGTAATCTTCTAAGTCGAGAGTTTTCAGTGCTTGTGCTTTTTCCGTGTGAAGAGTGGAGGAATGTTGAGTGGTAAATTCGAGGGCGAATTTCTCTGAAGGGTGGAGGAATGTTGAGTGGTACTTAAGTAAATAAATTAGTGAAATCAAAGTGAACTAGAAATTAGAATATAAATGGAAAACTTGGTTTAGTTTGGAGAGTTACATACTGGCACACAGCGGGCACAACAGCAGAGCAGAAGAGACAATGACTGTGAAGTCAGCAAGTTCCACATAAGCGGGCGCTGTCGATTCAGCCGTCAGGGCATCGCCCGACCGGCTCACGTGTTTCTCAGTTGTCGCATGTGAGCAAAGGCCCTCGCTTACATTCCAAGAGCCAATGACCGACGTTAAGAAGATTCTTTGAGAAGCTTTTCAACGTGATGGAAGAGGCAATCACCGGCTCACGTGTTTCTCAGTCATCACATGCGATCAGAGGCCCCCGCGTACATTTCAAGAACCAATGACCGACGTCAAGAAGATTCTTCGAGAAGCTTTTCAACGTGACAGAAGAGGCAATGGCCGTGAAGTCGTTCACCTCCAGTGAACTGAAGTGAATAAATACGCGAGACGCGGTGGGCCCGACAGATGAAGACGGGGCCGAAGACGAAGACGGAGACGGGGACGGAGACGAGAGATGAAGGAAGAAAAGAAGAGTAGCAGTAGTTTTCAGTCAGTTTCGGTGCTGGAGACCGTCATGCAAGAAGAGACTGCATCATGCACAGACGCACCAAGTCCGCCGCTGTAATGGAATAGCAAGCAGCAGCCACGGCCCCAGAAGACAGAAGTTAAAAGGTATTTGAAGTCTAATTTTTACGTACCCGGGTGACTCGTGAGGACGGGAAGGAGACGGCCTCACCTCAGCAGTCACCTGTGAGCTGGGATGAAGACCTGACAGCCGAAGACTGGCAAGCGGGAGTCCGTGGTTCGAGTTCGGGACACTGGCCTTGCCCCGCCGCGCCGCTCCACTGGTCGACGCACAACACACGCGGCCGCTTAGAGAAGAGAAACACTGGGACGCCACATCCAAGGTATCACCATCCGATGCACGACTTCACTCACAATAATTAAACGGGCCACCTCGCGCTGCGCGTCTCCAGTCAACTGGGCGAGACGGCGACACGAGATACACACCGCTACGCGTAATCAGACGCCGCCGCCGCCGCCGCCGCCGCCGCTGCCGCAGCAGAAGACTTCACAAACGACACAGCTGCCGCTCTCTGAACAAGAACATCCTGTAAGATACAGTTGTACAAATCTTCAATAAAAGTTATCTTATGTAAAAATGATGTTTCATTCGACCTCATACCCGAGCCAAGGAAGAACCCACCCTGCTCACATGTTGTTAAGAGAGAAAAGTGAATTTATTTAATATTTTCACCCTGACAGAATGCTTTAGAATGCTCATCCTGACAATTGACAACATCAAAAGAGAAAACCCAGTTACATTGAGTGACAGAAGTGTCACATTTAGTAACACAACTGTTACAGAAGTGTTAACGACAAGTGGATAAAAATGAGGGATGGACTCATGGACTCTGCCAAAGAAGTACTGTAGGGAAGCAGCCTACTCACGCTGTAGTAAATTCGTATCAGTTTCCATTGTGTGCCAGCCAGTCTGCTGTAACTAGCTCTGACGTCATAAATGTTGCGCAATACTTTAAAAAATCAAGCAAATGACCTAAAACTTTTCTAGCCGGTCAGGAATAATACTAAATTAATGTGTGTTAAATATCAGTTCGATAACTTCAGCCGTTTTCGAGATTTGGACGTTTTTCTGAAAAAATCATTGGCGCAACAGAAAAGAGCTAGAGACTTCAAAATTTATATTTAGATTCATCTTTCATAATGATTTAATAAAAATAGTACTTTGGATTTCACAAATTAAGACTTTAGTGGAAATTCATGATTTTGTGGTTTTCGTCTCAAAACTGAAGGAAGCAAGATAGATTAAGTAAGTTAATAAATAGGGCTAGGATGTTTAGATTTAAATAGGTTGGAGGTCCGCTATGACTATGAAGATGTGAAAAGTTTCTTTTGAATACCTATAAAATTATAGCGATAGCCGATCTCAAAAGGGCCAGTTCAGAGCTCATCTACTGCGTACAGTGTCATTTAATTACTTCTCTCGCCCAGAATATTTAACTTAGCCACGTCAAAACTTTATTATCAATACTTACCTGCGTGCTGAATGCACGTTTAAATTAAGAGCTTCTTCGGCCATCAGCAAAAGAAGCTATAAATTATTATGTAACTTGAAGTGGTGCGTTACTAGCCCAGCGGCTAGTCGAGAGAGCTGAAAAGATCAGGCGTTCCCTTCTCCGTCCGCACCGCGGCTTTATATATAAGGACGCTGCGCGAGGAAGAAGGCCCCAGTTCTCTCCAAGCGCTGAATGACACGCCATCTGTGTCGGGAGCCGCGTCGCATCAGTGTCACTGCTACAAACAGCCTCGGGTGCCATATTAAGTTACTAGAGATACGCGGAACCATGAAAACATTTTATGTGAAGTGTTAATTCTGGGATGATTTTCATTATCTAGCTTCAGTTTGCGTATTGTCGTATTTTCACGTGCCGTCGCGGGACAGACATTCTACCAAATATTTAGCGTGGCGTTTGATGAAGTATTTTCATCAAATTATGGCGAGCATTCTTTTTAACATTTAATTCGGACATTTATAGTTGCATCAGCGCATTAGACTCTGAACTGATCTGTTAGTTAGGTTGTAGGGATACTTGTGTTTTTTATCAGTGAATTTCAGAATATACTCAACTATTTTGGAAAACCGTTTTTGATTAGAAATCCCGGACAATCTCCTAATTCCTCAGAACTATAAGCTGCAGCTATAAGGGTATCTCAATTGAAGTGGGCACTAGGATCTCTAGTTACTGGCTCCATGTTTTATTAAATCACTTTCTGGGTGCCAAGAAGTAAATAGAGAGCCAGTGTTGAGAACGGCGAAAGACAGCATTATCAACATTCTAAAAGCCAGAAATTGATTCAACTTGCAAGCATTTATACAGTAGATTTATATTTCTACAAACTCACCCGCCGCCCCACAGTACTAGGGATTAGAGTATCCCAAAGCACCAGGAAAGAATGGATAACAGAAAACATGTTGAAAAAGATGGAAGAGCACAGAAAGTGGAAAAGTATAGAAACTGAAGAAGGCAAAAAGAGGTAAAGGAAACTGAATAATGAATTAAGAAGAGAAACTGAAGAAGCAAGAGAAAAATGGATGAAACAGAAATGCGACGAAGTAGAGAAAATGGCGAGAGAGGGAAAGTATGAAGTGATGTATAGACTAGCTAGTGAGATAGTTTTTGAACGTAAAAGAAAGAGGAATAACATGGAAATAGAAAGAGCGGATGGTACTCTAGCAGAAGAAACAGGAGGTTTTGAACAGATGGCAAAAATATATTGAATGTCTGTATAAGGGGGATGAAATGCAAAGCGAAATTAAGGTTGAAGAGGAGCAATATGTGCTGGAAGATGGAAAGGGATTTACCATCTTGGAAGCAGAAGTAGAAAAGGCGCTGAAGGAGATGAAGAATAGGAAGGCATGTGGAATAGATGATTTGCCAGCAGAACTGTTGAAGAGTCTGGGAAGCAAGGCAAGAATAGAAATAGTCTACCTCTGTAACGAGATATATGACAAAGGGGAATTGCTGGAGGACTTCGCTACCACAGTTATGATACCAATAGAGAAAAAGAGAAATACTAAAAAATGTGAAGAGCACCGGACCATCAGTCTAATTTCTCATGCAGCTAAAGTCTTGCTGAGAGTGTTGAATAGAAGGTTATATGGCAAGGTGGATAGAGGGGTTGCAGACGAGCATTTCAGATTTAGAAGAGGAAAAGGAACAAGAGATGCTATTGGCCTGCTAAGAACTATAGGGGAAAGATATATGGAAAAGGGTAGAGAAATCTTCGCTGTTTTTATACATTTAGAAAAGGCTTTTGACAGAATTCAGTGGAACAAGCTGCTGGATATCTTGAAGAGGAAAGGAGTAGATTGGAAAGAGAGACGACTGATACAGAATGTATATTTACACCAGAAAGTAAGGATAAGGATTGGAAATGAAGTGTCAGAAGGAAGCAGCATTGGACGAGGTGTCAGACAAGGTTGTTGCCTTTCCCCACTGTTGTTTAACGTATACCTTGAAGAGATTATTGCGAAAAGTTTAGATGGGAAAAGAGGAATATGTATTGGTGGAAAGAGAATAGAATGTATAAGATTTGTTGATGACATGGTATTAGTGGCAGAAAGTGAGCGGACAGTGAATAACATGCTCTAAGATCTGAATGAAGCTTGTGTGGAATATGGGATGAAAATAAACACAGCAAAAACAAAGAGTATGGTCATCAGTACAAGACGCAGACTGTCTAATATTAAAATAGGACAATCTACCATTAGCCAAGTAAGTGAATTTAAATATCTCGGAAGCACAATAACTGAAGACCTGAGATGTCACCAGGAGGTGAAAACTCGAATTGCCATAGCGAAGGAGGCATTCAACAGAAAGAGGAGACTCTTCTGTGGCAAATTAGATAAAGGACTAAGGAAGAGGCATGGCTAATGTTTTGTCTGGAGTGTGGCACTATTTGGGGCAGAAACATGGACACTGAAACGAGAGGATGAAAAAAGGTTAGAAGCATTTGAGATGTGGATGTGGAGGAGAATGGAGAGAAGGACTGGTTTGTGGGAGAAGACTGAGAGGAAGAAGGAGATACAAGGTGATAGACGACATAAAGCGAAGAGGAAATTATGCAGACCTGAAGAGGATGGCAGAAGACCGGACAGCCTGGAGAACTACCATGTGAAAACCTGTCTTTAGGCAGAACACTGATGATGATGACGATGATGATGATGATGTATGTTTTTAAATGGAAGCAGGTAAGTTATAGTAATATAAGATTTTTTTAATGTCGAAAGGTTATATGAAGTCTGAAAATCAAACACAATCACATGGTGCTTATTCATTCTACAATGCATACCTTTCCCAGATACAATGTAACAATGCACTTTAGATGTACATGTGAAGTAACATTACGAGAAGGAGAGGACGTGCAAGTGTGTCTGGAGGTAACAGATACATCAGAAGCCACAACCCACGTGCAGAACACTTCAGTCCATCACGCCGCTTTGCACGTCAGATCCAACGCAAGCTTGGCACCTAGCGCCAAATAAGCTACAGTCCGTAGGTTTTAATATAGTTAATTATATTAAAATGAAGAAGTCTGCACTACAAGTATAAAACTAATACAATAAGGAGATTTTAAATAAGAGAAAACTTACAGAGGAAGAAAGAAGAACTAACTACAGAAACCTATGTACACACTTCACTACGATTTAGTCTGCACATTTGGACGATAGTTGTGTACACAATGAATGAAACACTATGAGGAAAGTATCTACATACAACGAAAGGAAGAATAATTGCAGAACTATGGTCACATTCTGAACAAACTACAAAAGATAATGAGGTCGTGGCCGCCCTGAACAATACTTATTAATTGCAAATGTAATCGCAGTACGAATATGGAAGGACCGAAAAAGATGAGTCGAAACGACGGACATGCTCTGAATATTTGCCTCTTATAAACGCAGAAATGATTTTGAGAATTAAAAAGGAGGTGATGAATTTATACACCCACGTATTTAAACTAAAAACTGTATTATGAACGCAAGAGTAGTATTCCGAAGATATGGAGATACGTTAGGTACACTGAATTACATTCACTACAGATACTTCCAGATAAGTCTCTGATAACTTATATGACAATGCACTGCCATAATTCTGCTATTAGTTCAGCAAACACTATGTAATTTCACAAAGATAGAAAGAAAGGTGCACAGAGAGTTTACTCAATTATTCTATGGTGTGTAGATGACGGGCCTCAGCAGCAGAAAAAAAGCGTCTTTCCACTTACTGTCACCATTCCTTGTAGATAAGTGGACGCTTTCCTAGTAAGCTTGAGAGGGGCGGGGCTCGATAAAGCTGTCTGCTCGTGTTGGTTAACACGTAACGAAGATTTCTCCTCTTTCGTTAGCAATCTGGATTTGCAGGCTCATGAGTCAGGCGAAATGTGAGGACAATGGTTTATACGTATGATGACCTGTCAATTTTGAAACTGAAAAAATAATTTTAATCATTCTGTGTAAGGTAATACTATTCATTGAACTCAAAGATTAAAAGAGTTACGTGCAAATCTGTAAGAGACAAACAGCCTTTGAATGGTCAAAGAAAATGTGAAGTTTTGTGTATTTAAAATGTCTTAAGATGTTGTCATATGCGTCGTAAGGGCGAAAGTAAAACCTTAAAGGACATACAGTGGTACTAAAATGTAGCTTTCTGCACAAGTTATAAATGTTATAGTGAATCTAGATGTGAGTATGTATAAATTGTACCCTATATGTACCCGACGTATCAGCAACACGACGATATAGGTTTATGTATGTTTAGGTTAAATCATATGATGATGAACTGTAATGCTTGTTTTGTGTATGTGAAACCATATATGTATTGACAAAACCGACGTTTAAAGGAACTATTCAATAAAACGCTTGGCGTGTGCTGTAAAAAGGCTACATTCACGTGTGTAATAGTGAGCGAACGTGTCGGTGCTTACAATGAGCCAAACGTTTCCGGTTTGTTTGCAGCGGCGAGGGACGATAGACTTTGCTACAAGGGAACATATTAGGTGAAAATGTTTATGGACTTTCATGAAATTTGGTCTGATCTTCGACACTGACATATGGGATGCACGACGTGGTTCCAGTACCACAGGTCGGAAATGATGGGCTTTTCCGTTGTAGCATCCGAAACTCTTAATCACGCTCTCGCCTACACCCACTATCCTACGGAGTAGCTCTATGGACATTTTGACGACATGAAATTCGTCGCTATACAAAACCTGTGAAAAATAAAAGAAATGTACCACCTAGCCGTGTTAGACCAACGGACTTCCGAGTGCGCGCTTAACGAACATTGCTTAACGTCTGTGAATGTAGCCCTTGCATGGGGGCTTAGTTATATAAATATGAAAATAATTTTAATTTTTTGATTTAATAGCTGTATGTCCGATTACGTAGTCTCGTAAACGGTTGGCCCTGACTAGTTTTAGTACGCAATCTGACTGCATAGAACAACAACAAAGAATGAAATGAAAGTTTCCGTTAATACAATCAATTAATTAAGTCCCCAGCAACTATAAAACCTACGAACCCAACAAAGCACAAGTATAACTGTTCTGTGTGTGGAAGTGTGATTCAACGTACGCATCTGGCACGGTTCTTCTTCAATAAGACAAGAAATTTTAAATATCATTTATACTGAAGTAATTAAAAAATAGAAATACTATAATTGCGCAAGAAAACCAGAATTACACTCTAATACAAGAACACAAGCCAGATGCTTTGTTGACTGAACCTGTAATGACGCATTATTCAAGACATTGAAATAATGAGAAAAAAAACCGAGTTTTGTTACCTTCATATATATTGACGAAAAGCACTCTAATCATTACAACATCTCGATTAGAACAACATCTGCTATCTAGCCCATCAAATAACTGCATAAAACATGGAACAAGCACTCACTACTACGACATCTCGACAAGAACTTTTCACTACCACATCTCAGCAAGCACTCCCTACTACGAGTTCTCGACAAGCACTGCACTCCGCTACTTCTCAATAATGTGTTAACTGTGTAAATGGAATTCTGTCAAAATTTGATGTCCATCATGTGTATCAAGTGGTAGTGGCAGCAATGTATATCAGTCAATAATAGTTAGTCAACGTCATAGTCATCATGTCAAGACCAATGTTTGCCAAGCCAGATCAAAATGCATGGTTGCTGAACAACTGTCAGTGAGCCAAGATACGCAAATGCTTCTTCTCTCAAAAAAAAGTATATACTGCTTAGTGATTTAACAAAGTGTGTGTGTAGACCATCTTCCTTCTACTTGAGTGTTCTAGTCTGCCATCTTCATCCTCCTTGTTCCGTATAGACCAACAAAAACAAAAAAAAATATGCTCCTCACTTACTTTACCTCTTATCCACCAAAACTCCAATAACCATCAGCATCACATAATCTCAATACTTCAATAATACCTCTTACGTCGATACATATAAACCTTCATCAATATCATTTACCTTACCTCTTGTCCACCAAAACTCCAATAATCATCAACTTCACATAATCTCAATAATACCTCTTCAATACGTCGATACATATAAACCTTATTACCAATATCATTTCACTTCCATAACAACTCTTTCCTCTAGTCAGTCTCCTCGAACAAGTACAGATAAAATCCTAATGCAAACTTCAGTTCATCATCCCATACAATCCGAAGACACACTGTCAACACACAACCTCTGTGTAATCCATCTGACCCAAATCTTCTACTCATTATAAATTATAAGATACATTTTGGTTACCTTGTCCATCATTAAATAAAAAAAATGCATACATGACCTCTAACAGACTTTAGTTCGAATAATTCTCCGTAATTAAGTACGATTACGGAGTGTGAATGATCATAATATTTCACAGTGTGTACACCACTTCAAGAATCATGGCAGAAGCAAATATGTGGAGTATTTTTTGTGTCAAGTGTCACTTGCTATTTCAATTGCTCACGAAGAATGCAGTGTAATAACTGTCAATGGTCTAACCCTAGTGTTGGTATGTCATGTCGTTAGCTTCCTTCCTGTTAGCATAAATTTATACAGCTTCCATAAAACCTCCAGCTCATGTGACTTCTATGAAGTTTCTTGTACTAATGTCGTTCGTCGAATTATAGCAGTTCATTTTCTTATCTTAAAAATATAAGGCACTTAGCGTAAGCAAAACATGCAATAGCGAGTAAATATACCAGTAGAGAACAGAATGTCAACAAGTGGATGCAGCACAATCCCTACAACGAGGCTCTGCCAAGCGAACAATCTATAATTAATACAATAGTGTGACCTACACTCTATGTTCGTACACAGTATATCAGCATTTCTATATACCAAATTAAAGAGTAGTTATGACAACAAAACAGAAATGTGTAAATATGCAATCCATAAGCAAGGCAGCAAATATATATCTTACATAATAAACAGGACATTAGCATCATATCAGCATAAGCAAATAAATGTTCATACGTAATCTTAATAAGTAAACATGAAGGCGCAAGCAGATAAATCACAAAGTATAACTTACATACACAACCACAGTCAGCACAATTAATCAGGTGACAATTATAATTTAAATAAATAAGCACAGCAGGCACATAATAACAAAATATAACATCAGTGAAAACGCAGTGCAGCTAAGCGATGCATAATATACACAAGTAACAACCCTGTCCATTAATAAAACATTGTCAAATTCAGCAAATGTACGCAAGCACGTCGCTTCACAAGTAAATTCATAGAACATAAAATTTAGCACCAAGTATAAATCACGTAATCGCGAGCAGCAAATTACGTCTAAAGTACGTACGTAAGTGGAAATACGTTTCCTGAAAAATAAACTCAATTAATAGTTATCTTTTTAGTTTATTAGTTTCTTCTTCGAAATTGCATTCTTCCTGAAATTTTCTCGATAGCAAGTCCTCTTAACGTTGGACACACACAGAATTTACCTGAAGTTCTTAAATATTTTATACAACCGTATCCTGAAAAATACTGAACGTTAATGACATAATTTATCAAGTCACTATAGCTTTATACTGAATTTAATCGGAGAAATTAGACTGTGTATTTGTTTACGGCTGTCAGTGCATTCGCACTGAGCGCTCGATCAGCTGTAGGCGCGTGACGTGGGAAGTGATTGTTTGCGGTCAACGACTGCCTTCTGCTGCGCGCAGACTTGACTGTTGCTTTGAGTATGTGCCGCCGCCAAAACACAGCGCGGTATCCTTGTATTCTCTGCATGTTTACATGTAGCTGTTAGTTTCTCTAAAGTATGTCATTCCCCAAAAATTTTTCAAAAGTATATCATTCTACAAAAATTTTAACGTTAGATATATGATGTATTCCCTTAGAGCGTCGAGATTTAAGAGTTTCTACTTCAACAGTGTTATCATGAATGATTTTGCGAACCCTATATGGACCGTTATAAAGCAGAAAAAATTTGCGACATAATCCCTTTCCTTTTTGAGACAAACGGTGGGACTTAATTAACACCTTTTGACCAACTGACAAGATTTTTTTAAACGACCAGGACGCTTAGCTGATTTCTCTCTTCTAGCAGCCGCAGATGCAATATTTTGTAGAGCCAGACTGACAACTTCAGAATGCCGCAGTTTCCGTGTAGGCGGAAAAGGAACGATTTCAGAAATGCGATTTGTCGGTGCTTTGTTTTTCTTAATATCAGTATAGGCGGTAAAGAAGTTGAATCATTAGGAAGTTCATTCAGAATGTTTTGAAAAATATGAAGATACTGATCCCAAGTTCTGTGATTCTGATGACAATAAAGACGACACAATTTATTGATTTCCTTCATCCATCTCTCTGAAGCGTTAGATTGAGGGTGAAAAAGTGAAATGAAAATTGGTTTAATCTTACGACGCCATAGAGTACGAAGCCAAATTTTAGAACGAAACTGTGATCCATTATCTGATATAACCTTATCAACATGACCACTTCTTTAAGAAAATGTTTAATGAAAGCATTAGATACTGAACGAGCTGTTGCTTTGCGTAACGGTGTAAAACACACATATTTTGATGTCAGTTCCACTGCTACGAAAATGTACGCAAAACCATTAGTAGAACGACCCACTGGACCGAACAAATCGACTGCAGCCACGTCCTTTAATTTCGCTGGAATGATAGGAAACAACGGTGCTCTGTGAGAAATAGTTGGCGGCTTAGCTCTTTGACATAATTTGCATTTGGCAAGAACAGATCGAATACGTTTTTCCATATTACTGAAGTAGCGATTTTCTCGTAATTTATGAAAGCATTTTCTGGGACCAAAGTGTGCATAACTGAAATGTGTGTACCAAATCAATTTATTGACCCACTCATCAGGAATACAAACTAACCAAACAGAGTTGTCGACCGATTTTCGTTTAAAAAGAACTTTCCAGATAGTTCGCAAAAACGAGGTGTGGCCAAATTGTCCAATCTAACAAAGCGTCTAAGAAAACTACAGACACCAGGGAAACTACGAACGTCACGTTTTGTGGTAGGAACAGCATAATTACGAATAGCGTCTAGTTTCTCTGGATCAGGAAGAATACCTTGTGTAGAAATAATGTGACCGAGAAATTTCACTTGAGAACGACCACATTCAGATTTTTCCAAGTTCACTGTAATGCCAATTCTTGCAAAAATACGTAATAATGAATCCAAAATTTTGTTATGCTCACTCCAAGAACGTTTAGCAATAAGAATATCGTCAACATATGAAGTAATATTGTCACGAAGATAAACAGGTAAAATTTCATTTAAGCTACGAATGAATGCTGCTGAAGATACAGTAAGTCCAAACGGTAATTTCCGAAACTGGTAACAGTTACCAAAGGCTAAAAAGGCAGTGTATTTTCTACAATCAGGGTGGAGTTCTATTTGCCAAAAACTTGCGCGCATATCAGTCGTGGATAAAACTTTAATTCCATGGAAATGTTGAAGAAGTTCATCTAAATTTTGTGGACGGTCAGTTTCAGGAATGATGATATTATTTATCTGTCTGGAATCCAGAACCAAACGAATTGACCCATCCTTTTTAAGAAAAACGTGTAATGGGCTGGTATAAGGACTGACTGCTGGCTCAATAATGCCCTGATCTAACATGTTTTGAAGTTCATTCTTAACCTTGTCTCTGTAAGCCAAAGGAATAGCGTACGTTTTTCCTCGAAATGGTGTGTGTTCTTTTACTTTAAATAGATATTGTAGGCCTTGTATAGTTCCTGTGCGATGACTAAATACTGTAGCATGTGAAGTCAAAATGTGGTACAGCTCTTCTCTTGCAACGTCATCTGGCACTTCAGCTTTCTTAACATTTTCATTAATTAATTCTTCACTATTAATTATATCATCCATCGCGTCTATGTATCTATTGTCATTGTCACGAATAAACACACTGTCGTCATAATGCTCAACGAAAACATCAAAAGTAAGAAACCTTAAACATTTTGTATCTGATTCAGATCTTGTTAAACACTCGAAAAATTTCAAACATTTCGGCATTCCGGCAATAGTCAAATTCACACTTCCTTCTTTAAAGTTCAAAATTGCCTTATGTGTGTTAAGAAACTCCATACCTAATATAATTTGTGTACTGAGTAATGGAACAATAATAAAATTATCAGAAAATTCGTATCCTTGACAAGCAAAATTTAAGTTGGTCTGTTGTTTAACTTCCACACTTTTTCCAGAAATAGCGCCTCGAATTGTAGTTTTAGAAACA
Source organism: Schistocerca serialis cubense (assembly GCF_023864345.2). Lineage (NCBI taxonomy): Eukaryota > Metazoa > Arthropoda > Insecta > Orthoptera > Acrididae > Schistocerca > Schistocerca serialis. The sequence continues at coordinate 696,016,857 of NC_064639.1, forward strand.
GGTAACACAGGACAAGCAATAGTTCTTACACATATACGAAAAACTGGTTCACTAATGACATTCAATGGGCTCCCAGAATCTAAAACTGCAGTGAACTTATTCTTACCCACACATACTTCAATAACAGGATATAAAAATGCGTCTACATTATTTTCCTTTTCGTCTAGCAAAATGTCTCTCATGTCTTCCAGGCGTACGTAGTGTAAAGTCGTAGTGTCATTACTTTCTGAACCGTCTATATTGCTGCCAGAAGCCGAAGCTGCAAGTCATTGTCGATTGTTTGCGTCACGTCTTTGATTATTCGCGTCATTTCGCGGATCAATTTCTACGATTTGCACTTGTCTCTCTGAAGTTCTGTCACGTGGAGGATGCCAATTAGGTCCTTCCTGCCTGTTAGATGCAAATTATTGGTTGTGTCTATTATTAAAATTTCTGTTTTCCTGTCTGTCTGCATAACTACTTCTTGTGTAATTTCGACTGTCACTTCTGAAATTACTGTTAGACCTACTACCCTGGTTATTTCTGAAGTAAGAATTTCTATTACTGTATGAATAATTTCTGTCTTGATGATACCGATTACTGTTTCCGTATGATTGATCATTCCGGTACGAATTACCGTTATTATAATTGTCTGTGTAATTTCTGTTAGAACGTCTGTTATTGTCATAAGGCTGATATCTATTGTCCTGTCTGTTACGTCTGTCATTCTCAAAATTACCCATATAACGCCCGTTCCGATCACTATCCCTTTTCTCTGAAAATCTATTGTAATTACTGTTACTGAAAAAATTACAAGAAGTAGCGTCGTCGTTGTCATACTCAAGTTCTTGTAGCAAAGTCTTAAAAGTCTCAATGTCGTCTTTACATCTTCCGGCTAAAGCAATTTGTCTTATGGATTGTGGCAGCTTAGTTAAACAAGTGCGAATTAATTCAGTCGGGCTATAAGGGTTGGACAGGAACTGATTCTTTCGAATCATGTCTTCAAAATATTCTGCTGGCGTGCGGAACTCAGACTGTTTAAAATTACGCTGCATAATCAGACTATGTTTGACTCTGTCTTGCGTGTTTTCGAACCAATATGCCGATAGAAATGCATGATAAAAATCATTTAGATTATTACAATCTCTAATGAGTGCGCGCATCCGCGTCGCCGGTTCGTTTTCTAAATATCCACACATAAATTCCAGTTTGTGACTTAGTGGCCAATTTGGTGGGAGTGCGTACATAAATTGATCTAACCATGAACATGGATGTATGTCATTCTTAGAATTGCGGAAGATCTTAAATTTCCGAACAGTCAAAAAGTGTTTATAGTCAAAGTTTTCGCCTCGTGGCGACAAAGACCTACCGCGTCTGTCCCAGTCCCAATGTTGATTATTGTCAAGTTCGCGCGCCTGGCGCTCTCTTGTTGCATCCCGTAAATGAAACAAATTATTTTCTTCAAACCCCTTTGGTATCTGTGATTCTAAATTTCTTTTGCTGTCTTTTCCTACGATTTCGCCTTCAATTTGTTTGACTTGCTTTTTTAATGCCTCAAATTCCCTTTTCACGCGTTCATTAAAATTTCCCTGATTTTCAACATGCTTATTTATGTTCTGGTACTCTTCGGTTTCTGCGAATGGTAATGGAGCTGTATCATCCGAATCTCGGTCCCCATGTAAACTAAGATTTGTCAATTTATCTGAATTCTCCTCAACTCTTTCCGATAAGTCACCTATTTTTCCTTTCTGTTTATTTACGTCTTCTGTAGGTAGTTAACTGTTCATATTGTAGTGTTAGATTATTTATTCTGTCATTTGGTACGGATTCCTCGATTATCTCAAATATTTCTTCCTTATTGTGTGCACGTTGTAAATTTAACTCTGAAAATTTTTGTACTATCTTCCTGTTCTCTATCCTGTTCCCTTTGTCTAATCTCTACTGCAATTAATCTATTATTGTGAGAATTCAAAATCGGTTGTACTTCTTCTCTGATTTGTTTCATTAACTCATCTTTCATATTTTTGAAACATGTCCCTATTCGTGATTCTAACCTTGTTTCCAGTGTTCCCATCTCAGCTCTGATTGTTCCTATTTGTGAGTCCAACCGTGTTTCCATTGTTCCCATATCAGTTTTTAATTCAGATCCCAAAGTTCCCATCTCGGTTTTAATTGTTCCTATTTGTGATCCCAGTGAGTCTAACCGTGTTTCCATTGTTCCCATATCAATTTTTAATTCAGATCCCAAAGTTCCCATCTCTGTTTTAATTGTTCCTATCTCTGTTTTAAATTCGGATCGAAACTGCTCCATTGTTCCCATTTGTGAGTCTAACCGAGATCCCAAATTTAATATTGCACTCATCAACTGCTCCGTGTTAACTGGCTCGAAACTTTTTTCGCCTCTAACATTTCCCGCAAAACCAACGTCTTCCGTCAAAGCTGTAAAGCTATTTGTGTTCGATACTATTCCAGAATCTTCTGTCGTTAATCTCAGATTCTGAAAATTTTTTGATTGAGAAAAATTTTTAAATGGTTCAGGACTATTTTCCCGACTTATTAAATTGTTTTCCACTTCATTATTCATCATCCTGTTCTCCTGTGTTGGCGAGTTCGCCATGTCAACAATTTCGTTATTCTGGCTATTCATCATTTTTGCCTTTTTCATCGATCGCGTAAGCATTTACAAATCACACAAAACTCGTCACTGTACGAAAATTACACACAATGACTCCTTATCTCCAACAATACCATTCACACGAAATGTTTCCCTCAAACACGATTAACGAACAATTGAAATAATTGCACTAAATTGTCAAAGGCGTATACAAGACAACAAAATTAAATTCTGAAAAACCATTAGAAGAATGACAATTACCAAATCTACACATGCAAAATAGAAATAGGCTACAATTACTAAACTACAAATTACTACACTACAACAATACTACTGTCTACTATTTTTACAATCAGAAGATTTCCAAGGGACGATCCGAAGCAGCGGTCGCCACGTGCATGGGGGCTTAATTATATAAATATGAATGCAAATACTTTTTAATTTTTTGATTTAATAGCTGTATGTCCGATTACGTAGTCTCGTAAACGGTTGGCCCTGACTAGTTTTAGTACGCAATCTGACTGCATAGAACAACAACAAAGAATGAAATGAAAGTTTCCGTTAATACAATCAATTAATTAAGTCCCCAGCAACTATAAAACCTACGAACCCAACAAAGCACAAGTATAACTGTTCTGTGTGTGGAAGTGTGATTCAACGTACGCATCTGGCACGGTTCTTCTTCAATAAGACAAGAAATTTTAAATATCATTTATACTGAAGTAATTAAAAAATAGAAATACTATAATTGCGCAAGAAAACCAGAATTACACTCTAATACAAGAACACAAGCCAGATGCTTTGTTGACTGAACCTGTAATGACGCATTATTCAAGACATTGAAATAATGAGAAAAAAAAACCGAGTTTTGTTACCTTCATATATATTGAGGAATAGCACTCTAATCATTACAACATCTCGATTAGAACAACATCTGCTATCTAGCCCATCAAATAACTGCATAAAACATGGAACAATCACTCACTACTACGACATCTCGACAAGAACTTTTCACTACCACATCTCAGCAAGCACTCCCTACTACGAGTTCTCGACAAGCACTGCACTCCGCTACTTCTCAATAATCACTGCCAGTGGAGGCGGCGAAACAAAACTCTCTGGCGCGATCTCTGGCGCTGTGGCTCAGTGTAGCCACCTTTCACCCTGCAAGAAACGTGTAGCGACTCCCAGCAATAATGGAGCTGCAGATTCTAACTTCGGACATGGCCTTTGTCGTGGTATGGACCTGGAAAAATTAAACTTTCGGAGTATGTAAATGAAAGTGTAGTATAAAAGAGAGCTGGAACGTCTAGGGTATACATTAAAACAAGTCTGGCCATCAATAAAGAGTTTTTAAACCCCAGTCAGACCAAAGCTAAAATATAAGTCATGACTGAAAATAAATTTTAATATGTTGTCATTGTATGTAGAAAGGACCTCGCTACTGTATACTGTTGTCCAATAATCGTGGATCACGCCAGTTTTATTGCGACTTCTGCTGGTTAACGTATATGGGTATATATATCCATTAATTCGCTTAAGTAGTTTATGGCAAATATTAAAATACGGTTTACCCCCGAGAAGACAACGACAAAAAAATGAACATTACTTCTCTTATGTTTTGTAAAAACTCCTGTCGGATATTTCATCGATCTTGTACTGTCTGTATTTTCCCGTCCACGGTAGAGAGAGGACGTGGATTTCTGTTTGGTTCTCTAATAATGTGAAGTATGCTCATTCGAATAGTAATAAGCCAATGTGCAGATTAGTTCTTTATTTCACCTGATCTACCTGTTTCACCGGTACCTGTAAAGCTTCGGAGAAACAAGAAATTTAAGGACAGCAAGCTGGACGCCGTAATGTTGTCTTCAAAGAAGAAGAGGAGGTAAACAGCTTCAAGGCTAGAAGAAATATCATCCAATAATATACACATTGTATGTTACAGATTTTTTGTGCATACGAGAAATCGTAAGCCTGGAGCGTGCGCCACTGTGCGTAAATTAGCTAAGACGTACGCTTCAGAGCGCCTCTTGCGCGGCTCCAGCAAATTTCCATCGCAATTATTATACTTAAAATTAATAATTAATCAGGGGAAGGTTATACTTAACAACCAGAATAAATTAATAATTGATTCCATTTACCGATCCCCCAGACTCAGATGATACAGTTGCCGAATAGTTCATACACCACTCACACAGTTGTAGTTGGAGTCGAGTTCAATCTACCTCCGATATGTTGGCGAAAATAAATGTTTAAAGTCGGTAAAACGTCCTCCGAAATCGTTCTAAATAGTTTCACAGAAAATTATTTTGAGCAAGTATAAATGGTTGAGAAAACGTACTTAACCTCTTAGCAACGAAAAATACTGAGCAAATAGGTAGCATCACGACGGAATCACGGATTAGTGATCACAGGGTCGTTGTAACGTCACTAAAATACCATAACCCCCAACATGAAAACCTGTCAAATATAAACGCAAAAGACAGTGTGTTTCAAAATGAACATACCGGTTTTAACCCATTATATTCCGTCACATGATTTAGCATACGCCTGCTCTTCTCAGGAATATTTGTTTTCAGAAGCTCTTTGTCAACAACTGAAATATTTCATTTATGTTTTATTGTTAGTTTAAAAGTCCATTGTTGAGACTGACAGTAGGAGTGAGATCAGGATTGTTTATTTTCTGGTGGAAAGCATTTGTTTTAGTGCTATTCACTCTGCTGCTTCTCGTCGTGAACAGGCGGTAGGTAATTATAAAATTATGATGTGCAGGTTCATAATTTCGCTCATATTATTAAGGGATTAGTAATTTGAATACTTAAATGCAGTATATAAGCACAAATTGAAAAATAGTGCTTTATCTGCTTTGTTGTGGTACTGGCTTATATCTTTACGTATGAAACATATGGTGGCCAGTAAGGGGTCATTTTTTCGCAGTTGGTTCGATTTATTTCAGATGTAATTAGGAAAAGGAGAGGGATTTTGAGGAGGTTCTAAACATCCTGTTCTTGACAGAAGAAGATAATGAAATTTTTGTCTGACATATTTGATACATATCAGGAACCTGAGTTTGTACCTGTTCCGCAAACAGAGATCATGTGAAACTCAGCTCGCCCTATTTGCCCAAGAAATTCACAGTGCCGTAGACACTGGCGAGCAGATTGATGCCGTATTCCTGGACTTCAGGAAGGCATTTGATACGGTTCCGCACTTACGTTTAGTGAAAAAAATACGAGCTTACGGAATATCGGACCAGGTTTGTGATTGGATTCAGGATTTCCTAGAAGAAAGAACACAACATGTCATTCTTAACGGTTCAAAATCTGCAGATGTAGAGGTAATTTCGGGAGTACCGCAGGGAAGCGTGATAGGACCTTTATTGTTTACAATATACATAAATGACTTAGTTGACAACATCGGTAGCTCCGTGAGGCTATTTGCAGATGACACGGTTGTCTACAAGAAAGTAGCAACATTAGAAGACTCGTACGTACTCCAGGAGGACCTGCAGAGGATTAATGCATGGTGCGACAGCTGGCAGCTTTCCCTAAACGTAGATAAATGTAATATAATGCGCATACATAGGGGCAGAAATCCATTCCAGTACGATTATGCCATAGGTGGTAAATCATTGGAAGCGGTAACGACCGTAAAATACTTAGGAGTTACTATCCGGAGCGATCTGAAGTGGAATGATCACATAAAACAAATAGTGGGAAAAGCAGGCGCCAGGTTGAGATTCATAGGAAGAATTCTAAGAAAATGTGACTCATCGACGAAAGAAGTAGCTTACAAAACGCTTGTTCGTCCGATTCTTGAGTATTGCTCATCAGTATGGGACCCTTACCAGGTTGGATTAATAGAAGAGATAGACATGATCCAGCGAAAAGCAGCGCGATTCGTCATGGGGACATTTAGTCAGCGCGAGAGCGTTACGGAGATGCTGAACAAGCTCCAGTGGCGGACACTTCAAGAAAGGCGTTACGCAATACGGAGAGGTTTATTATCGAAATTACGAGAGAGCACATTCCGGGAAGAGATGGGCAACATATTACTACCGCCCACATATATCTCGCGTAATGATCACAACGAAAAGATCCGAGAAATTAGAGCAAATACGGAGACTTACAAGCAGTCGTTCTTTCCACGCACAATTCGTGAATGGAACAGGGAAGGGGGGATCAGATAGTGGTACAATAAGTACCCTCCGCCACACACCGTAAGGTGGCTCGCGGAGTATAGATGTAGATGTAGATGTAGATGATTTTGAGGACACTGATAAAGACGATGCACATAGTGATGCAGAAGGACAACTCGCCACTGCTCCTGGCTTAGAGAAGAGGACTCTGGGACAAACTGCAGAGACAGTAAATCAGTAAATACTGATGGCCTTGTTGAAAATGTTACATCTTTATCCACTCAAGAGGAAAATCCCTGCTGTTCCAAACCACGATCGCGGTCCCGAATTAGGAAAGCAAGACACTGGATAGAAGAAAGACTAGACTAATCACAAAAATTTGAGGTATCCTGTGATCCTACACCTGATATAATAGAACATCTCTGCACATCAAACTCGACTCCAATAGATCTTTTCCATAAAGGTTTGATGCTGATTTGTTTGAGATTCTGACGAGAGAGACAATATACTGCTCAAAAGGGATGCAACATACACATAAGTCATGATGACATCTACAAATACATCGCTATTTTTCTGTTACCTGGATATTATAAGGCCATGCATAAACATATGTACTGGGAGATGACACAAACAATGCCCTTGTTTCGAATTCTATCTCGAGACATACTTTTGGCAAAATTCAGAGAGTCTTTCATGTCAATGATACTGATAGCATTGAAAAAGAAGATAAAGTTTATAATATTCGGCCATTAATTTTACATCTAAATAAGAAATTTCAGGACATCACAGAACCTCTAGTGTCAAACGTCTCCCTGGATGAGGCCATGGAGCCTTATTTTGGCCACCACTTATGTGAAATGGTGTATAAGAGAGAAGTCAACTGGCTATGGTTGTAAGTGGTGGTGTTTAGCTGCATCTAATGTATGTCTCATGAAAATTTGCAATTTGTCGTTTATTATTACAATGTCTTACTTTATTCACTACAGTTATTTTGTTGATTCTACTGTATGAATTTCCCATGTATATTTGATGTATAAATAAATAATGTAACCATAAAATATAAATAAAATGAACATTACAATACCTGGAAATTATTATTGCACTTTTTCTTCATTTATTCGTGTAATAAATGATAATCACAAGAAATTCAACATATTACTTGTGGTAAAATTATGTAACGAATTCTACCCCTTACTGCCCATCATATGATATACCATACGTTAAAAACAATTATGAATTTAAGCCCATCATCATAAATTAACATTCATAATGTGATTATTAACCCAGGGATATAATGGGTTAAGGCATTGTAGATTTATTACGTTCAACTTACAATAGTAAATAATAAACCAAATGAAAGAGCATCTCAAACAATTTTGTTTGTATACCTGTACGCAATGGGAAGAGAATGGAACGACAAAGAGCGACTGAAAAACGTGTTGAACGAGTGCGAGTCCTTCACGCTTAGCCCCAAAAAATATCCCCGCAGAAAGTTACGGGCCTTCTTTTTCGGCGAATCAACTGTGACTGATGTTTCTTATCTTGATGTGCTACAGCTATGGCCCCTGCCTCAATGGGAAGAAGCTGACCAACACATTTATTTGGAAGCAAGATGGTGCGGCGCCTCACTGGCATAACTCAGTACACGACTGGTTAAACGACGTTGTATCCGACCGGTGGACTGGGCGCAATGGGCCGGTTGACACAGCATTTTATGCATGACCTCCACGTTCACACACGATCTGACACGATCATGTGTATGTGCCTCCCATATCAGTTGAGCTATCCGACTTTAGAAACAGTGTTATTGCAACAGTTACTCCTGACACATTGACCAAGATTTCGGAACAACTCGCCGGACGAGTCATGTGTGATCGGTGTTCACACTGAATAATTGTATGAATATCTGTTTATGTTTCTCTTTCATTTGGTGTAGTATTTGTATTTGTAAGGTGAATGTAATATGTGCTAAAAAGCCTTAAAACCCATATATTCATTTTGAGATACCGTGTATATCTATTTAAAAAAGCAAATAAACATTCACTTTATTCCTTGGTAAGAGACAGTCTCCACTTCTTAGAATCTGATCGTATAAGTTTAAATAGGTGTTTAAATTCAGAGAAATAATATCGACGGCAAATGAGTACGCGGAACCACAAGACTAGCATAATTTCACAGAAGCTCTAAGTTAGCGCGAGATTCAATGCGAGATTGTTTTAACAGATTCCAAAGGGAAAATCTATCTTGAAATCTGGGAAAAAACCGATAAAAATTCTAGTCATATGTAACGTACACCAGTGCCAAGATGCAATCAATACTTTCGCTGAGCGATGACAGGGGTATTGTTACAGAACTACCTCTTTATTCTCACGAAGTAATGAATGCTACGGTTAGGGGATGTCAAATTGATAACGCATTTTTAGATTTCCAGAAGGCTTTAGGTACCGTCGTTCACAAGAGATTCTAATCAAATTGCGTGCCTGTGGAATATTGCTTCAGTTGTACGATTGGAGCCTCTATGTCCTGTCAGAAACGTTGCAGTACGTCGTAATCGACAGAAAATCATGAAGTAATACAGACGCGATGTCTGCCGTTCCCCAGGGACGTGTTATAGGCTCTCTGCTGCCCCTAATCCATATTAACGATTTAGGTGACTGTCTCAGTAGCCCTCTTAGACTGTTTGCAGATGATGCTGTGATTTGTCGTCTTGTAAAATCATGATACGATCAAAAGTAACTGAAAAATGGTTTAGACAAGATATCTGTATGATGTGAAAAGCGTCATCCGCAGAACTAAAAGGAATCCGCCAAATTTCGGTTACACGACAAATCATGCAAATATAAAGGTAGTAAATTCAGTTAAATACTTAGGGAGTGCAATTACGACTATCTTAAACTGGGACGATCGTGGGAAAGGCAAATCGAAGACTGCCATTTACTGGCAGAACGCTTAGAAACGAAACGTTCTACTAAGGAGACTGCTTGCACTACGCTTGTCCGCTCTCTGTGCAATGTGGGATCTGCATCAGATAGGCTCAATGGAGGACGTTAAAAAAGTTCAAAGAAGGGCAGCTCGTTTTGTATTACCGCGAAATCACAGAGAAAGTCCCACGGATATAATACACGAATTTGGGTGCAATCAGTAAAACGAAGACGATTTTATTCTGGCAGGATCTCCTCATGAAATTCCAATCACCAACTTCGTCCTCAGAGTTTGAGAATATTTTGTTGGCACCCACTTACACAGAAAGAAATGATCGTCATAGTGAACTAAGAGAAATCAAAGCTCACACAGAAAGATTTAAGTGTCCGTTTTTTCCGCTCGCTGTTCGGGAGTGAAACGGTAATGAAATAGCGTGACCGTGGTTCGATGAAAGCTCTGCCAGGCATTTGATTGTTAATTACACATTAATCATGTAGATATAGATGAAGTAGATGAAGTTGTAGAAAGCGCATCGAGGGGATGCGGAAAACAGTGCAGTTGTTGTCGCAATGCGAAAACAAAGAAGTTTATCTGATGTCCAAAAAAGGCATGATCACTGACTTTCGGGCCAAGGGTGAAAGCATTTCCGAAGCGGCTAAGTTTGTAAGCTGTTGACTGATTAGTCCGCAGCTCGTGGTCGTGCGGTACCGTTCTCACTTCCCGCGCCCGGGTTCCCGGGTTCGATTCCCGGCGGGGTCAGGGATTTTCTCTGCCTCGTGATGACTGGGTGTTGTGTGATGTCCTTAGGTTAGTTAGGTTTAAGTAGTTCTAAGTTCTGCGCGACTGATGACCGTAGATGTTAAGTCCCATAGTGCTCAGAGCCATTTGAACCATTTTTTTTTTGTTGACTGATTAAAGTATACCGAGCATGAGAAAACAGCACTGTCCTCAACAAGTGGCGCGGCAACTGCGGTGCACTAAGGACCATAGATGAAAGGGGTGAACGACGATTGCAGAGATGGGCGAATATATGTTCAACTGTGGCCAGCTGACCGCTCAGCCTCCTCAACCACCGTTCGGCGAACGTTCCTGCGTATGGGAATGGGCGTCCGTAGCAGGTGTCTGGTTCTGTGCCCCCACGCTGACTGCCGTTCACTGGCGACGAAGGTTGGGATTTTGTACGCCAGAACTACAACTGGACATCCAATGAGTGGCGTTATGTGGCCTTTTTAGATGAATCATGCTTTTTGCGCCATCGGACAGATGGCCGTTGGCATTTACGGTGTGAAACGTCTGAAAACAAACACTCTGCATGCGTTATGGTCCGGGGAACGATTTAGTGGCATTCCATGGATGATGTTGTCATTCTGTAAGCACAATGAACCAACACAATTATACATTTCTATCTATGGGGACCGCGTCCACCGCCACATATCATTTGTTTTCCCTCGATACGACGGCATTCATCAGCAGAACAATGCAGTGTACATGCATGGTTCGAAAAGCACCAGGATGAGTTGTCCATACTACCCTGGCCACCAGACTCCCTGGATTTAAACCAGTCGTGGATCTGTGGGACCACTTTGATCGAGTTGTACACGCCATGGATCCTTAACTGAAAAACGTAGCGCAGCTGCCCACGGCACTGGATTTGGCATGGCTGTCGGTGCCTTGACTCAGTTCCTGCGTCTCACATCTGTCCTCGCTGCAAAAAGTGGTTATACAGGCTTTTGCCAGGTTGTCACACTGATGTGGCTGCACAGCATATAAAGAAGTGTTGCGGTTGCGCAGCACATGACTCAACAACATCCAGATTTCAGCTTTCCTGCGGGAGCCGCAGGCCCTTAGCAGTGGAGTCTGTGTTATGGACGTGAGGTGCATGCCTGCGAAGCGTTAATAGTAAGGAAACGAAATCAAGTCTGGTGCGAGTCGAGGCTCTTCATGCAACCCTGATCAGCCAGAAAGTATTGGGTGTTAGATAGATATCTGTCTGATTTCAGAAGACTGTGAATGCTACATGAAGGCAGAAACTTGGGGTGCATTTTAACTTATGCATAAGACTACAAAGCTTTCATTTTCGAAAGAACCCTCGAGTTACTAGAACGGTTATCTACAGTATTACACTGATGCACATACAGCTTTGGGGTACTGTTTACAGCTAGGTTTATGATCAAAATTTTCGTTTAGCTTTCGCGAATGTTCAGTGTGATCTCGAAGAGCCAAGTGAATGTACAGCTCGTACCACAATCTTGCCTTGATGTCTGGAGCCGCTGCATTCACTACTGTTGTTTTGTCACATCCCGTGACATCAGACATGTGATGAAATCCAGTATGCCTACACCCCTTTTGGCCTATCCATCGTTGGACCAATTTATCGTCGAGATATGTTACTCACAAGTGACAATGCTTTGTGCGCCGTCCTGATTTATTGACGGATGTGATCGTGTGTATAACGCTTAAATATCTCATAACACGTTTTAAAAGAACAGTTTCACATAGAATTTGTAGCATTAAAAATCCGACGTATATTGTTGCCTGCAGATGGAATTCGCAGTATATTTGGTAATGTGCAAACTTTGAAACAAAATGTGTGGTGAATAAAGAGATTTGTTACTCGTATCTAGCAAAGTGTTTTAAGCGGACGCTTCATGCGACCGTTCTGTTCAATAACTTCATTCCTAGCGATTAGATTTCCGCAGTTTTGCAAACTGTGTTTCGTGCTTTGTGTACAAACAGAGCTCCGAAATTTCGCAATAAAACTCACAGAGAGAATTGAGTTGCAAATTGTGTAGAGCGGGTTTCTCGCGGTTACAGGTCCGCTGCGAGGCATTACAATGAATCCACAATGAAACGATTCCGAGCACACGCCCTTTACAAACAGAGAAAATGGACTTTATCCGATATATGTGTACACAAACCGTGACACAGTTACGTCGTTCTCAGTACACTGCCGTCTATTCAAGAGCTTTGTAGAGGCTCGTAGCCTTAAAATACACTTTGTCGTAATTTACGGAGGAGAATTCTAGCCCGATTTACTATTAAACAATCACTCTCACTAATATTAGGCTACTGACACAATGAATGTGGTTGAAAAATGATATTAAGCAAAGGAAATAACGAAAATACTTGCGAGGCAGCTCTCTTTTACCTCTTCATCGGAGGAAAAGTATGAAGCTTGACAGAAGGAACAGAAAAAAGTGAAGAGAAAGTTATATTTTAGTTAATAGTGAGCAGATAAAGAAGCTAACGAAAAACCTTACCAGCCATAGTACTAATTTGAATTGATTTATTCACTTTTCTTTTCTTTAATTTTTCCTCGGCTGTAATGCCATACCCGGGTAAACGACATAGCAAGGCTATGGACGAAACCAACTGAGTTGAGTCACGTGCACTAAGCTGTATAGAAAGGTGGATTTCCGACCCTGTTCCTACGTATATAACCACGAGCTACCAGCTTCCATCTTGGTGCTGTGAAAGAAAAACTTGCAGGTATGCCTCCAACTTTTTATTATTATTCACATATATTCGTTCATTAGTATTGTAGGTAATTAGATGTTTGAGAGAAGTGTAAGTTAACTTGTAAAGCATACTTTTAACTATGTTTTGAGAGGTAGGAGGTTCTCCTAGAGCTCACAGTAGCTGAACGTTTCTCGAATGAATCAAAGAAGGCGCTTCAGGGTAAAGGGACACAGTAAGTCATTTTACCCCCATGTGGATTCTACACTCCTGGAAATTGAAATAAGAACACCGTGAATTCATTGTCCCAGGAAGGGGAAACTTTATTGACACATTCCTGGGGTCAGATACATCACACGATCACACTGACAGAACCACAGGCACATAGACACAGGCAACAGAGCATGCACAATGTCGGCACTAGTACAGTGTATATCCACCTTTCGCAGCAATGCAGGCTGCTATTCTCCCATGGAGACGATCGTAGAGATGCTGGATGTAGTCCTGTGGAACGGCTTGCCATGCCATTTCCACCTGGCGCCTCAGTTGGACCAGCGTTCGTGCTGGATGTGCAGACCGCGTGAGACGACGCTTCATCCAGTCCCAAACATGCTCAATGGGGGACAGATCCGGAGATCTTGCTGGCCAGGGTAGTTGACTTACACCTTCTAGAGCACGTTGGGTGGCACGGGATACATGCGGACGTGCATTGTCCTGTTGGAACAGCAAGTTCCCTTGCCGGTCTAGGAATGGTAGAACGATGGGTTCGATGACGGTTTGGATGTACCGTGCACTATTCAGTGTCCCCTCGACGATCACCAGTGGTGTACGGCCAGTGTAGGAGATCGCTCCCCACACCATGATGCCGGGTGTTGGCCCTGTGTGCCTCGGTCGTATGCAGTCCTGATTGTGGCGCTCACCTGCACGGCGCCAAACACGCATACGACCATCATTGGCACCAAGGCAGAAGCGACTCTCATCGCTGAAGACGACACGTCTCCATTCGTCCCTCCATTCACGCCTGTCGCGATACCACTGGAGGCGGGCTGCACGATGTTGGGGCGTGAGCGGAAGACGGCCTAACGGTGTGCGGGACCGTAGCCCAGCTTCATGGAGACGGTTGCGAATGGTCCTCGCCGATACCCCAGGAGCAACAGTGTCCCTAATTTGCTGGGAAGTGGCGGTGCGGTCCCCTACGGCACAGCGTAGGATCCTACGGTCTTGGCGTGCATCCGTGCGTCGCTGCGGTCCGGTCCCAGGTCGACGGGCACGTGCACCTTTCGCCGACCACTGGCGACAACATCGATGTACTGTGGAGACCTCACGCCCCACGTATTGAGCAATTCGGCGGTATGTCCACCCAGCCTCCCGCATGCCCACTATACGCCCTCGCTCAAAGTCCGTCAACTGCACATACGGTTCACGTCCACGCTGTCGCGGCATGCTACCAGTGTTAAAGACTGCGATGGAGCTCCGTATGCCACGGCAAACTGGCTGACACTGATGGCAGCGGTGCACAAATGCTGCGCAGCTAGCGCCATTCGACGGCCAACACCGCGGTTCCTGGTGTGTCCGCTGTGCCGTGCGTGTGATCATAGCTTGTACAGCCCTCTCGCAGTGTCCGGAGCAAGTATGGTGGGTCTGACACACCGGTGTCAACGTGTTCTTTTTTCCATTTCCAGGAGTGTAGTTCTGTTTTGTGTGATCTTTGATATTAATTAAGCTATTTATTTTATGTATCTGTTTAAATGTAACAACAATAATAGTAGGTAATTCTATAATAAATAAATTAAACTAAACATTAAACGTCAATTGAACAATGCGCAATGATACCAAAATGCAGTGAATTTACGTAGTCCAAATATAAGTACATGAATTTTCCCCTACAGATGGCAGACAATAAAGTAAGGAAATCGTTGAGACAGTCTTGGAATGCGTCCAGATGCAGCTGTTACCAGAGGCGCGGTGGGATGGCTGCGGGAGTCGCAAGCATTCGGAGTTTCCCAGGCTACGGTTAGAAGACGAACTAGGAATACGAAAAAACTTTTCTCTGATGTTCAGAAAGGACTGGGTAGATTCCAGCCAACTTTCAGCATTGCGTTGGAGCATGAACTGGTACAACACCTGAAACAATTGGAATCGCGCATGTTTGGTATGACTACAAGGTGCGTCCATAAGTAATGCGACCAAATTCATAAAAAAACATTTATTGACTATATTCGTACAAATAATCAAAAATTTTCAAAATAGCACCCTCTTGCGTCGATACACTTCTGGAGGCGGTGTTTCCATGCCTGGAAGGCATCCTGGAATGCCTTTTCCAGAATGTTCTTTAGAGCTGATGTAACATGCCCCTGGATGCTTTCAATCGTGTCCCAATGTTTTCCTTTCATGACTCCTTTTAACCGAGGAAACAAAAAAGCCACCAGGAGCCAGGTCAGGACTGTAGGGAGGCTGGGGAACCAAGGCGCTGTGATTCGGCGCGTTGTCGTGGTGAACTTTCCACGTGTCCTTGATGTCGCTTCGGCAGTGCGAGACCCTCCTTTTCAGTCTTTTGAGTACTTCCATGCAGGAAGCTGAGTTCACTCTAGTCCCAGTAGGTACGAATTCATGGTGGACAATGCCTCTTGTAGCGTTGCTCTTGGGGGGGGGGGGGGGGGGGAGGGGGCAAAAAGAAAAAGAATTGTTATTTTATTTTATTTTTAAATGTCGAAAAGTGAATATTTTGGTGAGCCACTTGGCAACAGAATCAGGGATTGATTACACTATTATAATAACATACGTTGAGCATTAAATACCTGAATAAGAGAAACATTATCATTTCTGTTCATTTTTATATTCGCGATGTAGTCGTACCCGGAACAACACTAAGGGAGCAGAACATTAATAGACTTTAAAAGAAATGCAACACTACACAATAAAAAAAAAATGGCTCAGAAATAAGAGAAAAACCATAATGTTCCTTCTGCCTCATGCTGCGTTCGGCCCATCAGCGTGATCGTAATTTCTGGTGATGAACTAACACAAAATAATTATCAATTGAGTGAATGAGGAGATAGAAATCATCAAGGTTAATTTACTAAAATAAGCACACTTATCTGTAACACACCATTTTTTAATGCTAAGTACCTTTTCATATTAAATTAAAATAGATGACCATTGTGGTTAAATACTTTATACATAACAGTCAAAATGTCCTCTTGATGCTGTCTGTTCGTAATCAGTTACAAGAAACTACATGTTTTCTGATTGAAAAGAAATAACAATTAACATATTCACTCAATATTTTCACATAAAATATAAAATACAGTTGCGGAACGCAGCAAGTCCGCGTCCGCCTTTCATAAAATACAAACAATAAAAGGTGAGGCGCCAAAAGCCTCTTTTTTATACCAATAATCGATACATGTACATAGAGATTTACAGGCACCGCGCAAGAACGGCAAAGATAAAGAATAATAGACTCTGTCGCTGCTATGCGATGGTTCATTTCTTTTACCTTACAATTGTTCGATAACTTTAGGCCATCAGGCATTTACTATTGAGCGTATATTAATGTTTGTGAGGCGAAAATTACGAATATTACACTCTGACGTCAAAGAAGGCAATGAGCATGGCTTTGATCCTGGACTTGCTCATGCGTGACTTCTTGGGACGGGCTCATGCGTGACTTCTTGGGACGGGGCGACGATGGGGTGTACCACTCTGAACTTTGCCTTTTTGTTTCACGGTGGTACTAAAAAATTCACGACTCATCACCAGTGATAACTGAGTTTAAAAAATGAGGATCATTTTCACACATTTCCAACATTTCTCGGCACTGAAGCACTCGCATGTGCTCGTGTTCATCGTCAACACTTTTGGGACGAGTTTGGCACACACCTTTCTCATGTTCAAATCTTCGCTCACAATACGGAAAACGGCTGTTTTTGACTTGTTTAGAGTTGGTGCTATCAATTGAAGGCTCAGCCGTCTGTCAGAGTTCAAACAATCGCGCACACACGTCACATTTTCTTCGACTCGTGAGGTTGATGGCCGTCCACTGCGGGGTTCGTCGGTGATCTCCTCTCAGCCCTCCACGAACGACTTGTGCCATCGGAAAACTTGTCTTCTGGAGAAGTTATCAGTCCCAAAGGCATGCTGAAGTATTGGAAACGTTTCGGTGGCGGACTTTCCAAGTTCAAAATTTGATAGCATACCGTTGTTCTACAGAATGATCCATTGTGCCGTGTTACATAAATTCAAAACGGTGTTGACGGAAACGCACGCCCTGACTCTCCGGCAGCTCGCAGCCGAATGAGTCAAAGAGCGTTTTGAAGCTAACACCCGAGCCACTTGGCCCAGCCGGTTACAACACGCTGTTGTGTACCGTTGCGTCAGAAAGAAATTGGTCGCATTACTTATGGAACGCACTCTGTACGAAGGACGTGAGACAACTTGCTTCCCAAATATCCGAGAAAAATCGTATTGAGCGGAGATTGAACAAGGAAAAGAAGACCGCCGGGTGGGACCGCGTAGCTGGCTTCTTAAAGCGAAATTCTGACATTAGCCTACGTAAATCTGAGGCAACATCTGCCGCTAGGGCAGCAGATTTTAACAAATCTTTTTGCCAGAATTTCTTTTCGGTGTTTGAATAAGCAATGGACAGTGAAGGTGTTTCACCAGGTAACATTTATAACGTTGATGAATAGGCTCTGAACAGCGTTCAGAAACCTTTGAAAGTATTCACACAGAGAGGAAGAAAACAAGTAGGCGCAATAATCAGTGCAGAAAGAGGTGTTTACGTTACTGTAGTATGCTGCATGCGTGCGTCTGGCTTTGTCCTACCAATGCTGACTTACCCTGGAAAAAATTGGAAAAAAGAGTTAACTGGCGGAGCTCCGCTAGGAACTATAGGAGTTGCCTAAGAAACAGTCTGGGTAACAGGAGGAATTCTTCTTTTTTTGCAGTGGCACAAGCATTTTTGTTCTTTTGTGAAGCTCTCCGTGCCGGTCGTCGTGGTAGAGCGGTTCTAGGCGCTTCAGTCCGGAACCGCGCTGCTGCTACGGTCGCAGGTTCGAATCCTGTCTCGGGCATGGATGTGTGTTATGTCCTTAGGTTAGTTAGGTTTAAGTAGTTCTAAGTCTAGCGGACTGATGACCTCTGATGTTAAGTCCCATAGTGCTCAGAGCCATTTGAACCATTTGAACCTCTCCGTAGACAATAAAGTAATTCACATGCAAGTCATAAGAATGTTGAAGCTGTCTGTTTTGCTAAGGAGACTGGTATCACTGTGCTCCTTTTTCCTTCACATTGCACCATAGGCTCCAGCCGCTAGATATCTCATTTTTAGGTGCCCTAAAATCTTATTTTGACCAAGAGTAACAAAGTATCTTAAGTGTAATCCAGGAGGAACAGTTTCCCGGTATCGAATGCGTCCTGTATTTACTAAGGCCTATGGGAAAGCAGCAACCCTTGCTAATGCTGCTACCGGCTTTAATCACACTGGACTCATTACGGCGAAAGATTCCCAGAACACCTCTTTGCTACAGAAGCAACTACAGATAGTCCAGATTGTGAATACCCAAAGACATCTGAAGTGTCTGCTGGGTCGATCACCTCCGTTTATGAAACCAAAGACAAGGAACCAATTTAAGCTGTGGAAGTGAATGTGACTCTCACTCAAGTGTCAGTGGCAGACATCAGCCCCACTCCTTCCAGCTCATTTGCGGATATATTCTAAAGAAAACGACAAAAAAACCATAGTGTGTTCACGAACAGCCCCAGCGTAAAAGAACTTCAACAGAGACGTGAAGAGAAGGGCGAGAAAGAAGAACGCGCTGCAAAGATAAAAGCAGAGTAAACTGAATTCTGAAAAAAGAATGTACGAAAAAGACTTTTTTTTGGCGACAACAGAGATGCTTCCGAAGATTATCATCGTTTGTACTGCTCGGAACTATAATCGCATTCAAAACCCTGGGACCACTGGTTAAGGTGTCAGCGGTGTAATTTGTGGGCACACACTGAATGTGCTGGAGTAAGCCACACAATATAAAACTTCATTTGTGATGTCTGCAAATAGATGGGATTGGTGAGAATTATTTTTTTTTAAGAAGGGAACTAATTTCGTTGTTTCATGGATTAATATTTGCAATTCTCCTTTCAGTCTTCACTTTTTGTGCGACTGAACTGAGAAACCTTCATTGATACTGTTGAAGAATTGTTGCAGGAATAGTCTTGTATTTGTTCTTAAATACAAATCTGTTAAACATACCAAATATGTAATGTTTATCTGAATTTCTTTCTTTTTCTTACTCCTCTGTCATTTTACTCTGACACCGGTTTCAAATTACGCGTTTTATATAAGAATGTCAAAACGTATGGTTTATCTTAATTTAAAAACATTGCACCAAGGTAACCAAACCTGCAAGTGAATGGAGCCGGTCCTGATACAAACTTTATTTGATGTTTTGGTTTATGAACCTGTGATGACTTAAAAAACCCATTGGTATGTCATCTTAGCCGGGCTTCCCCTATTATCCTGCTAATTAAACGATGTGTGTCTATTTTGATATCAGGCTAATAACTGTTTTGTGGGTCTATGTTTGTGTGTGTGTGTGTGTTTTTCTAAGGTGTGTTTCTGAGATGAGAAATCAATCCGTAATTACCCATTTCAAATTGGGGTAAATTTACTAACAGCAATACTCATGCTGGGCGATTTATTGCAACTACCGCTAAACAGGCCGTTGCAATTGTATTCGAATCGCTGTTCACGTAGACCCACCTATCGTCGCGTTATACAAGCACGTTTCCACTTGCAGATATGACAGAAGTTTTACCAACTAGTCCGACAACAGACGCGTTTTATTAAATATTTAAAGGGTACTGTATGAAGAAAAATGCGATGCGACGTCGATTCTACATCCACATTACACATTGAACAGATCCTTAACATCATTATTATTTACTCTCAGATTGCTGCGGCCCTTGGGGGGAGGGGATTTAAATCGGCCGGCCGCCCTCAGGAGTTCAGTTTGTCAGCGCACCTGACGATGGCGACATGTCTGATCGCCGAAATATTGTGGCCGTTGGACACTATTAACCGGCAGTATACCCGTGGACTGTTCGAACAACTCTCAGACTGATTCTTTATCTATTCGATGTAACGGCGTTGTATAGTAGGAAAAAACTATGCTTTAGTCTTCTGCAAGTGTCCTAATGACTATAATTATTGCGGCACTTTTAATAATACATCTCCACCAGAATGGAGAAGGAGTAAAATCATTCCAGAATGTGGGCCATAGACAAGATTTTGGTATTTTACTCGTATTCGTTCATGAAATTCAAAACTTCTTTTGTGTAGACTTTCCCATTTGAATTTGCTGTGTGTCTTTCTAATGTTCTGTAGCGCCCAACTTATTTCTTTTCACTTTTTCAGGTTGTGTTTCAACTTCTTCAGTAGTCCTGATTTGAAGAATGTCTTAGGTGGACAAATAACATTGATGACCACGTTGCAGGACAGCCTTGTAAAAACTTGTTTCATCGCACGACATGTTTTATTTCAAGTAAAAGTTTTTTGCTGTACTATTTATTTATTTACTCGTAGTGAGAAAATTTAAGTGACGAGCTCATTTCGGCGATTTGCCATTATCAAGTGTACGTCTTAGCTGGTATGAAGTGATCCATATGGCATTTTGGAGTGTAAATGTCGGCTGCCTTTTTTATGATACGATCACGTTATTTTACAATATCACACAGATAAAAAGTAAACATATAAATAACGCGATCACATTATAAGAAAAAGCCGCGTGGTCTGAGCCGTCTTGTCACAGTCTGGGCGGCTGTCCCCGTCGGAGCTTCGGGTCCTCCCTCGGGCATGGGTGTGTGTGTTGTCCTTAGCGTAATTTATTTTAAATTAGATTAAGTAGTGTGTAAGCTTAGGGACCTATGACCTCAGCAGTTTGGTCCCATAAGATCTTACCACAAATTTCCAGTTTCCGCTCCAAGATGCCATGTGGACTGTCATATCAGCTAAGACGTACACTTGATAATAGCAAATAGCTGAAACGAACATTACCTGTGAATAAATACACTAATCAGCCAGAGCATTATTACCACCTACCTAATAGCCGACCTTTGAGCGGATGACAGCAATGCATCAGAGCAATAAGACGTTGGTATATCGCTAGAGGGAGCTGGCACATCTGCACACACAAGCCACCTAATTCTCATACATTTTGGGGAGGGAGGCGATGATCTCTGGCGCCATGTTCAATCATTTCCCAGATGCGTTCGATCGCGCTCAGATCTGGCGTGGTGGGGGGCCAGCACATCAATTGGAACTCACCACTGTGTTCTCGAACCACTCCATCACACTCTTGGCCTCGTACATGGCGCATTATCTTGTTGAAAAATGCCACTGCCGCCGGGAAAAGATGATTGTCATGAAGGGGTGAACGTGGTCTGAAAACAGTGTACGATATTCCTTGGCCATCATGGTTTCTTGCACCAGCTCCACTGGATTCATGGATGCCCAAGTGAATGTTCCACAGAGCATAATGGAGCCGTCGCCAGCTTGTCTCCGTCCCGCAGTACAGGTGTCAAGGAGCTGTTCCCCTGGAAGACGTCGGGTTCGCGCCTTCTCATCGGCATGATGAAGAAGGTATCGGGATTCTTCAGACCATGCAACGCTCTGCCATTGCGCCAAGATCGAGTGACAATGGTCAAGTTCCCATTTCAGTCGTAGTTGCCGACGTCGTGATGTTAACATTGGCAATTGCACGGGTCGTCGGCTGCGGAGGCCTATCCTTTGGGAGTGTTCGGTGTACTCTGTGTTCAGATACACTTGTACACTGCCAATCATTAAAGTCTGATGTCAGTTCGCCGCCTGTCCTGTTTTACCAGTTTTCCCATCTTACCACGTCCGACATCTGTTTTGAAGGGTGGCCGTCCAAGCCCACGACGCCTGGATGTTATTTCACCTTGGTTTCGCCACGTATTGAAGACACTAGCCACAGCATTCCTCGAACACCCGAAAAGTAGAGCAGTTTACGAAAGACTCGTGCCTAACTGCTGGGCCATCACAATCTGCCCTAGGTCAAACTCAAATAGATAACGCGCCTTCACCAATCTGCCCACGGACAGCACTCTCAATGATTCGACATGCACCGTGCGTCTGTCTGACTAGCAGTCATCGCTCGCCAGGTGAAGCTGCTATGGCCTGGATGGGTTTATGTCGATAGTAAAATGTTCAAAGGTGTGTGAAATCTTATGGGACTTAACTGCTAAGGTCATCAGTGCCTAAGCTTACACACTACTTAACCTAAATTATCCTAAGGACAATCACACATACCCATGCCCGAGGGAGAACCCGAACCTCCGCCGGGACCAGCCGCACAGTCAATGACTGCAACGCCCTTAGACCGCTCGGCTAATCCCGCGAGGCTGTCGATGGTAGTTCGGTGATCACAATGTTCCGGCTGATATGTGTAAATAGTGCAGCAAAAAACTTTTATTTAACATAGTTGATTCTTCGACGTTATGCAAGCTGTATGCCAGCTGAAAAGAAAATTCTCTCATAGAGTATGTATCTGACCAAAAGCCTCACAATCAGGTGATCAGTATGTTTAAACTATACTTCTCAAGACACTTTACTGTGATTGGAAGGGGGTATACACTGTGCATTGCACCTGAGTCACTGCCTGTACCACACATCTTTGCATTCCATTCATGATAGTATGGAGGAAGGATATTGTCAGTACTCCAAAGTACACTCAGCGATTCAGTCTCGGCTAAGTATGCCACGCCGTAGTTACTGAACCATTAAATGTTCTCACCATACCTAAATACACTGAAGAGTCAAAAAAACTGGTACGCCTGCCTCATATAATGTAGGGCCCCCGTGAGCCCACAGAAGTGCCGCAACACGAAGTGGCATGGATGCGACTAAGGTCTGAAGTAGTGCTGGAGAGAACTGAGACCATGAATCTAGCAGGGCTGTCCATAAATCCGTAAGAGTACGATGAGTGGAGATCTCTTCCGAGTAGCACGCTGCAAGGCATCCCAGTTATGCTCAATGTTCATGTCTCAGGAGTTTGGCAGCCAGTGGAAGTGTTTAAATTAAGAAGAGTGTTCCTGGAGCCACTCTGTAGCAATTATGGACGTGTGGGGTGTCGCATTGTCCTGCTGGATTTGTCCAAGTCCGGTGGAATGCACAATGGACATGAATGGATGGAGGTGATCAGACGGGATGCTTACATACGTGTCACCTGTCAGAGTGGTATCTAGACGTATCAGGGGTCGCATATCACTCCAACTGCATACGCCTGTGTCGGTACAAACCCCCATTACTAGATGGATGTTTCTAGTATGCAAGGATTGCTTCGTGGAGAGCGCGTGCTGCCCCCGCACGAGATTTGTAACGGTCGGTCTCCCCGGCCGGGCGACCACGTGGCCTGCAGCTTGGGGCATTGTTTGGTTCTTCGCGCATTACCCGAAAAGTATGTAACTTACTGTGAAGAGCGATGAGGCAGTTGTGGTCAACGATATGCACCTTCTGAAAGATCGATCTTTATTTCAAGTCACGAGACGCAAAAGTTATAGTAACCTCAAAATCGGTTAATATCACGAATTCTGAAAGATTAATAAAAATAATAAATACCGACTTACAGGGATAAGCGAGCACTCATTAAAAACGTTTCGTCATAGCGGATCGAGTGCCGTAGTCATATGTTAAGATTCATAAATGATTAAGCCCGTAAAAGCAATAAACAAAGTTTGAGGGAAAATTGTTTATAAAAGTCAATAGAAAATTCAGGACTTAAAGATCGGCACTTTATAATAGTTTGGGTGGCGTCAGACGTATTTTAAACTAGTTAAGTTATACTATACACTTAACTTGCAATAGTTTTTCTTGTTTGCAAATTATTATTAACATTTATCGCCCATAATTAAATAATTATTATAGATATGAAGATTTTGAGCAGCGCAATGTGTAGATCGCTGTAGATTACGTCTAAAAACAGTGCTACATGCAGTTCTATGTTAAAACTTTGCAGCACCGATGTCAACAAAGAAAATTTGCGCTAAGTGGCGAAATTTTGCAAAAACTAAAAATTGATTTACGGGCGATAGAATAATCCTAGAAATTAATATAAAATAGTAAGTAAGACGTACTTTTTAGCGCGGTTCCGATGGTGTAGTTATTTCTGTCGAGGGATGTATGTACCGTAATTTGTAAGCTTAACTGGTGAGACTGGTACTTGCATAACGAGGGGGTTGATGTCCGAGCCTATATAAGCGAGCGTTCATCTTGGCCAGGGGTCAATCGTTGGTCAGTCGTTTTGGAGGGCGGGTGGCGAGCAAGCCCCACTTGAGGGTGGCCCATGTGGTCGTTTGAGAATTCTTTTTAGCGCCGATTTATTTCGATAAAGAGTGTTGTTTAATAGTGGAAGTGTGCAAGCATATATTTGGTGAACTGGAAGTGCTACGATTATTTGTGTGAGTACGATTTACGAGGTATACATCGTCGTAAGTGAACATGTGGCGATCTGTGATTTCGCGCCAAAACTGTTAGAACAAAGAGGACAGTGGGACTTGTGGATCTGTTCGAACTGACTGAATAGCTTTAGATTATAGCAGCCTAAATTACTGATATTGGAGGCTCGGAGTCAAATTATTATTAAAGTAAAACTGTAAACCGTCTCACCAGTGCTAATTTCATTGCGTGAAAGAAAAGGACAAAGCCAATAAATAGTGATTGAACTGTGTCGTGAAAAACTGATTTTGCTATAATCATCGCCTAATTTTGTTCCCTAGCATAAACTGTACTTATCTCTTAGTGAATAATTAATCCTGCCGGCCGGAGTGGCCCTGCGGTTCTAGGCGCTACAATCTGGAGCCGAGCGACCGCTACGGTCGCAGGCTCGAATCCTACCTCGGGCATGGATGTGTGTGATGTCCTTAGGTTAGTTAGGTTTAATTAGTTCTAAGTTATAGGCGACTGATGACCTCAGAAGTTAAGTCGCATAGTGCTCAGAGCCATTTGAGCCAATTAATCCAAAAACTATAAAAAATGCGCGGGTGTGGAAGTGTACTAATGCACCAAGTGTGGAAATCATCCCCTGAGACTTACGTGAGAGCCAAAATTTGCAATAACATTTTTTAACCAACATCTGTATATGCACATTCGTGCGAACTCTCTGCAACTGCACTTCCTTCTTTATTATTTACCGTCCCGTCGCACGCTCTGCGGCATTACAGAGCCTCCACTAGCCTGTACAATCCCCTCCTGACAAGCAAGGTCTAGGGGTTCGTGAGGTTGTTTCCATATCCACACACGTCCATCCGCTCGATACAATCTGAAATGAGACTGGTCCGACCAGGTAACATGTTCCCAGTCATCAACAGTCCAATGTCGGTGTTGACAGGCCCAGGCAAGGCTTAAAGCTTTGTGTCGTGCAGTCATCAAGGGTACACGAGTGGGCCTTCGGCTCCGAAAGCTCATATCGATGATGTTTCGCTGAATGGTTCGCACGCTGACACTTTTTGATGGCCCAGAACTGAAATCTGCAGCAATTTGCGGAAGGGTAGCACGTTGAACGATTCTCTACAGTCGTCGTAGGTCCCGTTCTTGCAGGGTTTTTTACAGACCGCAGGGATGTCGGAGATTTGGTGTTTCACCGGATTGCTGATATTTGCGGTTCACTCCAGAATTGATGTTTTACTAGATTGCTGATACTCGCGGTACACTCGGGAAATGAACCTACGGGAAAATCCCCACTTCATCGCTACCTCAGAGATGCTGTGTCCCATCGCTCGTGCGCCGACTATAACAATACATTCAAACTCACTTAATTCTTGATAACTTGCCATTGTAACAGCAGTAACCGATCTAACAACTGCGCCAGACGGTTGTTGTCTCGTATAGCAGTTGCCGCCTGCAGCACAGTGTTCTTCCTCTTAACATATTTGAATATGCATGCATATACCAGTTTCTTTCGCGCTTCACTGTATCCCACACGGCATAAACAATTCTGATACTTAACATAAAATCAGTGAGCTGTGTACTTCCTGATGAAAACTCTGGTCCTGGAGAAGTTAACACGTGTCTGCAGACTCATTTCGTA
The DNA here is from genome assembly GCF_023864345.2 of Schistocerca serialis cubense. Taxonomy (NCBI): domain Eukaryota; kingdom Metazoa; phylum Arthropoda; class Insecta; order Orthoptera; family Acrididae; genus Schistocerca; species Schistocerca serialis. The sequence continues at coordinate 696,043,072 of NC_064639.1, forward strand.
AGTATTGATCGCTATGTTGTCGTTTCGCAAAAAGTTTCGATTAATCTGTACGAGACTAAGTGTTGCTTACTTACTTCTGGTTATAAATCCAATTTCATTGACTGTAACAATAGGGAACTAACAGATAAGCACGAGATTGCAGCACCTCATTAGAAGAAGCCTACATAACCAGAAAAATTCCTTCCTTAACATAAGCTACGGACTTTACAATTGCGCTTGTGGTTTTATTCCTGCAAATGGAGACAATTTAGTGCCTCTGAAGTATTTGGCATATCTGTGTATAAGTTGAAAGAAGTTAAACACGCATTTGTAACACTGTACCCGAAATTATTGGTCATCTTTTTTTTCTATATCCAGTCTCAAAACCCACAACATACAACACTCAGAAGTGAAAATAGGATTCCTGGAAACTTGATGTTTAATGTTCTACAGAAAGAAATATATTGTCGCATGTGCAGTAAATGTCTCTAGGATAGAGAGTGGCAACATAAACGCTGTTGAGTTATGCATTACGTTAGACAGCTTCATTTAATGGCCAGCAGTGCAACCTCTGAGAAGACGACCTCAGCTTGGTCGAAAAGGCCTCTGTATTGTTTACGGCGATTAATTTGACAAACTAGACATATCTATTCATTCATTTTATTATGCAAAGAATTTCTGACACTGTTTCAGACGGAGTATCGGACGCGACTCGTAAGCATGTATTGCAGTAAAGGGTAACCACAGACATTGTTTTAAGGTTTTGGAAGAGATTATACAGTTTGTTTTTCTTTTGAAAGGTCACCGTTCTCAGAGGTTAGTCAAAACTATACCTGACGACGTGCTGCTGTGGATGTATACTATTATATTTGGATTGTGCTTGACTTTTAAATACTGCTGTGCGTCTTGAATAGGTAACTGTACATCGAACGTGGCACTGGAATAACTTCCTTTGTGCCTGCTGTGTTTAAGGTTCGCGGTCCAAGTTACAGCTTCAGAGGAGAAGAGTTTAGATCTTCTATTGTTGTGCCTTAATGTCTCATTGGTTGCAATGTCTATCAGATTATTCCTCCATTGTCTGTGAATTGGAAAAGGAAAGAGGTCTGCTTAACTGACTTTACTGTCACTTCCCCTACCTTCTTTGCGTACTCAGTACAACGTAGCTACACAAAGATAATTTGAATTTATGTGGGGCTGTGTAGTTCCTGTACACCGGTAGATAACTGAAAAATACTGACCTGCCACAGCTGTCTCCCGATTTTCTCTCTCTATCGCTCTCTTCCTCTCTTTCACACACACGCTCGTAAACCTACAAGTCCACAAATCATATTCTCGTATGCACACATAATAAACTGCGCAAGCATATGCACAGCGTTAGGTATTTTTTGCAATAAATTACCAGTGATGCGAGAGCAATTTGAAGCAAAAATAATTTTTTTGAGTCGTCAGTCTTCTGACTGATAAAGCAAATCATGACACAGCGCGCCACGAATTTCTCTCCTATGCATACCTTCTCGTCTCAGAGTAGTATCTGAAACCCTGAAAATTGTTCTATTAACAATTGTAATTGTCATTAGCCTAGTGAAAGACGTATGTAAATGCGTAAAGCTCTATCTATGTCAATACCTGTATTTTCTCTAAAAATTACTGGACAATCTAATGAAACTTTATTATCTCTATCAGAAAATCTGAGATGCAGCCATTCAACTTGTATTATGAAAACACTTATTCCGACATGTCAGTATTCTAATAGAGAATAAAAACAGAAATTAATTACTCTTCCTATAAATCATGAAAAATCAATTTTCTATTATCTGGCTGTGATTTTTAAAAATATTCTCTAACGTGTCGTAAAAACTGAACTACAACGTCGTCTTGCCACTGCACCCGTGTAAATATATACTATCCAGGAACGTGCTGAAATCATTCAAAATAAATACAGCGATCCATGCGGAGAGCAATGGATGGTCACTACTACTGATGCAACTATTCCCTTTTTTCACTTTTTCAGAAATGAAATGACCAGGAGTGGTTTAGTCAACAAGCCTTAAACAGTGTAAAAATGAAAGGAAGCAATAATAACTTTTAATTTACTACATTCTAAAAAATTGAAGATTCATACACATACAAACCCCCCCATGAACCATGGACCTTGCCGTTGATGGGGAGGCTTGCGTGCCTCAGCGATACAGATGGCCGTACCGTAGGTGCAACCACAACGGAGGGGTATCTGTTGAGAGGCCAGACAAACATGTGGTTCCTGAAGAGGGGCAGCAGCCTTTTCAGTAGTTGCAGGGGCAACAGTCTGGATGACTGACTGATCTGGCCTTGTAACATGAACCAAAACGGCCTTGCTTTGCTGGTACTGCGAACGGCTGAAAGCAAGGGGAAACTACAGCCGTAATTTTTCCCGAGGACATGCAGCTCTACTGTATGATTAAATGATGATGGCGTCCTCTTGGGTAAAATATTACGGAGGTAAAATAGTCCCCCATTTGGATCTCCGGGCGGGGACTACTCAGGAGGACGTCGTTATCAGGAGAAAGAAAACTGGCGTTCTACGGATCGGAGCGTGGAATGTCAGATCCCTTAATCGGGCAGGTAGGTTAGAAAATTTAAAAAGGGAAATGGATAGGTTAAAGTTAGATATAGTGGGAATTAGTGAAGTTCGGTGGCAGGAGGAACAAGACTTTTGGTCAGGTGATTACAGGGTTATAAATACAAAATCAAATAGGGGTAATGCAGGAGTAGGTTTAATAATGAATAAACAAATAGGAGTGCGGGTTAGCTACTACAAACAGCATAGTGAACGCATTATTGTGGCCAAGATAGACACAAAGCCCATGCCTACTACAGTAGTACAAGTTTATATGCCAACTAACTCTGCAGATGACGAAGAAATAGATGAAATGTATGACGAGATAAAAGAAATTATTCAGGTAGTGAAGGGAGACGAAAATTTAATAGTCATGGGTGACTGGAATTCGTCAGTAGGAAAAGGGAGAGAAGGAAACATAGTGGGTGAATATGGATTGGGGGGAAGGAATGAAAGAGGAAGCCGCCTTTAGAATTTTGCACAGAGCATAACTTAATCATAGCTAACACTTGGTTCAAGAATCATAAAAGAAGGTTGTATACCTGGAAGAATCCTGGAGATACTAAAAGGTATCAGATAGATTATATAATGGTAAGACAGAGATTTAGGAACCAGGTTTTAAATTGTAAGACATTTCCTGGGGCAGATGTGGATTCTGACCACAATCTATTGGTTATGAACTGCAGATTGAAACTGAAGAAACTGCAAAAAGGGGGGAATTTAAGGAGATGGGACCTGGATAAACTGAAAGAACCAGATGTTGTAGAGAGTTTCAGGGAGAGCATAAGGGAACAATTGACAGGAATGGGGGAAGGAAATACAGTAGAAGAAGAATGGGTAGCTCTGAGGGATGAAGTAGTGAAGGCAGCAGAGGATCAAGTAGGTAAAAAGACAAGGGCTAATAGAAATCCTTGGGTAACAGAAGAAATATTGAATTTAATTGATGAAAGGAGAAAATATAAAAATGCAGTAAATGAAGCAGGCAAAAAGGAGTACAAACGTCTCAAAAATGATATCGATAGGAAGTGCAAAATGGCTAAGCAGGGATGGCTAGAGGACAAATGTAAGGATGTAGAGGCTTATCTCACTAGGGGTAAGATAGATACTGCCTACAGGAAAATTAAAGAGACCTTTGGAGAGAAGAGAACCACTTGTATGAATATCAAGAGCTCAGATGACAACCCAGTTCTAAGCAAAGAAGGGAAGGCAGAAAGGTGGAAGGAGTATATAGAGGGTTTATACAACGGCGATGTACTTGAGGACAATATTATGGAAATGGAAGAGGATGTAGATGAAGACGAAATGGGAGATAAGATACTGCGTGAAGAGTTTGACGGAGCACTGAAAGACCCGAGTCGAAACAAGGCCCCGGGAGTAGACAACAGTCCATTAGAACCACTGATGGCCTCGGGAGAGCCAGTCATGACAAAACTCTACCATCTGGTGAGCACGATGTATGAGACAGGCGAAATACCCTTAGACTTCAAGAAGAATATAATAATTCCAATCCCAAAGAAAGCAGGTGTTGACAGATGTGAAAATTACCGAACTCTCAGTTTAATAAGTCACAGCTGCAAAATACTAACGCGAATTCTTTACAGACGAATGGAAAAACTGGTAGAAGCCTACCTTGGGGAAGATCAGTTTGGATTCCGTAGAAATGTTGGAACACGTGAGGCAATACTGACCTTACGACTTATCTTAGAAGAAAGATTAAAAAAAGGCAAACCTACATTTCTAGCATTTGTAGACTTAGAGAAAGCTTTTGACAATGTTGACTGGAATACTCTCTTTGAAATTCTGAAGGTGGCAGGGGTAAAATACAGGGAGCGAAAGGCTATTTACAATTTGTACAGAAACCAGATGGCAGTTATAAGAGTCGAGGGGCATGAAAGGGAAGCAGTGGTTGCGAAAGGAGTGAGACAGGGTTGTAGCCTCTCCCCGATGTTATTCAATCTGTATATTGAGCAAGCAGTAAACGAAACAAAAGAAAAATTCGGAGTAGGTATTAAAATTCATGGAGAAGTAGTAAAAACTTTGAGGTTCGCCGATGACATTGTAATTCTGTCAGAGACAGCAAACGACTTGGAAGAGCAGTTGAACGGAATGGACAGTGTCTTGAAAGGAGGATATAAGATGAACATCAACAAAAGCAAAACGAGGATAATGAAATGTAGTCAAATTAAGTCGGGTGATGCTGAGGGAATTAGATTAGGAAATGAGACACTTAAAGTAGTAGAGGAGTTTTGCTATTTAGGGAGTAAAATAACCGATGATGGTCGAAGTAGAGAGGATATAAAATGTAGACTGGCAATGGTAAGGAAAGCGTTTCTCGAGAAGAGAAATTTGTTAACATCGAGTATAGATTTAAGTGTCAGGAAGTCGTTTCTGAAAGTATTTGTATGGAGTGTAGCCATGTATGGAAGTGAAACATGGACGATAACTAGTTTGGACAAGAAGAGAATAGAAACTTTCGAAATGTGGTGCTACAGAAGAATGCTGAAGATAAGGTGGGTAGATCACATAACTAATGAGGAGGTATTGAATAGGATTGGGGAGAGGAGAAGTTTGTGGCACAACTTGACTAGAAGAAGGAATCGGTTGGTAGGACATGTTTTGAGGCATCAAGGGATCACAAATTTAGCGTTGGAGGGCAGCGTGGAGGGTAAAAATCGTAGAGGGAGACCAAGAGATGAATACACTAAGCAGATTCAGGAGGATGTAGGTTGCAGTAGGTACTGGTAGATGAAGAAGCTTGCACAGGATAGAGTAGCATGGAGACCTGCATCAAACCAGTCTCAGGACTGAAGACCACAACAACAACAACACACATACAAACTTTACTCAGACCTTTTTTTTCGTTGAACAGTTTGATTATCAAAAAATTTAATTTTCCACAATCTTTATCCTCAATAATCACGTACTTTGTCACAACAAAGATACAAATATTAGTTTCAACGTAAGCATACACAAATCTGACAAAATCCCTTCAGTGCGTAAGCAAGCAACAACTACGTGCATCAAAAAGACAAATCACCACAAATCCTCGATTAACACGAAAACCTCCTCTGGCGCTACAGTCACGGGCGGGGCAGGCTGCGACCTCTCCTGGTGCAGCTTCCCTCGATGCCGCTCTGCGTCCTACTAGTCTCAACAGCTGTTCGCTCAATACCACTCGCAAAAATAATATCTCAGGCTCAGAGTTTGTGTATACATACAACAGCAGAATCAGTAGCCAAATTCCCAAAAAGAGGAATATGAATATCGAAGTTTCGTAACACCCACATTTAAGAGTCTCGTGGGGTGATTCTTGCCTAACATGTTGGCAAGGAGCAAACGAAAAAGTCAAAAAACAACAAGCCTGAAAGAAATAACATCAGATGTCTTATGAAAGTAATAAAATACATAAACATAGCGATAAGATTACATAAGTTACGTTCGTAATAGGAACTGATAAGCTGTACAATGTAGTCAAGGAAAATAATATACTACTACCATCCTGTCCATGTAAGCACTCATATCCACATAACATTGCTAGTACTTCATATGACACGATGACTAGGTGTTATTTATAGTTCTCCAAGAGTGTAAAAATGCCCTTCAGTTGTGTAGATACAAATAGAATTGAATATAGCGCAAAGAGAAAGAAAATATTTACAAGTACCATTCTAGAAGTAAACTCTCATATCTGCTTGAAATTGGAGGTAGTTCAGTTGACAAAATAACAAAATATCATTTACAGATCTTCAAGACAGTAAAAATTGTCTGTCAATAGAAAACCAGGTAAAGAAACACATATTTTATGTGGGACAAATTATACCATATCCACTGACAACCACACCGAAATGTTGATATATTCATTTAAGGACATAAAAGCTTGACGTGTAAGAAAATTCAGGAGCTAGATACATATGCTATGTCCATTGACACACATACCGAAAAGTTAATATATTCATTTTTCTCACTGTTTTTCATATTCAGATAAGGATACTGTACAGAATCAGTACTGGTTGTATAAAGCACAAGTACATCTTGTTTAATACCAAAGATTTACGATAAGATCATAAAAGCATTGAAGTTGTATTCCTTTGAGAAAACAAGTTCTCATAACTGACGTAGAAGATCAAGTCTCATATATGACGTAATAGCAGAAATGAGTTATAGCGAACAAGTCATATACACTTGAGTATGAAATTTAAATCATGTGAACAGGCACATAAACTCAGCGCTCTGTAAATGCCTCAAAATATATGACCACAGATGATTACATAAGTGTGGCAAGTTTCTTGAAGTACAGTTGTAAATATTAAGTCCAGGCCAACCATTTGGTGGCAAACTTGTTCTATACAAATTCGTTTTCTGATGGGACAGTATGCAGCGTACCATGAAGCACATGTTTTGATCCAGACCACGCAAAATGTGTGACATATAACATCACTGAATGACATGCTGATCTGCCCATTGATATTAATGGTGACACATTTTTAAAAAATGGTACTGTGAAGGGACTGATCAAGATAAGATGGATAGTTTTTATGAGGCACTCAGTGATGTAGTTGTTAGAGTAAAGGACAAGGACAGTGTTCTGCTCATGGGTGATTTTAACGCCAGGATTGGAAATCGAACAGAAGGGTATGAAAAGGTTATGGGTAAATTTGGAGAGGATATGGAGGCCAACAGGAACGGGCAGCAACTCTTGGATTTCTGTGCCAGTATGGGCTTAGTAATCACAAACTCCTTTTTTAAACATAAGAACATTCACCGGTATACTTGGGAAAGCAGGGAACCAGATCTGTCATTGACTATATAATAACAGATCAGGAATTCAGGAAGGCTGTGAGGGACACACGTGTATTCAGGGGATTCTTTGATGACACTGATCATTATTTAATCTGCAGTGAAATTGGGATTGCGAGGCCGAAAGTGCAGGAGGTCAGGTCCATATGTAGAAGGATAAGAGTCGAGAAACTTCAGGATAAGGAAATCAGGCACAAGTACATAACAGCGATCTCAGAAAGGTACCAGTTAGTTGAATGTAGTCAATTACAGTCATTGGAAAAGGAATGGACAAGGTACAGGGACACAGTACTAGAAGTGGCTAAAGAATGTCTTGGAACAGTAGTGTGTAAAAGTAGGAGGAAGCAAACAGCTTGGTGGAATGACACAGTCAAGGCAGCCTGTAAAAGGAAAAAGAAGGCGTATAAAAAATGGCTACATACTAGAACTCAGGTAGACAGAGAAAGTTATGTTGAAGAAAGAAACAAAGCCAAACAGATAATTGCAGCATCCAAGAAGAAATCTTGGGAAGACTTTGGAAACAGGTTGGAGACATTGGGTCAAGCTGCTGGAAAACCATTCTGGAGGGTAATTAGCAGTCTTCGAAAGGGAGGTAAGAAGGAAATGACAAGTATTTTGGACAGGTCAGGAAAACTGCTGGTGAATCCTGTGGATGCCTTGGGCAGATGGAGGGAATATTTTGAAGAGTTGCTCAATGTAGGTGAAAATACGATCAGTAATGTTTCAGATTTCGAGGTAGAATGGGATAGGAATGATGATGGAAATAGGATCACGTTTGAGGAAGTGGAGAAAATGGTCAATAGATTGCAGTGCAATAAAGCAGCTGGGGTGGATGAAATTAAGTCGGAACTCATCAAGTACAGTGGAATGTAAGGTCTTAAATGGCTACACAGGATAATTGAAATGGCCTGGGAGTCGGGACAGGTTCCATCAGACTGGACAAAAGCAGTAATCACACCAATCTTTAAACATGGAAACAGAAATGATTGTAACAACTACAGAGGTATCTCTTTAATCAGCGTTGTGGGTAAATTCTTCTCAGGTACTGTTGAAAGGAAAGTGCGAGTATTAGTTGAGGAGCAATTGGATGAAAATCAGAGTGGGTTTAGGCCTCTTAGAGGTTGTCAGGACCAGATCTTTAGCTTACGACAAATAATGGAGAAGTGTTATGAGTGGAACAGGGAATTGTATCTATGCTTTATAGATCTAGAAAAGGCATATGACCGGTTTCCTAGGAGGAAGTTATTGTCTGTTCTACGAGATTATGGAATAGGAGGCAAACTTTTGCAAGCAATTAAAGGTCTTTACATGGCTAGTCAGGCAGCAGTTAGAGTTGACGGTAAACTGAGTTCATGGTTCAGAGTAGTTTCAGGGGTAAGACAAGGTTGCAACCTGTCTCCACTGTTGTTCATATTATTTATGGATCATATGTTGAAAACAATAGACTGGCTGGGTGAGATTAAGATATGTGAACACAAAATAAGCAGTCTTGCATATGCGGATGACTTAGTTGTGATGGCAGATTCGATTGAAAGTTTGCAGAGTAATATTTCAGAGCTAGATCAGAAATGTAAGGACTATGGTATGAAGATTAGCATCTCCAAAACGAAAGTAATGTCAGTGGGAAAGAAATATAAACGGATTGAGTGCCAAATAGGAGGAACAAAGTTAGAACAGGTGGACGGTTTCAAGTACTTAGGATGCATATTCTCACAGGATGGCAACATAGTGAAAGAACTGGAAGCGAGGTGTAGCAAGGCTAATGCAGTGAGCGCTCAGCTACGATCTACTCTCTTCTGCAAGAAGGAAGTCAGTACCAAGAGTAAGTTATCTGTGCACCGTTCAATCTTTCGACCAACTTTGTTGTATGGGAGCGAAAGCTGGGTGGATTCAGGTTACCTTATCAATAAGGTTGAGGTTACGGATATGAAAGTAGCTAGGATGATTGCAGGTACTAGTAGATGGGAACAATGGCAGGAGGGTGTCCACAATGAGGAAATCAAAGAAAAACTGGGAATGAACTCTATAGATGCAGCAGTCAGGACGAACAGGCTTAGATGGTGGGGTCATGTTACACGCATGGGAGAAGCAAGGTTACCCAAGAGACTCATGGGTTCAGCAGTAGAGGGTAGGAGGAGTCGGGGCAGACCAAGGAGAAGGTACCTGGATTCGGTTAAGAATGATTTTGAAGTAATAGGTTTAGTATCAGAAGAGGCACCAATGTTAGCACTGAATAGGGTATCATGGAGGAATGTTATAAGGGGGGGCTATGCTCCAGACTGAACGCTGAAAGGCATAATCAGTCTTAAATGATGATGATGATGATGGTACAGTTAAGCATAGATCCCAGTGTTGACGTGCACATAGTAGGTACAGGTGATTCATCTTATCAGAAAAATATAAAATTTGCACTGCTTCAAGATACATCACCTACACAGTAAGAATTACAGGAAAACATTCAAAATATGAAGTTCATATAATCCAATCTTCTAAAAGGTATTCAAGAAGAATATATGCAAGTAAACATGCAATTCCTTCTTATATATTATGAGGGATTTGAGCTCAAGATAACATAATCAGTTCAGTTTTTATAAACTTTTTTTTACAAATGTAACCGGTGAGTGTGGGGAAACGATAATAACAAGGAAATCCTTATCATTGCAGCACAAATATTTTATTTAAAAAAAAATCATAGTAATGTTTAGCTGACCATCAAACACAAAATAGCAAGTCACATCACATGGTCAAAATCGTCAAATGTCACATTTTCTGTGTGTGGAGTCAGAATTGGCCTTACATAGTTAAACACGTAAGCAAAATAAAAACAAGATTCAAAAGAAATATCTTATAAAGCAACTAATAACAACATGGTTTATTAACCGAAAATGGAGCAAATAACTTCTCTTGTACTTCAGTATTGCTTAATGACAAGGGAAAAAAATTATCACATTACAATCATTAACTTAATGTGCTAGAATCGACACTGAATAGCTACTGTAGCGGAACCTACATATTCATTCATGACCATGAGAAAAATTCTAAAATAAAATTGTTTAAATGGAAAAACATCAAACTATTGAAGTAACTTATTTTACACAATTATTTACAACATGCAGAAAAATAGCAGATCAAATTCTATCAAGGAGTAAAAATACTGTAAGCCGAAAAGAAAAAAGTTGTCAAAACGCATAACACTCAAATACAAATCATGATCAATGTTTTTAACATGATCAGCTACTTCCGGAATGTCTAGTTCTCAATAACAGACCACTGCAACATTCGCATTGTTTGAATGTAACTCACTCGCTACATACGTTATACTACAATCTGAAAATATCGTTTAGCTTAAACAAACGTATACAATTTTGCGTTTTCTTTTTATTGCTTCTGCGATAGAGAAAAGTTACGATCAAATCATAAACAAAAAATAAAGTACAGTATGTGTAAACAGTAATTAACAGAAACAACATTTTTTTCTGACACTATTTTATTCCACAACTTGGCAAAATTCATCTCACATGGAAGTCACATAATTTTACAATTTACACTACTGGCCATTAAAATTGCTACACTACGAAGATGACGTGCTACGGACGCGAATTTTAACCGACAGGAAGAAGATGCTGTGATATGCAAACGATTAGCTTTTCAGAGAATTCACACAAGGTTGGCGCCGGTGGCGACACCTACAACGTGCTGACATGAGGAAAGTTTCCAACCGATTTCTCATACACAAACAGCAGTTGACCGGCGTTGCCAGGTGAAACGTTGTTGTGATGCCTCGTGTAAAGAGGAGAAATGCGTACCACCTCGTTTCCGTCTTTGATAAAGGTCGGATTGCATGTAGCCTATCGCGATTGCGGTTTATCGTATCGCGACATTGCTGCTCGCGTTGGTCGAGATCCGATGACTGTTAGCAGAATATGGAATCGGTGGGTTTAGGAGGGTAATACGGAACGCCGTGCTGGATCCCAACGACCTCGTATCACCAGCAGTCGAGATGACAGGCATCTTATCCGCATGGCTGTAACGGATCGTTCAGCCACGTCTCGATCCCTGAGTCAACACATTGGGACGTTTGCAAGACAACAACCATCTGCACGAACAGTTGGACGACGTTTGCAGCAGCATGGACTGTCAGCTCGGAGACCATGGCTGCGGTTACCCTTGACGCTGCGTCACAGACAGGAGCGCCTGCGATGATGGTGTACTCGACGACGAACCTGTTTGCACGAATGTTCGTGCAGATGATTGTTGTCTTGCAAACTTCCCCATCCTTACTTTGAAATTGACCAGCATTCTAAATTCAGAAAAGTTCTCCAGTTTAAATTCCTTGGATCACGTAGTAAAAATATCATAACAATGGATATAAATGAAAGAATAGCCTCAGGGTCAAGATGTCTGTACTCACTAAGCAATCCACTAAAAAGTAAAGCTTTGTCAATCACCATAGAGATGAAGAATACAACACTATCATCTACCCCGTAGTACTGTACTGTTCAGAAAGCTGGACACTTACAAAGAATGAAAGAGAAAAACTGAATGTTGTCGAAAGAAAAGTATTGAGAAAAATCTGGGGACCTGTGTTGGAGAACGGTGTATGGAGAATTTGAAAGAACAATGAAATTTATCAGTTAATGGAGCAACCTACTATCATACAGAAATTAAAAAGTAGGAGACTCCAATGGGCTGAACATGTGGCTAGAATGGAAAACAACAGAATCACCAAGAAAGCATTTGAAGGAACTCTCCAGGCAACAAGAGCATTGGGCCGACCCTGTACAAGGTAGAAAGATGAGATAGATAGAGAAGTACATCGCAGCATTAGGAATTTGCACAGTGTGGAGAGAGGCTGCGAGAGATAGAAGGCAGTGGAAGCAGATCGTTGAAGCAGCACGTGGTCTACAGGGCCGGTGATCGCTGAGAAGAGAGAGAGATACAGCAGCTGACTGGACGAGTGTAATGCCGTCCGACGAGTCACGATTTTGCTTCTTTTCATAATATAATGCAAAGCTTCGGATACACCGCCGGCCCAACGACACATCTAATCCAGATTGTGTGGAGGATATTGTTCAGACCGGAATGGCTCTTCAAAGTTTTTCGTGTCATGACTTAGGTCCACTCATTCATGTTACCATGAGCCACAACCGGGTTTCGTTCAACATTCTCAGTAAGGAAGTATTAGCATTTCCTCTACAGGATGTCGCTCCTAAGCTCCGTCAGGGTCATTTTCTCGCATATTTCTGCAGATATTTGCAAGTTCGTTTTTCCAATGTGTAGCTGGAATCAGCCCAAACAAATACTGCTCATCAAAGTCCCTCATGCGACGCGGATTGCTGACGGAAAGCGTCGGTTTGTATCCAGTTACCGAAGAATTGGTTTTTAAAGCGATCTCAGTCAAGCCTGCTGCGATATTAGTTTTACCGATAAGTGTCAATAGGGAGAGTAAAACGCGAAGAGTAACCAGTACCCTTGCAGCGACTGAGTAGCGCTGCTGCATGGCGGAGCAGTCAGTGTGGCCAGTGAGGTGCTGTTGTTGCTGGACTACTGGTTATCTGTTCCTGTTAAAACATGTCGATAAAACGAATATTGCACTAGGATAATATGAGACCGCTCAATCGAATGGACACGTAAAATTCCCCTTTGAAAATCATAAAGGTCGTAACGGGAAACAAATGGGCGCATTCCGTCACACTGGGTCTCGCGTAAAAGAGGTGATGAGCCGAAGCGTTTGGGCCACCTCCAACTGCACACTGCAAAAAGTAAATTGCAAATATCTGTCGAATCACCAGAGAAAATGGACTTGACAAACCACAGGACAGACGCCCTGCGTATCTTCATGAGGAGATGCTGTGGACGTTCACGTCTACCAAAATGACAACAGTTGTATTCACAAAGCTGCACAGAAAGTTTGTGCTTGATCGGGCACTCAGGCATCTTACTGTTCCTTGACAGAAGAGTAAATCGACAGGTGTTAATCTATCAGGAAATTCCTGGGACGCGTGAAACGTAGCAAACAACATCTCCCTATATTAAAAGCTGTATGGGAATTGATTATGAATGACTGACTTCAGCTGGGTATGGCCTATCTGAAGAAACTTGGGATACTCTTCCTCCCCAAACTGAGGCACTGGAGCCTGGCTAGATGCCGTGTTATGCGACATTAGCTTGGCACGTCCTGGGAGCGAACAGTATTTTGTCCGGTGGGCCTGCTTACTCTATTCAGTATGGAACCAACTTGTATAGCGTGGCTAACTTCTTACTGTGCTAAGTCTTCAATTCCGTAGAGAAATTTGAAAGCAATACTAAACTAAAAATTGATTGGGCAGAGATATAATTAATTTCTTGTCTTCTTGTTGTGATATTTTTTCGGTGACTATCAAATTATTTGGGAGAAAATTATTTTAAAATCATATACAACGCCCCCCCCCCCCTTCCCATGAATCGTGGACCTTGCCGTTAGTGAGAGGCTTGCTTGTCTCAGCGATACAGATAGCCGTACCGTAGATGCAACCACAGTGGGGGGTATCTGTTAAGAGGCCAGACAAACGCTTGGTTCCTGAAGAGGGGCAGCAGCCTTTTCAGTTGTTACAAGGGCAACAGTCTGAATGATTAACTGATCTGGCCTTGCTAACACTAACCAAAACGGCCTAGCTGTGCTGGTACTGCGAACAGCTGAAGCACGGGAAAACTACAGCCGTAATTTTTCCGAGGGCATGCATCTTTACTGTATGGTTAAATGATGATGGCGTCCTCTTGGGTAAAATATTCCGGAGGTAAAATAGTCCCCCATTCGGATCTCCAGGCAGGGACTACTCAGGAGGACGTCGTTATCAGGAGAAAGAAAAGGCGTTCTGCGGATCGGAGCGTGGAATGTCAGATCCCTTAACCGGGCAGGTAGATTTGAAAATTTATAAACGGAAATGGATAGGTTGAAGTTAGATACAGTGGGAATTACTGAAGTTCGGTGGCAGGAGGAACAAGACTTCTGGTCAGGTGAATACAGGGTTATAAATTCAAAATCAAATAGGTGTAATGCAGGAGTAGGTTTAATAATGAACAAAAAAATCGGAGTGCGGGTAAGCTACTACAAACAGCGTAGGGAACGCCTTATTGTGGCCAAGATAGACACGAAGCCCACGCCTACTACAGTAGTACAAGTTTATATGCCAACTAGCTCTGCAGATGACGAAGAAATTGAAGAAATGTATGATGAGATACTGGAAGGTTTCATATAGATTATATAAAGGTAAGACAGAGATTTAGGAACCAGGTTATAAATTGTAAGACATTTCCAGGGGCAGATGTGGACTCTGACCACAATCTATTGGTTATGACCTGTAGATTAAAATTGAAGAATCTGCAAAAAGGTGGGAATTTAAGGAGATGGAACCTGGATAAACTGACAGAACCAGAGGTTGTACAGAGTTTCAGGGAGAGTATAAGGGAACGATTGAACTCAATGGGGGAAAGAAATACAGTATAAGAAGAATGGGTAGCTTTGAGGGATGAAATAGTGAAGGCAGCAAAGGTTCAAGTAGGTAAAAAGACGAGATCTAGTAAAAATCCTTGGGTAACAGAAGAAATATTGAATTTAATTGATGAAAGGAGAAAATATAAAAATGCAGTAACTGAAGCAGGCAAAAAGGAATACAAACGTCTCAAAAATGAGATCGACAGGTAATGCAAAATGGCTAAGCAGGGATGGCTAGAGGAAAAATGTAAGGATGCAGCGGCATATCTCACTAAGATAGAGACCTTTGGAGAAAAGAGAAACACTTGAATGAATATCAAGAGCTCAGATGGAAAATCAGTTCTAAGCAAAGAAGGGAATGCGGAAAGGTGGAAGGAGTATATAGAGGGTCTATACAAGGGCGATGTACTTGAGGACAATATTATGGAAATGAAAGAGGATATAGATGAAGGTGAAATGGGAGGTATGATAATGCGTGAAGAGTTTGACAGAGCACTGAAAGGCCTAAATCGAAACAAGTCTCCAGGAGTAGACAACATTCCATTAGAACTACTGACAGCCTTGAGAGAGCCAGCCATGAAAATACTCTACCATCTGGTGAGAAAGACGTATGAGACAGGCGAAATACCCTCAGACATCAAGAAGAATATAATAATTCCAATCCCAAAGAAAGCAGGTGTTGACAGATGTGAAAATTACCGAACTATCAGTTTCAAAGCCACGGCTGCAAAATACTAAGACGGATTCTTTGCAGACGAATGGAAAAACTGGTAGAAGCCGACCTCGGGGATGATCAGTTTGGATTCCGTAGAAATGTTGGAACATGTGAGGCAATACTGACCCCACGACTTATCCTAGAAAATAGATTAACAAAAGGCAAACCTACGTTTCTAGCATTTGTAGACTTAGAAGAAGCTTTTGACAGTGTTGACTGGAGTACTCTTTCAAATTCTGAAGGTGGTAGGGGTAAAATACAGGGAGCGAAAAGCTATTTACAACTTGTACAGAAACCAGATGGCAGTTATAAGAATCGAGGGGCATGAAACGGAAGCACTGGTTGGGAAACGAGTGAGGCAGGGATTTAGACTATCCCCGATGTTATTCAATCTGTATATTGAGGAAGCAGTAAAGGAAAGAAAAGAAAAATTCGGAGTAGGTATTAAAATCCTTGGAGAAGAAATAAAAACTTTGAGATTCACCGATGACATTGTAAATCTGTCAGAGACAGCAAAGGACTTGGAAGAGCAGTTGAATGGAATGGACAGTGTCTTGAAAGGAGGATATAAATGAACATCATCAAAAGCAAAACGAGGATAATGTAGTCGAATTACATCGGGTGATGCTGTATGAATTAGATTAGGAAATGAGACACTTATAGTAAATGAGTTTTGCTATTTGGGGAGAAAAATAACTTATAATGATCGAAGTAGAGAGGATATAAAATTTAGACTGGCAATGGCAAGGAAAGCGTTTCTGAAGAAGGGAAATTTGTTAACATCGAGTATAGATTTAAGTGTCAGGAAGTCGTTTCTGAAAGTATTTGTGTGGAGTGTAGCCATGTAGGGAAGTGAAACATGAACGATAAATAGTTTGGACAAGAAGAGTATAGAAGCTTTCGAAATGTGGTGCTACAGAAGAATGCTGAAGATTAGATGGGTAGATCACATAACTAATGGGGAGGTATTGAGTAGAATAGGGGAGAAGATAAATTTGTGGCACAACTTCACTAGAAGAAGGGATCGGTTGGTAGGACATGTTCTGAGGCATCAAGGGATCACCAGTTTAGTATTGATGGGCAGCATGGAGGGCAAAAATCGTAGAGGGAGACCAAGAGATGAATACACTAAGTAGATTCAGAAGGATGCAGGTTGCAGTAGGTACTGGGAGATGAAGAATCTTGCACTGGATAGAGTAGCATGGAGAGCTGCATCAAACCAGTCTCTGGACTCAAGACCACAACAATAACAACAACAATATAACAACGCTAAAAGTAGTTATTTCAGACATTCGAATCATTTTAGCTAACATCGAGTTGTATTTATTTTCGTCATAAATCTGAAGTTTCTGTGCTATTCATTATCATGCGCTAACACGGGTTTGAGATTCTGTACTACCATTAATAACGCGATAAACAATGTTTCAAAACTATTTTATGACAGCCATCAGAACTTAACAATAAAGAGGAAAATTTTGCGCATTGTGTGACATGTGCTTCTGAGTTTTTGTGTGTAGTGTTAGTTCCGCTGTGTTCTGAGAATATTCAGCAAATGGCTCCTATTATAAGGCGAACTGTATACGCTAAAACAGGCATTTAATAGGCATACGTGCATAACGACGGAAAGTTTCCCTTACAATCTACTTGTTTATTACTTAAAAAAGATAGCATATGTATTCAACAATTAATGTAGAATAACAAGAGAAAGCTACTCACAAATGTTATGTACTATCAGGCAAGTGATGTTGCTTCTGGTTACGAAAAGCGAAACATGTTAAAAGCAAATATTCATCACAAATTTCATTTCCACAACGGGCGATAATATGAGCTAAGCGCATTACTGTGTCATTAATGTTACAGCAATTTCATTACTGCATTCGGCCTATACTGTTTCGGTAATCATTCAGAGCTTGTTTCGTTAGACGGAAGTTCCGGGGCGAAGTTCTATATTACAACAGTTTCCAGTGTGACACTATCCTATTTATTCACAAACAATCCTGTTACTGTGGCATTTGCTGATCAATTGTCGTTCAGTTTTCGTTCGCTTCGTGGTGGCAAGGTGGGCAGGGGAGGGGGTGGGGGAAGTGTTACATGTGCTTGGAGAACCGAGAATTTTCTGCTCTCAGTTACTTCACAGTCGAGAAGCTTCGCTCAGTTCGCTCTTTCTTACATTTCGAAGCGAGGTAAGTTTCATGTTGTTACTCTTTGTTTTTCTATTCTGTCGAGTTTGTTTGTTCTGTTTCACAATAACAGCATTGTGCTGTCCAGTGGCAGCATGTGAAAACTGTTATAAGAAAACTACAGGCATACATCACAATGTTCCCAAAGATGCAGAAACACATGGCCGGTAGGTTCTGCTCTGCGGAGGAAATAATGGTGATAACATTAAAACTGCTGCTGTTAGTAGCATACGTTTTAAAGAGCACGATTTGTTAGATCTCCAAATCGAGTTACTGAAACTTCCACGAAATAAAATATTTAGCCAACTGCAGTATCTTCATTGCACCTTTTTAAACCCACTTCTGCCGCTGTTGCATCTTCTAGCCAACGGGTATCACAATGAAATGGTAGAAGGAATCCTAATGAAACTCGTAAATATGTCTTTAACACACTAGGTTTACTGTTACCGAAGGAGAAAAAATAGTATCGAAGCTTAGAAACGGAAAAAAGCTCTACAGAGGATAAAATTAAGAAACCTTAGAAAGATCTAACACCACTGACGGAAAAAAAAACAGTTCCTAGTAATAAAAGCAATACACTGGGAACAAAAAACAATTGTCTCTTCCTTTATGCGAACAGAGGAAGCAATGTAAAATCCTTCAGTTTGGACACAGTGCTAAACTAATGACTAAAGTAAATTAGATTTCAGAAAAACTCTTTATAGACACACAGGCCAAAGCCTCTTCAAATACAAGAAGAATTACCATTGGAGGCGGGAAGATGTAAGAAAAAACCTTGTTTTGCGCTCTTTGTGCAGGAAAACAGATATTTATGTAAGAAACATAATGAGCATACCATTACCAGGATTTTCATTAAAGAAATTCTTTTCGATATTATTGCAGCATTTTTCGATTATGTGTACCGATTAACCACTGGCTACTGTAAAACTGAGAGTGTGTTCAAAAAATGTTCAAATGTGTGTGAAGTCTTAAGGGACTTAACTGCTAAGGTCATGAGTCCCTACACTTACACACTACTTAACTTAAATTATCCTAAGGACAAACACACACACCCATGCCCGAGGTAGGACTCGAACCACCGCCGGGATCAGCCGCACTGAGTGTGTTCAGCAACTGGAATTACGGCGTTGTCTTATTATTTCATATCTGCATGAAAAAGATGTTAAATACTATTGCCGACTGTGATGTGTAAAACGTGTTTACTACACAGACAACTCAACAAGTTTTTGCATATGCAGTACTATTGAAAATGAAGGACGGTAGGTCACAACCGATTCATTAGAAAATATTGAGTTGTAGAACATACTGTAAATGTCAGGAGCAGACATAGTCTTTAGTTAACATTAGAAGGAAAAGAAGATTTAAGATTCATTGTCGTAGGACGTAGTAACATTAAGTCACTGTGTACTTGTATGTAGGTATGTTTCTGTCGTATGCATAATCCGTCTCACAGCTCTTCACTTCCCGTAAATCAATGGCAGTTTAGCACGCTGAGTGCCTTGTGGCCACTGACAGCCGTTGCAGAGCTTCAGGCTTAACGTTTTGCGCCTGGCCTGTCCTGGGCGGCAACACATCCACCAACAAAGTAAACGTGCGGCAGAACGCGTCTTAAAAGTGACGTCATGCCAAAAAGCCCGACCGCTGGCGAACGCATGACTCATTTAGCAATCTTGCGCTTTGCGTACTGCTGTTGGACATGCTTCTCGAAAAATTTCCCTTTCGTTACTTATCTAGGGAAGTATTATTCTATTGGCCGGAATATAAGCAGCACTTTTCCAAAAATTCGGTCACGAAACATTAGGGTGAGACCTTCCTTAGTTCGAAATAGAGTTAATCGTTTCATTTAAGGTAACGATGTAACTATCTTCAATTTTTGACGTTTCATTTAGGAAGTGACTGTTGTCATAATCACAGTTCCGTTATTTTATAGGGTTTGAAAGACAGTTTTTCTCTTCGGCTCTGCCACTACTAGCGATTTTTAGCTGCGGCGACAAAAAAGTCGCTGTGTGATAGCTCTTTTGCTTCGAACGAGAAGTGAACGACGCAAACATCGCTACTGGGTTCATTTAATAACAAATCAAATATTATTGAATACCAGTTTCACAAATTATTTCAGGATTTACGTGAGCACTGTGAGAAATTTTTCCAGTATTATAGAATAAAAAACGTTGTTTTGACGTACTGTTGGGAATAATTGGTCCATCAGTAACACATGATGATATGAAGCCGAGAAAGCCCATATCACCAGAGGAACGTTTGTCAGTAACTATAAGATAAGTAAACAAAAGTATAATAAATTATACATCATTCATTTATAGACGTAGTACGTTGTGATACATGATAAGTTAAGATATTAGCAGACTATTTAATTTAATAATTTACTATTTTACTGATACACATTAATAATTGTTTAATTATATTATTGGTATGACAGATCAGCTGTACCACTCCCACTGGGCGAAAGACAGTGACACATAGCTAACCGAGAAAATATTGTAAAACCTCTGCAGTGGTCTAGTATTTTGCGAATGCAGATCTTGAATACCAGTTTGATGATGCGTGTAGTAATTTCGACCATGAGCTAGTTCGCCATGTCGGTGTGATTCTGGATAAGCTGGTTGTTGTTGAGGATTGAAATATGTAGTGCCCTGCACGACGTTTCAAATTACAACTTTAGCCTAACACTGTAACCCAGCTTTAAACTAGAAAATAAAATAATGTCGCAAAAAATGTTCAAACCAAAATTTACATTAGTGCAAGATTCCTGCAGTTGAAAGCTTTATAAGCCATACTATTTATGAGGGCCTTAAAAGTGTATATTGAATTAAAGTCAATAATAATTAGTGAGACGTAAGTAATAGTAGACGTAAGTAATAGTAAGTGAGATGGAAGAAGGCGCAAAGACACAACTCGACAACTTAAGTAAGGTAGCCAGAAAGGTGGGACTGAAGATCGCCTATAACAAGTCAAAGACATTAAATACCACTGCAGACTGGGAAATACCGGAAGGCACTGTGCAAATGGTGGACAAATTTAAATACCTGGGAGAATTTATACAGGAAGGAACAGGAGCAAGGAGGGAATAACAGAGGGGATAAAGAAGATGAGGTCAGCCTTCTGTATGACGAGAGAAATATATAATAAAAAGAATATATCCACAGAGGCAAAGATAAGCCACTACAAGGCAATAGTGAGGAATGCAGTATTATATGGTGCTGAGACGAAGACACTAGGAAGAAATGGGGCAGAAAAACTAGAGAAAGAAGAGAGAAAAATACTGAGAAAAATACTAGGTCCCAAAAGAGGTGTAAAGAGATGGATGCGAAGACCGAGGGAAGAGTTGTACCGGAACATGAGAACAATATCTGGGGAAATCAAACTCAAAAGGGCAAGGTTTGCTGGCCATGTAGTTAGAATGAGTAGGGACAGAATGAAGAAGAGAGTGTGGGAAACAAGAGGGAGGACAAGGGGAAAGACAGGAACCAAGTGGGTTGTTGAATTTCGGAAGGACTGGTTGGAATTGGGGATGAAGGTCGAGGGAAAGGAAAATTGGAGAAACAAATATACACCGACCAATATGCCGGAGATAAACTACAGAGAAGAATACAGGAAAAGATTAGAGTGTTACCAGTGGAGCTTACAGGAGAAAAGGACACTGAAGATCTCGGAAGAAGAGCGGGAGAGAAGAAGAGAAAGAATGAAGAGGTTCTGGGAGAAGAAGAGGAAAATGTAGTCCACGAAGGGGCTACCAGTGGTCCTACATAGGCCGTAACGCAAGAAGAAGAAGAAGCCAATAATAATCTGCTACATGGAATTTTATTGTTTTTTTAAAAAATCAAGTTTTACACGTATAGATTCACACATTCAACATTATATCTACAGTACAGTAAGCTGTCAGTATTGATCTGTATACAGGGTGTTACAAAAAGGTACGGCCAAACTTTCAGGAAACATTCCTCACACACAAAGAAAGAAAATATGTTATGTGGACATGTGTCCGGAAACGCTTACTTTCCATGTTAGAGCTCATTTTATTACTTCTCTTCATATCACATTCATTGGGAACACACAGCAACACAACGTACCAGTGTGACTTCAAACACTTTGTTACAGGAAATGTTCAAAATATCCTCCGTTAGCGAGGATACATGCATCCACCCTCCGTCGCATGGAATCCCTGATGCGCTGATGCAGCCCTGGAGAATGGCGTATTGTATCACAGCCGTCCACAATACGAGCACGAAGGGTCTCTACATTTGCTACCGGGGTTGCGTAGACAAGAGCTTTCAAAGCCCCCATAAATGAAAGTCAAGAGGGTTCGGGTCAGGGGAGCGTGGAGGCCATGGAATTGGTCCGCCTCTACCAATCGATCGGTCACCGAATCTGTTGTTGAGAAGCGTACGAACACATCGACTGAAATGTGCAGGAGCTCCGTCGTGCATGAACCACATGTTGTGTCGTACCTGTAAAGGCACATGTTCTAGCAGCACAGGTAGAGTATCCCGTATGAAATCATCATAACGTGCTCCATTGAGCGTAGATGGAAGAACATGGGGCCCAATAAAGACATCACCAACAATGCCTGCCCAAACGTTCACAGAAAATCTGTGTTGATGACGTGATTGCACAATTTCATGCGGATTCTCGTCAGCCCACACATGTTGATTGTGAAAATTTACAATTTGATCACGTTGGAATGAAGCCTTATCCGTAAAGAGAACATTTGCACTGAAATGAGGATTGACACACTGTTGGATGAACCATTCGCGGAAGTGTACCCGTGGAGGCCAATCAGCTGCTGATAGTGCCTGCACACGCTGTACATGGTACGGAAACAACTGGTTCTCCCGTAGCACTCGCCATACAGTGACGTGGTCAACGTTACCTTGTACAGCAGCAACTTCTCTGACGCTGACATTAGGATTATCGTCAATTGCACGAAGAATTGCCTCGTCCATTGCAGGTGTCCTCGTCGTTCTAGATCTTCCACGGTCGCGAGTCATAGGCTGGAATGTTCCGTGCTCCCTAAGACGCCGATCAATTGCTTCGAACGTCTTCCTGTCGGGACACCTTCGTTCTGGAAATCTGTCTCGATACAGACGCACCGCGCCACGGCTATTGCCCCGTGCTAATTTATACATCAAACAGGCATCTGCCAGTCCAGTGTAAACATTGCACTGACTGCAAAACCACGTTCGTGATGAACACTAACCTGTTGATGCTACGTACTGATGTGCTTGATGCTAGTACTGTAGAGCAATGAGTCGCATGTCAACACAAGCACCGAAGTCAACATTACCTTCCTTCAGATGGGCCAACTGGCGGTGAATCGAGGAAGTATAGTACATACTGACGAAACTAAAATGAGCTCTAACATGGAAATTAAGCGTTTCCGGACACATGTCCACATAACATCTTTTCTTTGTTTATGTGTGAGGAATGTTTCCTGAAAGTTTGCCCGTACCTTTTTGTAACACCCTCTATATCGCACTATGTTATGTCATATTACGTTAGAACACATTGGTTCTGATGCATACTCCACACACTGAATGCCTTTTCAAAATCAAAGTTATTTCGAATTGGCCTTTCAGTATTAATCATCAGAAGTTTACTAACTCTTTCTACAGGAAGACGATTTCTGATTTATGTTTTTACATTGTTCATGCGACTAAACCCTCACTCACATTGAATTTCGTGCAGGGAATAATAGGAATCTATTCTGTAATTAAATCCATAATAGAGAATTGTTCACTAGTCTCATGAACATAAATGAACAAGGTTCATTGCATCTGCTGTTCAACCCTTCTTAAGCAATTCCAATACCAGTAACAGGTCATTTAAATTTATAGATGTGGCAGAATTAATTAGGGCCTATATTTCGGTGATTTGTTTATTGCCATATTCATAATCATTTCTGTAGTTTTTAGGATACACTACATAAAATACTCCTGTGTTATCTAAGTCCCCTAGACTCTCATTTTATTATATAAGCAAGTTATCTAAGAATTTGAGAATTATGTACTTGATAAAACTTCTGCACTGCAATGAATCTTGTATTATGTTTGCACTAAACTCGTACTCACCTTCGTAAAATTCTGGAGCCACTTTATAAAGAAAAGAACTATAATTTGGACCAGGTTTAAATTTATTGTCCTCGAGCCCTTGAGTTCAAGCAAATTTGAATCTACTTGGGATGTAAGTTTGACTTTTGAAAAGGTAAACACAATTTGTTCGCAAGAAACGTGACATCGTACATAAAAGACAATGTTGACAAAATTTTTAGACACTTTACGTTTTTAGTAAACTAGCAGCTAATGGTCTTATCTTTTTTCAGCACAGATAGCAAAGAATTCCAGTTTACATACAGTATATTTACCATCTCTCCTAATGGGAGCCGGCAGATGTCAAAATTATTAACAAATTTTTTCCTGGCTCGTTATTTCTTGCATATCTTTTTATGCTTTGGACTTCTTTTGTGACTTTTCAAAGTAGCTATAGATTCTGTTTAGAGTATCTTGAAACTTCGCAGATTGTAAACAGTATTCAACTGCTTGACTGACTGCTAGAGCTAAATGATGGGCCACACAATACGCAGATAAAATTTGGAGGTAATTCTTTTAAAAAAGAGATCGCACCCATATCGAACTCCTGTCATAACAGATGCACCATCAGTAGCAATTGTGGAGCATTTGCTCTTAACAGAGCTATGCGTATCCAGAATTCCTACAACACATGAATATACAACTCTCGCAGTACAGCCTGCTAGCGGACATATTGTTAAGTAGTGCGTGTACATGATTTACTTCTACACTCTTCTCAGATATATAATTAGAGTTTCTGTTTGACTAATCTCATTAGAGTCGTCTATCACAACTTAATATCAGTTGGTAGACTTATTTTCGATAAAATACTCAAAAATGTGTGTGAAATCTTATGGGACTTAACTGCTAAGGTCATCAGTCCCTAAGCTTACACACTACTTAACCTAAATTATCATAAGGACAAAGACACACTGTAAGTAGGCTGTTTAGGTTATTATATTGGTAACACCACGTAGCGCTCTGTATGAAAATCACTGGCTGTGCTGTGTGCAGTCTGTGGCTGGTTTGCATTCTTGTTTGCTATTGTAGTGTTGGGCAGTTGGATGTTAACAGCGCGTAGCGTTGTGCAGATGGAGGTGAGCCGCCAGCAGTGGTGGATGTGGGGAGAGAAATGGCAGAGTTTTGAAAGCAGATGATCTGGACGTGTGTCCATCAGAGAGAGTAAATTTGTAAGACTGGATGTCATGAACTGACACATATATTACGACTTTTGAACATTATTAAGGTAAATACATTGTTTGTTCTCTATTAAAATCTTTCATTTGCTAACTATGCCTATCAGTAGTTAGTGCCTTGAGTAGTTTGAATCTTTTATTTAGCTGGCAGTAGTAGCGCTCACTGTATTGCAGTAGTTCGAGTAACGAAGATTTTTGTGACGTAAGCGATTTGTAAAAGGTTTAGGTTAGTGTTAGTCAGGGCCATTCTTTTGTGGGCATTATTGAAAGCCAGATTGCGTTGCGCTAAAAATATTGTGTGTCGGTTTAAGAACAGTCATTGATAATTTTTCTAAGGGGACGTTTCATATGTCGACCCTTAGCCGAGGGTACCTCACTGGAGTCTTCTGATTTTTTCTTGTAGTTTGTGTAGTTAGTGTAGCTATTGTTTATTGCTAGCGCGTAATTATAGAGAGAATTTCCTTTGTAGTTGTAGTTTTTCATTGTTGTACAGTAAAACAGTTGTGGCATGCATGTAGATTTGCACCAAGTATTTCGCAGCTGCGCTTGCAATTAAATACATATTATTATCAGTGCTGTGTTAATGTGTTTTCTTATTTTTGCTCTTCAAATTGTGCCTTTCATGTTATCGTGTGAAATACGCGATAATTATGGCGTATGAAACACGTAACACTAGGCTCCAAAGCAAAATGAGAAATGACAGTGAAGACGAAAGCAGTGTGTTAGCTCCACCGTGTAATGAATTAACTAATGTTCAATGTAGTAATTTGGTAATTGTGCATAGGGAAATGGAGCGGGCTGCAAATAATGGTGTAGACAGTGAAACAATTAGTGAACAGGGAAGCATTATCGATCGATCGGTCGGCAACAGCTCGCCTCAGGAATCCGAAATGACAGGACACAATCTTGCAAATACTCCAGATTCAGGTTTTGCGTCCTCACCGTTTTCTCAAATAAGTCAAGACACATTTTCTGATTTTCAAAATGCGAATATTGCCGGTTCAAATGCACTGCCGAATAGCACTGAGGAACATGTTTCAGACACCAGTGCATTGTTATTACAGTTAGTGCAACAAATGGGACAAAGGCTACAAAAGTTAGACACAACGCTTGAACAAAATCAGAAACAAATGGGACAAAATCTTCAAAAGTTAGACACAATGGAACAAAATCTTCAAAAGTTAGACACAATGGAACAAAACCTTAAAAAGTTAGACTCAATGGAACAACACCAGAGACAAACTCAGCAACTCTTAGACGCAATGGAACAAAATCTTCAAAAGCTAGACACCACGCTTGAACAAACACGTGAAGATTTAACTACTGAGTTACATAAAATCGAATCTAAATGTCAAAAAGTCTGTAATGACGTAAAAATACAAATTTGTGAGCATTTCCAACCTATTTTTTCGCGTCATGAAAATGCATTACAGAATCACAAAGCAGCCATAAAGGAACTGCAAACTATTGTTCATCAAAATCACGACACCTTGCAAGCTAAAATTGACTCAGTTGCATCTACCGATTCGGTTACGCAACTTGCAAAAACTCAGGAAAACTTAAATGACACAGTAGATACGATTTCAACACCAATGGACACTCTGAAACGTGGTTCAGATAAACGCACTGAGGAAATAAGTACGCTATCGGAGAAAGTAGCCTTACTTTCGGATCAGTTCACTAACTTATCTACAAAGGTAGATGATGATCTGAATGACACAAGACCTGTAGCCATCACTGACACAGAAAGTATGAACAAATTAAGAAATTCAAACAACATCAGAATCAAATTAATACGCAACACAAAAGAGAAATTCGGGAAGTACAAGATCAGTTGGCACAAGTAATACAAAAATTACATATTTCAGAGGACACTCGCGCTCCAACACGGGAAGAGGGACTTGGAAATACGGAAAAGCCGCAAAATAATAACACAGAGCATTTCGGAAATTATGAAAGAAATTGGCAAGGTGCACCGAATTTTGAGATGGAACCGCCGACACGACGTAACAATGACTGACATGCGACTCGCTGACACGATGATTTTGACTACAAGCTGTTCATTACTACATCTAAATTCAAAAGATTTAAGAATTCTGGCAACGACATTCATCCACAAGCGTGGCTCCATCAATTCTCTCATTGTTTTCCTCCCAACTGGTCATTAGAGCACAGATTAGAATTTGTGTGTGGCTACTTGGAGAATGAACCATCTGAAAGAATGCGATCGGTCATTCACGATTGTCACAGTGAAGGAGAATTTTATCATGCCTTCCTCTCAGCATATTGGTTTCAAGCTACACAAGACCGAGTAAAACATAGCATCATAATGAGGAAACGTTTCGAACAATCTGAATTTTCCAGTCTTGTGAAATATTTTGAAGACATGTTGCACAAGAATCAGTACCTGTCAAACCCATACAGCCCCTCAGAACTCATCCACATTTGCTTAATCAAATTGCCTGAACATTTACGACATATTATTTTGGCAGGACGTTGCAAAGACGACATTGAAGCCTTTCAGGGACTGTTACAAGAATTGGAAATTGATTCTGACAATCGCGGAACGCGAAAACAGGAGCACAATTGCAGGTCACATCCGTCACAATTCCGCAATGACAGAAATAATAACTGGACACGACAAGGCTATTCTTACAACGCAAATCGTGACCAAAACAGACCCCACCCTTATGACAACCGTTGACAGAGTAGTAATAATTACAGAGAAAGATCGCATTTCCGTAATGAATGTGACAGAAACAACCATAGAAACAGACAATATGGGAACCAAAACAATTATTATCAAGGGAGACAGAATAACTTCAGACGCAACAGTTCAGCGCGCAGTTACGATTTAGGGAGAAATTGTGCACCACGTGACCGACAAGAAAGGGACTATGGAATCTACCTACATGACGACAGACGATATAATCTTTACAACAGACCAGATTCTAACCAAAATTGGCATGATTCAAACAGGGCAGGGCCCTCTCGACAAGGTGAATTTGTAGAAGTTAGGTCTCCTAATCCTAATAACGATGCGCGCCAACAAAGGAACAGACAATGACTCACACCGCAGGCAGCCATGTGTGCCGGCTGGGCTTGAGAAAAATAAAATAAGCTAACCTTGAGAAAAATTCCAGTATTCCTTACCGACATATACCACATGATAATTGCGTTGAAACTGAAACTCTGCCTACTAGAAACAGTAAAAGATTGCACCACATTTCACATGTAAAACCGTTTATTGAGAGATAATCTGCTTTTTAATTTAGTCTCTGCCACAAAACATTTCACCTCATGTTACTAGTACAGTTTCTCACACCGAGAAACTTTTAACATGCAACAATTTTTTGAAGTTAACTATCCAGTCTAGAACCTAGGGAACACACTTAGACAGTATTTACAAGTGCATTGTTATAGTGAACAGACGACACAGTGTTATTGAGTGTGTACATTCTTGCTTATGTAACGACTATAAGGCTCACATACTTAGAACATATACCAGTACTGCTAATGAGATTTTAATGCAACATTTTGGTTTACTTGAAAATACATTCTGGATTTAAAGTACTTTCTGAGTGATACCAGATGACACAGTGGTTAGTTTATTTGACAGGTACATGATTATATCACGACATTATTAATGAGTGACACTATTTATATTATTGCTTTTGCACTGTATCTGTTTTATATCTGCACAGTTTTTCTGTATTATTCTGGAAAGTAAAACATGTTTTAGTAGTAACTTTTGTGGTATAGCTACAATGAGACAGCCTTTTCCGTAGCACAACAATACGTTACAGCACAGTACTTTCATCATCACGGCAATAAGCGTAATAACTAAGATATCTATAGCATTTCACTTTTGTTTATGATGAGGTGAGTACATTGACTTCAGCAGAACTCTGCTTACAGAGGACGATAACTACGACACTTCCACAGAATTATCTTACAGCAAGACGCACATTTAGCACTACAGGACACGCATTTGAGTGATTAATTTTGTACTTAAAACATTTATTTTTAAAGATTTTTGAATTACAAAGAAAGTTTTCCGTGATACATTTCATTCCATTGCTGTAATCTGTAACACCTAAGGGTATAATTACATTAATCCTCAGGGAGGTACATGCTCACTTTGTGTATCATGTGTTTGGCAAGCACAAGGAGCCCTAGCTAATACGGTATTTACTTATACAACTTTACACATCGGTACCATATTTCTCTAACACAGAATTACAAAGCTATCTGATTATTTGACAGAGAAACAAACATTCTTTTTCCTACGTCAGTGACACATGTTTACGCAATTACATAGCTGGATAACTTCACACTTATGAAATTGTATTTTGTCTGTACTTTGTGAACTGTTCATATATTTTTCTGAACCATTGTGATGCTATGAGAGCACTGAATGTCGTATTTGGTAAGGGATCATGATTTTTGAAGTACGTTTGGGGTAGATGACTTTATTGAAGGTCTTGAAATTATTGGAGCAAGCTACGACGATTTTGAGATTTGACTGAGGTGTTATGATGTTATTATTACGATGATGATGTGTATTATGCTGTTGAGGTATGTTTATGATCAATAAGCTGATGCTATATGAGGAATTTGATTATGCTATGTATTTATTATGATGAAATATTGAAGAAGTGTCAACGAATATGTATATGTTTAATAAGGTAAGGAATAGTGAGTAGTGGTTAGGACTCTGGTTTTTGAAACAGGATGTTGGAAACTAAGAATCGTACTTTAAGAGTTTTGAAATGTGTGTAAATGCGTGAATGTATCACAATGTCGGCGAAAAATTTTTGGACACTGTTATATTTATAGGATTTTGTTTCTACAGATTTGTAACGCAAATATTTCGACCTGTGAAATTTTATTTGTATCAAACTGTCACTGTAGCAGAAACTGGTCGTAAATATTTCGGTAAGGAAGGTAGGTCACCTTGATGTAATGCATTGTAAGCACCCAGATGCGCAACAGTCGCCTGGAAAAAAGCCATTAGTGTGTGCCTTTCAGAGGCACAGGTGGAGAAAAAAAGTGGCCATTCTCCTCGCTATTGACATTTCTTTATAGAAAGCATTGCAAATACGACACGCTCAAACTTGAAAACATATGATTACACTGTGGAGCTCTTAATTTATGATATTTACTGAAATGCCTAATGGAATGATGAGAAAAATTTTACATCTATTGTCTTTCTATTTGAGAGATTTTTTTCTGCCTTTGGAGACGCCATTTGCCTAGTGAATGATGTTTCATATGTTGCTTTATATATATATATGCTCATTTCATTTAATATCTAGTTTCTAGCAGCACTGCAGCATTGGTTAAAATAAAATTTAATAGATGTACTAATATAGATATTTTATTCCTACAGATCCAGTAAATAATAATTTTATGATCTACTTCCAAAAAAATGAGGGAGCACAAAAGACATTACCACTTCACAGGAATTGCATACATAATTTTTGTCAATCACTTGGTAACTTGTCTGCTAGTGTAAGTTATAGTGATACATCACTCTAGGGCTGGCTGAAGTGGCCGTGCAGTTAAAGGCGCTGCAGTCTAAAACCGCAAGACCGCTACAGTCGCAGGTTTGAATCCTGCCTCGGGCATGGATGTTTGTGATGTCCTTAGGTTAGTTAGGTTTGACTAGTTCTAAGTTCTAGGGGACTAATGACCTCAGCAGTTGAGTCCCATAGTGCTCAGAGCCATTTGAACCATCACTCTAGTGTTAAGATGTGACATAGGTATTAGACATGGCCATCTTTAGTGTAATATCTTTTCTGCTTGAGCTTTGTCATGTTTAGATATAACTTATTGCATTTGCTGCTGCTGTTTGCCAGGCATAGTGCTACTGAATTTCACTTTGTATTACTCTGTTAAGCCAGTTTTACTACTGATTTATTTTTCTTGTTGCTGCACATTGGCTCATATTAGTTGTAATGTTGCATTAGCTTTGCTAATTTAGATATACTACTGCTTGCTTTGCCAATTTGCATTTTTTGTCATTGCTATTTGTGTTAATTTGTTGTGTGTTGCTGCATTGCCTTGTCCTTAGTTTATGCATCTGAGCTCAGTAGATTTCAGTTAGCTTAAGGTGTGGTAGGCTATATAAGAGAACGAGTTGTGATGAATTGGAAGAAATGCATTGAGAAGCTATAAGAAAATGGTTTGGCCAAAAAAGTATTTTGAAAGAGGATATGAACAAAAAAGTAGGGTTTAGGGACAACAGGTTTAGGTAGGATTTTCTTGGAAATAAATGATGAGGTAAGATAATGGAAAATAAATAATGAGGTAAGAAATATGTGAACATATAAATACAGAAAGCATGTTTGGATAGAATTTTTTTTTTTTTTTGTGGAAACAAATGTTGAAATAAGAGGAAAGATCTATGGAATGAAGTTTTGGGTTGGACTGCAGTACCAAATGTCACACTGAAAACAAACCCTGTCCTGTCCTTTTGTGTTATTCCACTATGTGTCTGTGTACTTTGTGTATTTGTGTTCTTCCTGTCTTTATGTGTTTAGCTGATAAGAGTTATGTTGTAGAATTTTTCTAATAATATGTTATTTACTTTGTAAAGATGTTTAGACATTATTTTTTCTGTTTTGTTGCTTATGTGTGAAATTGATGTTTCGAAAGCTAGTGTGATCTTTCATGTATTTACTTATATCATAATTCCCGTAACACTGATGTATATGTTATTTCAATTCTTTTGTAAAGCCCGTATGACTACAGATGTTATCTGTATTGTTATGTTCTTTAATGATGTATTTTGTACCTTTGTTATTGTATTCTCATGTTATAAAATTGTGATTGACACCAGTTCACCAAATTAAGTAACTTGTAAGCATTCACTTCACTGCACACATTTCTGTTGGTCGTAGTATATGCACAATATGTGAAAAAAGAGGACTGTTAGTGTTTGCTCGTGTGTTAATAATTCAGCAAGGTACTGGATAACAGAATTGCTGGTTCTAAGGACATTAAAAAAAATTGTGAGTGTGCAAGTGGTGGTTCACAAGACTCTTCGATGGTGATTGTGCACCTGCACAGTTGCAAGGGATGGCTGCTAGCCATCTCTACAAGGACTGCAGTGGGTCTACACCATTGATGACTCACCAATACCATTATTTGTACAAGGACTGCAGTGGGTCTGCACCTCTGGTGGCCCACCAATACCGTAATCTCTAACAGGACTACAGTGGTCTGCTCTGTGATGACCTACCTACCAATATTCTTCAACTGACTCTGCTGTGGGTTTGCTCTGTTGTGGCGCATTACCTGTCTGCATGTCAAGAGTCAGCACTGTCTTTCCATTGTAAGGACAACACTACTTCTTCAAGACTGCATGGAAATCCACTACTTCCGTGTGCATTTTCTTTTACTGCTCAGACTTTGAGAAAAGAAAACACTGCAATTTTACTGTGATGAATGATCAGGACTGTGTTTATGGACTGTGAGAAAATTTTAGCTTTTGACCAACATTTTATCAATAAGTGTGTGCATTTGATTTCTTTGTTATTGTAATTATGAAAAAATTTCTTCAAATCTGTATTGGCCACTGCCCAAAACAATATGTAAAATTTTTTGTTGAGAGCATGGGGGCTATGTAAGTAGGCTGTTTAGGTTTTTATATTGGTAACGTCACGTAGCGCTCTGTATGAAAATCACTGGCTGTGCTGTGTGCAGTCTGTGGCTGGTTTGCATTCTTGTTTGCTATTGTAGTGTTGGGCAGTTGGATGTTAAGAGCGTGTGGCGTTGTGCAGTTGGAGGTGAGCCGCCAGCAGTGGTGGATGTGGGGAGAGAAATGGCAGAGTTTTGAAAGCAGATGATCTGGACGTGTGTCCATCAGAGAGAGTAAATTTGTAAGACTGGATGTCATGAACTGATATATATATATATTATGACTTTTGAACATTATTATGGTAAATACATTGTTTGTTCTCTATCAAAATCTTTCATTTGCTAACTATGCCTATCAATAGTTAGTGCCTTGAGTAGTTTGAATCTTTTATTTAGCTGGCAGTAGAAGCGCTCGCTGTATTGCAGTAGTTCAAGTAACGAAGATTTTTGTGAGGTAAGCGATTTGTAAAAGGTACAGGTTAATGTTAGTCAGGGCCATTCTTTTGTAGGGATTATTGAAAGTCAGATTGCGTTGCGCTAAAAATATTGTGTGTCGGTTTAAGCACAGTCATTGATAATTTTTCTAAGAGGACGATTCAACACACCCATGCCCGCGGGAGGACTCGAACCACCACCGGTACCAGCCGCACAGTCCATGACTGCAGCGCCTGAGACCGCTCGGCTAATCCCGCTCGGCGAATCGATAAAATACTGCCAGTAATTATTTTACACATTGCATCCTCTGTATCGTGAACACTGTCATAACTTTCATAATCCGGACTGCCACTGAAAATCAGTTTGGTCAAAGAAAGACAAGCTAACTCTATAGACAGTTCTTTTAATACAGAATACTTTCTTGTAGCAATATTTTCCTTCATTATTGTTTAAATGACTTTCATTCGGCTGCTTCACGTTCCTCAGCATTTTTACAGAAAACAGTTGAGGCCTTGACAAAATTTGAGGCATATAACGTCTCTGAGACTGCATTCTTCAGGTCCGCCGAGATTTCATGCCTCCTCCTCAATGTATCGGCTTTGACAACACGATAATCTGAATGTAAAAGAAGAATTAAAAACCCTTAGCGGTCACATATTTACTTGTATCTAGGATACAAGTTAAAACTAGAGGTTATGTGTATTTGCAATGTATGGAATACATATTATTTATTGATGGGAGAATAATTTAGAACTGCATTAACAAATCAATTAGGTCAATATTTATAACTGATCTGGGAAGGTTTTTTTTTTTTTTTTTTTTTTTTTTTTTGAGGTGATCCTCGTTTGCGTCAGATATAAAAAATGATTTTATATTCATCGTTTGAACTGACCTGTATTTATCAAAAAAACTATTTTAAACTGATAAGTTCTTGCATTTGTTGTAAGTGTTAATTAATACTACAGCTTATCTGGTGATGATGCCAAACGGTTCTTCTTTTTCGTGGTCTCGCGCAAACTACACACAATAATGGAATTTCATCATAATCCTGCACAATGCACAACTTGTATAACACTTTCAACATTCCTGCTAATTGTTGATTTGGTACGACTATTTTAGTATCAGGTTTTGTTTGTTTTGTATGTCCAGTTTTGGTTTCTCTGAGACGAGGAGTTTGTTCCTTTTTCCTCCTTCAAACATATATATCCATCACTTCGTAAAATGCACAAACGTACACACTAATGAGCTCCTCTAGCTGATGGGAAAAGCAGGCTGTTGTCGCGTTCTGGGAGGGAAGGCGGAATTTCGTTTGTTGCTGTGACAGATTGTTAAGGCTTGTTTGTATTTATAGCCTAATTGGAATCCCCCTGCCCCACTGCCAGCTTTCGCAAGTCTCATAAGAAGAAAGTTCTACAAGCGCTCGCTCTCTCTTCTTGAAGAGAGAATGAAAGCTGAGATAAAAAAATCGTTTCTTTCTATGGCAGAGTGATGTCACATTTTTTTCGAATGCTGTTTTAAAGTCCCTCTCATTCTTCTACCTCGAGTAGCAAAAAGCGACAAAAGCGACTGTGACTTAAATCTTGAAACCAACATCAGTGCAAAATTTTTATCTTAATCGTTTTGTTTCGCTATTAATACATTCAATAAAGATTCTTCATACGACGTTACGCTATTTTTTTATCATGATGGGTTAGATTTATCTTGAGAATGCTCTTGCTCTTCATCATTTCACTGCGGGAAATGTAGTTACTGCTTTCTCTACCATATACAAAGGCTACCAAAAATACGAACTCATCAACATGAATCTATTTCCTTCCTTTTTTTCCTGCTCGCTCAGGCACTTGTTTTCCGTTGACCTTCCATCTCTCTTAGAAAAGAGTCCTTTAAATTTTTTTCCATTTTTTCTGAGCATCATGAAACAGTAATAAAAGATTAATCGTAACGAAATGGTGTTATGAAACAAACTTAATTGGTATTTAAATTATTTGATTTTATAAGTTGATTTGTGGCGTAATTCAGGTGTCTTGCGAAACGAAACAGTTTTCATGCATTGATGTTTTAATGCCCTCTTGGTGCCAGTACTAATGGAAGCATTGTAAAAGATACCTGTGCACAATTTTGAAAATTATAAGCATTTCTTGTGTCTGCCAAAAAAGAAGAGAATAGGAAGCAGACTTTTACCTACGGACAGATTTCCCTAACTGCATTAGTGCGATTGACGGCGAACATTCCAGACTGCAGAAGCCGTTTAACTCTGGACATTCGTTTTTCAGTTAGAAAAACTTTTTTTGAGTTGTATTGCTCGCTACAGTTGACGTTGACTACTGCTTCACAGAAGCTGATGTGGGATCTTGCAGTGCTAACACTGATTGTGAGTCAAGCATTCCGAAAAATTCATTAGTGAGAAGTTAAACGCATCTAATTTAAGTATCCCTGAAGCCCAAGCTCTGCGCTGTGAACAAAAACTGGGAATCCAATTCCTTTTGTTATCACTGATGATGAAACATTTGCTCAATTAAAACAAGTAATGAGACCCTACTCTAAAAGAAACTTATCTACGAAACAATGTGTGTGCAACTAGAGAATAAGCTGTTCTCGAGGGTTGGTGGATGCACTTCTGCCATTTTTGCCAATAATAGGCCCATCTTTCACAGTCCATTGGATGTACAAACAGAGTTAGGAGACGACATTTGAAAATAATGTTGTTTATTGCAGGAGAAAAGATGGAATACGCATTGAAGATGAATGCTGTGAGTGTTCCCTGGAAGGAATATCTCGACTAGGTTTACAGACTGATTTTGCGACAACTTTTCACCTCAAGCCTCAGAGCTTGGCAATACGACTGTATGTGACCAGTGGTTGGTACAATACTCTGTTAATTAAATAACTAATGTCAACTGAGATTGTTCTTAATAACAACGCATGAATTTTTGTGGCTATACATGTTTTCTTTATTTTAGGTCGCAATGCATTTTTTGTAACATAAATTTGTTTATTTACTTACACTGACCTTTAGTTTTCTTATCTTTTGTTGCGAGTTCATTCTAGTTTTGAATCACCTGTGTGCGAACTTCAGCCCACAATGTTTGCTTGAAATTAAGATCGCTATATTCTTTTAAGTGTTCGTCGTAAAGAGCTGGTCTCTGTTCAGTTTCTTTAGTAAGTAAGTCTCTGTCAGTCACTGTTAATATGCGTTCATCAGATGCAGCAGTTTTGTTGCCAGACGTTAAAAAAAAACTACAACAAGAGTGGTAAAATTCAGAAAGAAGGCAAATAAGCTGACTTCAGAATTGCGACTAATCTCTCGCAAGTGGACGCATGTCGTTGCCTGTTCATGTGATCGATTTGGCGAAGCGACAGTTCGGTCGCATTGAAAATAGGACATGTTGCAACTTTTTAATCGCTGTGATTGTTTAGCCATAAGTGTGCGCACTGGTATTGGAAACAATGAGCTATATTTGTACGACTGAAAAATTGCGCGACTGGAAGTCGCTAGTGGAGGCCGAACTCATTATTGAAGAGTACAATTTAGTTTTCATTAGTGAATGGTAACGTCTAAGGAAAACCGTCAGCAGATTTCAGAATTCGGGGCAGCTGTGATGAAATTGTCAAACTCGCAGTTACTCGTTATGCAAAGAGTATATCTCGGGCTTCCATTTTCTGTGTGGCTACCTTGTCATTCCTGTTTTTAGTTTCGTGTTTTGATTTCCTTCTTGGTCTCCTCTTCCGTTTCTGTTTTGATTATGGGTACATTATTCGCCATCTTCATTTTCTTCATTGTGAATCTTTCTTTCTCCGCATTGATTAGCTACGTGAAACACGCCAGCCTTTGCGTATTTCTTGTCCTCAGATCTAATTAATAGCTTGCTACATAGCACCATGGCCCATGTGGTTTCAGATTTGGGTTTTTTTATCGGCAGTTTGAACATTTGGAGCAGTGACTGTCACGCTGACCTTTTCGTATTACGTTGTCCAGTGGATGAGTTTGTATTTTAACTGTAATATTTTTGCCGTAATTCGAAGCCCTCATCAATATATTTTATTATTTTTTGTTTCATATTCGCCTGACTTTTCCATTACTAATGTCTTAGAGTTCCATAATTTTTATTTGTGCGGAGCGCATAGCTGCTCTCTTTGCTTTGCCGTTTGCGCCATCCTTAGTTCATATTGCGAGGGCAAAATGCGTAAAAGCTGCCGGCAGGCTGTGTTCACCTTGTTGTGGAATCTCGCGGCTTGTTTGGTGCTCACGTGTATCCACACCTACCGTCGCCTCTTGTTAGATGACGGGAGGAGCGCCTAGTTGGTAGTGGGTGGTAGCTCTTCTGCTGACGGAGCAGAGTCGCTGTCGTTGTTGTTGCTCTTGTTGACGCCTCTGCTGTCTCCGGCGTCTCAGGGTTCTGCTTTGACACTCTCGCAGACGTCCTTAGTTGTTGCTTCTATCGTTGCGTCTCACAACACCATTTGGAGTGCTTCTTCTAATGGTCTGAACACTGTTAAATCTAACTTCACACTGAACTGCGAATGCGCTTTTGTCTTGACTTTGCTGTCATCTTCTTTCAGCATTCATACTGTGCACTGCGTCTGAGCGACATTATTAACGCAGTTGTTAACCCCGCATAGTCACTCGAACTTAGCTGTAATGTCGATACGGCAGTGTTCTGTTACTCATTTACCATAGATCGTCCAGGGGACTTACTAGCGACTACCGAGATGACTCGGTGAAGGTTTACTTTCATGTTTGATGCGAGTTACGTGTCATTTCGCACTAATTCCGGCTATTCACATAGTGGACAACTTATTTCAACGATTTGCGTGCTCTGTTGTTTGACCGTTTCTCTCGAAAAGGAGGCGACATGCTGCACCATCGAATGCACTCACGCAGTGACTTCCCTTACAACTACTGCAAGGGAGATTGATGAAGCCAAAGTCAATGAATATCGGCGAGCTCTACAGTCAACGCATGAGAAGTTGATTCATTACGCTCTGCGGTCTCTTAAGATATGCAAGAAGATAGGCGAGAAAGCTACGTCTAGAGGTTGGCAGGGGAAACAGAACGAGAAAGAAAGCTGAATCTCACTTGAACAGTCCAACAACAATATAAATAGATATTACAATAAACAATATTAGAAATGCATGCGTTAAAGACCAAATGGTAACAAATACTTGTGCTTTACATACACGTCAAAAAAAGTTTTGCATCACCTTCGTTCCCAGAACTCCTGAAGATAGACGTTGACTGTGGATATTGTATCACAGACAACGGCTTGTGTTGTCTGTAGTTCAGTCATGCCTAGACGGTCGATACTGCAGTCGGATAGCGTCCGCATTGTTACTTTGTGCCCGGAAGTACTCTCAACAAAGGAAGTGTCCAGGCGTCTCGGAATGAACCAAAGCGATACGTCGAATCGCAGTTTGGGAGTGGGAGTATCCGGACCAACAGTGCCTTGATGAACTTGTGGATAGCATGCCACGACGAATACAGGCATGCATCAATGCAAGAGGGCGTGCTTCTGGGTATTAGAGGTACCTGTATGCACAGCAATCTGGACCAACACCTCTGAAGGTCTCGCTGTATGGTGGTACAACATGCAATGTGTGGTTTTCATGAGCAATAAAAAGGGCGAAAATGATATTTATGTTGATATCTATTCCAATTTTCTGTACAGGTTCCTGAACTCTCGGAACCGAGGTGACGCAAAATGTTTTTTGATATGTGTACATGAACATGCAACGAACAAGATTCGAGCAGCCACTATGTTGTCCATTTCGAGCAAATTCGATAGCAAGGTGACGATAGACTTGGACACATCAGTGTAACACTTAGGTAGGAACTCTGGTACTACATGACACGACAATGAAACACAAACAGATTAGAACCAAAATCTTCGCTGAGCAGTATGTGAATAATTGGATTTTGATCTGGTACGCCCAGGAGGATGCAAGGTGGTAATAAAGAAATGAAAGAAAAGGAAAGCACCGTGGCCGGTTAGATTTACGGCAGAAATGCTGCATCAGCAAG
This sequence comes from Schistocerca serialis cubense, assembly GCF_023864345.2. NCBI lineage: Eukaryota > Metazoa > Arthropoda > Insecta > Orthoptera > Acrididae > Schistocerca > Schistocerca serialis. Next base: position 696,082,187 of record NC_064639.1, read on the forward strand.
TAGACCAAATAGCTTCACATCTGAGACTGCATGCTGCGAATTTGGAAGGTCTCTGATATTATTGTAAAACAAACAAACAAAAAAAAAGAGGGGGAGAGAGAGCGAGAGAGAACGGAAATCTTACAGGGAAACGCCTTTTTATACCGGGCTCCGGGCTACAGCTGCTACACGTACAAGCGCACAGCACTGGCCAGAAAAAAATATTAGTCACCAACTTAAAACACCAACTTCTGCCAGCGCAACAGGAACATTTCCTTGCCGCTTCCAGCATGTGTTTTCACTTGGTGGTCGAAACCTGTTACTGCACTTTGGAATGCTTTTGTGATTCTCTCATAAGAAAACAAAGGAAGAGATATATCTATTCTCACACGTTTTACGTGTTCACTTGAAAACTAATTTTTCGTAGATACAGTCCCCAATCATAGTAAACAATTTTTTGAAAGACGTCGTCGTCGCCTTTGACTGTTAACATAGTTTATACGTAAAATCCACTTGTGCAATTTCGACTGCTTAGCTATTTTCAAGTGGAGTGCAGATGAAGCCCAATATTTTTGCTGTGCCCCACTTGAAAATGGATAATCTGCGGATTTTATGAATAAATTAACAGTCAAAGCGACGATGACGTCTTTCAAAATCTGATACGCTGCGTCCTACGTTACGTGAACACACTCATCATCGGTTAAAAATACCGAAACAGTGTTCTGGACGAGTACTTATTAGCAAATGAGGGGATATTTTGCAGTGTGCCCCATAGTTTTCTATATTCTGAAATAATGAAGCAGAGACGATTAATACATCTTGTTCTTTTTTCTTTCCGTAAAAAAAAAATTGAGCGACTGTAACTGGATTGCATCGAGATGTTAACCCTATAGTACTACAGGGAGGAAAACGTTACATTGCTACTAAACCATTTGTAGGGGGCCAATTACTTTCACTTAAACTGCGGGCTTCATCGCCTCACATATTGTATAATTTGTGTAATAATGTAATGTACAGTCAGCAGTGGCGCTGAGAATCTTTCACAATTATGTTTCCTTTTATTTGTTATTGAACACTCAGAGCCTTGAGTAAGGGAGAACGCAAATGTGGAGTCATTTATTTTATTGTGATGCAGACCCGTCCCCTTTCTTTATTTCTACCTCATGGTGTGGATCTTCAGTATTTGTGAAGTCTGACTGATTTAAGGATCGCCCCTTCTTAGCAGAGACGGAAAGATGTTGGGTTGTGCTACCAACTACCTTCACTATAGCAGGAGGAATCGGCGACATCACAGAAACGGGTGATGCGGTCCAGGGTTGGTAATGGGTACGAATTTCGACCCCCTCCCCTTAGAGAAACGGGGCCTGTAGAGCGCACAAAGAAATGCAGCTCACAACTTAGGGTTGGCTAAACTGCGATTTTCCGATATCAGTGATTTCTGTGAATGCTACTTTTCGGTAACTGCGATTCTTAACTGCGATTTGCCGCGTATAAGAATCGCAGTTAACGAATTCACAACTTGTATCCCTCCACTATCTCTGCGACTTCTGCGATTTATGCTACTCTTGCGATTCCTGAAAGTAAGAAGTCAACTGTTTAATGCAACCGAGAAATATATTCTCGCCTGTATAGGCGATTATTTGTCAGGGCCTAACCCAACTGACAAAATGTCATGTGAAGTTGTATTATTAATATTTCCAAGATTCTTCTTCATTTGTTACTTGATATACGGAAGATACGCTTGCCTGCACAAATAAAAAATTTCCTCACAACGAATCAGTCAGTATTAAGTAAGTTTTACATATATTCTCCCTTTGGCTTTAGTTTTATATTAATGGAAGAAATGTGAAAATATTGACAGTGCAATGTTGAGAATCATAACACAAATTACCACACAGTACCATAAGAGATCACGTTTACAATACGGATTCTAACCACGTTGTTACGTTCACAAGTATCTGAACAACATTGTCAGTCACTCGATGTAGCGATAATTCAAAATATCATTGACAACAGAATGGAAAAGTTGCCACAGCGTCTTTACACCTCTTCGTCAGCCGTAAGGCTAGTTTCTAAGTTTATGAATGAACGGGACATCTTTTATGTAAAGTGTGGACCCCCCCACTCAACTGCTTTCATTGCCAGAAATATTAGCCGTTGTATAATGTGAATTATATTGCTAGTAATTAGTAGCTGTATAAAAGTTTAATAATCGTCGTGATTTTCCGATCGCAGCTCCTATTTCGATTACTGGCTGTTCTATGTCCATCTAGAAGAGATAATCGTGAAGATTCAAAACTAGTCTTGAAGATTTCGTAGCGCAAAAGAGCCATAATTGATAACATAAGTGTGCAAAATGAGTCATTATATGATTTGAAAGGGATGATATATAAATGTGAACTGTAATGTGAGTTAATAATGAAAATTCCATTCTCGCCTTTCGCCCCATACTCTAAAATTTTCTGACGTGTATTTAGTGATGAAGACTTGCTGGAGTGTGTTACTGAATCGCCTATCCCTCCCGCCTTGAATGTTGGTTGTGATGACAGACTGACCTGTAGCGTAGCCCAGGGTCTACGTTCGGTCGGAATGTTGCGTGTTTTAAGGTTGATGATGCGCAAGTGTAAACAGTAGAAAGTACTGATCTTACAGTTTGAAGTTGACATTGGGAATAGTATTAATGCAATATTTGAAAAATACGGACAAAAGTTTAACTGCGTGTTGTGCTGTCGGGAAAAATATGTCTTGTGAATACAGTTGTTAAACGTTTGGTAAAAGCTACATAGTAAACACCAGACTGTCTGCCCTCAGTGGCTGAATGGTAAAAAAAAAAAAGCGTGAAGGATTGTCAATCCTCTGGGTCCGGGTTCGATTCCCTGATGGGTCGGGGATTTTCTCCGCCCAGGGACTGGGTGCTGTGCTGTCCTCATCATCATCCAATCATCCTCATCGACTGCAGGCCGCCGAAGTGGCGTCAAACTGAAAGAAGACCGGGACCCGGCGACCGGTCAGCGCGAAGGGGTGGGGGGGTGGAGGGGGGGGGGGGGGGCTAGCCGTACCAATGAATAATAATAATAAAAAAAAACAGATTGCATTTTTAGTAGTTTCTGTACGAGATATGTGTCTAATATGAATCAAAATACTCAACGGAGCCATTTCCATTATCAGTTTTCTGCAATTATCCTGCAGTTTTAGCTTTTATGATGTAAAGTGTGATTAAATATGTCAGGCTAACTCCAGGCTACGCTATAAGTCTGTCTATTAGCTCAACATTTATTCGTTTTCACATTCCTCGGCTGCATCAATTCTCAATCGTGTCTAAAAGTTTTCTCAGAGCAAATTAGCTTCTTGGTTCATTCCTTCCGTATCGTGAGACAAGTTTCCAAGGACGAAGGACGGACGTAGGTCAATAGATGGCAAACGGCAACTAATGTTAACTGCGCTTCATTGTTGCTGCTTGCGACTTGTCACTGAAATCGCAGGTAGACATAAGGTTCACAGCAAGAAGTAAGAAATTCGGCCAACAGATGGCTCACGGCCTTGAATATTAAATGTTACTAGCGGATCCCAGTTGTGACTGAAATCGCAGCCAGATTCTGGAAAGTTATGTGATATTTGTGACTTCTCAATCACTGTGATTTACAACACATGCTATTTTTTCCCCACTCCTACTCACGACGCTCCAGAGCTTCGAAGGTGAGTGACATATGCTAGGCGCTGTGCTGGACTTGCGAACATTCACTTCACAAAGAGGTCGCTAGTCCATAGTCTATATCGCGAGCAACGGAACCCCTGATTTTAGTCTCGTAGTCATTTTTAATTTCATTCTTCGAGTTATTTTAAGTAAATTTCAGAGGGCCTTATGCACGCATTTTTTTTGGGCTGACTGCTGAGCCACGTGCTTTCTTTCTTCTTTTAAAATTAATTCATAATATTATCTTTCTGTAGTTTCAGGATTAATTAATAGATTAGGAAAGCTTATGTTAATTTACGGGATGTTTTCATAAAGATAATATAAGATGAAATTTATAAGATCAGTGGTCTACTACGATCACGTGTGTGGTTTTTAAGAAATGGGTATATTTCTATTGGGTGGTTTGCGGTTCAGGCTGTCGAATATTGCGATGCTTCCAAAGTGTGTGAAATTACATTAAATTCGCTTTGGATCTGTATTCATTATCTGGCGATCACTTCGATCGGCCATCACATGTGTACCGGTATATGATAAAAATTGGCCTCCCTGCCACACGGTGATGGTGCACAAAATATATAATAAGGGAGTGTAAAAAGTGGAGAGATTACCACAGCATTTGAAGATTGCACTGATCTGGTGTTTTACTAGGCCTTTCGTCACTAGGAGTGTAGGTTCAAGTGCCGGCCGGTGTGCCCGAGCGGTTCTAGGCGCTACAGTCTGGAACCGCGCGACCGCTACGGTCGCAGATTCGAATCCTGCCCCTGGCATGGATGTGTGTGATGTCCTTAGGTTAGTTAGGTTTAAGAAGTTCTAAGTTCTAGGGGACTGATGACCTTAGAAGTTAAGTCCCATAGTGCTCAGAGCCATTTGAACCTTTGTAGGTGCAAGTGTGGCACATCTCACAGGTGGTAAGTCATCTAGCATCTACAGAACAAAGTGAGATGTGGCCATCGCGTAACATTATAATTAGTTATTTTTGAGGTTTATTCTTTGTCTGCAGTGCAGCGGCATACCTGGACCGGAACCACAGTTTTGATTCCATTTTTACAAGTTGTAACGATTACCACATGCTGTTGAATAAGACGAATCCTCCTTTACCTGTTACCAGTCTGGACTAGCCCCCTAGCTAAGTGATGCTTTTCGTAACGTGCAGTTTATCTGTCGTAGTGATGTCAACTGCCTAAACAGTGGCCTCCAGTGTTAGAATATTTCCTCCCATAGTATTATTGAAAGCGGGGTCTTGTGTGAAGCAGTATATGAGTGTCCTTGAGTAATTGTGAAATTAGATAATCATATAATTCCCAGAAGTCCGTATATCAGACTGCAACTCAACATTCGATGCCCATGAAATCATGTACACATTTATTCAATGTTAATTAAATTTAGTAGCACTGAGCGAGGACAAGTTACTCTCTCACCTACTTTTCACAAAGTTTTTGTTACAACGTTACGCAACTTGTGTGAGACTCTAGACAGTTAATGGCCTGAGCAGGCGTTGATGGAGCCTGGTGGGGCGCTAAAAGTATAAAGTGTTTGTATGGCTCTTAGTTCGTAGAAACAGCATGTTGGAAGTTGAAATCAAGTGGCTGCGAGCCCATCTATTAGTAAATCTTGACGGACAGGCCCATGGCCATACAGGGCAGACAGAGATGCCCCTAGTCGAGACAGGTCCTCAGCAGGACAATGCCGAACTATACCTGCATTGACGCCAGCTGAAGACTGGACTGGGGGAGATGGACTGAAGGGTCGTGTCTACACAATGGAGTGGTAGACCGGGCATTGTGTGCTGTGCCACGCCTAATAAAAACTTACAAGTTTTCGTGTTCGCCGATAGTGCAAATAGTCCTGTGACCAACTTCCATCGGCCACCTCGGTCGTAGAAGAAACTCTGGCGTCTGAGAAATCCTTATGACACCTCATAACTAGGACTAACATGCTCCAAGGCACAGGCGAGTTAGATAAAGATCTTTAAGACTGTATCTGTTCTCTAGCTGCCGCTGGAAGCGACGTGAATTCAGAGAAAAATATCTTCTCCCTCCATGAAAACTTAAAAAGGCCAGTAATTGTCGGTTTCTTTTTTTTTCCAGAGACACAGTTTTTTTAACTCTTGCTCTGGTTCGACATGAGATTGTGCTGTCGTGTAGGAGGGGAGATTTAGCGCCTCTAAAGCTCTGTGATTGGCTCAAGATGGGGTGAAGGCAGTGTCATTCGTGCACTTCGCGGAAAACCGAGAGTTGTTTTTACCTGGAGAGCTGCAAGGCACTTGGGTTCTGGATTTCAGTCTGGAAGCAACTTCTGGTCGAAGCTCGGGCATGTGTGGTTGGTACTTGGGACCTGTCCTAAGACTGACTTCACTTGCGAGTAATTAGACTAGGGAGCCTGTGGTGAAGTTCTTATGTAACGACACTGTGACTTCAAATGTCTAGGACTACACGTTTGCTGAGGGCACACTTATTCGTTTTTGGTTTAACAGTCTTGGTGTTTGGCATCCTTATGTGCTGTATCGTATGAGCCAAATTGGTCCGTGGTACGACCAGCGAATGGGTGTGTCACACACTGAAATCTACCGTGATTTCAGGGCTCTGGTGGAGAGTACATTGCGATCCGTCTGCCTGTTCGCTAGATAGTGAGATTTTGCATTTCTTTCGTGGCCGCTATCGATTCACAGGTGCCGCCTTACACCTCGCCTCTGCCGCAGATGACTCGCCAGCTGCAAGTTACATCGCTGCACGAAGCAAGCAAGGTAACTTACTGCTGCTCCGGCCTTGTCTGGGCGTACTAATCCCACTCGCCACTTGCTCTCAGCTGCACCTATCGAGACTTCTGTAGATCTTCGATCAAAGCCTGCTCAGTGTCCGAACAATTCAGATTGCGATGTACACATTTTTAGGGCTAAAGTATTTGACTCACTTTTGCCAACCAGGATCCTTGTCCACTGTGGTCTTAAACCACCTGTTAATTGTTTATGATATTCTACCAGAATTTGTTTAACTTTAATTATGTTTGTTTGTTTTTATTTTTGGGAAAATAAGCGTTGTCAATAAACTAAATTTTGCATACATTCTCAATCAAATCGTCACTTTTATATAGTCACCCCAAGTATTAACTTTCATTGTGGCGTCCCATCCCAGGATAACTTTCATTGTATGCAACCCTGCCAGGTTCTCAATCAAACATTTTTTTTTACATAGCCCACAAACGGGTTAACTTTCAGCACCTTAGCGTAAATTTGATCATACTCTGTATCATTCGGTGTTGGGTAAACCAAAAGGCAAGGCGAATTATATGTGCATATCACACATGTTAATGAATAAAATCAAGTCAGTTATAGATGTTAATATTCATAACTTCCATGTCAGTATGCTTGTCCACATACCTTCCCCGGAACTATCAGGAACTGATAAAGAGAAACCATCTTTTGGCCCTAATGGACAGAAACTTGTTCCCTCTCTTGGTCTTATTAAATTTAGAAAACATTTCTCGAGAATTCTCTCTAAAAGAAATTTACATCTACATCTATATCCATACTCCACAAGCCATCTGACTGTGTGTGGCGGAGGGTACCTTGAGTACCTCTTTCGGTTGCCCCTTCTATTCCAGTCTCGTATTGTTCGTGGAAAGAAAGATTGTCAGTATGTCTCTGTGTGGGCTCTAATCTCTCTGATTTTATCCTCATGGTCTCTTCGCGAGATATACATAGGAGGGCGCAATATACTGCTTGACTCCTCGGTGAAGGTATGTTTCGAAACTTCAACAAAAGCCCGTACCGAGCTACTGAGCGTCTCTCTTACAGAGTCTTCCACTGGAGTTTATCTATCATATCCGTAACGCTTTCACAATTACTAAATGATCTTGTAACGAAGCGCGCTGCTCTCCATTGGATCTTCTCTATCTCATCTATCAACCCTATCTGGTACGGACCCCACACCGGTGAGCAGTATTCAAGCAGTAGGCGAACAAGTGTACCGTAACCTACTTCCTTTGTTTTCGGACTGCATTTCCTTAGGATTCTTCCAATGAATCTCAGTCTAGCATCTGCTGTACCGACGATTTATTTTATATGGTCATTCCATTGTAAATCAGTTCTAATGCGTACTCCCAGATAATTTATGGAATTAACTTCTTCCAGTTGCTGACCTGCTATATTGTAGCTAAATGATAAAAGATCTTTCTTTCTGTGTATTCGCAGCACATTACACTTGTCTACATTGAGATTCCCTGCACCATGCGTCAATTCGCTGCAGATCCTCCTGCATTTCAGTACAGTTTTCCATTGTTACAACCTCTCGATTACTACAGCATCATGCGCAAAAAGCCTCAGTGAACTTCCGATGTCATCCACCAGGTAATTTATGTATATTGTGAGTAGCAACGGTCCTACGACACTTCCTTGCGGCACACCTGAAATTACTCTTACTTCGGAAGGCTTCTCTCCACTGAGAATGGCTCGCTGCGTTCTGTTATCTAGGAATTCTTCAATCCAGTCACACAATTGGTCTGATTGTCCACATGCTCTTATTTTGTTCATTAAACGACTTGGGGAACTGTATCAAACGCCTTGCGGAAGTCAAGAAACACGGCATCTACCTGGGAACCCGTGTCTATGGCCCTCTGAGTCTCTTGGACGAATAGCGCGAGCTGGTATTCACACGACCGTCTTTTTCGAAACCCATGCTGATTCCTACAGAGTAGATTTCTAGTCTCCAGAAAAGTCATTATACTCGAACATAATACGTGTTTCAAAATTCTACAACTAATCGACGTTAAAGATATAGGTCTATAGTTCTGCACATCTGTTCGACGTCCCTTCTTGAAAACGAGGATGACCTGTGCCCATCTTTTGGAACGCTACGCTCTTCTAGAGACCTACGGTACACCGCTGCAAGAAGGGGGGCAAGTTCCTTCGCATTCTGTGTAAAATAGAAACGGTATCCCATCAGGTCCAGCGGCCTTTACCCTTTTGAGCGATTTTAATTGTTTTTCTATCCCTCTGTCATCTATTTCGATGTCTACCATTTTTTCATCTGTGCGAAAATCTAGAGAAGGAACTACAGTGCTGTCTTCCTCCATGAAACTGATTTGGAAAAAGACATTTAGTATTTCGGCCTTTAGTCAGTCATTCTCTGTTTCCGTACCACTTTGGTCACTGAGTGTCTGGACATTTTGTTTTGCTACACCTACCGCTTTGACATAAGACCAAAATTTCTTAGGATTTTCTACCAAGGCAGTACACGGAACTTTACTTTCCAATTCGTTGAACGCCTCTCGCATAGCCCTCCTCACACTACATTTCGCTTTTTGTAATTTTTGCTTGTCTGCAAGGCTTTGGCTACGTTTATGTTTGCTGTGAAGTTCCCTTTGCTTCCGTAGCAGTTTTCTAACTCGGTTGTTGTACAACCGTGGCTCTTTTCCATCTCTTACGATGTTGCTTGGCACATACCGGTACTCATCTAATGCATATTGTACGATGGTTTTGAACTTTGTCCACTGATCCTCAACACTATCTGTACTTGAGATAAGACTTTCCTGGTGAGCCGTCAAGTACTCTGAAATCTGCTTTTTGTCACTTTTGCTAAAGAGAAAAATCTTCCTACCTCTTTTAATATTTCTATTTACGGCTGAAATCACTGATGCTGTAACCGCTTTATGATCGCTGATTCCCTGTTCTGCGTTAACTGTTTCGGGTCTGTTTGTCACCAGCAGGTCTAATATGTTATCGCCACGAGTCGGTTCTCTGTTAACTGCTCAAGGTAATTTTCAGATAAAGCACTTAAAAAAATGTCACTGGATTCTTTGCCCGTGCCACCCGTTATAAACGTTTGAGTCTCCCAGTCTATATCTGGTAAATTAAAATTTCCACCCAAAACTATAACATGGTCGGGAAATCTACTCGAAATATTTTCCAAATTTTCTTTCAGGTGTTCTGCCACAACAGCTCCTGAGGCAGGAGACCTATAGAGACATCCAATTACCATGGTTGAGCCTACTTTAACCGTGGCCTTCACCCAAATTTTTTCACATTCCGGATATCCGTCAATTTCCTTCGATACTACTGCACTTTTTATCGCTATAAACACGCCTCCCCCTTCACTGTCCAGCCTGTCTCTGCGGTATCAGCGTGTTTCATCCATGCCATCCTATGCAAAGTCGTTATTCATTACAATTTATGTATTCCTAGCTGGATACACTCACACCCTCATCAAAAGAAGACGGGAGAACGTTCACAGAACCAGGAAACCGCTGGACTCAGGCAGTAAATAATACAGCCATTGTCAACAACGTTTGCCATGAAGCTACTCATGTGTCCAGAATGGAGCGAACAGCGATGAGGTACTAACTGCAGTCGTAATTTTACGAGAGTTAAGTAATACAGGGTTAAGAAAGAAGAAAGGAACCATACTACGTTTGCTTGTATTTGTGATGTAATTTTTTACGAAGTCAAATGGGAAATGGTGTTAAAGCTGCCAGGACAGAGCAGTTTACTTTTCATTGCAAGGAAGATACTCGAGTAACGGAGGTGCAGTGACGCTTTAAACCCTTATAAACTTTCCTTACTGCTACTGCGAAAAGTGTCACTGGAAAAAGTGACTTACGCATGTATCACTGTGCTCCTCTTTTCGAGATACTCCAGGCACCAGGAGCTCTCAAAGTCTGTTAAGTATATCGTCACGTTGTTCCTCGGCAAAGTGACAGAAGTAAATGTTGTCTGTATCAGCATACGTAGAGAAAATGTTTCACCCTTTCTTTACTCTCACTTGACAGGAACCTTGTACGAATGTTTTGGAGTCTTTATGAAGTACGAAGAGTATCCGCGTCACGTAAGCGACGCTGCATAATGGTCCATTACGGATCAGATACTGCAGTCACAGGTACGTACTGTATGACGAAGACCACGCAGACGCGCTTGTAATTTTATTTCATTTGTGAATAATGGTCTGCAGCTTTGAAACACGTATGTTGTGTGGCGGCGATGGCGAGGCATTGCAGAGTCTCTGACCAGAGAGCCATTTATCGTGGCTAGTCTGCGCTTGACCGCGCGAGTGTTGCGAGCAGTACTCTGTCAGTAGTAGTCGTGCAGTACAGTTGCGAGCAGTAGTCGGTGGGCAGTCTGTGAGCAGTGCAGTCTGTCGGTAGTAGCAGCCCAGTGCAGTTGTGTGTGAGGAGTCGGCGGGCGTCGACATGGCACTCTGGTCAAGATTCAGGATAAGGTATATTATTTTTAAATGCGCTCAGCTAATAATGTAAATTAACTGTAACTAATTTGTGCAACAATCGCCCCAATAATAATTTTGATTTCAAAGCAATATTTTTAACAAAAGAACTATTTAATTGAACGAACGATTTCCTTCCATTTCCTTTAAAGAAAAGTTTCAGTTAAATTAAAAAAAAAAAAAAAAATATTACTTGCGATGCAGTCCCTCCAAGCCGTGGCCAACAATAAGAGCAAAAATTTGACATGCAGTTTCAATGAGGTAAGAAATTAATTATGATTTTTTGCACAGGGCCAAAGACCGATATTTTGGTTTAATTGAGTTTACATTGTCACTGAAGTCTCATTAGCATTGAATTGTTTTTCATTATTTTCGTGAGAGCTTACACCTTGGGTCAGATTGCTAATTTTTCTTTAATTGTCATTGTCATTGAATTTATTTGCTGGGAGGTTACGTTAGGTTGTATTCTTGTTAACATTCAACTATTGTGTTTCAAAATTTCGGTGGGGAGGTTACACTTGGCGACACCCAGTCCAGGATCGTATTTCGTTGAGAATCTTTTGAAAAACAGTCAGATATCTGCTCTTATTTGCTTAGATATAATTAGGATTTGGCGCAACGCTTTTACTAATATTGTGACTTTCTTTCTACAGGTCAACGGCAATTCGTTGCTTTGTTGTATTTGTTTGTTGCCTTTTTGCATTTGTGCTTATTTGTTTTGTGAATATTTGTGACTATTGTAAAAATGCCGCGAAAGACTGTGAATAGTGTATCGCGAGGTATTATGAATGAAATCACCGACTTAAACAACGTGACCGATAGTAATTGTGACAATCCTGCGTTCACTGACAATCAGTGCGTTCCAACCATTAATAATGATGTAGACCTTAATGATGAACAAACGAACTCGATTGTATCTTGTGTTGATTTGACGACAATTGATGACGCGGGGCGCACTATTGTAATGAGCGCTGCCCAGCTTATCACAACCGGTTTACTAAATTCACGTGACGAGCAGACAAATTTGTCTAATGAAAATGGACAGTGTTCTGAAAGTACGACGGATCCATTTAATTCAGAAATAATGACCGACAGTGTACATTCGACTGACAAACCTTTTTGTAAATCTCAAAATAACCAAATGGTTACAGAAAGCGAAACAATTCCAGATCCACCATTAAACAGCATAGAGAATAGAAATGCTGACTTTGAGTCGAATCCAATTATGGCATTGTTGCTACAAATGAGTAAACAACTTAATGAAAATAGGGAAGATTCCAAACAACAGAGTGAAGATCTTAAACAACTTAGTGAACAGGTCAAACAACAGAACGAAAAACAAGACAAGCTAAATGAAAAATTAGACAACAGTTCCAGACAGTTAAATGAAAAATTAGACAACAGTTCCAGACAGCTTAGTGAACAAATTAGAGCCGTTGCCGCGCAGTGCCATGACACTAAGGAACAGTTGCGCGAGGAAATTGAGGCTTGTTCAAGAAAAAGTAGCGAAGAAATTAGGCCTGTTGCTCAGGAATTAAGGGAAATGCAAACAGCTACAACAGAAACACTTAGAGCGGAAATTAGTACAGTCGCTAAACAATGCTCTGAAAGAGCTACACAATTACGCGACGAGTTTAAAGCAATGACAGCAGAACTTTCGCGCACAATGGATGAAAAGATTGACGCGAAATTCGAACAACAAAACACTCAAATTAACGAACGTCTTAGTCTTCACATACAAAACAGTGATACGCGTTTCCGCAAATTTATTCAGGATCAAAATAAAGTCAAACGTCAAGTCATGGAAACAATCACTGCTCAGAGACAAGAAGACAAACGTAAAATGTTTGTGAAGGCAAAAACGTATGTAGACAATAATATTGCCACAGTGTCCGACGAAATTAATACCATCAAACAGTCGAACACAGAATTACGTGACGAAATTTCGGATCTTAAATCGAAAACAGACACATACACAACCGATTTTCAAGCAGTGACCGACAGACTCGAACAATTAGAACTAACACAGGATTCAGATGTCGTCAAAGTTGACGTTAAAAAACTGAACGAAACTACACGTAAATTGCAAAAACAGATTAATGCGTCAGACACTAAAACCGATGATCAGGTAAAAATATTGACTGAAAAATGTGATGAATTGGCCAGTCGTATTGACGTTATAGAAAGTGGTAATGACAACAAATCAGACGATACTTCACCGGTTTCATTCAGTCAAACACCGGAATTCCAAAATCTACAACAGACAATTAATGAGATCGATTCAGCTAATAACTCTTTACGGAGAAATTTGTCAAGTTTACAGCAAGAGGTAACAGAGATAAAAAATATTACAGTTAATAACACATCACAGCAGACGCCACTTTGCGAACATCTGTCAGACTCGCGCAACGCGTTTAATGTGAGTAATTTACAGAGACTACACGACTTAAAATCTGAAAAGCTACGCAACTTGAAATCCGAAATGACACAGACGAACAGATTCACACACAAACCTGAACGTGTTATCAAATTCAGTGACGAGAACATTGATTATAAGCAATTTGCATTTGTAAGAAAATGTAAGGAATTTAATAATGGCAGAACACAGATACACGATTTGCGCTGTATATGACAATTTATTTTTGTACTTTCACCGCTATTACCTGTAATGGAGAAACTAGCTTTGAACCTGAGGCGATAATTTGCTATTGTATTTTCATCAGCATTACCTATTATGCAGAAACTGGAATTAGCAAGAATACAGCGATTTACTTTTGGAATTTTACCGCTATTGCTTTCAAAGCAAAAGCTAAAATTTATTTGCAGTGCGTAAATGACCTCAGGGGATTCATTACGCTTTAATGAATATGTGCCGTAGCGTGCATAGGGCCCCGAGCTGTAGTAGTGCTGTTTCATCTTTAGTTTTCTGCACTGCTGCCTTCTCTTCTACTATCCTTTATATCTATCAAAACTGCTCTTTAACTATTGCTCTATCTAGGATTAAGAATATGTAATGAAAACCCGATATGACAAATCTTTTACCGAATGTGACAATTTTCAGTAGGCACTCCCGTAATGACAACTACCGCCGTAATTTTAATTACAGATTAAATCGTAATCATCAGTATGTATAAAATTTTGAGCAGTCGGAACCACATTTTTGTAACAATAGATGTTTTTCACCACAACAGTATGAAAGTCAACCGCTTAGCATACCTAACCAACAATGCAGTCTACAAGGTCAACCAATCTTTAATGTTTCGCCGCATGCACGTATAGTCCCTGATACAACAAATAGTAACGCACGGCAGCAAGGAAATAACTACGTACAGAAAACTCAGTATTTCAATTCCTATCGTAATGCACCGTATAGGAATGACTATTACGACAGACGTAAAAATAATGAGCACAATTATCAGCGTACATTTAATAACAGTCTATCTTATCAGCAGCAAGAACATTAGCAACAACAAATAATCATGAATGAACCAGGCAACAGGTGTCATCTATAGCGTAACACGTCAGTAAGAAATAACAGAGCAGTTCAAATAGTCGAAATGCCACAGCATCCTCCCGTAAATAATAGCACGTACGACAGAATTTGACCAGACACAGTACAGGTTGCATATTCCAGTAACGTAAGCAATAATTTAGACACGCAGAATCTAGTTCACGAAAATGTTATTAATTTTGACGCCATCCGACACACGTTTGCATTAAAGACAGAATCACGACGTACGCAGACGACATTCTCATTGCAAAAACTAACTGGTCTGAACACAATGTGATTTTAAAACAACTGTTGCAAACTTTCCATGCACAAGGACTCACAGTTAACCTCAGTAAATCGCACTTTGGCAAAACTTCTATAAAATTTCTTGGACACGTAATTTCAGCAGAAGGCATTGCGCCTGATTCGGAAAAACTTCAAGCTCTACGTGACATTACTATTCCTACAACAAAGAAGCAATTACGCAGTTTTTTGGGCTTAATTAACTTTTTTCGTAAATTTATTCACCACTCCGCTTTAGACACGCCTAGATTATGCCAATTAACAGGTAAAAACAGTATTTGGTCTTGGGATAAGCAAGCACATTCTGAATTCATGAACCTGAAACATGCTTTGTTGAATGCACCACTTTTATCGCACCCAGATCTTACCAGAAATTTTTCCATTGCCACCGACAGTTCCAACACCGCTTTAGGCGTACATATTTTCCAGGAAATTGAAGAAGATGGTTCTACAGTAATTAAAAACATCGCATTTGCAAGTCGCATTCTGTCACCTGCTGAGCGAAATTATTCTGTTACAGAACTTGAAACATTATGTGTTGTATGGGCTTTTACGAGATTTAGACACTTTCTTTATGGCAGACATACCACCGTTTACACAGACCACAGAGCGATACAATTTTTACTTTCGGCTAAATTCACTCACGACAGATTAAGCAGATGGAAACTTTATTTACAGGAATTTAACTTTACAATAGTTCACATTCCCGGCACACAAAATGTTATAGCAGACGCACTATCGCGTTCTCTGAGAAAAAATCAGCAAGACGTAGCAACCAACTTCTGCAAAGCAAATTTCAGTGTCATGTACATTCAACAAGTAGCATTTGAAAATTTTATTTCGTCGTCATTACAGGACATAGCACAAGTACAAAATAAAGACAACGTGTGGAAAGAAATTAAACACCTTTGGCAAGATAGGAATAATGTTACGATTAGAAACCATTACACTGTACACAATGACATTCAGTTTCGCCGCTCTCATCCTGACAGCAACAACTGGTTATTATGCATTCCTGACGAACTGGTTAACAAATTAATCTGGTACACTCATTTAAGTTAAGCACAATACGTAGCACGAAAATGTTTTCTTATACTGAGACAGAACTGTTATTTTACCAACATGGAGAAACGTATACGACGAGTTTTAGCGTCTTGTAAAATTTGCCAGAAAGCTAAGTCAGACACCAGTTCACATATTCCTCCATTATATCCCATTATACCTGTTAAATTAAGACACATGGCCGCTGTAGACATTTTTGGTCCTATTCCGAGAACTAACAGAGGTTTTTGCTACATATTTGTCGCTGTTGAGCTCACTTCAAAATTTGTTACCTTCACTCCGTTACGCAAAGCTACTGCTAAAACTGTTTCGAAAGCATTTGTAAAACATTTTCTATTTCATGTAGGGCATGTGATGAAAGTAATTTCTGACAATGGATCACAATTTCGTTCTGCTACATGGACACGTATGTTACGAGCTAGAAACATTTCTCCGATTTATATATCCAAGTACCATGCTTCTTCGAACCCCTGTGAACGATTAATGAAAGAAATTGGTAAACTGTGTAGAATATACTGCCACAAAAGACATATTGATTGGGATACACACATACCCTCATTCCAAAATGTAATTAATTCCATTCCAAATGAATCCACTATGCTATCTCCGTCTGTTATACTGAAAAACATTGAACCACCAAACAAAATTAAAGAATTAGTAAACTTCCCTACCTGTCGTCGACTAAGACACCACGAAATAATTGACATTGCGCTGAACAACATCAAACGTGCCGCAGAACGCCGGAGAAGACAGCAAAAACAGGTTTGTACACGCCGCGACTTTCACGTTGGACAGAAGATATTAGTGCGTACACACTATTTATCCAGCAGAATAAAAGGTAAGTGCAGTAAATTTGAACTTCTATACGCAGGACCATATCGGATTCGCAGCATTCCTCATCCCAATGTGGTACACGTCGAAACTTTGAGAACCAGAAAATCGAAAGGCAACCATCATTGGTCAAATATTAAACCCTTTATTGAATGAAGACACTTTATAATTCAACACACTATGATGCCATTTACTAATCTTTATGACCACTTATGCAATTATATTCACATGACTAATTACTGATGATTATCGTATTTTTTCTTGGCAAGTGCCCGGCAAGGTAAGGTTAGCAGGTCGCTCTTCTTGTCGTTACACATCAGACCGTGTACATTTTCCATTTTTTTTGTGTGTATGATTGTATTCCAGTTTTGTTTGTATACATTATGAAATAGTTAAGATATAACACACACCAGTTGACTTTGACATTTTGTTGCCCTATGACATCTCAAGATCGTGACTGTTTTACATTTTTCTTTTTGCTGCTGCATTGTGATATTCTCTGTACATTTTGCCTTTGAACACTGTCTATGCTTTTGACATATTACGTTTTCTGTCATGTTATGCTGTATGCTTAATTGTGTCACCATTAACCAGTCATTATTTAATGGGTATATGATTTAAATGCAAGGCATTAATCTTTGTTCATCAATTTCAGAAAGAAATGATGCGTGTAAGAAATAAATTCAACAGAAATGGGA
This sequence comes from Schistocerca serialis cubense, assembly GCF_023864345.2. NCBI lineage: Eukaryota > Metazoa > Arthropoda > Insecta > Orthoptera > Acrididae > Schistocerca > Schistocerca serialis. The sequence goes on from NC_064639.1 coordinate 696,099,455, forward strand.
ATTTCACCTATGGAATAAACGAAAGAAGATGCAATAACTTTATGAGGAAGAGTAAATGGATCAGGATTAACAAGCATTAACAAGAATATACTATACTCATCGTAGAATAGCAGTCTTAACTAAATTTTTCTTTCAGAATACAAGGTGATTGATGCAGGCTGTCAGACAGAACTACACATCTTAGTTTTAGTGATGAAATATGCTAGAGATAAGGAATAGTTGTGTAATGAGTAATGAAGTGATTTTTTGCAGATGATAATGAATGCTGATGAATAATGATGAAGAATATGCTACTATGAATAATGAAGTTTTTCTTTACAGGTGATGATGATAATGGAGTTTTGATGATTTGGATAATGGAGTTTTCTTTGCAGATGAGGATAATGTTGAAGTTATATTTAGGCTATGTAGTTATTTAAGTATTTGTTGCAGTTCGTTTTGACAGCAGGTGTTATATTGCACAGTATAATGACTGAAGGTTTTGGAAAGGACAGCTATGGAACACATTTTTTATACACATTTCACTACCTGTTAATTCGAAGTTCACTACTTTTCAGCATAAAATGCATTTCTCTTTTCAGCTTAATAATCCATTTTTATATTTTTTGCAGGAGAAATTATTTATGAGATTAATGTGCTATAAGCATTTGTTCATTAAATCTATGAATGTGATTACATATACTCTACTTGTTTCATAATCTTGCCACAGTTGACTTATGATGGATGACGTTACACATTTTCATTTATACCAACAAACCAGAAACAAATTTTTTTCTTCTTACTTTCCCTTATAATTACCCAAAGCAATGCATTGCTAGCACAAAAACAAAATGTATTACCAGTCCCAAATAATGTTACTAGTTTAAGAGAATTCTGAATAATACTGATCAGCTCTGAATAGTATGTCACTTCAGTAATGACTTCTTAATGATACAAAAAAAAATAAAAAAATAATAATGCTTTGTAACTGGCTAATAACTGCCACTGTTTATTGTAATGAGACTACTTATAATGCCCATGATTGTTAATGCTGTGACTGTAATTAACTGATTTTTAATAATGACTTCTTAATGATCTGAATAATACTGAATGATGAACAATGTTTTATACTATTCAATACTAACTGGCCACTGAGTGCCAATAATTAATGTCACTAAAAGAATTATGTTATTAATTATGCCATTAATTAGCTCCTGTTTTCAATGATGATTTTTCATGTTTTGGTACCTGGCCAATGAGTGCCAATAATTTGTATAACTCAATGTATTATGTTAATGCTAGGCCAATAATTGACTCTTTTTTTTTTCTTCAATGAAGACTTCTGATGAACATTATTCTGTCATACTAAATATGCTTTGTAACTGGCCAAGGACTGCCAATGTTTATTGTAATACGATTACCCATGATGCCAATAATTTAATTTTATGAACATTATTCTGTAATACTACATACTTGGTACAGAAATGTTCAATAACTGGGCTATGAATGCCGCAAACTACTACTGTAATTCTCAATGAAGCTTATTATGTGACTTAATGTCCTTCACCTTATGAGCTAACTACCCCTGGTTACTGCAATTTCCATTTGTCCTGTCCATCCTCATGATCATGGAGCACTATATTTGGTTTTTGCACCAATTCTACGTTGGTGTGCCTTGTAAGGGCGTGGTGTTGACACGACATGCTGTCCACCACCGTGAGCGATGGAGACGTTATTATGGTCCCACTGTTTGGTGTACCTAATGTACTGCCAAAATGAAAACATGGAATATTACTACGACAGTTCAGTGTCTTGGCTACGCTGATAAATTCTGATGGGAAAAGAACTTAAAATTGTGTCACTTGGTGTTGTACTTCTGTGGAAAGATATGGACTTTCAGAGCAGCTATGTGCAATCTAAAGTGCTACAACCATGATGCAATCCTTCCCTTTCCTATCCTAATTCTTGTCACATAGTGAAGATCATTTTTTGCTAACATCATTTATGTTCATGTGCTATAAATTTTTTTTTTCGATTTGCTGAACTCCAGTGCGAGTACACTTATGTCACTTGTCGACATGACTTTTTGCCATTATGTTTATTTGTTGTGAAAATGCTAAAGACATTTTTTCGATTTGTTCTGAAGTACAGTATATGTGCACTCTTGTCTTTTATATTGTATATACATTTTTATTTTGATGATATGTTCTGAACTACAGTGCATGTGCACTTATGTTATGTGTTAATATGTTTTCTACTGAACTTCAGTGCCTGTGCACTTTTCTCATTTTTAAATATGGTTTGTACTCATTCTGTATGTTCAATACTTCAGTGCGTATGCACTTATGTCATTTGTTACTCATTGTATATACATTTCGTCATTTGCTGATATGTTCTCAACTGCAGTGCATGTGCACTCATGTCACTTGTCAACATGATTTTTTGCCATTCTGTTTATTTGTTCTGAAAATGCTAAGGAATTTTTTCAGTGCGTGTGCACTTTGTTATCTGTCAAATAATTTGTATATACATTTTTCTGATCTGCGAATATGTTTTGTACTCACATTTTGTCTTTGTCTGAAATGTATTGTACTCGGTGCATGTGCACAACATTTGATTCATGTACTACATCAAAATATTCTGTAAATTGTAGAAGTTGATTAATTAAAGAAAAAATTTTGCCGCGCTTGGCAAGTCCAAATGACTCACCATCGCTGCCAAATTTTTCCCCCCCCAGAGGAGGGTTATGAAACACGTATTTTGTGTGGCGGCGATGGCGAGGCATTGCAGAGTCTCTGACCAGAGAGCCATTTATCGTGGCTAGTCTGCGCTTGACCGCGCGAGTGTTGCGAGCGGTACTCTGTCAGTAGTAGTCGTGCAGTACAGTTGCGAGCAGTAGTCGGTGGGCAGTCTGTGAGCAGTGCAGTCTGTCGGTAGTAGCAGCCCAGTGCAGTTGTGTGTGAGGAGTCGGCGGGCGTCGACATGGCACTCTGGTCAAGATTCAGGATGAGGTATATTATTTTTAAATGCGCTCAGCTAATAATGTAAATTAACTGTAACTAATTTGTGCAACAATCGCCCCAATAATAATTTTGATTTCAAAGCAATATTTTTAACAAAAGAACTATTTAATTGAACGAACTATTTCCTTCCATTTCCTTTAAAGAAAAGTTTCAGTTAAATTAAAAAAAAAAAAAAATATTACTTGCGATGCAGTCCCTCCAAGCCGTGGCCAACAATAAGAGCAGAAATTTGACATGCAGTTTCAATGAGGTAAGAAATTAATTATGATTTTTTGCACAGGGCCAAAGACAGATATTTTGGTTTAATTGAGTTTACATTGTCACTGAAGTCACATTAGCATTGAATTGTTTTTCATTATTTTCGTGAGAGCTTACACCTTGGATCAGATTGCTAATTTTTGTTTAATTGTCATTGTCATTGAATTTATTTGCTGGGAGGTTACGTTAGGTTGTATTCTTGTTAACATTCAACTATTGTGTTTCAAAATTTCGGTGGGGAGGTTACAGCTTTTTGAATTGTTTTTTCGCTTGACGCTCAGAGGTACAAAATATTCCTAACTACCTGTCCGCAATATGTGTATACTTCGTTTCTTTAATCTTTGTCTCGCCTTAGTTAGACCATTAACAGCTGACAATACGGTCGCATTGTGTGCACCGATATACACAGTGTTTTGTGACATATTTTGACAGTCGCAAACTCACTGATCAGAACCTATATGGTACTTCCCGTTGACCTAGACTCATGAAATTTCGCATGAAACAACGTTTCACGGTACAAGCAAGGGGAAGAAACTGGGATATTTAATCTGTTATCATATTACAGGAAAAACTTTTTTGTCATTTATCATACTGTTTCTCTGTCCGTCCGTCTGTTTAAAACATCTTTTTCTCAAGAACGGGTAAACTCATCACACTTTGAAATTTATGCCACATACTAAGGTCTATGGCCCCTGTCGATATAATAAATGTTAAGGTCTATGGTCCCTTGTCGATATAATAATTGTTATTGTTGTGGTTGGCAGGAGAGCCAACACCGTGTTACTAGAGGAGGCCGAAAGGCACGCGTTTTAGCTCACGTAGGCTGGCGTGAGGTCTGGAACAGGACAAGGAAATTAGAATTTAGAAAAACGGACACAGCTGGTGGAATACTTAACTTTAATCCATTAATGATGAACGTCGCTCTTAATGTGAAACGTCCCCTTTGAACAATTATACATGACTGTGCTTAAACTGACACACAATATTTTGTTAGCGCAACGCAATCTGACTTTCAAAATTCCCTACAAAAGAATGGCCCTGACTAACATTAAACTATACCTTTCACAAATCACTTACCTCACAAAAATCTTCGCTGCTCAAGCTACTGCAATACAGCAAGCGCCACTACTGCCACCTAAATAAAAGATTCAAACTATGGAAGGCACTAACTACTGGTAGGGATAGTTAGCAAATGAAAGATATTAATAGAGAACAAACAATGTATTTACCTTGATATCATCATATATAAATATAGCAGTTCATGACAAATTTCAAAACCCCGCCATCTCTCTCCCCACATCCACCACTGCTGGCGGCTCACCTCCAACTGCCCAACACTACGCGCTGTTCACATCCAGCTGCCGCTGCCCAACACTACAATGGCGAGTATTACAACAATGCAAAGCAGCCACAGACTGCACACAGCACAGCCAGTGATTTTCATACAGAGGTGGCGTTACCAATAAAAAAACCTAAACAGCCTACTTACATATACCCCATGCTCCCCACAAAAAATTTTACAAATTGGTTTGGGCAGTGGGCAATACAGATTTAAAAAAATTTTCATAATTACAATAACAAGGAAATCAAATGCACACACTTATTGATACAATGTTGGTCAAAAGCTCAAATTTTCTCACAGTCCATAAAGACAGTCCTGATCGTTCATCAAGGTAAAATAGTAGTGTTTTTCTCAAAGTCTGAGCAGTAAAAGAAAATGCACACAGAAGTAGTGGATTTCCATGCTGTCTTGAAGAAGTAGTGTTGTCCTTCCAATGGAAAGACAGTGCTGACTCTTGACATGCTGACAGGTAATGGGCCACAACAGAGCAAACCCACAGCAGAGTCAATCGAAGTTTTGAAGAGTATTGGTAGGTCATCACAGAGCATACCCACTGTAGTCCTGGTAGAGATTACGGTATTGGTGGGCGATCAAAGATGCAGACCCACTGTAGTCCTTGTAGAGATGGCTAGCAGCCATCCATTGTGACTGTGCAGGTGCACAATCACCATAGAAGATTCTTGCGGAGAATATAGCAAGTCCATAAACCACCACTTGTGCACTCACAAAGTTTTTTTTTAATTGTCCTTAGAACCAGCAATGCTGTTATCCAGTCCCTTGCTGAATTAGTAACACACGTGCAAACACTAACAGTCCCTACTTCTCACATATTGTCCATATACTATGACCAACAGAAACGTGTGCAGTGAAATGTAACTTACAAGTTAATAATAAGATGAACTGGTGTCAATTACAATTTTATAACATGAGAATACAATTACAAAGGTACAAAATACATCATTAAAGAACATAACAATACAGATAACATTTGTAGTAAAACAGGCGTTACAAAGGAATAGAAATAGACATATACATCAGTGTTACAGGAATTATGACATGAGTACATACATAAAAGATCAGAATAACTTTCGAAACATCAACTTCACACATGAGCATTAACACAAAACAGAATAAATAATGTCTAAACATCTTTACAAAGTAAATAACACATTATTAATGCCAATTGTATTTGAGGATAACAGTATTCCTCATCATAGTGAATGTAACTTAGTATTAGAAGAGAAAAAAGTTCTATGAAACAGTACACAGAGACAGGAAGAAAACAAATACACAAGGGTACACAAACATATACTGGGATAACACAAAAGGGAAAGGACAGGGTTTGTTTTACTGCAGTATTTTGCATGGAGATCTCCCTTTGTTCATCATTATTCCCAAAAAGTCCTATCTAAGCCTGCTTTCTGTATTCTGTTCATATTTCTTTCAAAATAATTATTTCTGATTGTACAATACTCATTTGGGCCCAAATCTTTTTCATATAACTTCACAATGCATTCTTTACCTATTCTCCATAGTCAGTTTCTTATATAGTCTACCCCCTCTTAAGCTAACTTAAATCTACTGAGCTCAGATGCTAAACTAAGGGACGAGGCAATGCAGCAGCACATAAAACACTTAATATAAACAGCAATGAAAAAAAATGGAAATTGTCAAAGCAAGCAGCAATATTACAACTAATATAAGGCAATGTGCAGCAAACAATAAAAATAAATCATTAGTAAAACTGGCTTAACAGAATAATACAAAGTCAATTTCAGTAACACTATGCCTGGCAAACAGCAGATATCTAAACATGACATAGCTCAAGCAGAAAAAATAGTACACTAAAGATAACAATGCAGATAAGGGAAATGTATAATCACATCTTAATGTCTAAGTAATTAAAGTGGTGCACCACAACAACTTATTGTAAAAGAAATATTACCATGTACTTGAAAAGAATATTATGTATGCAGTTACTGTTACTAGTCCCTTCTTATTGTTCTTTCCTTTCCAAGTGCTCCTTTTTTGAAGAATGTGGATCACAAAATTATTATTTAATAGATCTGTTGACAGAAAGTGTTCACATTAGCAAATGCATTTAATTTTATTTTATGAAACCAATGCTGCAACACAGCTGGAAAACAGATGTCAAATGAAATAAGCAATTATGCAAACCAAAGCATAAAAACATCATTCAATACCTATGTGGCATTTCGTAAGTCAGTAGCTCTCAACTCTCGTAGAAAGACACTTGTCATTATCAGGTTTGCAGATGTAAGAATATTTCTCGTCATTTCATTAGGCATTTCAGTAAATATCATAAATTACGAGCTCCACAGTATGCTTTCAACAAGGAAATGTCAATAGCGAGGATAATGGCCTCCCCTTTTTTTTCTACCTGTGCCGCTGAAAGGCTAATGGCTTTTTTTCGGGCGGCTGTCGCCCAGGTGGGTGCCCGCGACGCATTACGTGCAGGTGGTCACTTAACTTTCTTACGGAAATATTTACGACAGCAGTTTCCGCTACAGTGACAGTCTCACATAAAAATATTTCACAGGTCAACAATTAGCGTTGCAAATCTGTAGAAAGAAAATCTTATAAATATAAGTGTCCAAATAAAATATTCGTCAGCATTGTGATACAGTCACGCATTTACGCACATTTCATAACTCTTAAAGTACGATTCTTGGTTTCCAACATACTTCTTATTCCTCATATACGGTAGCATCATCTTATTGATCATAAACATATCTCAACAGCATAGTACACATCGTCGTCATAATAATAACATCATAACACCTCAGTCAAATCTCAAAAACGTCGTAGCTTTCTGCAATAATTTCAAAACCTAAAAAAAATTCTCTGCTCATTTCAATAGTGTCATCTACCTCAAACGTACTTTAAAAATCATGACCCCATACCAAATGCGACATTCACAGCTCTCATAGTATCACAATGGTTCCAAAAAAATATGAGCAATTCAGAAAGTACAGACAAAATACAATTTCATAAGTGTGAAGTTATCCAACTGTGTAATTGCGTAAACATCTGTCACTGATGTAATAAAAAAATGTTTATCTCTCAGTTAAATGATCAGATAGCCCTCACATCCACCACTGCTGGCGGCTCACCTCCAACTGCCCAACGCTACGCGCTGTTCACATCCAGCTGCCGCTGCCCAACACTACAATGGCGAGTATTACAACAATGCAAAGCAGCCACAGACTGCACACAGCACAGCCAGTGATTTTCATACAGAGGTGGCGTTACCAATAAAAAAACCTAAACAGCCTACTTACAAATGGTACATGATTCACAATATCAATAGTAACTGAATATGGCGCCTTGCTAGGTTGTATCAAATGACGTAGCTGAAGGCTATGCTAAACTATCGTCTCGGCAAATGAGAGCATATTTTGTCAGTGAACCATCGCTAGCAAAGTCGGTTGTACAACTGGGGCGAGTGCTAGGAAGTCTCTCTAGACCTGCCGTGTGGTGGCGCTCGGTCTGCAATCACTGATAGAGGCGACACGCCGGTCCGACGTATACTACCGGACCGCGGCCGGTTTAAAGGCTACCATCTAGCAAGTGTGGTGTCTGGCGGTGACACCACAGTTATCTTCAAAGACAATGTAATCAAAAGAGACCGTGATTTATGTGACATATATTTTGATACTCGCTTTCGCACTCATTAAAACCTTCCCCCTAACGAAAAATTATGAAATTTGGCAAGAAAGCAAAGTTTTAAAGTACAAATAAAGGAAATATCAGGAAATTGTTAATTTTTAAAGAAAACACTTAGAAAAATATTTCGTTTGTCATTTGCTATCCGCCTTCAGACTAAATTAAAAAAAATTCAAAAGTCTTGGAATCACTGGGGTCGACATCTTCCCAGTATTGATATCAATAACAGACAAAAATCGCCGATATTCTCGATTTCCGAAATGGATGAACTGTCTATATACGTAATTAAGTTTGTGCGCAACCTTCAGTGCGTGAGTCCTGCTCGCACCTGGCCAATTTTTAGTGACTGTCATGACTATTCCGATAAAGAGAAGACCATTCCGGATGTTGAAGGGTTGATGATTGCCAGTTGTCATGATTTCTCAATTTTATCGTTCCATTGCAGTCTTTTCTTTTCAGTGGCTGTTTTCGGGACGCTACGATATTTGGTTGGAAACATCCGGCGCTTTCTACTAGATCATAAATATACTGTAAACAGCAAGGGTCATATCACACTTCCCTGTGGTACTCCAGATACTGCCTTTACATCTGTCGATTTTATTCCGTTAAGAGCGACTTGTGGAGTTCTATCTGAAAGAAAGTCTTGAATCCAATCGCAACAATTGCAAGTGTGCTCCGATACTCTGTAAGCTCGAATTTTTCTCATTAAACGGCAATGCGGGACGGTGCCAAATGCCTTACTGCCATCAAGGAACTCGGCATCAACCTGAGCACCGTTGTCCACTGCGCTGTGGATCTCATGGAGGAACAGAGCGAGTTGAGTTTCGCAGGATCTCTGTTTGCGAAATCCATGTTGATTTTTATACAGGAGATGTTCGTTTTCCAAGTACGTCATAATTCTTGAGCATAAAACATGTTCCATAATTCTACAACAGACTGACGTCAACGATTAGGTCTATAATTGTGTGGATCTGTCTGACGGCCTTTGTTAAAAAAGGGAATGACCTGCGCCTTTTTCCAGACGTCAGGTACCTTTCGTTGCCAAGGGATCTACGACAAATTACTTCTAGAAGGGGAGCAAGCTCTTTCGCATCATATTTATAGAAGCTTATAGGCTTCTCATCTGGTCCTGACGCCTTTCCACTATTAAGCGATTGTAGCTGCTTTTCAGTTCCACGATCGGTTATCTCAATATCTGCCATTTCGACGTTCGAACGACGATTGAAAGGAGGGACAGTGTTATGATCTTCCGCGGTGAAACAACTTCGGAAGGCAGAATTCAGTATTTCGGCCTTCTCTCTGTTATCTTCCGTTTCAGTGGCGGTGTGGTCGCTGAGAGAATGAATAAATGATTTTGACCCACTTACTGATTTTACATATGACCAAAGTCTCTTAGGGTTTATATTCAGGTCGGTTGACAACGTCTTACTTTCAAAATCACTGAACGCTTCTCTCATTGCTCTTGTTGTTCAGCTTTGGTTTGTCAGCTCGGATTTTACATTTCTTGAATCTCAGATGAAGTGCTCATTGTTTAAGTAGCGCTTTCGTAACACAGCTGTTAAACGATGGTGGATCTTTCTCATCCCTTAAAACCTTACTCGGAACATCTTTGTCAAGGGCATATTGAACGATGCCTTTGAATTTTTTCTATTTGTTCTCCACATATTCGTCCTCATCACCGAATATTTGATGCTGACTTCTGAGATATTCTGAAATTTGTATCCCGTCACCCTTTCTGAGCAAATATATCTTACTACCATTCTTGATATTCCTTGTAGGGCCCGTCGTCATAGATGCTGTCACTGCCTTGTGATCACTGATACCTTCCTCTGCGTTAACTGATTCGATAAGTTCAGGTCTGCTTGTTGCCAGGAGGTCTAAGACGTTACTCTCACGAGTTGGCTCTCTGACTATCTGCTGAAGGTAATTATCGGACAATACATCCAGAACAGTCCACAAGAATCCCTGTCTCTGGTACCAGTTTTGATGGCAAAACACTCCCAATCTACTCGTATATCTGGCAAGATGAAGTCACCCCCTATTGTAACGGCATGATCAGGAAAATTAATAATGATATTCTGCAAGTCCTGTCTGAAGCGCTCTACAGCTACAGATCCTGATCCAGGTGGTCTATAAAAGCATACGATCACCATTTTTGACCGTTCTTTGATACTCAGTTTCACCTAGATTAATTCACATTCGGAATCTGTGATAACCTCGCTAGATTTTATCGAATATTTAACTGCAGTAAACACGCCGCCACCATTGGTGACTCACCTACCTTTACGATAAACATTCCAATCTGAACATAGGATTTTGTTATTATTGACGTCTGGTTTCAACGAGCTTTCTCTTCCCAATACTATCTGTGAATTATAACCTTCAGTAAGCGATACTAATTCTGGGACCTTTCCTTGGATGCTCCTGCAGTTTACAAAAATCATATTAATGTTTTCTATCTCTGATCTGCGAGGACCAAAATTCTATGAGGTCACTGTGGCTGATTTAACAGGCAAATCGTGTTTGCTCCCAAGGAAGGGGTCCTCTATCCTAAAAAAGCCCCATGTGCACGCCACACATAATACGCTACCCTAGTAGCCGCTTCCTGCGTGTAGTGCTCGCCTGACCTATTAAGGGGAACCCTACAATTCTGCACCCGATAGCGGAGGTCGAGAGTCGTTTGAGTCTCTGGTTTAGATCTTTCACTCTGCTCCAAAGCAGAGGATCGCGATCTACCCTGGGTACGATGCTGCAAGTAGACAGCTTAGCCTGCACCACGCGTGTGTTGCTAGTTGCCTTCATCAAATAAGCTAGCCGCCGAAAGGGACCGAAGAAGGCCTCAGAACCCAAGCGGTAGGCGTCATTCGAGCCGACATGTGCCACTACATGCAGCCGGTTGCTCCCAGTGCGCTCAATACCCGTTGGCAGGGCCCACTCCACATCACGAATGAGAACTTCCGGCAAACATACTGAATGCACACTGGAATTCTTTCCCGCCTTGCCTGCTATCTCCCCGAAGGGTTCCATCACCCGCCTAATATTGGAGCTCCCAATGACGAGCATACCCACCCTCTGTATTTGTCCGCAATGGGCAGGAAAATCGACCTCTGGCCCAACAGGAGAGGCATCCCGTGCTGGATTAAAGTTATCATCAACACTGGGTAGGATCTCGTACCTGTTGCTGAGACGTAGGGAGCCAGCCGCAAGGTCTGCTACCTCTTTCGCCTTCCGCCCAGTGACACGTGAACCCACCACTGCCTGCCACCCACTGTGGTGTGAGGACAGACCGGTCAGATGCTGCGTATCGGAAGCCGCAGCGACATCCGGGTCACCACGGGATTCTAGTGGCATCAAAGGTGTCGCAGGTCTCGCCTCTGGCGCTCCGACGCCACCGGAACTTAGCATTAGCTAGAAGTTTGTCGACGGTAGTCAACGCAGCTTCCAGCTGTTTACGGGCAGCAGCCAAATCTCCTTGTGTCCGCTCACAACAAGCACAGTCTCTAGCCAAACATATTGTGTGTAAAATAGATATAATGTCTCAAATGGCGCTGCTGAGTCTGAAATGTGTACAAAAAGTAACAAAGGAGAATAAAGTCACACTAAAAATTGCTGTGCAGATTTCTCACTATACTCTGAGACCGCAAGCTATTAAACAGAAATAAATTTCTCTACTGCAGTTGATGTATTTACAGATACCTGTTATTAGAAATCCTGTTTACCGAAAAGTTACTGCACGAGATAAATATTCAAACTAGAATGTACTGATTTAAACTGTATGCTGTCTACTAGTACAGAATAAAAACTTGCAATCGTGACAGAGTTTCTGGCGACGGGAAAATTTACTCTAAGAAGCCGCCCCACGCAAGGATATTTACAAGACTTACGCAAAAACAAAAACTACAATTAATTTTCTAACCACTAGGCTACACAGTAAAATACACATGTATAGTTCACCTCCTTGCAGAAGCCGGTTATGGCAGACATGGTTCACAGAGATGACAAAAGTCATGGGATACCTCCTAACACCGTTTCGTACCTCCTTTTCCCCGTCGTAGTGCAGCACCTCGACATGGCATGGACTCAACAAGCCGTTGGAAGTCCGTTGCAAAAATATTGAGACATGCTGCCTCTAAAGCTGTCCGTAACTGCTGAAGTACGAATATTGCCGGTGCGGGATGTTCTGCACGAAGTGATCTCGATTATGTCCCATAAATGTTTGATGGGTGGCCAAATAATTATCTTAAATTGTCCAGAATGTTCTTCAAACCAATCGCGAATAATTGTGACCCACTGACAGAGCGCATTGTCAACCATATATAAAAATTCAATCGTTGTTTTGGAACATGAAGTCCATTAATGGCTGCACATGGTCTTCAAGTAGCCGAACATAACCATTTCCAGTCAATAATCGGTCCTGTTGGATCAGAGGTCCCAGTTCATTCCACGGAAACACAGCTCCCCAACATCAAGGAGCCACCAACAACTTGCACAGTGCCATGTTGACAACCTGGGTCCATGGCTTCGTGAGGTCTGCACCACACCCGAACCCTACCGTCAACTCTCACCAACTAAAATCGGGACTCATCCGACCAGGCCACGGTTTTCCCGTAGTCTAGGGCGCAACCCTTTTGTTCACAGGCTCAGGAGAGGTTCAGCAGTCCATGTCGTGCTGTTGTTAGCAAAGGCACTCGCATCGATCGTCTGTTGCCATAGCCTGTTAACGCCAAATTTTGGCCCCCTGTCCTGACGGATGCGTTCGTCGTGTGTCTCACATTGATTTCTGCGGTTAAAAAAATGTTCAAATGTGTGTGAAGTCTTATGGGACTTAACTGCTAAGGTCATCAGTCCCTAAGCTTACACGCTACTTAACCTAAATTATCCTAAGGACAAACACACACACCCATGCCCGAGGAAGGACTCGAACCTCCACCGGGGCCAGCCGCACAGTCCATGACTGCAGCGCCTGAGACCACTCGGCTAATCCCGCGCGGCTTCTGCGGTTATTTCAGGTAGTGCTTGCTGCCTGTCACTTAGCACTGAAAATTCTACACAAACATCGCTGCTTTCGATCGTTAAGTGAAGGCCGTCGACCACTGCATTATCTTTGCTGAGAAGTAATGCCTGACATTTGGTATTATCGGCACACTCTTGTTACTTTGTATCTCGGAATACTGAAATCCCAAACGATTTTCGAAATGGAGTGTCCCATGCGTCTAGCTCCAGCTACCATTCCGCCTCCAAAGTCTGTTAATACCGTCGAGCGGCCGTAATCACGTCGAAAATCTTTGCACATGAATCACCTGAGTACAAAGGACAGCTCTGCCAAGGGACTGTCCCTTTATACCTTGCGTACACGATACTGCCGCCATTTGTGTAATATATTTATGTCACTATCCTATGACTTTTGTCACCTCAGTATATTCTGCTATAGTTTAGACAACGGCGTAATCCGACACTATGGCTGTATGACGTTGGCAAATCATGGATGCCGATAATCTACTTCTTTATCGACGTCTAAACTTTGATGAGCGACAATAGTCGAAGCCAAAACATCGATGTTTTTTTAACACTGATGTTAAGTGATGAATTTATAGAAATGCGGAAAAAGTTCAACTGGCTCTGAGCACTATGGGACCCAACTTCTGTGGTCATCAGTCCCCTAGAACTTAGAGCTACTTAAACCTAACTAACCTACGGACATCACACACATCCATGCCCGAGGCCGGATTCGAACCTGCGATCGTAGCAGTAGCGCGGTTCCGGACTGAGCGCCTTAACCGCGAGACCACCGCGGCCGGCGCGGAAAAAGTAACATACAAAAACATCTGATTTCATATTTATTAATTAATGAATAAATACAGCCATCATAAACACTAAATATTTCACTACATTTTGTCTACGGACTGTGATAATAACTTTTATGAGCGAAATTTACCCTTCAGCGTATTGCTTTGTTGACAGGAAGCGTATCTACCTTTTGAGAACAGTCTTCCAGAAACTGGCGAAGAGTTTATACGGCTCAGACATTTATGTTCGGTTTTTATGACTTGGTATAGGTAGCACCGACGATGTGATTTTATACTTTTAAATGATCTCGTTTAAGGTCTAGAAAACGATCTTTCAGATAATAACTGAAATGTCATGGCAGATCTGTTTGTGTTACAGTTTTCAAATCAATCTTCTCTTGTGCTATTTCATAATGTCTAATCTGATTTCACTATTTTCCTATATCAACGTGGTGCTCATCCTCAGTGATAGTCGTTCCAACAGCTCCAAACAAACGCTTGATGGTTTTTATTACCTTCAACCTTGATAAAGCACCTTGTAAGTGTATGTTGTTGAATCTAGAATCAAGTAACGTTCATATGGCTAATATGTTTAGTTGCTACTTAACCCTTTTTAATTTATGCTATATTAGGCTGAGCCTACGCAAAAAATTCCAAACTGATTCGTCCAAACTGAATTTTATTCGATCTGATCATGTACCGTCGTAAATGTTTTCAAATATTTTGCATTTGAACTTCGTATATGCACCCGCCAGTCTATTGCATCACTCCTCTAGGTTTGCAACCAATAGCAGCTCGGAACCTGTGTGCTTGTTACGAGCTTGCGCCATAAGCCCATTTCTTTCACGTAGCGGACTGTTGTGTCTAGAGCGTGGACACGGTTTTTAAAAGCTGGCGTTGATTTGTTTCTATTTTTCGCCAGTAGATGGCTACACGCCCAAGTTGAATGACAAGTCATTCAGCAGTTTCCTAACAGATAACGCTACTTCACATCGTCCAGCCCGCTAGCAGCAAGCCAGGCAGTATGACAAACCATTAAAGTCGTAATTTAAGTATTTATTTAAAACACAAAGAACATGAAGACATTCATAATTCATAGAAAATAAACGTGAATGCATTATTGGATGTTTTTGGAAGATGATAGGAAACAGCCTATGCATTTTCACTTGTTCCTCCGATTAAAATTCAGTACAGTAGCCTTATTTATTTAAAACGTTGGTATTTTCACACCGTGTCTGTTGGTTTTCATGTCAACAGTACTAGACATGCTTATGTTGAAACTCAGAACATCAATTTTGTAGTCAAAATGTAGTAAGCAGTGATAGTGATTAATTGATTAGTGAAGTATATTTCGGCGTGACCTGTCACGTATGAGGTGTCTCCGTCAGTTTGTCTTGTCATTATGCTGTCGAAAGAAAAACTCTGAGTTGTCTAGTATTTAAATCATCATCTTGTAACATATGGTATTGCTGACTACCTCAAAAGGCCATGGACCCGTTTGTTTCATCACAAGATTTGCTGAATTTTTTTAACTGAAAACTTTGCAATCTCCTCTAATCTTTCTTTAGAAGATAATCTGCTGATAAAAGAACGAAATCCGATGCCAAGTCTGTCTGCTAAAAAAACCCGTGTGGTAAATTTGTGAGACGTTTCCAAAAACAGTGATGGAATTCAAAACCATGATTAAGTGGCGGCAATGTAAGGAACAAATGTTTTTGTTTTTACGGTGTTTTTTGTGGAACCGGTAATGACGGTTTTGAATGCGTAAGCGGGGAGCAGGCGAAGAGAGTTTTCAGAATTTCCTTTCGAAAACTAAAACGTATGAATGTCCCGTTTCACATACCCAGTAGTTGTCAAATGCAGTCAGCTAGTTACAGTATGAACTGACCATGTTCTTTCAGAAGCAACACGCTTGGAAGCTTTGAAACATAACGAGATTACGGATGTTGTTAAAGAACCAATTTCAAGTGAAGTTAAAATAGTCCTGATATATCAGTACCAGCCGACGAAACAACGGATGTCTCATCTAGGACTCAACTGAGCGTAATTTTTCGTTTTGCAAATAACGAATTAGAAGAAGTACACGACGGATTCGTTTGGGGCCGCGCGGGATTAGCCGAGCGGTCTAGGGCGCTGCAGTCATGGACTTTGCGGCTGGTCCCGGCGGAGGTTCGAGTCCTCCCTCGGGCATGGGTGTGTGTGTTTGTCCTTGGAATAATTTAGGTTAAGTAGTGTATAAGCTTAGGGACTGATGATCTTAGCAGTTACGTCCCATAAGATTTCACACACATTTGAACATTTGATTTGATTCGTTGGGTTTCATGGCGTGTCCAAAGAGCGGAGTGAACAAGGCGTAGCCACTGTTTTGGTGCAAGTGCTGAGCAGTTGGAATATTGATGTATTAGTATATGGATTAGTATCGCAGACATACGGTGGCTGCAATGCAATAACAGGGAAAAATTGTGGTGTCCATTCTATTGTGAAACAAGCATATCTTCGTGCTCTCTTGATCCACTGTTACGCACTCCTCTATGCTTGTAAAAAAATTACGCAAGTAAGAATTTCTGTAGCAGATCTATCAGAATTTTACCCATTTCTTAATCGTTCCAGTAAAAGAAGGAAACTTCAGAGGTAAAGGGAATTTAAACTGACAAGTCCTTGTGAAACATGGTGGAATGCGCTGTACAAACCATTAATACTCACTGTACATGCCTGAAAGCAGCATTTAATGATGTGATAAACAATGAAGGGTGGGATGATAATTTCTTAAATCAAGCAATGGGCTGTATAGTACACTAGATGATGAAACTTTTCTTTTTCTACTGCAGTCGTACAACTGTTTCTATGTTTATATGTTGGCAGCGCTATAGACTACATTAATATCACCGACAGCGCTCTGCGCCCTTGCTAAGAGACTCTGTGGTTAGACGGACTCGCAGTTGTGAGTTAATAGTTAGCATGATGGAGATCGGCAGTGAGCGAGCGGACGGTCTGGACGTGTGTCTGTCATGGAGATTCAGCATTGGTTTGACATGGATTGCAAAATGATGATTGCTGTATTTGCTAATGCTTGGACAATGGAATTACCGATGATTATATAATTTTCGGAACTGGATGTCACTTGATTAAGGTAAAATCTGCTAAATATATTGTTTGCTCTGCAACAAAATCTTTCCTTTGCTAACCACATGCCTATTAGTAGTTAGAACCTACAGTAGTTAGAATCCTTTTATTTAGCTGGTTGTAGTTGCTGCTTGCTGTATTTGCTGTATATCGTTTCATGAAGATTTTCTGTGAGGTGAGTGACTTACAAAATTTATGGGTTATTGTTAGGTTTCTTCGAATTCAGGGCCTTAGTGTTAACTATTTGCAGTCAAATTGCGTTGCGTTTGTATATTGTGGGTAATAAATGCATAAGTTTGAACTGTATTTATCAGTGAAAATTTTGTAGGTCAGTGAAATGATAAAATCAAGCAAAGAGACAGTAATTTCAGTTGCACGCAGCAGCATTCAGTAATGTTCAGTTATTTCAGCAGTTTAAGTAAAAACGTAGAAGCTTCAATCTATTTACAGCAGTGAGAATAAACGTCTATAGTCTCAAGACCTCCTTAAATCCTTATAAACAATGGATTAAAAAACGTCTTATCTGAATGTGTGAAATTACTGTCATGCAATTCCTGTCTTGCAATTCCAGAAACTACCGCGTCTAGCATGAGTACATAAAAACGCGTTAAAACCTACCTTTGCAACACAGTGACAAATAACACACTGTGAAATTTGGCTACAGGCAAGGGAACTGTAAAGTCTTTAACCAAACGATGGCAGTTCATATCTCGTGTTATCGATGTTTACACCCAAAAAAAGGACAGGTGGATAGAATTAATTTATAAAAAGATGTAATGGTGAATTACTATGGGTCACATTTTTATTAATATGTAGCTGTTTAATATTTTTATGCATTTATTTATGACAGTTTCTGTAGTAGTTTCTATCTTAACAGCAAATATGTAACAAAGTTACTTTTGCAGCGTTTCTATTTTGCAAGTTTTGTTTTAAGATTTTTCTTTTTTTCGAAATTCGTAATTCTCAGCCTACCCTACAAAAAATGCCACGTTTCTCCATTGAAAGCGAGATGCTATAATATTCAAAACGCTGCAATATTCTTCGCGAGTAGCCGCTTCTACAGGCCGCAGAATGTCACAGACATCTGGCAGGTCTACAGTACTGTCTTGTCGGTAAAACACGATATATGACTTCTTCTGAATGTTAATTCTACTCTTTTAATAGTGTTTGCTTCAGCATAAGTCTTCACTGCAAGTATTTTGGTAGTATTTATTCCACATTCGTTACAAGTCTTTAACAACGTGCCCGAAATATATTCACCTGTGTGTGATCCTGACACCTCATAGGTATCGAGAATAGTCCTCACCATTTAATCGCCAAGGAAATAGTCAACGGTAATTCCCAGAAAACTTCTACTCCGCATTCTTTTAGTCCACATATCCGTCGTGAATTTTAACTTGTTCACATTCTGAATTTTGCTTTTTGAATTAGTTATGAGCAACTTAAACTTGGTTTTCCAGCACCCTCCGTCTCGATGGCACTTCCCACAAAGATGCAATGACTTTATGAACATTTAAAAAGCCTTCACTTTCTACATTTTGATAGGATTATGCAGTTCTACAAATCATGTACAAAATTGCTTTAGACAAGCGTAAACCTTTCGTTACAGTTTATGATGCATATTCTGAGCTATTTGAAAAACTTGAACTCAGTGTTAGTTGAGGAGAACTTTTAGACGATGAATCTGAAATTTTATCTGGTTCGCTGTTGTGAAAGATATTGTGCCCTTTCTCTCCTCCCCCTTCTACTCCTCATGTTCAGGTTTGGCAAGGAGCAGATGTGTTGCGGCAGCTTCAGGAAATGGTTCATTTAAATGACGGAAACTCAAAGCCGCATTCCACCTAACCATGTGGAAAAAAATTCAGCATATTGTACAGCGGCTTGCAAACTCAGGATTAATTGCAACAAGGGCAAGGGATCGTGGTGCACAACTGATGTGTTGTACACACCACGGGGCATTCCACCATCTACGCCACATATGACACTAACCACAAACGTTAGTGGGTGACAGGTCGATCGGGGAGGTCCAGCAGCATGGCGTCAGTGTTCATCTGGGATTAATCCCTTGCATTTCTGGTATGGAGGCAATTAAAGGCATTGGCGCATTCCACACTCATTGAAAACGTGCAGAAGTTAGACGGAGCGGGTACCCCATGCATGTTACCAAACCCGTGGTCAGTCAGGAGAGCTCGTGTTTCTTTGGTTCAAATCGTTCAAATGGCTCTGAGCACTATGGGACTTAACATCTGTGGTCATCAGTCCCCTAGAACTTAGAACTACTTAAACCTAACTAATCTAAGGACATCACACACATCCATGCCCGAGGCAGGATTCGAACCTGCGACCGTAGCGGTAGCGCGGTTCCAGACTGAAGCGCCTAGAACCGTTGGGCCACTCCGGCCGGCTCGTGTTTCTTTGAGAGGTCTGAAGAGTAGCCACGCTGAACGCTTCATGTAATTGAGCTGACGGTTAACATAGGACCGTATGGCCCGCACCGCAACAAGTATTTGTTTCCAGGAATATTGTTTACTTGTTGTATTTTCCTAGTTTTGAACAGTACTATATAGCGACAGAATACAGGACGCTTTTCTTTAAACACAATACATAACTAACCACGAATGTAACCGAGCGAGGTGGCGCAGTGGTTAGCACACTAGACTCGCATTCGGGAGACCGCGGTTCAGTTCCACGTCCGGCCATCCTGATTTGGGTTTTCCGTGATTTCCCTAAATCGCTTCAGGCAAATGCTGGGATGATTCCTTTTACAGGGCACGGCCGAATTCCTTCTCCACCCTTTCCTAACCCGATGACCTCGCTGTTTGGTCTCTTCTCCGCAAATCAACCCAACCCAACCCAACCCTACCCACTGATTCCTTCAGGATGTCCAAAACTAAGCGATTACAATGTGCGTCATAGTCCTTGCCTGTACCGACCTCGATGTAGCCACGATGGTTAACTTGAATAACACGGAACCGAGTGAGGTGACGCAGTGATTAGCACACTGGACTCTCTTTCGGGAGGACGACGGTTCAAACCCGCGTGCAGCCATCCTGATTTAGGCCGACTTTCTTCCCTATCCCTTCCCAATCCCATGGATCTTCGCTGTTTGGTCCCCTCCCCCCAAATCAACCAATCTTGAATAACGCATGTGCTGTACCTTTGCGTCAGTCGCTCTTAACGTGTCACTAATCATGCTGCCCGCCTAGAAGACACGTGGAGGCGTGACGTAAGAAGACTAAGTATTTCAATTTTACCTCGTCGAGTGGCTACAGTGGGAAATATCGGTCGTTTGCTGTCGCTGCAGATGACTGAACGTCTTTCAGCCCCCGGCGTTCCTTGTTTACTCCCCAACAGGCAAAGATTGATGTTAAGTTTAAGTTTTCAGCAAGTAGGCCGCTGCCGTACCCAGGCGCTGCGGAAGAGATGACGGATGGCAGTTTGTCGTCGCCTGATTCGCCGAAAGAAAGAGCAGCATCATAAACTGTTATCTGTGCATCGTAGAACTCCTTCGTCTATCGAGTTGCGGATCTCATTTGCACGGTCTCGACTATAACCTTTCATAGTTATATAAGAGACAGAGAGCGAGAATAATCAGTCAGACTCACAGTGGATGGTTATGGTATTCTAGATCATTCTGAGAAAAGAAGAAAAAAAACCAGTTTTGCTTATGACTTACTCGATACTTTTCTGCACATTAAACGCTTATGCAAAATGAGAAATTTTGAGACTGAAGTGCACAGCGACATAGAATGTTGGCACTTTTTTTCTACCCTTTTCTTTTCGCTTATCACAAATATAGACTGAAGTTCTTTGGACGTATACTCCTCTTGACGTTGTAACTTCGCTTTCTTTGAATGAGATAAACAATGTTCCGTGGGGTTTCATGTTTCACTCTCTGCTTAGAGTGTTTCTGAATCGGGAATGAGGAGCTAGGGTGGCATTCGTTACCAAATGGCGGTCGAAAACTGCCTGGAATCACGCTCCGCGTAAGCTGGTGTACCATTCCAAAACTTCTCATTTATGCGTTTAGATGTGACTCAGATTTGGTACAACTTAAGATTCCGTCAGGTCATGCATTGGAAGCTACACTGTGCGAAACTTCCAGCGTTGAACTGTAGCACTTGGTATAGAAACATTACTATTTCTCCTTATTTTACATTTCAGTTTTGTGAATGTACTTTTGCTTTTCCAGGCGTTATCTGACGAATTTATCAAATAACTTTCTGCTCTTGATCAGAATAGTTCTTAACTTTATTTTCAAAGAGTTCAGAAATAGTACTCTCTTACTGCAATCCGTTTGTATAAAGTGAAAAAGGCTACATGATTAATATTTGCATAAATTTACTGTCGACGGATTTGCGAATAAATGGCGGAACTCTAGTAAGGAGAACAAATATAACAAATTTCAGTATTTTATTGATGTTTGTCATTTTCTTTAAGTCTTGCTTCTCCCACAAAATATCAGAGAGAAGGAACACAAGGCGCCACTGCAGAATGGTATCACCCATACAGAAACGTCAGCTGCCTGTCTGATGTGTGTCACAGATGACAGTATCATCTGCGTCAACATAGCGACTAGTGCGATGCCTTCTAAACCCTTAGGACCGAAACTGCAGAAATGCTACTGACGGTAGAGGGTCACAAACTCAGTACTCTCAGATAGAGAACCATTACTAAGAAATGAACATTTTAGGCCACACGAGGTCTTCAATTGTCAATGTGTGTGAGACATCAGTTGATAAAGTGATTGCATTTAATAACAACAACAACAAAAAATCCTCCCGTGTCGACAATGGCGGTCAACACCTTGACAAACAATACACGTATCGACGATGGAGTTGACTACTTTTAAAGTTCATGACTTGTTGTAGAACGTTGGAAGTTGATTGTTATGTGCATTTAATGTAAGATACATTACGCTGTGTTACCTAGAAAACAAATAAATTTCTCAGCTGACGTCATATGCAGTAGAAGAATATTACCACCACGGGCAGTGCAACACTGCGCGGCCCTACACTCCGGACAGAAGGTTTCCAGTTAAGCCACGCCTTGTAGTCGTGAGAATCTTCCCCACCCGCTGAAGATGAACAGGTGCATTTTACAAGCGCTGTGCGTCGACTGAAAGCTGAGGGTGCCGCCACGTTCACAAGTACTTTTTTTATTTATTATTTATTGCTTATTTAGCCTGACCAGATCAGAGCCTTAAAGCCCTGACTTGCAGCTGACTAGGAACAATACACACAAAAAATATTACATAACACTCAGAATAAAATAATTTGCTTTATTAATAAAAATAATAATTAGCAATAATAATAATAATAATAGTGATTCTAATAATGATAATAAAATATTAGAGAAATGAAGAATTACATTAATCAATTATTATAGAACAAACTCAGTACTAATAATTTGCATTATTAATAAAAAGTAGCAGTTTCAAACAATAATAATAATAGTAATAGGAACAGTACTATTAACAGTAAAATAATGGAGGCATTAGAACGATATTGATTAGTTTAATATTTTTGAAGCTTTGTTTTTTGTTGTTACAAGAAGTAGAAGGGATAACGGAAGAGGAGAGGATTGAAATGAAAATGAGAGACAATTTCAATAGAGAACTCTATAAACCCCCTCCATGAACCATGGACCTTGCCGTTGGTGGGGGAGGCTTGCGTGCCTCAGCGATACAGATAGCCGTACCATAGGTGCAACCACAACGGAGGGGTATCTGTTGAGAGGCCAGACAAACGTGTGGTTCCTGAAGAGGGGCAGCAGCCTTTTCAGTAGTTGCAAGGGCAACAGTCTGGATGATTGACTGATCGGGCCTTGTAACAATAACCAAAACGGCCTTGCTGTGCTGGTACTGCGAACGGCTGAAAGCAAGGGGAAACTACGGCCGTAATTTTTCCTGAGGGCATGCAGCTTTACTGTATGATTAAATGATGATGGCGTCCTCTTGGGTAAAATATTCCGGAGGTAAAATAGTCCCCCATTCGGATCCCCGGGCGGGGACTACTCAAGAGGATGTCGTTATCAGGAGAAAGAAGACTGGCGTTCTACGGATCGGAGCGTGGAATGTCAGATCCTTTAATCGGGCAGGTAGGTTAGAAAATTTAAAAAGGGAAATGGATAGGTTAAAGTTAGATATAGTGGGAATTAGTGAAGTTCGGTGGCAGTAGGAACAAGACTTCTGGTCAGATGACTACAGGGTTATAAACACAAAATAAAAAAAAATGGTTCAAATGGCTCTGAGCACTATGGGACTTAACATCTGTGGTCATCAGTCCCCTAGAACTTAGAACTACTTAAACCTAACTAACCTAAGGACATCACACACATCCATGCCCGAGGCAGGATTCGAACCTGCGACCGTAGCAGTCGCGCGGTTCCGGACTGCGCGCCTAGAACCGCTAGACCACCGCGGCCGGCACAAAATCAAATAGGGGTAATGCAGGAGTAGGTTTAATAATGAATAGGAAAATAGGAATGCGGGTAAGCTACTAAAAAAGCATAGTGAAAGCATTATTGTGGCCAAGATAGATACGAAGCCCACACCTACTACAGTAGTACAAGTTTATATGCCAACTAGCTCTGCAGATGAAGAAATTGAAGAAATGTATGATGAAATAAAAGAAATTATTCAGATAGTGAAGGGAGATGAAAATTTAATAGCCATGGGTGACTGGAATTCGAGTGTAGGAAAAGGGAGAGAAGGAAACGTAGTAGGTGGATACGGATTGGGGCTTAGAAATGAAAGAGGAAGCCGCCTGGTAGAATTTTGCACAGAGCACAACTTAATCATAGCTAACACTTGGTTTAAGAATCATGAAAGAAGGTTGCATACATGGAAGAACCCTGGAGATACTAAAAGGTATCAGATAGATTATATAATGGTAAGAAAGAGATTTAGGAACCAGGTTTTAAATTGTAAGACATTTCCAGGGGCAGATGTGGACTCTGACCAGAATCTATTGGTTATGACCTGTAGATTAAAACTGAAGAAACTGCAAAAAGGTGGGAATGTAAGGGGCTCCAGAAAGGCTCAAAATCATGAAAAGTTCAATTTTTACTTTTTTGCGTTTTCTGAATCTGCAGACTATTACCTTTTAATAGATATATAATTTATTCAATTCCGAAGACTACAACTATTTTTACATTTTTTTTGAAATGTGTTCTACATGGGCGCGACCCACTGTGGCGCTGTTAAACTGCTGTCAAATGGTGTTATTATTAACGTCCGTGTTCATCAGGTACATTTTAGTGATGTGAGATAAAGTATGTGTTGTTGCTAACCTGTGATTGTCGATTGTTTAATGTTTATTTACTCTGTCGTTATCTCGAAAATATTCGTAATTAATTCTGTTTCTTGAGTCTCTGTTTTGTTGAAGTATAATAATGAGTAAAAGTAAAGTTATTGGAAATCCTCTGAAGGCTTTTAAGAAAAGGAGAAATGTTGGAAAGCCAAAGGTATGTGTTATTACTGTAAACAATAAAGACGATAACCAAGTGAGTGAACCTAACCTCTCAAGTACACCTGCCCATAGCAGTCAAAGTGGGAAAGAAAATACTTCACAGAAGAAGCTTGGTTCAATGAGTGAAAACTATGAATGTTTTATGGGCGAATCGGATGTGAATGAAATATTTGATATGTCGGTTCTCAAAGGAATTTTTTCAAACTGTGTAAGATGTATTCATTGTAGTGAAGTTGGTCTGGAATTCTCCATAATAAAGCACGTAGGACTTGCTAGTGAAATACAACTGAAATGTGATAAGTGTTCATACATGACCACCTTTTGGAACAGTGTTGCAATAACTGCAACTGAAGAAAATGGTAGCAAAATCTACGAACACAACAACGAGCGATGCTTGCTTTAGACAAGGAACGCCTTCGGGCTGCAGACAGGGCTGTAAAGAGTCTAGAAATACAAGTAAGAGTAAACAGGAGGAGGATCAAGAGGAAGCTGGAGGAGGAGTTTGCAGAGGATGAAGATAATCCATCCTATGGATCTGGAATGCACTAAAAAGTTAATCCAACCTTTGTCGCTCGATTCCCAAAACTTTTATTTTCTCATACTAATTACATGTTTTCTAAGGATCTTCCAAACATATTTGTTTCAAACGTTCAGTAAATGTTACACAGTACCTTCTGCATAATTTAACACAGCCTTTTCCCAAAAAACTGTATATTTTTGAATATATAAATAAAAAATTGCAAAAAAAATGTTGTGAATTTTCATTACAATTGTAAAAAAAATCATCTTTAATAACTGAACTAAAATTTTGTAAAATCCCTGTGTTAAGTTGTAGCCCATATTCCAATAAATAAGCTGTAAAAAGTTCAACTTCCTACCTCAAATACTTCGTGAGGAAAGATGTAATTTATAAGCGTTATTTTAACATTGCAAGTATAGGGCGTTCCGAAGCCCCTTAACGAGATGGGACCTGGATAAACTGAAAGAACCAGAGGTTGTACAGAGTTTCAGGGAGAGCATAAGGGAACAATTGACAGGAATGGGGGAAAGAAATACAACAGAAGAAGAATGGATAGCTTTGAGGGAAGAAGTAGTGAAGGTAGCAGAGGATCAAGTAGGTAAAAAGACGAGGGCTAGTAGAAATCCTTGGGTAACAGAAGAAATATTGAATTTAATTGATGAAAGGAGAAAATATAAAAATGCAATAAATGAAGCAGGCAAAAAGGAATACGAACGTCTCAAAAATGAGATCGACAGGAAGTGCAAAATGGCTAAGCAGGGATGGCTAGAGGACAAATGTAAGGATGTAGAGGCTTATCTCACTAGGGGTTAGATAGATACTGCCTACAGGAAAATTAAAGAGACCTTTGGAGATAGGAGACCCACTTGCATGAACATCAAGAGCTCAGATGGAAACCCAGTTCTAAGCAAAGAAGGGAAAGCAGAAAGGCGGAAGGAGTATATAGAGGGTCTATACAAGGGCGATGTACTTGAGGACAATATTATGGAAATGGAAGAGGATGTAGATGAAGATGAAATGGGAGATACGATACTGCGTGAAGAGTTTGACTGAGCACTGAAAGACCTGAGTCGAAACAAGGCCCCCGGAGTAGACAACATTCCATTGGAACTACTGACGGCCTTGGGAGAGCCAGTCCTGACATCTGGTGAGCAAGATGTATGAAACAGGCGAAATACCCTCAGACTTCAAGAAGAATATAATAATTCCAATCCCAAAGAAAGCAGGTGTTGACAGATGTGAAAATTACCGAACAATCAGTTTAATAAGTTACAGCTGCAAAATACTAACACGAATTCTTTACAGGAATGGAAAAACTAGTAGAAGCCACCACAGGGAAGATCAGTTTGGATTCCGTTGAAATACTGGAACACGTGAGGCAATACTGACCTTACGACTTATCTTAGAAGAAATATCAAGGAAAGGCAGACCTACGTTTCTAGCATTTGTAGACTTAGAGAAAGCTTTTGACAATGTTGACTGGAATACTCTCTTTCAAATTATAAAGGTGGCAGGGGTAAAATACAGGGAGCGAAAGGCTATTTACAATTTGTACAGAAACCAGATGGCAGTTATAAGACTCGAGGGACATGAAAGGGAAGCAGTGGTTGGGAAGGGAGTAAGACAGGGTTGTAGCCTCTCCCCGGTGTTATTCAATCTGTATATTGAGCAAGCAGTAAAGGAAACAAAAGAAAAATTCGGAGTGGGTATTAAAATCCATGGGGAAGAAATAAAATCTTTGAGGTTCGCCGATGACATTGTAATTCTGTCAGAAACAGCAAAGGACTTGGAAGAGCAGTTGAATGGAATGGACAGTGTCTTGCGAGGAGTATATAAGATGAACATCAGCAAAAGCAAAACGAGGTTAATGGAATGTAGTCGAATTAAGTCGGGTGATGCTGAGGGAATTAGGTTAGGAAAAGAGACACTTAAAGTAGTAAAGGAGTTTTGCTATTTGGGGAGCAAAATAACTGATGATGGTCGAAGTAGAGAGGACATAAAATGTAGACTGGCAATGGCAAGGAAAGCGTTTCTGAAGAAGAGAAATTTATTAACATCGAGTAGAGATTTAAGTGTCAGGAAGTCTTTTCTGAAAGTATTTGTATGGAGTGTAGCCATGTATGGAAGTGAAACATGAACGATAAATAGTTTGGACAAGAAGAGAATAGAAGCTTTCGAAATGTGGTGCTACAGAAGAATGCTGAAGATTAGATGGGTAGATCACATAACTAATGAGGAAGTATTGAATAGGATTGGGGAGAAGAGAAGTTTGTGGCACAACTTGACGAGAAGAAGGGATCGGTTGGTAGGACATGTTCTGAGGCATCAAGGGCTCACCAATTTAGTATTGGAGGGCAGCGTGGAGGGTAAAAATCGTAGAGGGATACCAAGAGATGAATACACTAAGCAGATTCAGAAGGATGTAGGTTGCGGAAGGTACTGGGAGATGAAGAAGCTTACACAGGATAGAGTAGCATGGAGAGCTGCATCAAACCAGTCTCAGGACTGAAGACCACAACAACAACAACAACTCTATAAAGGAGTGGAGGGAAGAGAGGTGGGGACGGAGCGTAGACGAGAGTGAGCTACAAGAAGAGATAGCTGTTTCCTGGTACAAATAAGACCTGTTGTTACGCTACAGCCTTCTTGGCGATTCAAGAATACGTTTGAAGATGCTTGTTAAGAAAAGCCGGCGTGTGAGCTACGAAAGTACTGAGGCATTGCACTGTGGCTTAAGACAACGTGTGAGCCACTTGGGAAACGCTGGCGAGCTTGCGTTCACCACTCTGCGATGTTTCGAAGCAGGATTGCAAACAGCGGCGGCCTGTAACCAAGACCTTGCAGGATGGGCTTACCGAATGTTGATCGTTCATCTGGCCGTACTGGAAATTGAGCCTTCTAGTGACAAGACAATAAGATAGGAAATTCGGCACTATGAAGGACAAGAGGAAAGGGAAAGGGATCAAAACTCCCGAGGAGGGGCATTCAGGAGGGATCATTCTGATTCTGGAGTTGATTCTGATTCTCATGCTGCACTTGGATTGTCGTACTTCATGTCACTCCTGATTATGCACTCTGTGTGTGCATCCTCATTCTGACTTTGCTTTCTGGAGGAATGCCAATTTGTCTGCTACTCCTCTTTCAGGCTCTGAGTAGGATTCCTGTGTTCATCACGATGTCTATTGTCATTTTGTGACACCTCAGTTTCAGGTGAGTTTCTTTTCAGTCGAATGTTCATGTGAATGAGCAAATGACTTTTACCTCATCCTCCGCAATTTTCAGAAAAGTCTAGCTCTTAGAACTAATTAAACCTAACTAACCTAAGGATATCACACACATCCATACCCGACGCAGGATTCGAACCTGCAATCGTAGTGGTCGCTCGGCTCCAGACTGTAGCGCCTAGAACCGCACGGCCACTCCGGCCGGCTGCAATTTGTACAGAAACACCTTTCAATGTCAGATGTGGTGATGTTTTCATGATACGGACTGAAATACCATATGACTGACATAATGTACCAGTGTTTCATTATGAGGTCACAAACTGACCACGAGTATTTACTCCATGTTTCAGCCTGTATATATGTGAAATTAATGTTTAAAATTTCAAATGGTGGTCGTTTTGGATACAGAGGTATTGAGTAGGTAGTGATCATGTGACTGAGCGCATAAAGAAGCATGCAGGACCGAGCTCATAGTGTTTTGGTTTGTGTTCGGCCAGATGGTATGCTCAGAGTGCCGTGCACTCTGAAAGTGTTCATGGGACAGAAAACACTTTGGTCGTTGCGAGCTGGACTCTTAACAACATAGAATAGTTTCGCGGGAATTATCCGTGGACTTTGAATTTTGTCGCTTTCAAAGATTGTTTCTTTTGCGAACACGCGGTTTGTGTACTTTACCATTTTAGTTGCATTTGATTATTTCAAATGAGGAGATAAGATTGTAAGGTGGTTGTCGGAAAAGCACTGATGATCAATGAACTTTAGGTTTTGCTGTAAATGTTAATGAAATTTCACGATGGCGAACTTTAGGATTTTTCTACAGTTCTTCGTTATTTAATGTGCGACTGTTTGTACATGTTTCGAGCATGTTGTTCTCCATAAATGCTTTCCGAGCACTACTTAACTACATTTTGCACTGCTGTTTTAAATATTGATAAAATAATTTGGAAATTTCATCTTTGTAAGATCGACTGTCACATGTCCATGTGCGTATTTGAAATAAACTTTTGTCTCGAACTTCACATAATCTAGTCTAGTATACATTATTATCCTGGATTAGAGGAGTAACGTGGACTCTAAACGTCCCTGAGATACCAGTTCCTACTGCGATTGCCTTCAATACATAGTGGTTGAAACGGCATTACAAACAGTCGTACTTGACGTTTATCTGCCAGATTGCAGTACTACCGTAGTTTCTTCGCTTGTGGCTACCGTTGCAGAACAGACCGAAGAGAATCTCGTTTGGTAACACCTCATCTTGGCACTGACCACACCACAGGCAGCACTCATGTGCCTGTTTTAGTCAGTGTGCGTCGTGTGAGTGATCATAGACTAGATTTAGAAGTGGCTGTAGCCGGAGCGTTTGCCATTTTGGGAGATCAATTCTGCATGAGTACGATTAATCCACCAAGATCCAGCCGCGTTGTATTGGAGCTTCTGTACAGATATGTCTTTATTTGAACGACATTTAGAGCCCAAATAGATTTATGCCATTGTATTACAAACCGGTAGATCTTATACGCTAAAGACATAGCACATAACTAGACCACTAATCGTCTTATGTCTTGCATTCATCCTGTATGGCATATCATATCAATAGAACCTGAGAAAATTTAAAGCAGGAGATAAGTAAAAGTAGCTCCAGTGACATAGTTCACCTTGATCATCCTTCAATGGTGAATGAATTCATATTTTTTAAAGTTAGCTGACAAAAGAGAATGATGTCTAGAGATTTCACTGTTGTTCTGTGAATACAATAATTTTATCTTTTTGTTAAATTTTTTGTGTCATTAGTTTTACCAAAATTGCCTTAAAAGACAATACAGTTTGAAATTATGTAAATTTTTCTCCTAAATTCCATCTATTAGAGCATACTTTTTCATAAATTTACTTTGGCTTTTATACTCTGGTATAATCTCATTCTGTTTCTTTAACTAAACTGATGATTAAAAGAAGTAATTTGTGATACCTCTGCTAGAACATCCAATGTAGGACGTAAATGATACGTAATTTTAAATCTGCAGTATGCTGCGGACCATCCACAACTATAAATGTAACAGAATTATAGGCATATGTGTTGTGTACCACACAAGAGGCACACAGCAAATACTGCAAGAGACCGCCACCAGTCGCTTTGTGTCTCGTGTTCCATGCAACAGCTTCCAGTGTCCACATGGAGGACCTCCTCCTGTTTTCCGCCGCGCGGGGTAGCCGCGCTGTCTAGCCGCCTTGCCACCGTCCACGCGGCTTCGCTCGTTGGAGGTTCGAGTTCTCCCTCGGGCATGGGTGTGTGTGTGTTGTTCTTAGCATAAGTTAGATTAAGTAGTGTGTAAGCCTAGGGACAGATGACCTCAGCAAATTAGGAACCTGTTACCACCACCTGTTTCCGTGCCACTTCCTTCAGTGCCATCTACACGTTTTCTGGTAGTGTGGACAGCCAGCATATGGAGTGCTGTCATCCTGGGACTACTTCGTTTACGCCTTGTATTGGCGGACATGCAAATCCTTCCACTGACCGGCACCAAAACACGAAGAGCTGCGGGCCCTCATACAGTTCCACAGCAGCAGTTCGACTGGCTCAGCGGCTGCAGCCCACTCAGTACAGTGCTCTGGAGACTGCCTTCCGAATTAGAAGTCGTTATTTCCAGAGAACTATGATCATTACAGAGCATTTGCGCATTACATTCAGTTGTTGTGACAATACACAGGGTGATTCAGCTGCCCCAACAGATTTTGGCGTATGGAACCCACAGGGTTATGCACTGAAGAGCGAAAGAAACTGGTACACCTGCCTAATATCATGTAAGGCAAGCAGAAGTGCCGCAACACGACGTGGCATGGACTCAAATAATGTCTGACGTAGTACTGGAGGGAACTGACACCATGAATCCTGTAGGACTGCCCATAAATCAGTAGGAGTACGAGGGGATGCAGATTTCTGCTGAACAGCACGTTAAAGGCATCCCAGATATGCCCAATAATGTTCATGTCTGGCGAGTTTGGTGGCCAGCGGAAGTGTTTAAGCTCAGAAGCTCTGTAGCAATTCTGGATGTGTGGGGTGTCGCATAGTACTGTTCGAACTGCCCAATTCCGTCTGAATCCACAATGGACATGAATCGATGCAGGTGATCAGACAGGATGCTTACGTAAATGTCACAACTCGGAGTCGTATCTAAACGTATCAGGGGTCCCATATCACTCCAACTGTACACGACTCACACCATAAGAGAGCCTCCACCAGCTTGAAAGGTCCCCTGCTGACATGCAGGGTCAATCGATTCACGAGGTTGTCTCCATACCCTTACAAGTCCATCCGCTCGATTCAATTTGAAACGTGACTCGTCCGATCAGGTAACATGTTTCCAATCCTCAACAGTCCAATGTCAGTGATGAAGGGCCCTGGCGAGGCTTAAGGCTTTGCGTTGTGCAGTCATCAGGGGTACACGCGTGGGCTTCGGCTCCGAAAGCCTATATCGATGATGTTTCGTTGAATGGTTCCCACACTGACACTTGATGATGGTCCCACATTGAAATCTGCAGCAATTTGCGGAAGAGTTGCACATCTGTCACGTTGAACGATTCTCTTGAGTCGTCGTTGGTCCTGTTTTTGCAGGACCTTTCCCCGGCCGCAGCGATGTCGTGTTGTACAGGATTACCCTGAGGGTAATCAAAGTAAAATGACTTTTGTGAGTGTTACACTAACACTAATTACGTTGACAATCCGATCCAAACTGAACCCATGCAAGCACAGTAGTTCTGTAATCAGGATGGCTGACGCCTTCAATGATCTCATCTTTTATTCTATGCTGTTAAAATTCACGGAGTTGTTGGGTAAAATTTACACAAACGTCAAATTTATAATTTGTAATTGCTCGACTAAGCTGGTGGCGTAATAATGCCAGGAAATAAAGACGAAAACTCTACCATCTGGTGAGCAAGATGTGTGAGACAGGCGAAATACCATCAGACTTCAAGAAGAATATAATAATTCCAATCCCAAAGAAGGCAAGCGTTGCTTGACTTCGGTGGTGAGACAGAACCGGTGTATTTAACGCCTCTGTAATCATGAGTCAGCACTCATTTACTTGTAGGAATTAACATGGCAGACAAGCATTCGTTATGGAATAAATACTGTACTTTACCAAAACTTTATGTCTGCGCCTGCAAAAAGATTTATAGTACTTAAGATATTTTGGTTGTCTAGAAGACTTCCATATCACCAGGCTTACTGTTGTAAAAGGATCACGATTGCGAAGAATAATAAAATAAATTTTCTACAGAAGTCCAGTTACTTAGTCACGACCTAAGGCTGAAGAAAGAAGAAAGACAGCCCAGCTGTTGAAGGCGCCTGCCCGTGGCAAGCAAGCAGTCCGAGTTAAAGTCCCGGGCTGGCACAGGTTTTCATTACTCACAAAATTAATTTATATCCCGCGTACAGTATCACTGGCCCGATTTTCCCTAATTTCGTTACACTCCACTTCATTTTCATTTATTTAATCCCCATCATCCATTCATTTCACATCAGCGAATCTAATTCAATTGCCAAATGTGTTTACCCTGTGCTGTAAATCTTCTGATAACCTGTTGGGAAATATTCTCTCATTTCTCAATTACGTTTGACTTGGTTCTGTATAATGGTGTAAATAAATAGCTCACAAAAAGACAAAAGGTCAATATATATACAATGGCCATCAATGACGTTAAACAGGTCATTCGAATATAGGGTAATACCAACAGCGGTAGAAAATGGTATAATGTGAGTTGGGTTCGTAATGAATAGGAATGTAGGGCAGGGAGTGGGCTAGTATGAACAGATAAGTGACAGGATTGTTCTCAACAGAATTGTCAGCAAATCAACGCTATCAACAATATTTCAGGTGTATATGACAACGTTATAAGCAGGGGATGAAAAGATGGAGAAAATATGCTGTATGAGGATACTGAACAGGTTATTCAATATGTAAAGGGAAATGATAAGCTGATAATCATGGGGGATTGGAACATCGTAACAGTGGAATGAATAGCAATCGGAGTTGCGGAAGGATGTTGGCTCGATAGTAGGTACTGGAGAGCAGAAAAGTTAATTGAGTTCTGCAATATACTTCGGATAGTGTCACAAGAGGAGGAGGTATACACACGGAAAAATTCCAACTTAATTACATGATGTCTGCAGCTCGTGGTCTAGTGGACAGCGTTGCTGCTGCTTGATTACGGCGTCCCGGGTTCGAATCCCGGCCGGATTGGGGATTTTTCTCTGCCCGGGAACTGGGTGTTTGTGTTGCCCTCATCATTTTATCATCATCATCATTCGTGCCAGTGGCTATATTGGACTATGTAAAAAATTGGAGTGTGAAAAAAATTGGGACTTGTTATAGGCGCTGATGACCGCTCAGTTGAGCGCCCCACAAACCAGTTATCATCATAATTAACTACACCATAGCTGGACAGGGAGTTGGGAATTAGATTCTGGACTGTAAGGCGCACTCAGATATAGAATCTGATCACAGTTTGGAAATGATGAAGAGAATAGTGAAGTTTATGTGTCGTCAGAAACAATCAATTAGCAAAGATGTAGATAGACCAACAAGCGTAAAGGAGGGTAACTATCAAGAAATCTTGGGTAACGAGGAAATATTTCAGCCGATTGACAAAAGAACGAAGTATAAAAACAAAAAGGTTAAGGGAAAGGAAAGAGTACAACGTAATGTCATTTAGGAATTAAATGGGACATGTAGGGAAGCGAAAGCGAAGTGGCTGCAGAAAATATGTGCAGATATCGTAAAAGAAATGGATGAAAGGAGGAGAGAAACAGCCTATGGATTGGAAATTTTATAGTCTGATTTAAATCAGTTGCCATCTGACGTTTTATCTCCAAAGTTGTGACCGACCGAGGTGGCGCGGTAGTTAGACACTGGACTCACATTCGGGAGGACGACGGTTCAATCCCGCGTCCGGCCATCCTGATTTAGGTTTTCCGTGATTTCCCTAAATCGCTCCAGGCAAATGCCGGGATGGTTCCTTTCAAAGGGCACGGCCGACTTCCTTCCCCATTCTTCCCTAATCCGATGAGACCGATGACCTCGCTGTCTGGTCTCCTTCCCCAAACAACTCAACTCCAAAGTTGTAACGCTGGCGTGACGAATAAGCTACTGCCTTCAGGCAGCCGCCGCGGCGCTCCGCTCTTCACGAGATAGGAAACTGCGTGAAAGCAACCATTTTTTTTACAAAAATCATGAAAATCTGGAAATTCACATATAGACCCCTGCAAGGTCTCTAACCGTATCAAAATCCTGCACTTACTATCAATTAACGCCAAATTTTGTTAATTGTTGTAAAACAAGTGACATTTAACCTTATAGCACCTGATCTTAAAAACTATTAATCTCACGGAAATATTATTTTGTTTTTGCTTACCAAAATACCTCGAACAGTAATGGTACGTTCGAAAGTGATACATCACATAGCGTTTCTTCAGAGAATGTAGATGAAGATGCAATGGGAGATACACTGCGTGAACAGTTTGACAGAGCACTGAAAGACCTGAGTCGAAGCAAGGCCCCGGGAGTAGACAGCATAGCATTAGAACAACTGACGGCCTTGGGAGAGCCAGTCCTGACAAAACTCTACCATCTGGTGAGCAAGATGTGTGAGACAGGCGAAATACCATCAGACTTCAAGAAGAATATAATAATTCCAATCCCAAAGAAGGCAAGTGTTGACAGATGTGAAAATTACCGAACTATCAGTTTAATAAGTTACAGTTGCAAAATACTAACACGAATTCCTTACAGACGAATGGAAAAACTGGTAGAAGCGGTCCTCGAGGAAGATCAGTTTGGATTCCGTAGAAATGTTGGAACACGTGAGGCAATACTGACCTTACGACTTATCTTAGAAGAAAGATTAAGGAAAGGCAAACCTACGTTTCTAGCATTTGTAGACTTAGAGAAAGCTTATGACAATGTTGACTGGAATACTCTCTTTCAAATTCTAAAGGTGGCAGGGGTAAAGTACAGGGAGCGAAAGGTTATTTACAATTTTTACAGAAACCAGATGGCAGTTATAAGAGTCGAGGGGCATGAAAGGGAAGCACTGGTTGGGAAACGAGTGAGGCAGGGATTTAGACTATCCCCGATGTTATTCAATCTGTATGTTGGGCAAACAGTAAAGGAAACAAAAGAAAAATTCGGAGTAGGTATTAAAATCCATGGAGAAGAAATAAAATCTTTGAGGTTCGCTGATGACATTGTAATTCTGTCAGAGAGTGCAAAGGACTTGGAAGAGCAGTTGAACGGAATGGACAGTGTCTTGAAAAGAGGATATAAGATGAACATCAACAAAACCAAAACGAGGATAATCGAATGTAGTCGAATTAACTCAGGTGATGCTGAGGGAATTAGATTAGGAAATAAGAGACTTAAAGTAGTAAAGGAGTTTTGCTGTTTGGGGAGCAAAATAACTGATGATGGTCGAAGTAGAGAGGATATAAAACGTAGACTGGCAATGCAAGGAAAGCTTTTCTGAAGAAGAGAAATTTATTAGCATCGAGTATAGATTTAAGTCTCAGAAAGTCGTTTCTGAAAGTATTTGTATGGAGTGAAACGTGGACGATAAATAGTTTGGACAAGAAGTTAATAGAAGCTTTCGAAATGTGGTGCTACAGAAGAATGCTTTAGATTAGATGGGTAGATCGCATAACTTAGGAGGAGGTATTGAATAGAATTGTGGAGAAGAGGAGTTTGTGGCACAACTTGACAAGAAGAAGGGACTGGTTGGTAGGACATGTTCTGAGGCATCAAAGGATCACTTAGCATTGGAGGACTGCGTGGAGGGTAAAAATCGTAGAGGGAGACCAAGAGATGAATACACTAAGCAGGTTCAGAAGGATGTAGGTCGCAGTAAGTAGTGGGAGATGAAGAAGCTTGCACAGGATAGAGTAGCATGGAGAGCTGCATCAAACCAGTCTCAGGACTGAAGACCACAACAACAACAACAATGTATAAGGTTCTTCTTGTCAAGATTTCACTCGTTACAAGTATGACGTTTAAAGTCTCTATCTACTACCAAAATCATGTAAAAAATTCTGCAATAATTAGGGCTTCTAAACATCTCAAAATTATGTTCTTAAAGGGAATTACTGCCGGAGGTACATAGTTTTCTCGACGCAGGCGAAATTACCGCGTCTGCGATGGTTTCCTTCTTGGAAAGTGGTAGACACCACTCTTTGCTTAGCGGAAGTGGAACACTGTGGGAACCGACAGTGCCGGGCTCTTGGTGATATGTTGGTGGAGAGAGTAGTCCAACTGCCAAGTGACGTCTTCCTCAAATGGGATTGGGCTTTAGCTGTTATTTTACCAGGGCTTTTAAGAATGTATATCGTTTAGCGTTTTAGTGCGTGCTTGTGTGTGTGTGTGTGTGTGTGTGTGTGTGTGTGTGTGTGTGTGTGTCTGTGTGTGTGTGTATGCGCGCGTGTGCTATGGGGAGTTATTTTTCGTTATTAATTAAACAGTGTTATTTTTACTGTTTGTAGCCACATTTGTCGAAAGCTATTTTAATATGGGCTTTAAGTAACTAGATGCCGAGCACTCAAAACAAGTCATGCCATCATCGTCATAATCATCATTGTTATTACGCGGGTGTGCTGCATATGGACCAACACACATCACAGGAATAACAGCAGGTTCTGTAAACTGAGTGAAGTTAGGGGTAAACTACACCGGGTCAGCGATGAATGCCATTTAGAGTCCTTCATTTCTCTATACATAGTTGCCACTTTCCAACAGAAACATCAGCTCTTTTTCATCAAGTAATGCATGACTATAACACGCGTGTTCGACAAAATAAATATCCATATTCATAGATGTGGGCTACTGTACAAGATATCCAAGTTTACTTTTTCAGAAGCAAGGGGCGTAGATTATTTGCAAGAATTGCAAATATTAGTGGCTGGAGAAAATGCTGCGTTCCGTTGGCTACGGATGTCTGCCCCAGCTCACAAAATTGCTACAGCACAGTGGAACGGAGACAAGGGACGGTGCTCAGGGAAATCCGCAGGCCGCCCCTGACTTCATTACACTGTGCTGAGCTGGCGGGCGGCAGCGGTGCCCGGAACGCTGCTCTCAAATACCGGGGCCAGTGGCGTGTCCCAGGGAGCCCAGCCACTAAGATGGCTTCATCAACTCTATGAGTGCAGCGGAGAGGATAGCTGTGACAGTAAAGCGAACGAGGGCTTAACGGCGCCGTGCTTTGAACACTAATAGAAGGAGTGTGTGGTAGCCCGGTGTCCGTGCAATAATCCCAAGCAAGCAAAATTTATATGCATCGAGGAATACGACCTAATCAGATACCTGAGGTATAAGAGAAGACGGTCACTCGTAAACGAACACTTGCAAATATTAAACAACTGCCATGACACATAAAGAGATTTCATATAAGAGCAGTATACTAATGGGATGGCGAATGTCAAGAAACGAAACTTATTATTTTGAACTGCCGCTCCAGCTGTAGACTTCTGCCAGTACCTTGCAAGGTTCAGAGTGAAAATCTCAATCTGGAAACATCCCCCAGGCTGTGGCTAAGCCATGTCTCCGCAATATCCTTTCTTTCAGGAGTGCTAGTTCTGCAAGGATCGCAGGAGAGCTTCTGTTAAGTTTGGAAGGTAGGAGACGAGGTACTGGCAGAAGTAAAGCTGTGAGGACGGGGAGTGAGTCGTGCTTGGGTAGCTCAGATGGTAGAGCACTTTCCCGCGAAGGGCAAAGGTCACGAGTTCGAGTCTCGGTCCGGCACACAGTTTTAATCTGCCAGGAAGTTTCATATCAGATTTCATGCTAATTTACGCCCATCCTCAGGTGATATAACTTGTGTCTATAACATTATTTTATGCTGCCCTGAAGCCGCTTATGTCCGTGCGCATATCACCTCCAGCTAACAATATGAGACAGCCCCTCCCCGTTATTTACCAATTTGACAAAGGCTTCTAGCGGATTTTAATTTATCAGTGACATGACGGACGGGGAGAGGTTTCAGAACAGTGTGAAGTAATGTTTTAGACACAATTTATATCAACTGATGATGCGCGTAAATTGGCGTGAATCCGGTTTTAATTTTAAAAAAATTCTACAGCCAGAGTGGTATTGTTTGTTTTCTAATAAAAATATGAATATTTGACGTCTACGTGCGTGCGAGAGCGTAAAACGCGCCGTGACAGAGACGAACATAGCGCACACGCTCGCCCGGTACTATGGACCTTGTACATGGAAGATCCGCGGGACGTACGTGATTATGAAGAAGTGTTTCCCGCCCCTAGGCACGTGGCACCAGATGGCGCTCTGCTGTTGTCCAGCACATTCGACGAACTCACATTAGCCTTGACATGAGGTGCACCGAACATATCTCCAGGAATTCTACCACTCATTTGATAACCTTATGGGCGACAAGTGGCTCCAGATGTTTCAAGAACTGTTCCGCCCTTATTTCATTGTACCCACGAAATTCACAGACGGCACCCAGATTCCGGTACTGAAACCGAATGGTGACTGTTCGTGGCAGGACTTCAGCCCACTCATCCTCCTCAACACCGACTAGATCTTTGCCTGCATCCTTCGCAGGCATCTAAATATTGCTCTTGGGAAAGCAATCCACACTGATCAGACCTGTTTATGTGGTGGCAGCAACAGTCATACAGCGTTAGGGAACATACCGCGACATAATAGCATTGACGACGGCCTGCACAATATGGCGCGCCTATGTCGCCGTCAATTTCGACCACGCATTCGACCGAATCGACCACGGATTCCTACTCGCACTTTTGAAGTGCGTGGGCTCCCTCCGGAGTCTGCAGGGGTGGTCCACGAGGCACGTTCCCACGTGATGGTGAATGGCTACTAGTCTGGTCAGGCATATTATTTGCACCGGCACTCGCACCAGCTTTGCATGATCTACGGCGGCGATTAGCATACGGGACGTGACGTACCGTTGGGCATTCGCCGATGATGTGGTGTTCCTGGCCAGACCAGGGGATGAAATACACTATGGCGCTTTAGTGGCTACGCCAGGAGGGGCGGACGCTGGGACCGTGCATGAATCTTGGAGGGGGCTTCCCCAAACAAGAGAGGGCTTTTTACTAGGTGCCCACACTCAAATGTTTGGGGATGCTGTTCTCCAGCACGGCGGCATCCGCGTACTGCCGAGTGCTACACCAGACACGCGCTCTGACGCAGAGCGAAAAATTGTGTCGAATGGACATGCTCCTACCAACACGTTGTGTCAGCAACCATCCTGGCTCAAAACTGAGCTATTGCGTGCTCATCCTTCTCTTGACGACTGCGATGGCCGATAGATTTCAACCAGCATTTGGACATTTCGTGAGCGCCATTCTCGACTGTAAAGTCCGAAGCGCAATGCTAACACTGCCGCACCGCGCAGGCGGTATCGGTTTAATTCATGTCTATAACCGTGATCAGTCGCTCATCTCAACCCTACGCCCGGCACATGGACCTTTACCCACGCCAATCTGATGGGCACTCTGATAGCTGAAGTGGCGCCACGCTCTCTACAACCATCGGTTTCCGTGGCACACATTTCACTGGCACTCGCCCACGTCAGAGCGTTCTTGGTCGATCTCAGCTACTTACGAGAGAGCCTTCCATCGACACCCATGTCCAGCATGAGAGACTATTATCGCCTTTACCACCAGCGACAACCCATCAAAATGGTCGCACACCGGCACCCCGAAGTTGACTGGAACACAGTGTGGTGAGCAGCAGACAAGCCTCCTCTACTAACGACGGTGCGTTAGTTGTGGTACGTGGCTGCGAACGGGAAGTTCGCTACTCGTCAGCGGCTACATTCAATTCATCTGTCGGACGACCTTCCCTGTGTACGAGATCCTCATTCGTTGATTCGGAAGCGCACTCCCTGACTTGTGACTTGGGCGGCGACTGCTGGCTGCTTACGCAACCCATGCTGGCATTACTCTTGCGGCAACTGCCGGAGTCTATCTCCCCTGACGAAGTACGTATAGCACCCCGAGAGATTATATTTTCCACCAACCAGGACGAATGCTGTTAATTGGCTGGAAGGCGTCGCTCTTTACTTCATATTTCGTGATGCGCACAAAGGCACACTCTTCTTTAGGCCCCTACTGATGACGACACATGCGGCTTTCAGCCGCCACCCGAACTTCAGGAAACACTTCGCTAATTATTTGGGTTCGTTGTTTTCGATCCTCCAGCTCATTGGGGCGTCCGGGTATGATACGCTGTTACTGAAGGAGAGTCCTGGAGCACAATGACCCTCTATAGACGGAATAGCGGGAAGGCCCTGCCAGCAGACGAGGTGACGACTCGGAGACTAGCTTCGGTAGTGGTAGGATCTTTTGTTAATAAAATAAATGAACCTGCATCATCCTCTCAAAAAACGTAAAATAAAAGAATGTTGAAGGCCTGAGGACAATAGTAGCGCCGCTACAATGCATTTCACTTTATTTTAAATATTTGGGTAAAAAAATTATGCTTAGAACTGTTGTATTACGCCTACCGCCTCACCCCCAGCCCTTCCACTTAATGCTCTGTTACAATAAGGACTCATGGAGAACTTATATCGGATAGAAAGTGACATTTAAGGTATTCATTAAGATTTAAACCAACAAAATTGCCCAGATATGGGTCATGCGTGACGAACAGAACTCAGAACCGTATCGTTGAAGGTCGGGTGTAAGTATTTAAGTGACATTTGTTTAGTGATGTAGCTCGTTTTACGCAAAGCGTACATTTATGACCATTAACACATCTTACAGAGTCGAGCTTTTTTGGAAGACTTGATGTGTAAAGGTTTTCTTCAGATTTTGTTAAAGAATTTCTTCTAGCACTCTGTAGCTCCATTAAATAAAATGGAGAATAAGTATCTGGAGTACACTGACGAGCCAAAATATTATGACCACTTGCTTAATAACTTGCTGGTTCGCCTCTGGGACGCAATACGTCATCAGATCTGCGCATCATGGATTCGACAGTTTATTGGTAGGTTTGTGGAGGTGTGTCACACCACGTATTTCCTTAAACGATGGGCCGCTAATTTGTCTACGCTATGATGGTGCCTGATAGCAACTCAAATGGATTCCACTGGATTCACATCAAGCGAATTTCGTGGCTAAGACATCAACGTGAGTACAGTACCATGCTCCTGAAGCCACTGTAGCACGATTCTGGCTTTCAGACACGGACAATTATCCTGTTGGAAGATGATACCGCCGGCGGGGAAGGCAGGTAGGTAGGCATGAAGGAGTGCAGGTGGTCCACAGCTGTCAGCGTGTCTCCGATTACTACCAGAGCTCCCAAGTCCCATAGCATAATACTGCTCCCAAGAGCCTGTGTCCTTGCTGCTGTGCACATTTCGGCCGTTCGCCTGGATGAAGGCGTTTGTGAAGACAACAACAGACCTGTTGTAGCAAAAACGTGATCCATCTGACGAGGCGACAAGTTTTAATTGATCCACCGTCCAATCTCGACACTCCCGTGGCCACTACAATCGTAATCGACGATGCCGTGGGGCCAACATGTGAACACGTAGGAGTCCTCTGCTGCGGGGCCCCATGTTCAGCTAAGTACGATGAACAGCGCGGCACGAAAGACTTATGCACGCTCCAGCCTTGTGCTCTTTGGTCAGAGATGCCACAAATCGCCACCTATCCTGCTTTACAGAGCAGTCAAGCCTCCAAATCCCACATTCTGTCAAGAGTCATGGATGATCAACCACTCATCACCCTATGGTAGTTTCACTGTTGTTCTACGATTTTCCGTAGATGCTCACTACAGCAGCACGTGAACATTTCGTTTTCGAGATACTCGTTCACAGTCTGTGGGTAATATTAATATCCCCTTTGTGGAAGTTGCTTATGCCAGTAGATTTCCCCATTCGCGGTCCGTGTCGTCGCTATAGAGATTCCCCATACGTCTATGGTTCACTTACATACTTTCCCTACCATGTTGCGTTCCCGCAACGCCACCAGGTGACATCCTGTAACACCCCACCCGCTGCTTTTTGCGTATGGCAAACAACTTACAGAGAAACTGGGAGTGGAACTCTAAGCAAAAATGGATAACGCTAGATTTAAATGTGGCCCTGTCACCCCTAATTAATGGTTCAAATGGCTCTGAGCACTATGCGACTTAACTTCTGAGGTCATCAGTCGCCTAGACCTTAGAACTAATTAAACCTAACTAACCTAAGGACACCACACACATCCATACCCGAGGCAGGATTCGAACCTGCGACCGTAGCGGTCGCTCGGCTCCAGACTGTAGCGCCTAGAACCGCACGGC
Source organism: Schistocerca serialis cubense (assembly GCF_023864345.2). Taxonomy (NCBI): domain Eukaryota; kingdom Metazoa; phylum Arthropoda; class Insecta; order Orthoptera; family Acrididae; genus Schistocerca; species Schistocerca serialis. The sequence goes on from NC_064639.1 coordinate 696,142,187, forward strand.
CACTCCGACCGGCCCCCTAATTAATCTGCGGTGGTAGTGTTGACGATAAATCACACGTATTTTTCCTTCCAAACATGAACGATCACGAACACTTAGGGTGTTCAATGACATCAAACACATACACAAATATAAAAAATAAGCATAAGGGTAAATTCAGGATCAACTACTGAAAGTAAAGGCTCTACTGAATCACAATAACGTTATTATAACCTTCAGATCAATGCTGAATAAAACACAATCAACAATTTACAAATTAGCCTCCTAACTGGCTGACCAATTGACATCGACACAAACGTATAATACGAAGAACCACTAAACCCCAAAGTATCGTGAAACCTCTGTGGAAACAGCAATTGCAACTGATCCAACTATTTAACGTTATTCCTAACACAGGCCGAAGCGGAAGCGATCTCACCGTAATATTCCTGTTGTAGCGACGGTCTCCGACGGAGATGGAGTGGCCGTGCGGTCGGCGTGTGGCGTCTCGGAAAGTACAATCCTATAGTATTCGAACAACAGACTGCTGTCCGTAAACTTCTCTAGTTGCGACAATGTTTACGTCAGCAATGATCTGGTGCGGCTAACGTCCTCTCAGAACAAAAGACCAAGAGGGGAGACGGCTTCGCTAACGTCCTCTCAGTACGAGAGCCCAGCACGGAATACATCTACCAAGAGTCGAGCAAGATCGCTCTTCACCTCTTTTCCCGCCTCAATTTTTACCGAGCGAATTATATCACTAGAAGCTATCAAAACACCCAGTTTTCCAGTGCCGACCAATGTACAGTCTGGGAATAGAACTCTTTTCCACCATTCTTCCCTTTCTACAAAATTTCACAAGTAAACTCCGCCCACGCCGGCTGGGAAGAACCGCAGCTGTGGGAAATAACACGTTTATTGGAATTTTTCCCTTAAGGGACCACTCGAGATTTTCACAGCAAGATTCCCCGCCAAAGCGAACACAGACTCCTGGTTCAAATGGTTCAAATGGCTCTGAGCACTATGGGACTTAACAGCTATGGTCATCAGTCCCCTAGAACTTAGACCCACTGAAACCTAACTAACCTAAGGACATCACACAACACCCAGTCATCACGAGGCAGAGAAAATCCATGACCCTGCCGGGAACCGAACCCGGGAACCCGGGCGCGGGAAGCGAGAACGCTACCGCACACAGACTCCTGCATTGAAAGTTTTTGTTATTCGGAAATCCTGGCGTGCCCCACTTGAATTACTCGAAGGCGTAAAATTAGCGGGACAAAGGCGAGAGCACGCACAGGAAAGCCCGTCCAGCTATCCACTGTTCTGTTTTGGTAAACACTTGAACACCTGCAGCCACGCATCCCTCAGAGACTGGCAGCCACTGTGGCCACTCTAAACGGATTATAGAACTTCTTCAGTTCACCATGTAACACCCCACCCATCACTTATCTGGTTTTGGCGTGTGTTCACCCCAGCTAATTGACTAACAGATCAACAGAGAGCGCAAAACTGCCGCAATATCGGATAACGCAAAGAAAGTAATAAGGCCCTGGGACTCCTGATTAAACTGCGGTGGCAGTGTTGACATTAATTGATTCAGAATTGATCACTTTTAATTAAAAAGAGGTGCATATTGATGTTATATGCAGCTGTTGAACACCAGATGCAAATGTTGAACATAAAATTAATTAAGAAAGTGACTTGGGATTTCAACTACTTAATTGAAAACAGATGCAGTCCATTATCACAAATTTATTTTAACTCACGACCTTCAATCATCACATTACATGACTCTCCTACCAGGCAGTGGTAATAAATTGCGTTTGCGTGGAGTAAAGCTCAATAACTCAAAAGTAATTCCTATCGAATGACCCAGGCGTAATGCGAAGTGCGAGAAGAATTCCACAGAACACGGCCCATGAAACCCTCGTGGAAACTTTGCCGATGTGATCCAACAAATTAATCAGTGGCCGAGCGGGTGGAATATCACTGAATACAGCGTGACAGAGTGGCGTCGTTGTGTGGACGTCGGCCAAACTCGTGGTGCTGCAAGGCTGCGCTCATCTATTCACTCCTAGCTATCTTGCTCAGTACAGCTGAACCAAAACTTTCTATCTCCAAGCTCAATCGTTCCATTTGCTAAGTTCTAAACTGCAGAGATGCTCATTCTTTCTCAGGCAAGCTGAGTAAGGAATGCCACATCAGCACTCTAGGCAAGCTGGGAACGGAAGACCTCCTGCCAGTCTGCTCTTCGCCTCGGTTTCCCCTCCAGCAAAATCACTTACGCCAATTGCAGTGCAAGTCGCGTTAATTATGCATCGCTTCCCAGCGCCAACCAGTGCCTGCTCTGGGAAGTGAACAAATTCCCACAAAATTTCCCTTCCTCTCAACTTCTTCTATTTAGCTCCCCCCAGGCGACCCATCAAGGTTAGCGTCTGCAGAAACACCAAGTTTTCCGGAATTCTGACTCCCAGGAGAGTACTTCAAATTCCTTGGTCCTACATTTCCATCGGAGGCCAGCGTATTTCTTGCTGTCGCTCTTCACCTGATTTACTTCAGGCTCTGTGGACCGTGAATTCAGCGTGAAGTTGCTATAGTCACGAACACGCATAGTTTGACCTCTGTTGACCGCTGCACGATAGCTTTGCGCGGCTTTGTCGCATGTTTCACAGAAAACGGGACGACAGACATTTATCAACAAGCGTACAAGTTCTCTGTCTGTTTCCCGGTACACCAGCATGGAGTCGGGGTCAACCACCCACTCACTGTCACTCATCTTAAGGCGGCTAGAGGCCGCGTCGCGTTGCCGCTCTCTCAGAGCTTGAGCCGCCCTAAGCTGCCTATTGCTGCTTCCCTTCGCCGTTCCCCAGCCAGCCACTAAATGCTTCCCTGGGGTAAACTAGTGTCCAGTAAATCGACTCGTTTCCACAAAGTTTTCATGTCGTGTGAATTACTTTAAAACCATCACCCAACATTAATTATTCCAATACGTCCATACTATATCCTCTACAAGATGCATTGTGCCTTGTCTGTCATTTTCTTGTTCAGCCCTACTGTTCGCTCAACATGAGTTAGGTGATCTTTAATGACTTGATGTAAGGGGCATAGTTCTTGCCATCTTACAACCTTTCATGCCGTTAGACTGTGGCCTTCGGTGGCTAGCTGGGGAGGTGGACGAGTTCTGTCTCGCTTGCAAAATCTTATAATTACAAACTCGCGGAATTCTCGCTGTATTACCTAGCCAGCGTGCCGATGCTTTTCCACATAAATTTCCTACACCGTGATTTAGAGTATTACTCCAACAAAATCTATAGTATCACGTTAAATGGACTCATGTAAGGTGCTAGGCCATTGCCACCTTACAATCCAACCTCGCGATTGCCAGTGGTCATAATGTTTTGGCTTACCAGTGTAGAGCGGCCCACAGTGCAATTAGAACTGACAACTCACACCGCCCTTGCATATCAAAACCTGTATGAAACTCTTGAGTGAACGAAACACTGACGGCAGCAGTTCTCTCTCATAGCAATATTGGTCACAAAGCCTCATAACGCCATGTGAAAGATAAGAACAGTAGTTACATGACGTATGGCATTCCTGGAGTAAAAAAATTACGCTTTCTGCCTTAATGCTTTATCTTACATGAGAATTATGTACCACAAGTCATCGAAGTGGAAAGCGAATTTAGCGAAACAATCCTGGATCACATGCGGAAGTAGATGCACTATCACAGGACTGCCAAATCTTTGCAACGATATTGCCAAATCTTAGCTGTACTAGGGACTGTTTAGCGAACTGCTGTTTATGGTGTTCGTCGTGTATGGGCTCTCAGAGGGAAGGTGGGAGCACGTTTGATTTTTATGCACCTTTACCTCCTGATACTTTATAATATCACCTTTCTGTCTGCCTACATTCAAGGCGTTCAATTAGTTGTGATCTGAAATGCCTCACCCTTTAAGCTTTCCGAGGAGGAAGGGGGCTCCCAATCCTGATGTTATATAATTTCAGCACAGGGATTGGAAAGCTAGTGATTTTGGTTTCCGCTGATGCAGCACATGACATGTGAAATGTTGAGGTATATAATTTTCCATCATGATAACAATTTCCTCAAAATACTAACGAATAAAACAATTACTTTGACAGTTTGCAACGAAAGATTATTTGAATGATATAAAAAGTAGTTGAAAATCAACCTTTGCCCACATGGCCTGAAACAGTAAGATATCTAACACTTTGCACCTTGAAACAGACTGTCTACACGCAGACTTACACCAGATACAAATAGCATTTTAATACTACCATGAGAATGTAGACATATGTTGGTGGGAATGGAAGTAACAAGAAACGCAGTGAACTAATCATTCGATGCCACACAGTAATCGATTCATTTGAGAATTCAGAAGAGAAGAAACTGAAAATTATGTTAATTAACAAAGAAACTAAACTGTAGATGTGGGCAATATGCAGTTCTGCCCCATCATGTGTGCAGTTCCGCGCCTTCATGTTTCTTACCTTGAGAACTATACATCTAACACATACCAAGTAGTGTGTTCATTGCTTTTGTAATGTTCACTTCTTGCTTAGTCCCTGAATGGTGAAAATAATCAAAATCCACGTCATTTTATTATGCACCTTTATTTATGCACTTTATTTATCCTTAGAATCTTTCCAGCGATTTTTTTGCTGCTTGGTACGCTCTAAAGCAAACAGCAGTGCTGATTCCACAAGGTATTGGATCGAGGTTGCCAGAAGGCTTAACAGCTGTATTCGAAGTCGTATGTCACAAGCGAAGCACGCACTTGACTACCCCGGGAATTTCCATGCTTGTCTACGTAGCTACGTAAATAAAAGCAAGTAGAAGCCCTTATTTATCCACTGCATAACTCACTCGAACAGCAACACAACAAAAATAGCAAGTATAGTCTTCCAATATTGTTTTAACACTATAACCAGTAGATGAGCCAATGGTAAACCATGGTCTTCCTAAAAAAATCCGTAGCTATCTTTAGCACTGATAAGAGTCATATTGTATGTTCGATCGCTGATTGATATACAGCAACACAAATTTATCTGTCGTCACGATGTTAAACCAACGGAAATTGTTGCAGAGCTCTGCCTGAGTCACCTGCATCCTGTTGTCGTCTTTTCTTATTGGGTTTTTCCTGCTGCCCTGAATAAAAGACACCGAGGAAAATGTGTATATTCGGCATGACGAAGCAGTCAACATTTCATTCTCCCAGATTCACTGGTCTTGTGCATTGATACCAAATAGGGATAGGAAAGCTCTTGTGAGTGAGATAAGAGCAATATCAGTAACAATAACAAAATGATAATGAATGAAGTTTACTGAATTATAGAAGAAGGTTGACGATTAAAAATAAAAATAGGCTGATCGATCAGTTGGCGCAAGGCAAAGGTTTGCTAGCATTTTACTTCTGAATTCTGTTCTGGCTATTTGCAGAGAAAAAATTAACTGAAGCTATACACATTAGGAGTCCAGTGAGATCTGTCATCATTGTCATACATCACGAGATGAGAACGTTTCACAGAGCAAACATGACACTGCTTTACTTACAGGTAGTTCTCTTCCGTTGCTTTGGTGGTAGTTAACGCAGACAATTCACAACATGAAATAGGAACACCGGTTAAAATTTAAGCATGGAACGACCTTCTTAGCGTCGAAAAACTAAATTTAGTGTGTCTATGTCATATGAACTAGTCAGATTAGTTCATCAGTATGGAAACATTATACATCAAAAGCTTAGCGGGGTCACCCAGCACCAATACCGAAAGTGACTGAACGATAATGAGGTGTCGAACATCGTCAGCAGTACTGCCAAGTCTCAACTGCACCAGCAGTACGAAGAACTTCATGGACAGCTCACTGTGTCCTCACTGCTGTCCACAGCCCGCTCCAACCAGTCTTCACCGGCGCTCCGCAACGAGACGCCGATAAGAGGTGACTTGAAACTGACAGCAGATTATACCATTGAAAAATACAAATGACTTGCACGCTTATCCTGTTTCTTTGGTGGTGAAAGGTTATTTTAACAAAACTATCAATTTTAATTGCGAATATTTTAGGTTAGGCTCTACCGTGACTGTTATTGACATTAAATGAAACAACAAGTTTACTGTTACCAGTCACTGTTTATTTATCTCCACGACGCGTTTCAAAGGTTTAAACCTCCATCATCAGGTGCATTTACATTTCTTACTATGACATTTGTGAGTGTGTTGTGTTACGATTTTTTGGAGGAACTTGTGGCACTGCCTAGTAGAGAAACAAAACACTATTTCAGATGGTTTTGGGTTTCTTTTGACAAAAAATTATACGTATATCTAGAGGTGAACACAAAATAAATAAAATAAAGTATCTCCAGTGGTCATGCTTCCTTTCACTGTCATAACACATCACATGTACACTGTCATAATTTGTGAACAAATATGGAGTCTAGAATGTGTTGGGTGTACGGATTGTATAGCAGAAGAGAAAACATTATCACAAAGTACAAAAAACATATATGGTAACAACGTTAGTACAGAATCAATTTTAAAGGATTCGGAGGTGTTTGTTTTTAGGTGTAGAATACATGCGTTGCAATAACTACTTCAGGTGGTATGTAAATCCGATTTTGACCAGTTAAAGTTGCTTAAACTTCATACTCGTTTATACAAAAATATTTCAAATGGCTCTGAACACTATGCGACTTAACTTCTGAGATCATCAGTCGCCTAGAACTTAGAACTAATTAAACCTAACTAATCTAAGGATATCACACACATCCATGCCCAAGGCAGGATTCGAACCTGCGACTGTAGCGGTCGCTCGGCTCCAGACTGTAGCGTCTAGAACCGCACGGCCACTCCGGCCGGCCCGTTCATACAATCAGGTGAAATATTACAAACTTTAAGCACAATAATCGTATTGACTACAGTGGTAAATATATACACAAATAACAAATTTTTTTGGAATTCGTAGATAGATGTGAAAGGCTGGAGGAAGAGGGGAGGAAGAGAAAGAGAAAGTGAGTTGAACCAGTTATTCAAAAACTGCCATAAAAACATAAAATTCACAGTTGAACACCAAACAGATGACAGTATAAACTTCTTAGATTTTACCGTTAGAATAAAGAATAACAGACATCAGTTTGAAATTTATCAGAAGCCTACCACAACACATACCACAATCCACAACTCCTCCTGTCACACTACAGCCCACAAAATGGCAACCTTCCTGTATGTGATCAATAGAACTATCCAACTACTACTCTCTGAAGACAAATGTGATCAAGAAATTGAAATAATAAAACAAACTGCTATTGCCAATGGTTATAACAGCTCCATAGAAGACACCCCAAAGCATTCAATATGTCAAGGCACTCATGACACCAAAAACAAAAAGAAAATAACATCTTCCATACAATCCCCTTCCTAGGTAACATTTCATATCAGATTGCCAACGTTTTCAAACAAAAAGGCATAAGCATATCCTTTACCGCAGACAACAAGATTGGACAGAAGTTACCCCAAAACATCAGCACACGAAATCCACTTCATCACCCAGGTGTTCCAACATTCTGCGTGGTGTCTGTTTGTTCTATATCGTGTCTTCCTACCATTTTCGCGCAACGACGCTCTGAGTGTGTTTTTTAGGGAATTGACTAGTTGGAACCTAGGACCTGTTGCTGGTACGGAGACGCCAGACCACACATGGCATGTAAAATTCAGAAGAGTTCAGTGAGACTAGCGATGATATAACCAAATACTTAATGATTTCAGCGTCAGCTCCACTGCACTCCCTGTAAAAGAATCTTAATACTAACTAAATTTAGTGGAAGGGGTTCAAGGCTTTCCTAATTTTAGTTAGCTGGTAAAATAACGTCGGAAAAGCAGTTAAGTTTACCATTGGAAATTTTATTCTACTCACAAAACGTTGTTTATAAATTGCACTGTTGATAAAAGGAAATGTTTTAATACAGGATGGTAAAAACCAACTACGTTCAACAAAAATGCGAATGAATATTCCCTGAATGGGTTTCCAAGTTCTACAATGGATCGAAGGATGACCTATGCCATATCACATCTATAATCTAGGTTTAAATTAAGTGTCACAAAAGAGAAAACTATCAAAATGGTCTACAGTGACCCTCAATTATCTCTAATTACTTATCTAACTTGTCGTAAATTACAGTGGCTGATGTGGCTTCTCAATAACTATATAACAGAAAAATCATTGCGTTTCAGATTTTTACTTCAAGTAGCAAATGTGAACACCATGAGCTTTAATTGACGATCGACACTAGTATTACGCAAAAAGGGCGTGTAACAGATGAGACTTCTGCAGTTCTGAGTGAAGCTTTATGCGCTGTTATGCGGCATCACGTGCGTTCATTACCTTGTCGGTGTTCGTCAGGGGGTGGCGGACAGCACAGCTCCGCTCACCTCGCCGTCTCGGAAGCAACTCTCGCCTAACTTCTCCTTACTACAATTTACCGAAGTTGTTTTAAAAAAAAAACTATCTGGCTGTGTTTTCATCTGACCAATCAGGGTCTCAATGTTAACCTTAAGCTCCACCGACAAAAATTCTGTCTATCCAATGAGAAACGTTATACTTTTTGTGGTGGGGCAATGTTTTTAAAGTTTGCAACGTAACAGAGACGCGAAAAAGTCTCATGCTAAAACTTGCAGCTGGGGTGGCCCTTTTTGTGTTATCGTAAGATCTATACTGTTCTTCTGGAGGGCTCTTTCTTTTAACATGGCTGTGGGGTGGTCCTAACGGTTACCTGGCGACGTGGGTGTCCGTCCTTTATCGTAGGGCCTTCTAACTTTACACGGTTCTGCTCTCGGCTTCTGTTCTCGTTTCTCCCCTCGGAACTGCGTCTGTCTCACGGTTGGAAGGTATGACATGCATTTAGGCATTCTTGTGTTAGTCTGTGGTATTCCATTTGCTGACTTGTTACTCGTATTACTTTGGTTAATTTAATGTCACGATTTATTCAGAGCTATGTGACATACTACTAGATTTGCTTATCATGTCAGGGTTTTCATGGAAGGTGTTGGATTTGCCTGACACCTTACATATCACCACCCTTCGAACTCAATTTTTGCACTGAATTTAGGCAATGATTGAATCGTTGTCTAAGTCAGTCAAAAATTATCCTTTGATTTAAATTTTGTTGCCTACTGTTCAGCCACGTTATTCTGGTTCTATGCTAGTTTGTATTACTAATTTATATCTTTATATTCTTCCACATTATTCTCAAAAATGACAAGAGAAGAATATTTTTATGCTATTATTAATTTTTAATTATTTTCTTTATTTATTTAAGTGTGAAGTTCGTTTTTTAAGAAGTTTGTTATCGAAAGTGAGGAGTCTTTCACATCGCTTTTCTTAGAAATATATTTTTTTATAAATCTAGTAATTAAGTAAAATCTATTCCTAACATATTTTCTAAATATCATGTAGAAGTAAAATGTTTTTTGTTTCTAGACACTCATTTTAACATTGTTACACTAACAAATAAGAATTATTTCCAAGAATTGCTTTGACAAAGAAATATACATACACAAGTATTGAGATATTATCCTAACAAACGGTACAAATGTTAAAAAAAAAGGGAAAACATCCAACAAGATAATTTTTTATTCTTTGTTTTTATAAGGAGAAAATAAGTAAAATATAGTTATTCTTTTATTTTTATGAGGAGAAAATAAGTGGCATATAGTTTTAGTGTCTATTATGCCTTACTTTTGTTCTTTATATACTGTCCATTTCAGAACTAATGACTTATTTTTATCGATAGTCTATTTTTTACTTAAGTCCATAGTCAATGACTGTTATTTTGTAGTTTTTTAGCTGTCTGGTGTGCTTAACTTATTTAGTTTTTCACACGTTTCTTTTGCACAATTCCTACATCACATAATTTGATTTCACACATTCACACAATCCTATGAATGTTTAAGCATGAGGTTGGCGAATGTTTTTTGCATGAAGGTGATGGACTTGAGCGAGATGGATGTGGGCAAGTATTTGATGTACAGGTTCGTTCGTCATTCCTTGTTGGCTTTGCAAGTGTGTGTTGCTGTTGTGGAGGTCCCATAATGGAATGGAGCTGTGAGTGCAGAATCTCGTGGTTTACTGGCTTTGTATGCGTGAAAGTCACCGTTATGTGTCGCTGAAAGCGGTCGTTTTTCGTTGTAATACTTGGCAGACGACTAGTTTACAATAGGATAGGGATTTGGGAAGGTATGTCGTCTATTCTTCACCCATGTTTTTTCTTGGTCTCAATCTTGCAAAACGTCTACTTCTGTTCTTCCTGCTTTTTCTCTGCTTCTTACTTGATTCTTGGTTCTTCTCTGGGCAGGATATGGAAATATTTATTGATAACTAGTCGCTTTGAAGTTCGCCTCTTAGTAACAGTTTGATAAATTGTTTGTGCGTGTCATTTATACTTTGTGGAAGTTTTCTTCAGTTTCGTGCATCAGCGTGCTGTTTAATAGCGGTAGTGTGAGTTTTAAACATTTTTTTTTTGCCAGTGGTGGCTTGCCCAAGCTGTCATCTCGTCGGGCCGTTTTTTGCTCGCTCCGCCGAGTCGGGGCGCTTGGAGACCCTTCCGGCGTTCGGCGTCCTGTTGTGTCTCTGCAGGGTTCCGGCACTCTGTGGTTCCGCCTGGCAGCAGATTTATTTACTGCCCACTTTCGTTACAAGAAGGGCCCTCTGTTGGTCTCGCTGTCCTTTCCCATCTCTCGACGCTTCTGCCTTATAGGAATAGTGTCTTGCTAATTACGTCCTTTTCTTTCTTGATACTTCTCGCGTTGCAACTTGTGGGTCATTGCATCTGGTCTTTGCTGGAGTTCTTACAATGGTTCTTACAAAAAGTTTTACTTATAATCATCTAACATATGTCTAGTACCTACATTGTTTTATGCCTTCTTAAAAGCTTTACAAATTTCGGCACCCTTTCCATGTTACAATTCTAAGATATTTTGAGTCTTAACTTATACAAGAAAACTCAAATTCGTTTTTTATTTTTTTCTGTAGTGTCGTGGTGTATAGCATTTTAGTATTTCATGCTGTTAGACTATCTATGCTTTATCCCTTCACCTTAATCTATGGTACTATTGGTGTTATTATTGAAACTACTTTCTTTTTCCCACCTTCCTCTCTCTTCATTCTTCTTTCTCCTGACGATCTTTTCTGCAACATAATCTTGAAATATTGTGCTGATTATTTACCAGTAATAAAATTAATCTTCAAACTTATACTGAAAGTGTTTAATACTGCCAGTCTTAGGTAAAAGTACCTCTGCTTTATCTCGTAAAATACCCTCTAATTCTCTTTTACTGTGTTCCGAAATACCTTGAACTTCTTGCAATTTTTCGACGATTTCTTTATGGACTTCTAACATGAGTTGAGGCGATTTCCCCTTTTGTGCATACCATTCTAATTCTTCATCCTCTTTATCTCACGCCATTCTTAATTGTTTGTTTATAACTGGTATTTCTTCTAATTTTAGCTTTTGCTCAAAGAGCAGTGTGACATCGCCGAATGTTACGCTACCTTTCCCCATATCTATTATCGCTCGTCTCTCATTTAAAAAATCTTCAGCTATAATCAAATCTACAGTTAGTTTAGGTATAATCACGAAGTTTGCTTCGATCGTTTGACCTTGACACGAAAGAGTTAACCTTGTTTGTCTCATAACTTCCGCAGCATTGTTTCTAATAGGACCTCATACTTTAATCTTACGTGTTTTCAGAACTGCCAATTCCTCATTGGCATTACACTGCATGAATAAATTTTCTGAGATCGCAGTCAGTTCACTTCCGCTATCAATTACAATATTGACTGGGATATGCTTTACTATGGCCTTCACAGTTGGTCGAATTTTGAAAGGATTGGTTCTGCTCTTCTTCTTCTTGCATCAACGAATCCTCCACTGAATCATACAGGAGTCTTTTTAGGAATTTCCCTTGTGAATTCGAACTTTCTGTAGGATAAGCTTCGACGGCTACTTCTCTCTCTTTTATTTCCTCTTCTCTATTTCTTCCTTCATTTACGCTTTCTTCGTCTATCTTCTCCTTCTTCGTCGCTACTTTCACATAATCGCATCTAAATGCTCTAATTATCGCTTCATAACTTCCTTCATTATATACGTTGGGTTGTGTGCCCACTCGTAACTTATTTTCAACTTCTGTCGACTGCGCATTATCCTCATTGAATTCGCTTTCCCTGGTTTCCATCTCAAATAGCTCTGCAATACACATGGTTCGTAATTATTGTTTCTTCATACTGTGTCTTGTGGATTCCACTGCTTTTTGCTTTCGTTTTCACGTGCGCTTCGTCTTTTTCTTGCGTCATCTTCCGAAAATATGAACTCTAGTTCCCTTAGAATACCTTTAAATGCTTCGACGTCAATTCCTCCGCGACCCACTAATGATTGCTGGTATTTCAATGGTAGCTTCATCGCGCATAATTTAATCAACTCTCCGTCACTGTATGGTACATCTAAGCATTGATTTTTCTTTGCCATTAATTCGAAAAATTTCACGGGACCCTTCTCTCCTGAATTTTCAAAATATGGGTTCTGTAATAATTCGTACTTTACTCTGTTCTGTGCTTCGTTGGACCAATATCGTGAGAGAAACTTCTCTCTGAAATCTTCGTACGATCGGCATGTCGCTGCAACATCCTGCATGGTTTCTGCGACTGTTCCTGACATGTGTGCACATATAAAGTCTAATTTGTGTGCTAGCGTCCAGTGTTCTGGTAATCCTACTCGGAATTGATCAATAAAAGTTCGTGAATGTAATGAGTTTCCTTCCCGAAAGTGTTGAAATTTTCTGACTGTGAGGAAATGATCGTTGTCGTACTTCGTCATAGTTCCGTATGAAATTCGCGATTCTTCGCCACTTTTGTTTCTGATCATTTCTCCCGTCGTTCTTTCCGGTTGTGGTAGAGCCATTGGATATTGTTCACTGTAACTTTCGCCTATCCTTGCGTAGTATCGTATGGTACGCAATAATTTTCTTTCATCGGTTGTGAACGTGTAGCTGAATGCATTGCACTGTACTCTTCGCGACCTGGCTTTCCATTGTCAGGTATTGGTTCGGTATCTTGTCTGGCTAACCTTGCTGCTTCATTGCACGATCCAAACTGTCTTGAATCATACATTTATGGTTCCGCATGTGCTTGTGATGACGTTTGTTCATCAAGAATTTCGAAACGTGTTTGTTGCTGTGCAGGCTGTCTGATTTCACGTATGTTACTTTCCGCCTGTGATTGGAATCGCAAATGTGTACTATCTTCGTTAATTGCTTGTTTTTCCGGTGCTGCTACAGATACGGATGTGGTTGTAGACTCTGTGCTTGTTCGATCCTGTTCACTACGCTCTTCAATGGTTTGCAACAACTCTGTTCGCAATTTCTGAAATTGTCGCTTCGTTTGCGCTTCTATTTTGACTATGCGGTTATCATATATTTCAGCGCTGCTTTTGTGATACGTTTGTGTAACACACTGTTTTCAACAATTTCACGCGCTGTACCTGCTGCTTGTCTAGTAATTACGTTTATCTGTTTCTCTAGTTTCTTGACTTCTCCCTGGGTGTTGTTACGTAATGTTTTGATCTCGTCCTGAATGTCATTACGCAATGTTTTTACGTCCACTTGTACCTTGTCAATGTCTGTTCTCAATTGATTGTAACCTATTATTAAGTTTCCTATCACTTCTCGAGATTCTTTTGCCTCGTCTTCAATATGACTTAGGAGTAACTGAATTTTTTTGTTTTGTTCTTTAATCGCACGCATTTGTCTCGTGGTTTCTGCATTTTGTTTCGTCATTTCTGCATTCTGAATTTTAATTTGGTTCGCAATTTCTTTATTTTGTCTTGTCATGGTTTCCGTCATTAATTGTAATAATTCTTCCAGATTGGTGGGTCCTATTGCGTTTTCTTCCGACGTCCTACGCTCTGTGTTTTCGCCCAAGTGTTGGTTTGCAACCGATTGCATTGAACTGTGCGGTGACACGTTTCTGCTCGAATTCCTTGTACTCTGTGGTGAGGGAGCTCTGATTACTTGTATTATGGGTTCTACGTATTCAAGACGCAAGTTAGAATCCTCATCGACTGTCTCTATACTTTCCTGCTCCTCTGTCGTATGCTGACTTACGTTTTCTATGCCTTGACCTATATTATCCTCGTTATGGTGCGTTATATATCCTATTTCTCGCGATACTGCATCGTCTGTTGTACTGTCCTCTATTCTCTGTCCATTTTCATGCTGGGTCTCTACCTCAATTCGGTCAAGGTCTCGATCTGCCATTGCTAATCTTTCCGAATCCCTTATTTTCTGTTTTAAAAGCAATTTACGCGCCCTACTTCGAGTCAACATGCGCTCATACGATCTCACGCGTTTCATAAATTTTTTGTTCACACGACTTGTCAAACCATTGACTTACTTGTTGGGTCAGAACCAACTTGTCAACGATGTATCCGTCACCTGTACGCTTGCATTGGAGAGAAAACTTAATTCTAACAATTTTTAAAATTCATAACTTAATTATACTAACGTCTTTGCTAGAATGTCGCACTTTTTTATTGAATACTTTCTTACTACCTATCGCTGCAGCTACTGTTTTCGACTATGTATAACTTTAAGAAAAAAAATTTTTTTTAACTACGAAAATTTTTCAGCAGGATATTTTTCTGACCTAGTTAGGCAAGTGGTCGACCTTCAATCATGATATTTTACCATCCTGGCAGGGTCGCAATTTCCTAACATTCTGCATGGTGTCTGTTTGTTCTATATCGTGTTTCCCTACCACTTTCACGCAATGACGCTCTGAGTGTGTTTTTTAGGGAATTGACTAATTTGAACCTGGGACCTGTCGCTGGTACGGAAACGCCAGACCACACATGACATGTAGAATTCAGAAGAGTACAGTGAGACTAGCGATGATAAACAAAATACTTAATGATTTCAGCGTCAGCTCCACTGCACTCCCTGTAAAAGAATCTTAATACTAACTAAATTTAGTAGAAGGGGTTCAAGGCGTTCCTAATTTTAGTTAGCTGGTAAAATAACGTCGAAAAAGCAGTTAAGTTTACCATTGGAAATTTTATTCTACTCACAAAACGTTGTTTATAAATTGCACTATTGATAAAAGGAAATGTTTTAATACAGGATGGTAAAAACCAACTACGTTCAACAAAAATGCGAACGGATATTCCTTGAATGGGTTTCCAAGTTCTACAATGGATCGAAGGATGACCTATGCCATATCACATCTATAATCTAGGTTTAAATTAAGTGTCACAAAAGAGAAAACTATCAAAATGATCTACAGTGACCCTCAATTATCTTTAATTACTTATCTAACTTGTCGTAAATTACAGTGGCTGATGTGGCTTCTCAATAACTATATAACAGAAAAATCATCGCGTTTCAGATTTTTGCTTCAAGTAGCAAATGTGAACACCATGAGCTTTAATTGACGATCAATGCATTATCCCAACATTAAGACCACTTGCCTTGTAAAATTTGCTCTCATACTATCACTCTTTCCAACGTATCCGTCCTCTCACTTTCTCTTCCTCCCCTCTTTCTCCAGCCTTTCATATCTATCTACGAATTCCAACCAAAATTGTTGTCTGTGTATAATTTTACCACTGTAGTGAATATGATTATTGTACTTAATGTTTGTAATATTCCACCTGATTGTATAAACGAGTATGAAGTTTAAGCAACTTTAACTGTTCAAAATCGAATTTCTATACCACCTGAAGTATTTATTGCAACGTATGTATTCGACACCTAAAAAGAAACACCTCCAAATCGTTTAAAATTTATTCTGAGCTAATATCGTTACCATATATGTTCTTTGTACTTTGTGATAATTTTTTTTCTTCTGCTATACGATCCGTGCACCCAATAGTTTCCAGACGCCATATTTGTTTACAAATTATGACAGTGTACATGTGATGTGTTACGACAGTGAAAGGAACATGTGACCATTGGAGGTATATTAATTCACTTATTTTATGTTTACCTCTAGAAATACGTTTAATTTTTTGTCAAAAGAAACCCAAAAGCATGTTCTGGAATAGTGTTTTGTTTCTCCACTAGGCAGTCCCACAAGTTCCTCCAAAAAATCGTAACACAACACATTCACAAATGTCATACTAAGAAATGTAAATCCACTTGATGATGGAGGTTTAAACCGTTGAAGCGCGTCGTGGAGAAAATAAACAGTGACTGGTAACAGTAAACTTGTTGTTTCATTTAATTAATAACTAGAAATGTGTGCAAAACTACCTTTTCAAAAATGTGAAGCAACTGTAAGATACTGCGCACTGTTGACCTCAAACGGTTTGTATCTACGTTCGGTCTTGTGCAATAAACAATTATATTATCTGGAATACAATGAAAATCTGGAAATACTGTGGAAAATAGACTAACACATCGATGCCATAGAGAAATGAATCATATTGTGAGTTCACAAGAAAAAACTGCATGTACGAATATGACTATAGAAACAGAAACAAATGAAAAGAAATAGGCAAATGTGCAGTTGTACACTTTTATACGCAGTTAGTATTCTATATTTACAAGCTTGTTGATTATTTCTGTAACTGTTCCCATCTTGTTTGATGCTGAGATGATGTGAAAAAAAAAAGAAAACAGATCCGTGTCACGGTCAGTTGTTTCGAATCTGTTCAGAACTTTCTGTTGTTCTGTTGGTGATGTAACGTGGTATTCGCGAAGCATATGACTATGGTTACAAGTTACCAAGTGATATATGATACGGAGAATTAAGTTTGTCACTCATTTGTGATAGTTAGCAAATCAAATAAAATAGTAACGAAAGCAATAACATACAGCTTTTGCAGAACAATCGGTATTGATTTCGAAAGCACCTAGCGTTTTAAAATGTGAACACTTTACATCTATGCAGACAAGTTGCTGCTGCAGTAAACATTCTCCCTTTGTCATAATCGTAGCTTAGGTAGACAGATCGCAACGTAAAATATACGAGGAAAGGTATCTTAGACATGAAACGACCTTCCTAGAATCAAAAATGTTTACTTTACAAACTCAAAAATGGTTCAAATGGCTCTGAGCACTATGGGACTCAACTGCTGAGGTCATTAGTCCCCTAGAACTTAGAACTAGTTAAACCTAACTAACCTAAGGACATCACAAACATCCATGCCCGAGGCAGGATTCGAACCTGCGACCGTAGCGGTCTTGCGGGTCCAGACTGCAGCGCCTTTAACCGCACGGCCACTTCGGCCGGCTTACAAACTCAGAGTGATATCTTAGGAAGGAATTATTCAGAATGTTTCATCGACACGACAATAAAGGTCAAGCGCCTTTAGCAGGATAAATGTTTATTACAACTATAAATCTCTCTTCCTGTTCTTCGGATACTTGGTCAGTATGCCACATGTGATTTGCCGTTTGCAGTAGTGTTGCTCCGATAATGTTCCAAAATTGACGGTAAAATTCAGCGGCAAGACCACCACGACGCTGTGATTTTCCTGTCACTGCTCTGAAAGCTGCTACTTTGATTTTCTTGTCCTTGAAGGATTCTTCAACAATGAATCTGTCATCTGGCGTGCTGTTGTTTTCTTCTTTAAGAAGCATTTTGAAGCGTAGTATGATCGATAGATGTTTTTGCTACTAAAAATTACGGAAGTAGGAGTGCGCATGAGATTATATCGTGCTGTGTATGAAACAGTTGTTCATGTTCGTTATAGACTTATTCGATCATGAAATGGTTCAAATGGCTCTGAGCACTATGGGACAACATCTATGGTCATCAGTCCCCTAGAACTTAGAACTACTTAAACCTATCGAACCTAAGGACATCACACAACACCCAGTCATCACGAGGCAGAGAAAATCCCTGACCCCGCCGGGAATCGAAGCCGGGAACCCGGGCGTGGGAAGCGAGAACGCTACCGCACGACCACGAGCTGCGGACTATTCGATCATCATGGCGTTGTGCCGTCGCGCTGATAGTAAAATGTGCTAAAGGGACGCAGTTTCATTTTCGGTCGCGTCTTTCGGTCTGTATCTAAGAATAATACCTTCCATGTGCTATATTCTGATTTGCGTTACTTTGGCTTTGTATATTTCAAGTTCGTAATAAGAATGTTTCCACCTCCATATAACTATCGGGAACACTGTTTTTCCCAGAAATATTTCTGTCTTGAACAGCTGATAATAGTAAATCGCAATTACGGTCTTGCGTAATAGAAACATCATTCCGCAGTGCTAGTGTACCTGTCTTTGCATTGAGACATCTGCTTTCATTTCCGTTGTTCCGTCTCATTACGCCCTTGATCGTTGCGCTTACAATATCATCTGTCGTGGTATAACTTTGACGGTGCAAATTAGGCACAGTGATTAGAGATATTATTATGTCCAATGCCACAGTTTGTGATTTGCTATTAAGCTCTGGTGAAACACATATCCTTTTTAACCTGCTTACCGAATCAACACTGATGATTGTATATTCTACGTCGTCCCCGCGTAGTTGTTCCCAGGCGTCAGATCGGCATAATCCGTGCACGAGGAGTCCTAGTTCAGTGCACTTGTTCGGATTAGGGATTTGATCCATATTTCGAAAGACACAGTAGAAATCGCATCCGGCAGTTAAACCGTAAGTGTAGTTGGCAAGTAATTCTGGAATATCTACGGAATTTATTCGCAGTTGCGAATACGAACAACCATCAGCTGTATAAGGGGATGAGGGAAATGAAAATTTGTGTCGGACTGGGACTCTAACCCGGATTGCCTGGTTTGTGCGAGCGCTCGCCTTAACCGCCTCGGCAATCCGTGCACGGCTCACAGCCATAGCCAATATTCCATATGTCGTCGTTCCTGCGTCACAACCTATACTTGTACACACACTATGTAACTCTCGTGCTGGGGACGGCAGTTTTAGTTGAAAGACGCTGTCTAATATCAGCGGATAAATACGATATTGTAGTGCCTTTGTTGTTGAGAAGAACGATACAGTGTTCCCTCGGAAATGCATGCAACTATTAAAGCAAATATTTTTCAACAGAGTTCTTTAATGAAGTTCTGCTTTTAAAGATCGAAGTACACAGAGTGGTTGAGAAAATGTTACTATGGGTGATTTGAATCCCGATTACTTTTGCTGCAAATTTCCAGGCGAATAAAACAAATGAGATATTATAAGAACGTAGGCTTTCGCGGCCGATGTCATAGTGATTAAAATTCTTCTGGGTATTATGCCGCGTCACTGCTAAAAACTAACAACAATAATAAACTAAAACCGACGTTTCGGCCGAATTTCAACAGCCTTCCTCAGGGCACGACTGGTTTTGCTTGGCGATAGGTGCTTCTATTTATTACAGACTATCGATGTCTGACATCACTGTGGTAAAAATTTTAATTGGCCCTGTAATATGATTGGCTAGTCATGACGTAAGGGAAGATGGAAAGAAAGAGGCTATTCGTGGATGTTCATGTCGTCAATGATTGGTAGCTGTCCGCCAATCAGCGTTCGGCTTCTGGTCGGCAAGTTTTCCTCCTGGTGTGCGCGGAAGTGGACTGACAGTTGCTCTACAGCTGTTTGTGCAGATACGTCCGTGTCCCGTGTAGCTTCTGCCCCGCGACCGCTCGCGGCCCGTTGGACTGGGATGGCCGGCAGCCAGGACGCCGGGAGTTTGTAGCCATCTTCTGTCTTGATGTTGTCAGGCTGTTTAATACTTTCGATCGCCTCCCGTATTTTGCGTTCTCGCATCCAAGATTCTTTCGCCAGTACTCGGGCCTCCTGGAACCTGATAGGTTGTCCACAGTGGTGTTCTGCTAACGCCGATTTGTTATGTTGTTGTAATCGTACATAGCGTTCGTGTTCTGCTAGTCGTAAGCTGACAGGTCTCCCTGTTTTTCCTGTGTAGGCAGCGCTGCACTCACACCGTAGTTCGTTAACAACTGCAGTGTTAAAGGTGTTGACTACATCATTGATGGAACCTATCATTTCGTGAATCCTGTGATTGCTTCGAAAAATCGGTTTGAAACCTCGTCGGCGGAGGACGTTGCCTAGCCGTTCACTGACGCCTTTTACATTTGGTAAGTGTACCAGTGGAAGCTTCTCTTCTTTGCCTTCTTCTCGTGTTATACTGTACGAGGGTTGTCCACTGTATTAGAATCACTGAAAGCGAGTTACATACACCTACTGACGAAAAACGTTTGCGTCGTTATCATTAACCGGAACATCTGTGATGTGTAGTGTAAATTGGTAGCCCGGAGAATGGAATGATCAAAATCGTATTGTACAAATATTTATCACAAACGACTCACTATTTGTGAGAAAATATCAATTATCAAACACAGTCTCTTCGACCAATGTTAGATGAAAAACGTGAACACACGCATAGCGCAGGGGGCTCTACAGCGACCAATTTTTTTTTCCTGCACGCTAGATTTTTTAATAATGTCCAGCACATTCTGCAGACATGACTCCACGACATTCTCTTAAAAAGGAAAGCTGAACCACGTTGTTTACAAGCACAAACTGACTGCAGGATGTGAAACGAAATGCTTGATTGCAGCAGGCTCTGCGGACATTTCGTTTCAAATTCTATGCAGTAGCACGCAGTACCAGACTGCTGCTAAACAGACATCGTTCTGAACATATCCAATTAAAGAACATACAGCGATTGCGGTACGCATACATACAGTTTCTGTTGTGGTTGTAATGGCTCGACCGAGCGAGGTGGCGCAGTGGTTAGACACTGGACTCGCATTCGGGAGGACGACGGTTCAATCCCGCGTCCGGCCATCTTGATTTAGGTTTTCCGTGATTTCCCTAAATCGCTCCAGGCAAATGCCGGGATGGTTCCATTCAAAGGGCACGGCCGACTTCCTTCCCCGTCCTTCCATAATCCGATGAGACCGATGACCTCGCTGTCTGGTCTCCTTCCCCAAAAACAACCAACCATCTAATGGCTCGAACACTACACTGTAATGACAATATCTTACGAGTATGAACTGTGGGTTTTATAATCCTTCAACGGTTTGTTGATACTAAAGCCATCTCTCCTATAGTTTTCGTAGTAAGAGTAGACATTGTTATACTTAAGATGCGAACGAATGGCGCTTCGAACAAATTTTATCATAAAGCAGTCAGGAAGTCACTATGTAAATAATACTCTTTATTGGAAACTACTTCCAATAAAAGGGGCATCAATAAGGAACTGTCAACACACAATGTTTTCCTTACACCGAATTTCTCACTATTTCATGATGACATTTGCCAAATTCATAAAAGGTGCGGAGTAATGTCTGCAGAGAATAATTTTTCCTTTCCTTCATTCGTGACACAACTGTACAAATTAGCTATGGAATGTGATTTGTGCACTAATACTATGAAAACAACAAGTTCATTCCGCAACTCGTTTGGGAAATATTTGAAGCAGTGGCCTGAGTTGGTTTGCTCTGGATGGAAGCTGATGGAAGCTTGTAAAATTCAAGTACATTTTACTTTGTAACTACATCCATACAAGTACGCAGTTTTTTGAAGGTCAAATGCTACTCTTTACCTTTGTTTCAAACAAGTTTTACCGCTGAGCAACTGATTAAATTATGTCAGCATGTTAATGAAATTTTAAGGAAATTAAGCTACTTTCAGTTTTAATTTTGCGTGGATTCTGTACTTCAGTTTTGTACGTTGGCTAGTGTGTACTGATAAAATTCGACGACGGTTCTGCCTATGTGTGGAAATCTTCCTTTTACTTTCAAAACATCGGCGTTGACTGAATCTGTTGGCTGGTCGACTGGTGTTTATTATACTGGCATATTCAGAGACAACCGATACTACCCGGCCTGATGCTAAATTTCATTTCCGTTTCTTTCTCCTTATCTTCGATTCTGCTCTCTCGTGATACATGGACCAGGGGTGGGCTGGCAATACTACCAAACACCAGCTCTTTAGGAAATAAATTTAAAAAAGCAATAGTTACAGTAATTTTACGAATTTTCTTAAAATAAATATATTAATTAGTAAAAATCGTGTTTATTGCGAGTTTCTGATTTACGCGCAGCCATGGTCTAGAGGTAGTGTCTTTGTTTAGTAATCACAACGTCCTCGGTTCCGGGTTGGAAACCCGCAACCGCGTAAACTTTGAATGAAGATCTTTAGCATTGGCGGACGAAGATTTCCGGCAAAAGAAGCCACCTTCAGTCAGCCAACGGCCTTGTCAAGTAGGGTGGAGGAGCGGACAGAGGTTCAGGGCACTCTCTCCCCCGTGGGGTGAGGAACTGCCCCCAGAGGCGGAAGAATCAGCAATGATCAACGGCATGTGAATCAGAAGGCAATAGAAACTACTGAATTAAAGACACATAACGTGTCTCCACAGGACATAGGGCCTGCAATTGAAAATGTGTCGTGATAATCTCTCCATCGGCCAAAGATTCTGAAATAGTCCCTTTTTCGGATCTCCGGGAGGGGATGCCAAGGAGGAGGAGACTATGAAGAAAACGTTGATTAATAGAAGAAAGGATAACGTTCTACTAGTCGGGCTCAGAATTTCAGAAGTTTGGTAGGGAAGCAAGAAAATCTAAAAAATGAATGCTAAGGCTCAATCTAGGGATAGTGGGCGTCAATGAAGTTAAATGGAAAAAAGCCAAGGATTTCTGGTCACATGAGTACAGGGTTATATCAACAGCGGCAGAAAATGGTGTAAAAGAAGTAGTATTAGTTATGTGTAGGAAGGTAGGGCTAGGAGTGAGTTACTGTGAACAGTTCAGTGATACAGCAGTTGTCCTTGGAATCGACAACAAACCAACACCGACGACGATAGGTATTCATACTGACGTCGCAAGCCAAAGGGTGAAGAGACACAGAAAGTATATGGGGATATTGAAAGGGTAATACAGTACGTAAAGGGAGACGAAAATGTAATAGTCATGGAGGACAGGAATACAGTTGTAAGGAAAGAAGCAGAAGAAACGGCTACAGGAGAATAAGGGATTGGGACAAGGAATGAGAGAGGAGAAAGACTAATCGATCTCTGTAATAAATTTCAGCAGGTAATATCGAATACTCTGTTCAAGAATTACAGGAGGAGGACGTATACTGGGAAAAGGCCGGGTGATACGCGAAGATTTCTGTCAGATTACTTCACGGTCAGAAGGAGATATAGACTCAGACCGCAATTTAGTAGTGATGAAGAATAGGCTGAAGTTTAAGAGATTGGTCAGGAAGAATCAATGCGCAAAGAAGTGGTATACGGAAGTACTAAGGCATGAGGAGGTACGCTTAGAGTTCTCTGAGGCTGTAGATACTGCGATAAGGAATATCCCAGTGGAAAGTTCAGTTAAAGACGAATAGGCATCCCTAAAATGGGCGATCACAGATGGTGGAAAAAACTATCGGTACAAAGAAGGTAACTCTGAAGATGCCATGGGTAACAGAAGAAATACTTTAGCTGATCGATGAAAGAAGGAAGTACAATAATGTTCAGGGAAATTCAGCAGTATAGAAATACAATCTCTTAGGAATGAAATAAATGCGTGAAAACTGAGAAGATATCGCAAACGAAAAGGCTGCCGGAAGAACTGACTCAACATATAGGAAAGTTAAAACAGCGTTCTTTGAAACTAAAAGCAAGGGCGGTAACATTAAGAGTGCAGTGGAAATTTTACTGTTAAATGCAGAGGAGAGAGCGTATAGTCGGAAGAACAAATTGAAGGCCTCTGTGAGGGGCAGATTTTTCTGATATGGCAGAGGAAGAAACGGCAATTCGATTTAAAAAAGATAGGGTATCCAGTATTAGAATCAGAACATAAGAAATCTTTGGAGGACTAAGATCAAATAAGGCAGAAGGGATACACAGCATTCCATCAGAATTTCTAAAATGATTGGGGAAGTGGCAACAAAACGACTATTCACGTTGGTGTGTACAATGTAAGAGTCTGGGGATATACCATCAGACTTTCGGAGAAATATCATCCACACAATTCCGAAGGTTGCAAGAGCCGACAAGTGCGAAAATTATCGCACAACCAGCTTAACAGCTCATGTCTCCAAGTTGGTGACACGAATAATATACAGGAGAACGGAAAAGAAAACCGAGGATGTGTTAGATGATGATCAGCCTTTCTTTGGGAAAGGTAAAGGCATCAGTGAAGTAATTCTGATATTGTAGTTGCAAATGGAAGCAAGACTAAAGAAAAATTGAGACACGTTCATAATCTGCCGACCTGGAAAAACCATTCGACAACGTAAAATGGTGCAAGATGTTCGAAATTCTGAGAAAAATAGGTGGAAGCTAAGGAAAGGATATAAGTACTAATCTGAGTGTAGCAGATTTTGAAAGTGACCACCATTCATCTCTCGGCACTTTTGAGCCCTGGTCAGCAAGTTACTGAAGGCGGATCGAAGCTGGACTGCAGCAATAGATGGTGTATCATACGAAATGTCTTGCCGCGGCTCATTTAGACTGCGAGGGTGGTCGCGATACACCTTCGACTTGACGGCTCCCCACAATAAATAATGGCACGCTGACAGGTCACGTGACCTGGGTGACCAGCTAGGGCCGCGACCAGAGTGACGTCCGCTGATAACGCTGTCAGGCGTGAAGACTGTAAATGTGCTTCGAGGAACCGGTGTGGATTACGTGGCGGGCGTACACCGTACACGTGTACACGTGATGTGCGCGTCACGGGGTGTTTTTTTATGCGTACACACACGTCCAGACGTATCCACTCGTCCGGTCCACTTTTATTTGTTCCACCATATATATATTTCGCCTTGGTTGCTCACTTATGATGATTATCTCGAGGCGCTGGTAGGAGAGATGTCGTTTATGTACTGCTAAACTGCTTGAAACCATTGAATATTGAAAAATATTTAGGTCAAGCAGTATACGTTTCCTTTGATGGTCATACTAATTTATAGAGTGAAGGTAATAACGAAGAAATTTGCCTGATAGATATAGCCTTGCATGGAACCTCTAGCTAAAAAACGTAAAAGCTATCTAAAACGGGAGTTATCGTGTGACTACAGACGCGAGCGATAGTGGTTTAATGTACACTCTTTGACATAAAACTTGACCGGCGGCCGGCCGCTTCAGAGGCTAAGTCCGCGCCGATCGCGACATGGGACAAAAAAACTGGCCAACTCGCTAATTCTCTAAGTCCGGTTATCTGCACAATCTGGCAACACTGTAGACTGCGGCACTTCCTGGAGGAAAACTTGTTCCATGATAGAGAAACTCTAGGCTGATTACGCCTGTGGTCTAGTGGTAGCGTGCGTTGTTTCTGTTCATAATGTCAGTGGATCGAGAGCAGCTGGCATAAAATATTTTTATAGCCTCTTCTGTCTGAATGCTGAAGACGTGAATGTAATGGTAGCGCAGATTCAATCTATTTCGCTTTGTGACACACCGATATCAAAATTTTATCCAGTAACGATTTTGCGGCAGATTTCCTGCAGACTGTCCGCCTCTGGACGCCGTATGCGGCAAAGCTCCGGGATCCATTTGCTGGCTACTGGCAGCGGCCGTGGCGACAGCAGCGGCGCTGCACACCCCCGTTCTTTATCGAAAGCGCCTGCTACCGCTCATCGCTTTTGATGATTTAAAACGCTTTATTATTAAATGTTGCTCCACAGAAAATTTCTACAATTTCCATTCACGCTCAAAAGCAACGGAGACAGACGCCCTGATTAGTAGGCGGGTATTATATTACATTAATCGGCAAGAGCTGAGTATGGCCCGAAATTAATTTTATAGACTGGGACGAAATGAAACCACCTCACTACATTCGATGAATTTATAAATGCTTCATACCTCGTTTCTTTTCCTTTCAAACTCAATTATTTGTGCAACTTTTGGTCAATGTTTGGATGTTTTCGTCAAGCCAGAGTGAGTGTCTGTGGTGTAAAGTGTATTACAGTTCTTGTTTCATTCCTTATGGTAAGTCTATGCGATAAACTGTGTGAATACCTTGCAATGCATGCTCTGTAGCAGTGCAGGAACACTGCACATTTGGAGTTCATGAAGTATTTATTGTTGATCGGAAGTGATAGTTAAGGTCATCAGATTTAAACCAGAAAAATTTGTCGTTTTGAAGGTTTCAGAGAACGGAAAGCAATTGCTAACGCCGGTGTTAGAAAACGTCTACAGTTAAATGCTATTGCAAAAATTTAGAAGAAGGGAACTATATTAATGAACATGTGCACTTCATAAACAACCTTCTGACATGTTAGACCTATATGACGAACAAAGCTCAAATTTATATCGTTGACAGTCGGTTTGAATCTTTTCAGGGTCTATTTTACAGTGAAGCACCTTGGAATTTGCAAAGCAGAAATCCATGATATTAACTTAATTTACTAAGTCGAAATCGGACGAAGATTGATGTTTAAAGGCATTCTTCAGATTTCGCATAAGAAATTTTTAGTAGCAGTTTGCAACTCCATTAATTAAAATGGAAAATAAAAGGTTGTAGTCATCGGCTTCTACCGTGATTCGAACTGCTATGTCTTATAGTACAAGCACTGCAACGCACAAGGGAACCTCTGAGCTAACGACACACTTGCTGCCAGAGGCGGAATATAGTCACTGCGATGTTGCGTGAGCCTCAAAACGCAACCTTAAACACACGAACAGAGGAGGTGGAGATTACTGTTTTAACGTCCCATCGACAACGATGTCATTAGAGACGGAGCACAAGCTCGGATTAGGGAAGGATGGGGAAGGAAATCGGCCGTGCCCTTCCTAAGGAACCATCCCGGCATTTGCCTGAAGCAATTTAGGGAAATCATTGAAAACCTAAATCAGGATGGCCGGGCGCGGGATTGCACCGCCGTCCTCCCGAATGCACACACAAACAGGTGTTACTTATGTGAAGAACGCCGTTCTTGGAGTCCAGAAATTAAATATACTTTCTAATTGTGTCATCTTGCAGTGGATTATATCGTACGAGTCTTCGATGTGGAAAACGAATGTCAAGTGAATTTAGCGAGGTAACGCCGGCCTACACCCGGAAGTAAATGCACTATCAGAGTGTTGACGCTGCCATTTCTAGGCTCTCTGACGAGGCAGCTCTTCAGCGAAATGCTGGCCGTGATTCTCCGATACGGTTCTTCAGAGTGGAGACGCGCGCGCACGTTTGGTTTTTATGCGGCGTTCTCCCCTGATGGTTTCTGACGTCGCCTTGTGGGCTATGTATACGTATGAGACATTCAATTATCATTAATCCAGAATCATACAAGTTTCAGCTTCCGGCGTGGAAGAAGGCTGTTGACGCCGACATTATATCATTTCAAGGTAGGGAAAGCAAAACGGATCATTCAATGTTTCTCATTCAACATAAAGCATGTGAAATAATTTTCCGTAACGTTCATAATCATCTAAAAATACAAACGAAGTAAAAATACACCGGAAGCTTATTCGAATTGAATATAACGCTTTGCACCTCGATGTCGAATTTGTCCACTTGCAATCTTTTGCAGCATACACATAGAATGTCATGATTACCACGAGAATGAAGAAATATGTTGTTAAGGATGGAAGCAAGAAGAGACGCAGTCAACAAATATTCTATTCCTCATGGCATTCATTTCATTTGACACGTAAGAAGAGGTAAAGCGGGAATTTACTTTCGTTAACACGAAAGATATGCCGCACATATTGATAACGAGGAAGTCTGCGTCTTCATACGTTTCCTCCTTGAAATCTGTATGCTCTATTATATACTAGGTAGCCCGATCATTGTTTTCAGTAATGTTACCCTCTTGTTTGACCCCGTAACGATGAACAGATTCCAAATGCATGTCTCCCTTCCTGGGTTGTTTTTTGTGTTTTATTGCTTGGAATTCCTGAAGCAGACCACTGTGCCTTCCCCCCTCGTGGGTTAGGTCTCAAAACTAAACCGCTTTGTATCCAATGGCATAATTTATTCAGACAGCATCAGCATAAGACTATCAAACAAAGCCTTCCATTTACAGTTGCAGCACTCTAACCAGCACTGACCAAAGTGTAATCCACGGTCATGGTCCTAAATTACCAGCTGTCTGCTACTGTGGCAAAGTCCGTACTACATTTTCGATTCCGCAGCACCATTTTATCTGGTAACACTGTGTAGTTGCACAGTTGTGCTACCAGGTCTGTCCTCACACTGTCAACTTTATGTATCTCACTTCTCCTGTAGCGTAGATCACGAGGAGCCGAAGTAAATGAGTGTATTCTGCATGACGTAACATTCAGTATTCCCTTCTTTCATAGCCACTCTTCATGTGCATCGATACCAAATAGGAATGCGAAAACTCTTGCGGGTGAGAGAATGACAATAACAATCGTAACAAGAACAAGCAAATAATGAATGATGTTTATTCCAACGCAGAACGAGAATGGCTTTAAATATAAAAATCTGTATCTATATCCATATCTATTGATTTTTGAGTTGGCACAATGCAAATATATTCTTAGCATTTAGTTACTGAATTTAGTTCTGGATGTTTGCAGAGAAAAGGAAAAGTCGGTACTTCTCGCTAGTGTAATATAATGTGAACCAGCAACTACCCTTTCCTTAGAACACGACTCAAGCAGGTCCTCAAGTAGGTAGCAAGGCACTGCTGCATTCTGTTCCCTGACATTGCTCTGATGACGGTTAATGCAGATAGTTCCGATTATGAAATACAAAACGTATTGCAGGTTAGTTCCTAGGATAGTAACATTAAATTTGCGGTGTAGACGACACATGAACGTGACGACTATCCATATTACTCATCAATATAAAAAGACAATATTTTGGGAATTTAGCAGGATTACTCAAAATGAATTCTGAAATTGGGTGACTGACTGCACAGGTGCTAAACGTCGTCAAGAGTATACGATGTCCTAATCGCATTAGGAATATGAAGATCGTCTTCGACAGCTCGCAACTTTCACATTGCTATCTCCACCTTACTCCAGACAGCCCTCGGTGGAGTTGCACTACGTTGCCGATGTTATGGAAGGCCTTCAAACCGACAACAGACCACATATTGAAAAATACAAGCGAATTCTCTTGCAGCGTAAGCTTATTGTAACTAATCTAAAAATTATTGGAGAGGAACATTGTCCTATTAAAAAAAAAGTAAAATGTTACACACTGTTGACGTCAAACGGACATTATCTATGTCCTGTCTTGTGTCCTACTCATCTATAATATCAAGTGTACTATGAAAATGATTATATATAATGGATGATAAGGTAATGCATTGATACGAGATGGTGGGGGCCGGCCGGTGTGGCCGTGCGGTTCTAGGCGCTTCAGTCTGGAACCGCGTGACCGCTACGGTCGCAGGTTCGAATCCTGCCTCGGGCATGGATGTGAGTGATGTCCTTAGGTTAGTTAGGTTTAAGTAGTTCTAAGTTCTAGGGGACTGATGACCTTAGAAGTTAAGTCCCATAGTGCTCAGAGCCATTTGAACTATTTAACACAAAATGACATTAAAAATTAAAGTTATTCACGAGCAGCTAGTTGAGAATATGTAGGAACATTAAATGACACGACGAACTGAAATAATATGACGAAGAGTTCAGCGCTCACTGGGAATAGAGCCCCACACATATCGTTGTTGACTACACACAAAGAGACGTCAGCTACCGAATTTTTCTCCACCAGCTGCTCAGAATAGCATCTTGAACTTACAGTCATCTCGCAAATAGTTCTGTGTCTCACTGGGAGTTAAAAACGTCAGATATCGTTAGTGTTGACAACGAATGAAAATACATTAAAAATCAAAATTATTATCCACCAGCAGATAGGTGTTCTCCTGATAGAGCTTGATAATACATAATTAAATCTTTAGTGCCGGGCCAGGTTCGATCCCATTCACGCGTAATATGTGAAGGTGTTGAGGAATCTGCAGTTTTGAACAAACAACAAATTGTAGCCGAGCTGTATTGCCACGAAGGGATCAAATTCCGCGTTAAGGGCGGTCTGAGTTGCATTCTCAGTTTAGAACCAATTTTATCGACATACAGAAGCTCAAATAAAAGATGGAATAAGTGTCCTGTGACCATACATAGCGTTTGTGTCGTCACTTGAAATAAATAACTAGTATAAGAAAGGTTACTGGTGATAGAGTTTCTACATGTCGCCACTCCAGACTTTATTGTGGTTCAACCTACCGTCTACGTGGTAAAGAAGGAATATCATCTTTAATGTGAATTTTCAGACCACGCAGCCATTATATCTCCTTCACTTGGTGTAGCCAGGAGAGAATGGAATCTGTCTCTCCCTATCTAAAATCATTGACGGAAGTGGGAATCGAACCCAGACCATAGGTATAACAACCTACCATCCGTCCAACAGACCACGAAATCCTCTTCTCTGCGAGTCATTTTTCTATCGTAACGCAGTTGCGCCACACTGGATGAGAATTCTGACACACAGGCTCCCTGTAGTAATTTGCAGCACGTTCAGTAAATTCATTTACTTGGTTGACCGAATCACCATGAACTAGCTGCCTCGGCTACCCAGTGCATACATTCGACTATTTTGTAATCACAGAAATAAAATCACGTAACTGCCACCTACACACAACTGCCAACAGTGTAGGATGCAGAAGTTTAAATAGGAAGTGTTCCTTTCCACTTGAGCTATTCTATTGCGCTATCTGTTACTAGAAAACGTCGTTCAGTCCAAAAGAAAAGTTGTAACTGTTTGTCTCTCAGATGTCAAGACCTGGCCATATGCATAATCTCACAGTGCTGTGGAATCCAAAAGTTCTGGAGGAATAGTTGCCGAGCTCTGGAGCTTATGTAGCTATGTGTCAGCTTGTAGCATAGATAAGATGTCGCGAGTTCGAATACATTCAGTGCTACATTTGTTAAAACGCAATTCTGCTCTCTGCTGAAGGTATCAATCTAATGGAACTTTGAACATAATTCCATTCACTTCTCAACCCAAAGTAGTCGCATGTGGAAAAAGGGCTAACTACTGTGACATTTTGTTCTATTCAGGTTTAATAGACAGCAGGCAGCAGATGCATCTCGAAGATGTGCAGGGAGAGCGCATCGTGCCATAATATGTCAGAAAAGTATTTTCTACATTAGCCGTCGTGTGGTAGTGATATTTTATTCTTCTTCAAACTTTGTTTGACAGCTTCAACTCAGAACAAGTTTTCTACATGCATGTAATCAATAAACTGCATGTGCATTGTCAGACTGTCATAGGTAACATCAGAGAATTCGCATACATCGTTGATGATTAATTTCTCTCTCATGTTTACTATTGTTTTAACAACACTAAAGGAAACCTTACGAAAATTGTCCACTGTATTATAAGAAATGAAATAAAACTAACCACGATAACCTTACGACGAAAGTATCTGTACACAAGCATGCCTCTATCGACATGAATTAGTAAAATACTACTCACTTAGATTTTGATTGGGTCTGTGTTTAATTGGTATGCTGTGTCATACTCAAGAGGTATGCAAATGTGGCAATTCATAAATATAGTTACGTATTCCTAGAAACCCAAAATTCGCTTGGCAGCAGCGGAAGGAGGCCTTACCTGTTGTGCAGCATTGTAAGTTTTTCAACATTGCACTATGAGCTGAAAGCATTTTCTTGCGATTTCCTTATTGATGTTTGATCTGACTGCTTGTAGCTCTTTCACAGAAGGGATGAAAACGTTACAGTCAGTGAGACTGGAACTGCGAACCGTAACAGACGCTTTTTCACAGGTCAACACGATACCACAGAGCTGGCGAGGAGGTATGGGTCTGAGCTTCCTATTACGAAGGCAATAGGAACTCTAACTCGTAAACCGCTATTTGAAGGTCGAGATTAGTTGCGGTTTCCATCTGCAACGACTTTCCTGGGCTAAAAACCGTAAATTTTCAATCTTTTGTTACCCTTCAAGCGATAATAACTCAGATTATTCAATGGAAATGACAGGTAAAATCAAATGAACTTTGAGGCTTAATTCCGTGCAAACCAGGAAGTAACTCGTCGATCAGAGTTGCCAAACATACGTTGCCTTGTTGCCAAATCTCAGTTACAGTACCAGCAGGAAGAAGACGAACCGATGTGATCCTACAGCGGTCTGGGAAGTGACCATAGCTGGTGTCTCCAAGTCGCGGCTGCTACGGCCTGGAATACGTAATGCGTCTGATTCGCTTTCTGTAACTAGGTTTAGGGACTGGAGCGTAGTTACTAATAATACTCAGAACTGACTGCAAACTGAGCATCATAAATCAGTAACTCTCATTGTTGTTTTTATATTTCTTTCGTAAGTGTTATCAAAACTAAGAAAGCCATTCACACGCGTTTTCGTGCCTCGCCGATAGTCGAGCACAACATACAAATAAAAATAAAAAAGAATGTGTGTGTGTGTGTGTGTGTGTGTGTGTGTGTGTGTGTGTGTGTGTGTGTGTGTGTGTGTGTGTGTGAGAGAGAGAGAGAGAGAGAGAGAGAGAGAGAGAGAGAGAGAGAGAGAGAGAGAGAGAATTAAATAAAAAGCAATGAGAGAGAGTGTAAAAAATTGTTGTAAAGAAATTGAATCATGGTATTTAAAGAAATCTTTCATTAAAATGACACGTTCCACATCATTACGAAATGTCGTATTCATGATCTATGGAACAAGAGTTAATCTAATGAAATCTAATCTAATCTAATCACATCATATTGATGACTAGCCATGAAGAGTCATGAATTACCGAAATTATGGCCCATACCAGTAACCAAATCTAAACTTGAAAATAAAAGACGACAATTTTTGTAAAAAACCGTGACTCCTATCAAGACCCTTTCGTCCCTGTTATCTAACCACGAAAGATGTCTGATGTGCCTCCATTCTGAGGTAACAAAGTGTGCATGCATTTAAAGATGAAGTGCATGATGTGAAGTTCTGTGACGGAGATACGAACCCAACACGTAATCCGATTGTTAACTAAGAAAAATCAAATGTTACGTATCGGTTTTTCTTACGAGCCGCTAGGTGTCTGAATCTAAAATAAGGATACCAATTTTTGTGCCTAAGCGACAATCGAACTGCACACCTACCGTGCATCCACGAATATAGCTTAAGTATCAGTTGCTTACTCATGAACAGTAAGATGTGTGCGTGTTTGACCAGAAATAACGACACCTGTTGCGATTGTTGGAAACACATGAACAGACATTGAAATTGCGCGTTAATTTTCACTAGCAGGTGGGTGTGCACTTGATAAAGCTAGAAATGAAATTATGAATATTTTTGTACTGGATCAGGTTTCAGACCCACATACTTACCTTTGGAGGAGACCTAGAGAAGATTGCAGTCTTGGGAAAAGGAACGAAATGACTGGACTATACTGTTCCGAGAGATTCAGATCCTCGAAAGAGGAGATACGAATTCGAATCACAGTCCGGCACCAAATTTTTAAACGTCTCTAGTTCAATCAAGTACAAGTAAAATAAGAGCCCTGTCCCTTTAAATGGCTATCGGTTCATCAAATAAAATAAAATTTTCTAATGTAAGTAAGCTTACTGGCGACTGTATTTCTGTTTACCATGACTTCCGCTGTGTCATTTCCCAACGTAAACCGGCTCTGCCCAGTTGGTAATGAAGGAACATGATGTTTAATGCGGATTCTGGATTATAACGTCTTTCTCTTGAGGTTACCACAGGTAAATTAAATCTGTTTGTGCCTCTTAAAAGTAAATGCCTGAACCCACGCAATGCACCTGTGATAGCTCGTTCCACCATACCATTGTGGCCACATTACCCAGCCCCAAGAGTGTGCTGTAACGGATGATGTGCTTAGCTTACAAAATTAGTCACGGTGGAAAAAATGCGAGTCTATTAAATGGTCAAGTAGAAGCAAGCTTCTGACGCAGAGATTATGCTATTCTCATGTCAGCAGGATGTAAAGACTCTTCTAGGCATCATAGGCTGGATGTGAAGCCATTTTGATTTTTCACAAATTCAGCAAATTTCTTAGTTCGAGAAAATCCACTGTGAAGTGTGAAGTTGCCGGATAATTCGATTATTACTGTTATTATTACTATCATTTTATTCATACCGCTGCTGGAACACGACCGTAGTCCTCAGGTAAAACGCGAGACCAGCTAATATGACGTCTGCCGACCGAAAGCACATATCGACAAAATTTTTATCGCCCCTTTCCTCTCGGTGCTGAAGCTATGAGTGTAATTCAAGCGAATCTACAATATCATATTAGCTGGTCTCGCGTTTTACCTCAAGACTACGGTCGTAGTCAAGAGTAATGTACTAAGACTGGAGTCAAGACTTCCTCTGGGAAGTGCCGCAGTCTACATGTTGCTAGATCGAGCATATTGCCAGACATAGAATTCTGAGAGGAGCACGACTGTATTGTCCACCTTACGTGAACGACTCGGCGGTCAATTTTTTGGTCTGAGACTGTATCTACAACACATATTGCACGCTGAAGACCCAGAAGAATTTAAAAAAAAGTAGTTTATGAGAGCATCGTTAACCATAGCGTTCGAAGTATTCATAGTATTGTATACGTGTGTGTAACGCCTTCCAATGACCACTCAAGAAAGACAAGGGTACACAGTCTAGCTCCAATATTAAAAATACGCCTCAGTTTGTGGATGAACTCAGTCTTAGGTTGATAATAATTGTGAAAATTTAGCAGCACTGTACCCATTGGTGTTAAACTCGTTTTCAACCAATGATTCCCACAGCTACAGGGATACTACTTGTGATACCTCTTAGACAAAATACTTAAGCAGTGTTATCAGACGAAAAGATCAACCTGACACAAACTGTGGGAAGTTTGTTTTACAACCTTCGTACCTGGATATTCAGCTTTTTCCTATTTGAGGTATCTGTGAACGTTGCTGCTTAAGACTACTTAAGCAGAAACTAAATTCCCTCAGCTTCGACAATGTTTAAAGAAATCGTCTTATTGGCACTAAATCGTGGTTTGTGAATTGTTTACCGGCCGTACTCTGCCGTATTTTGCCGGTTGGAAGGCAAAAGCTTACTGACAAATTTCACACAGAAATTACTGTTACAGTGTACTTATGGAGCCAAATGAGTGAATTGCGCATTTTCCGGTGAGAAAGAGCACTGGCAAACAGTCTTCGCTACATTAGGTTATTTAAACTGGTGTCACTCTGAGCTAGAATTTATGGTCAGCGACTAAGTGTAAGGTCAACGTTTCGGATGTGAGTTTTGCGACTGTGAAATACTTTCCTACATTATAGAAGCGAATATTAAATTTGAACTAATATTGCGAAAATTTTGTACTTGGACAGCTTAGAATGAAAATACTTCTGTTTATTTCAAAGGGAAACAATAGATTTTCTATAACACTGTCTGTCATACACAACTTGAAACAGGTCATGTCGACCAAATCATGTGGAAGAACTAACAGCAACGTATATCGGAAGGCAGTAAGATCTCTTGCCTTTTGGTTTGTCAGTACTCGATAGCCATTTCTAGCCGAAAGTAAATGAAGAAAGGCAGTGCATTTTTGTTACCAAGTAACGTCTTCGTCAATTACTTTAGTTTTAATGTAATCTACGAGTAATTGCTGGTGTTTTATATTAACATGAAAAAGATTCCGTAGACAGGGAAAGAACCTGTTCTTGGGAAACTACATCTATAGTGACCAAAAGGCGTTAAATGATGTTCAAGCACTTGTGTTACACCAGCGGTATGAATAAAATTATAGTAATAATAACAGTAATAATCGAATTATCCGGCAACTTCACACTTCACAGTGGATTTTCTCGAACTAAGAAATTTGCTGAATTTGTGAAAAATCAAAATGGCTTCACATCCAGCCTATGATGCCTAGAAGAGTCTTTACATCCTGCTGACATGAGAATAGCATAATCTCTACGTCAGAAGCTTGCTTCTACTTGACCATTTAATAGACTCGCATTTTTTCCACCGTGACTAATTTTGTAAGCTAAGCACATCATCCGTTACAGCACACTATTGGGGCTGGGTAATGTGGCCACAATGGTATGGTGGAACGAGCTATCACAGGTGCATTGCGTGGGTTCAGGCATTTACTTTTAAGAGGCACAAACAGATTTAATTTACCTGTGGTAACCTCAAGAGAAAGACGTTATAATCCAGAATCCGCATTAAACATCATGTTCCTTCATTACCAACTGGTCAGAGCCGGTTTACGTTGGGAAATGACACAGCGGAAGTCATGGTAAACAGAAATACAGTCGCCAGTAAGCTTACTTACATTAGAAAATTTTATTTTATTTGATGAACCGATAGCCATTTAAAGGGACAGGGCTCTTATTTTACTTGTACTTGATTGAACTAGAGACGTTTAAAAATTTGGTGCTGGACTGTGATTCGAATTCGTATCTCCTCTTTCGAGGATCTGAATCTCTCGGAACAGTGTAGTCCAGTCATTTCGTTCCTTTTCCCAAGACTGCAATCTTCTCTAGGTCTCCTCCAAAGGTAAGTATGTGGGTCTGAAACCTGATCCAGTACAAAAATATTCATAATTTCATTTCTAGCTTTATCAAGTGCACACCCACCTGCTAGTGAAAATTAACGCGCAATTTCAATGTCTGTTCATGTGTTTCCAACAATCGCAACAGGTGTCGTTATTTCTGGTCATACACGCACACATTTTACTGTTCATGAGTAAGCAACTGATACTTAAGCTATATTCGTGGATGCACGGTAGGTGTGCAGTTCGATTGTCGCTTAGGCACAAAAATTTGTATCCTTATTTTAGATTCAGACACCTAGCGGCTCGTAAGAAAAACCGATACGTAACATTTGATTTTTCTTAGTTAACAATCGGATTACGTGTTGGGTTCGTATCTCCGTCACAGAACTTCACATCATGCACTTCATCTTTAAATGCATGCACACTTTGTTACCTCAGAATGGAGGCACATCAGACATCTTTCGTGGTTAGATAACAGGGACGAAAGGGTCTTGATAGGAGTCACGGTTTTTTACAAAAATTGTCGTCTTTTATTTTCAAGTTTAGATTTGGTTACTGGTATGGGCCATAATTTCGGTAATTCATGACTCTTCATGGCTAGTCATCAATATGATGTGATTAGATTAGATTAGATTTCATTAGATTAACTCTTGTTCCATAGATCATGAATACGACATTTCGTAATGATGTGGAACGTGTCATTTTAATGAAAGATTTCTTTAAATACCATGATTCAATTTCTTTACAACAATTTTTTACACTCTCTCTCATTGCTTTTTATTTAATTCTCTCTCTCTCTCTCTCTCTCTCTCTCTCTCTCTCTCTCTCTCTCTCTCTCTCTCTCACACACACAAACACACACACACACACACACACACACATTCTTTTTTATTTTTATTTGTATGTTGTGCTCGACTATCGGCGAGGCACGAAAACGCGTGTGAATGACTCTCTTAGTTTTGAGTACACTTACGAAAGAAATATAAAAACAACAATGAGAGTTACTGATTTATGATGCTCAGTTTGCAGTCAGTTCTGAGTATTATTAGTAACTACGCTCCAGTCCCTAAACCTAGTTACAGAAAGCGAATCAGACGCATTATGTATTCCAGGCCGTAGCAGCCGCGACTTGGAGACACCAGCTATGGTCACTTCCCAGACCGCTGTAGGATCACATCGGTTCGTCTTCTTCCTGCTGGTACTGTAACTGAGATTTGGCAACAAGGCAACGTATGTTTGGCAACTCTGTGATCGACGAGTTACTTCCTGGTGTGCACGGAATTAAGCCTCAAAGTTCACTTGATTTTACCTGTCATTTCCATTGAATAATCTGAGTTATTATCGCTTGAAGGGTAACAAAAGATTGAAAATTTACGGTTTTTAGCCCAGGAAAGTCGTTGCAGGTGGAAACCGCAACTAATCTCGACCTTCAAATAGCGGTTTACGAGTTAGAGTTCCTATTGCCTTCGTAATAGGAAGCTCAGACCCATACCTCCTCGCCAGCTCTGTGGTATCGTGTTGACCTGTGACAAAGCGTCTGTTACGGTTCGCAGTTCCAGTCTCACTGACTGAACGATTTTATCCCTTCTGTGAAAGAGCTACAAGCAGTCAGATCAAACATCAATAAGGAAATCGCAAGAAAATGCTTTCAGCTCATAGTGCAATGTTGAAAAACTTACAATGCTGCACAACAGGTAAGGCCTCTTTCCGCTGCTGCCAAGCGAATTTTGGGTTTCCAGGAATACGTAACTATATTTATGAATTGCCACATTTGCATACCTCTTGAGTATGACACAGCATACCAATTGAACACAGACCCAATCAAAATCTAAGTGAGTAGTATTTTACTAATTCATGTCGATAGAGGCATGCTTGTGTACAGATACTTTCGTCGTAAGGTTATCGTGGTTAGTTTTATTTTATTTCTTATAATACAGTGGACGAATTTCGTAAGGTTTCCTTTAGTGTTGTTAAAACAATAGTAAACATGAGAGAGAAATTAATCATCAACGATATATGCGAATTCTCTGATGTTACCTATGACAGTCTGACAATGCACATGCAGTTTATTGATTACATGCATGTAGAAAACTTGTTCTGAGTTGAAGCTGTCAAACAAAGTTTGAAGAAGAATAAAATATCACTACCACACGACGGCTAATGTAGAAAATACTTTTCTGACATATTATGGCACGATGCGCTCTCCCTGCACATCTTCGAGATGCATCTGCTGCCTGCTGTCTATTAAACCTGAATAGAACAAAATGTCACAGTAGTTAGCCCTTTTTCCACATGCGACTACTTTGGGTTGAGAAGTGAAGGGAATTATGTTCAAAGTTCCATTAGATTGATACCTTCAGCAGAGAGCAGAATTGCGTTTTAAAAAATGTAGCACTGAATGTATTCGAACTCGCGACATCTTATCTATGCTACAAGCTGACACGTAGCTACTTAAGCTCCAGAGCTCGGCAACTATTCCTCCAGAACTTTTGGATTCCACAGCACTGTGAGATTATGCATATGGCCAGGTTTTGACTTCTGAGAGACAAACAGTTACAGCTTTTCTTTTGGACTGAACGACGTTTTCTAGTAACAGATAGCGCAATAGAATAGCTCAAGTGGAAAGGAACACTTCCTATTTAAACTTCTGCATCCTACACTGTTGGCAGTTGTGTGTAGGTGGCAGTTACGTGATTTTATTTCTGTGATTACAAAATAGTCGAATGTATGCACTGGGTAGCCGAGGCAGCTAGTTCATGGTGATTCGGTCAACCAAGTAAATGAATTTACTGAACATGCTGCAAATTACTACAGGGAGCCTGTGTGTCAGAATTCTCATTCAGTGTGGCGCAACTGCGTTACGATAGAAAAATGACTCGCAGAGAAGAGGATTTCGTGGTCTGTTGGACGGATGGTAGGTTGTTATACCTATGGTCTGGGTTCGATTCCCACTTCCGTCAATGATTTTAGATAGGGAGAGACAGATTCCATTCTCTCCTGGCTACACCAAGTGAAGGAGATATAATGGCTGCGTGGTCTGAAAATTCACATTAAAGATGATATTCCTTCTTTACCACGTAGACGGTAGGTTGAACCACAATAAAGTCTGGAGTGGCGACATGTAGAAACTCTATCACCAGTAACCTTTCTTATACTAGTTATTTATTTCAAGTGACGACACAAACGCTATGTATGGTCACAGGACACTTATTCCATCTTTTATTTGAGCTTCTGTATGTCGATAAAATTGGTTCTAAACTGAGAATGCAACTCAGACCGCCCTTAACGCGGAATTTGATCCCTTCGTGGCAATACAGCTCGGCTACAATTTGTTGTTTGTTCAAAACTGCAGATTCCTCAACACCTTCACATATTACGCGTGAATGGGATCGAATCCTGGCCCGGCACTAAAGATTTAATTATGTATTATCAAGCTCTATCAGGAGAACACCTATCTGCTGGTGGATAATAATTTTGATTTTTAATGTATTTTCATTCGTTGTCAACACTAACGATATCTGACGTTTTTAACTCCCAGTGAGACACAGAACTATTTGCGAGATGACTGTAAGTTCAAG
This sequence comes from Schistocerca serialis cubense, assembly GCF_023864345.2. Taxonomy (NCBI): domain Eukaryota; kingdom Metazoa; phylum Arthropoda; class Insecta; order Orthoptera; family Acrididae; genus Schistocerca; species Schistocerca serialis. The sequence continues at coordinate 696,182,186 of NC_064639.1, forward strand.
ATGCTATTCTGAGCAGCTGGTGGAGAAAAATTCGGTAGCTGACGTCTCTTTGTGTGTAGTCAACAACGATATGTGTGGGGCTCTATTCCCAGTGAGCGCTGAACTCTTCGTCATATTATTTCAGTTCGTCGTGTCATTTAATGTTCCTACATATTCTCAACTAGCTGCTCGTGAATAACTTTAATTTTTAATGTCATTTTGTGTTAAATAGTTCAAATGGCTCTGAGCACTATGGGACTTAACTTCTAAGGTCATCAGTCCCCTAGAACTTAGAACTACTTAAACCTAACTAACCTAAGGACATCACTCACATCCATGCCCGAGGCAGGATTCGAACCTGCGACCGTAGCGGTCACGCGGTTCCAGACTGAAGCGCCTAGAACCGCACGGCCACACCGGCCGGCCCCCACCATCTCGTATCAATGCATTACCTTATCATCCATTATATATAATCATTTTCATAGTACACTTGATATTATAGATGAGTAGGACACAAGACAGGACATAGATAATGTCCGTTTGACGTCAACAGTGTGTAACATTTTACTTTTTTTTTAATAGGACAATGTTCCTCTCCAATAATTTTTAGATTAGTTACAATAAGCTTACGCTGCAAGAGAATTCGCTTGTATTTTTCAATATGTGGTCTGTTGTCGGTTTGAAGGCCTTCCATAACATCGGCAACGTAGTGCAACTCCACCGAGGGCTGTCTGGAGTAAGGTGGAGATAGCAATGTGAAAGTTGCGAGCTGTCGAAGACGATCTTCATATTCCTAATGCGATTAGGACATCGTATACTCTTGACGACGTTTAGCACCTGTGCAGTCAGTCACCCAATTTCAGAATTCATTTTGAGTAATCCTGCTAAATTCCCAAAATATTGTCTTTTTATATTGATGAGTAATATGGATAGTCGTCACGTTCATGTGTCGTCTACACCGCAAATTTAATGTTACTATCCTAGGAACTAACCTGCAATACGTTTTGTATTTCATAATCGGAACTATCTGCATTAACCGTCATCAGAGCAATGTCAGGGAACAGAATGCAGCAGTGCCTTGCTACCTACTTGAGGACCTGCTTGAGTCGTGTTCTAAGGAAAGGGTAGTTGCTGGTTCACATTATATTACACTAGCGAGAAGTACCGACTTTTCCTTTTCTCTGCAAACATCCAGAACTAAATTCAGTAACTAAACGCTAAGAATATATTTGCATTGTGCCAACTCAAAAATCAATAGATATGGATATAGATACAGATTTTTATATTTAAAGCCATTCTCGTTCTGCGTTGGAATAAACATCATTCATTATTTGCTTGTTCTTGTTACGATTGTTGTTGTCATTCTCTCACCCGCAAGAGTTTTCGCATTCCTATTTGGTATCGATGCACATGAAGAGTGGCTATGAAAGAAGGGAATACTGAATGTTACGTCATGCAGAATACACTCATTTACTTCGGCTCCTCGTGATCTACGCTACAGGAGAAGTGAGATACATAAAGTTGACAGTGTGAGGACAGACCTGGTAGCACAACTGTGCAACTACACAGTGTTACCAGATAAAATGGTGCTGCGGAATCGAAAATGTAGTACGGACTTTGCCACAGTAGCAGACAGCTGGTAATTTAGGACCATGACCGTGGATTACACTTTGGTCAGTGCTGGTTAGAGTGCTGCAACTGTAAATGGAAGGCTTTGTTTGATAGTCTTATGCTGATGCTGTCTGAATAAATTATGCCATTGGATACAAAGCGGTTTAGTTTTGAGACCTAACCCACGAGGGGGGAAGGCACAGTGGTCTGCTTCAGGAATTCCAAGCAATAAAACACAAAAAACAACCCAGGAAGGGAGACATGCATTTGGAATCTGTTCATCGTTACGGGGTCAAACAAGAGGTTAACATTACTGAAAACAATGATCGGGCTACCTAGTATATAATAGAGCATACAGATTTCAAGGAGGAAACGTATGAAGACGCAGACTTCCTCGTTATCAATATGTGCGGCATATCTTTCGTGTTAACGAAAGTAAATTCCCGCTTTACCTCTTCTTACGTGTCAAATGAAATGAATGCCATGAGGAATAGAATATTTGTTGACTGCGTCTCTTCTTGCTTCCATCCTTAACAACATATTTCTTCATTCTCGTGGTAATCATGACATTCTATGTGTATGCTGCAAAAGATTGCAAGTGGACAAATTCGACATCGAGGTGCAAAGCGTTATATTCAATTCGAATAAGCTTCCGGTGTATTTTTACTTCGTTTGTATTTTTAGATGATTATGAACGTTACGGAAAATTATTTCACATGCTTTATGTTGAATGAGAAACATTGAATGATCCGTTTTGCTTTCCCTACCTTGAAATGATATAATGTCGGCGTCAACAGCCTTCTTCCACGCCGGAAGCTGAAACTTGTATGATTCTGGATTAATGATAATTGAATGTCTCATACGTATACATAGCCCACAAGGCGACGTCAGAAACCATCAGGGGAGAACGCCGCATAAAAACCAAACGTGCGCGCGCGTCTCCACTCTGAAGAACCGTATCGGAGAATCACGGCCAGCATTTCGCTGAAGAGCTGCCTCGTCAGAGAGCCTAGAAATGGCAGCGTCAACACTCTGATAGTGCATTTACTTCCGGGTGTAGGCCGGCGTTACCTCGCTAAATTCACTTGACATTCGTTTTCCACATCGAAGACTCGTACGATATAATCCACTGCAAGATGACACAATTAGAAAGTATATTTAATTTCTGGACTCCAAGAACGGCGTTCTTCACATAAGTAACACCTGTTTGTGTGTGCATTCGGGAGGACGGCGGTGCAATCCCGCGCCCGGCCATCCTGATTTAGGTTTTCAATGATTTCCCTAAATTGCTTCAGGCAAATGCCGGGATGGTTCCTTAGGAAGGGCACGGCCGATTTCCTTCCCTATCCTTCCCTAATCCGAGCTTGTGCTCCGTCTCTAATGACATCGTTGTCGATGGGACGTTAAAATAGTAATCTCCACCTCCTCTGTTCGTGTGTTTAAGGTTGCGTTTTGAGGCTCACGCAACATCGCAGTAACTATATTCCGCCTCTGGCAGCCAGTGTGTCGTTAGCTCAGAGGTTCCCTTGTGCGTTGCAGTGCTTGTACTATAAGACATAGCAGTTCGAATCACGGTAGAAGCCGATGACTACAACCTTTTATTTTCCATTTTAATTAATGGAGTTGCAAACTGCTACTAAAAATTTCTTATGCGAAATCTGAAGAATGCCTTTAAACATCAATCTTCGTCCGATTTCGACTTAGTAAATTAAGTTAATATCATGGATTTCTGCTTTGCAAATTCCAAGGTGCTTCACTGTAAAATAGACCCTGAAAAGATTCAAACCGACTGTCAACGATATAAATTTGAGCTTTGTTCGTCATATAGGTCTAACATGTCAGAAGGTTGTTTATGAAGTGCACATGTTCATTAATATAGTTCCCTTCTTCTAAATTTTTGCAATAGCATTTAACTGTAGACGTTTTCTAACACCGGCGTTAGCAATTGCTTTCCGTTCTCTGAAACCTTCAAAACGACAAATTTTTCTGGTTTAAATCTGATGACCTTAACTATCACTTCCGATCAACAATAAATACTTCATGAACTCCAAATGTGCAGTGTTCCTGCACTGCTACAGAGCATGCATTGCAAGGTATTCACACAGTTTATCGCATAGACTTACCATAAGGAATGAAACAAGAACTGTAATACACTTTACACCACAGACACTCACTCTGGCTTGACGAAAACATCCAAACATTGACCAAAAGTTGCACAAATAATTGAGTTTGAAAGGAAAAGAAACGAGGTATGAAGCATTTATAAATTCATCGAATGTAGTGAGGTGGTTTCATTTCGTCCCAGTCTATAAAATTAATTTCGGGCTATACTCAGCTCTTGCCGATTAATGTAATATAATACCCGCCTACTAATCAGGGCGTCTGTCTCCGTTGCTTTTGAGCGTGAATGGAAATTGTAGAAATTTTCTGTGGAGCAACATTTAATAATAAAGCGTTTTAAATCACCAAAAGCGATGAGCGGTAGCAGGCGCTTTCGATAAAGAACGGGGGTGTGCAGCGCCGCTGCTGTCGCCACGGCCGCTGCCAGTAGCCAGCAAATGGATCCCGGAGCTTTGCCGCATACGGCGTCCAGAGGAGGACAGTCTGCAGGAAATCTGCGCAAAATCGTTACTGGATAAAATTTTGATATCGGTGTGTCACAAAGCGAAATAGATTGAATCTGCGCTACCATTACATTCACGTCTTCAGCATTCAGACAGAAGAGGCTATAAAAATATTTTATGCCAGCTGCTCTCGATCCACTGACATTATGAACAGAAACAACGCACGCTACCGTTAGACCACAGGCGTAATCAGCCTAGAGTTTCTCTATCATGGAACAAGTTTTCCTCCAGGAAGTGCCGCAGTCTACAGTGTTGCCAGATTGTGCAGATAACCGGACTTAGAGAATTAGGGAGTTGGCCAGTTTTTTTGTCCCATGTCGCGATCGGCGCGGACTTAGCCTCTGAAGCGGCCGGCCGCCGGTCAAGTTTTATGTCAAAGAGTGTACTTACTGTCGGGAAGATTACAATTATGTAGGTGCAGAGGAGGGGAACGAGGTTTATGTGTAGTCCTCATGTTTTGCATATTACAAGTTTTAATGCTTTACAGGACTCCCGTTTTGTGTTCATATGGAGCAATTCGTTAAAGAGAGTTAATGACGATAATTGGTAACGTCGGGGACAGCTAGAGAAAACGGGAACAATGACACAAAGCGTGCAGAATACCAGCAAGTAAAAGTGATTAGGGATTAATATGGTTTGAATTGTCATCAACAGCATTCCGGAATTGTCCAGTGAAATAAACTCTTCGAAAAGCAAGTAGATACCTACATCTTGAAACAAGTTGCATTCAGCTGAGCAGAGTCGGGGAAGAGTTTGAAAGATTTAAGAATTGTTTACTGATGATATGGAATGCAACTTATAGTGAACCAAATGCTAACTTTTAATTTAATCAGTTCTACCATAAATTCATATCATTATTTGACAATAGCTTTCCTCATAATCTAGTCAGAAAGGACACTAAACAGCCATGTAGAAAACCATGGATCACTAGAAGGATTAAACTATCTTGCGAATTTGGAAAGGGAAAAAGTATCTTTCGGCAAGAACAAGTAGGGATCCTGCAGTATTTACACACTGCATAAACTACTGTAATATATTGATATAGCTCTGAACGGTACAGGATGCATCATAACAGGCTGCCTCCACCCAACTCCCACAAACCAGCTGTTCCAACTTATGGGCATAGCCACTCCAGACATCAGAAATCGAGAAACAAAAACGAGAAACGGATCCCAGGCATCCAATGTTTGGGTACTACCACCGCCCTCCCCCCCCCCTCCCCCCCTCCCCCAACCTAAAAGACTTCAATCAAGGAAGAGTTTTCCACAAACAACTGATCAAACCCCTTTACCGCCAAAAGCACGACGGCAAGAATTGTGGCGAAATTCGAAACCAGGAAGACCAGGGAATAGTTCCAGGGAAGAACCTACAGCCGGCTTCGAACTTCCACACAGGATCTGGAAAGCCTTGAATAGATTAAGATCAGGTGTATCACGATGCAAAGTAAATGGGGCTATGTCAGTATAGACTAACTCTGCGAATGTGGAGAACTACAAGATGCACAATATCTACTAGTCTGCAGGAAATTGGACGAATCTTCCACGATGCAGGTTTTACTAACAGTAAATGACAGGGCTGTACAAGTTGCAACGTACTGGGCTTTGAATGGAATAGAAAGATTTTAATTCCAGACAGAATTATACCAGCTCTTTTAAATGAACATCGTTTCCGTGTTTTTGTATTTTACTTTATTTAATAGTCTCTTCTCTCACTACTATATATTGTATTGCTTTATGTTCAATGTTTTCTCTTTATTATAACCCTAAAGATTTTGCAAAAATGATGACTTGGATACGATTAATTAAATAAAGTAACTCAAAATTACTAAGAAAGATTATTAAAACATCAAAGAAGATGCACATATTGCCAGAAATGTGAACTTCCGACAACAGATATGAGGCTGTATGGAATATAGCGAAACGAGAGATAGGACAGATAGCCACAGAACAGGAGAACATCACTATTGAACAGAATGGAAGGGCTATAAATGATGAGCCAGAGGTAGCAAATGCATTTAATAATCATTTCTTAAATACAGTAGAAATTATAGAGACAAACTTCAAGAGCAAAATCACAGGATTATGTTGAAATAGTAATTTGCATAAAATTCAGTCATATGAATGTATCACCAACTTCTCCTTCTGAAAATAAAAAAATTATACATTCTCCTAAAAATGAAAGCTCATCTGGCTTTGTTGCTGTGTCCCATGGAGCACTAAAAATTTGTTCCCCAGTATTATCTGAAATATATACTGTATCACTAACTCAAGGCTGTTTTTTCAGTGAGACTGAAATGTGTCACTGTTAAACCCCTCTTCAAGAAAGGTGATGAAAGGGATGTCAATAGCTGCCGACCTGTTTCACTGATGACATCTTTCTCCAAAATTTTTGAAAACATACTGTATTTGAGAACAGTATCTCACCTTAGCCACAACAGTATCCTTAGCAAATCATATTTTGGGTTTCAGAAGAATTGCTCTACTGTGAATGCCATTTACGCTTTCACTCATCAGATTTTACAAGCATTAAATAACAAAATAGCGCCGGTTGGTATGTTCTGTGACCTGTCTAAGCTATTTGACTGTGTGAATCACAGAATTTTCCTATATAAATTTACTTTTTATGAGATGGATGGTACAGCCAACCAATGGATAGTGTCATCTCTAACCAACAGAATGCAAGAAGTTGTTCTTAGTAATTCAGGCGATGTAGTCCAGGAACATAATTGTGGCTTGAGAGAAATAATGAATGGGGTTCCCCAATGTTCTATCTCAGGTCTACTATTGTTCCTCATGTATGTAAACGATCTTCCATCTAGTGCGCAACAAGTAGAATCATGCATATGTACAGAAACAGTATCACTGACTGGTTTTCTGCGAATGATCTCACCTCAGTTTTAAGAAGACATAATATATTCGGTTCTGGAATTCTGGAGGTACTACACCAATAATAAATGTAACATTGATGGAGGCGGATGACCAAAGTGAAGACTGGTCGTCTGGCCATTCACCCTGTCAGTGGACTGGTGGTCGCTCCTCGAGCAGTGTCGGAACAGGCACAAGAGGGAAGAGGTTTACTATTTATTGGGAGCTCCAACATATGCGCGTTATGAGGCCCCTTAGGCAGATAGCGTTCAGATCTGGACAGAAAGCCAATGTGTACTCCGTATGTCTGCTGGTGGCCTCATCTGAGATGTGGAGGCGAACTTGCCAGCGCGCAGGGTGCAGTCGTCTGCAGGTTGTGGTTCACGTCAGCACCAATGACGCGCGTCGCACAGGTTCTGAGGCCATCCTCGGTTCATAGAGGTGACTGGCGGAAGTGGTGAAGGCTGCTGGCCTCACGTGTGGGGTGTTAGCATAACAGAGTACATTGGGGTTCTTTGGTGAGGAGCCGAGTTGAGGGCATCAACCAAGAGATTCGTGACGGTCTTAGCTGCAGATTTCGATTGGGGATTTTTAGGACCCCACTTGATAGGTCAGGGGTGCACTATACGAAGGAAGCAGTGACTCTGTCAGCAGAGTATTTGCGGAGTGCACATGAGGATTTATTAGGCTAGGTGGTGGTTTGAGGTACTCGATGAACACTCATCAGTCGATATGCAGCGACGGAAGTCAGTCCGCTTTCAGAGTAAAGGTACTTCGAGTGTCAAAATTATATCAGTAAAATTGTCGAAGTATTCGTGACTGTGTTCCCGAATTTACTGCCCTCCAGGAAAGTTCTAGAGCTCAAATTATTCTCGGGAGCGAGAACTGACTGAAACCCGAAGTGGAGAGCTCTGAGATATGGAACGTATATCGGTAAGACAGATTAGAGGCTATACAAAAGGTACTGTTCATCGCACTTGACAAAAATATTGCCTCTATTGAGGTCGAAGTTGAATGTGACAGTTAAGTTATCAGGCCTTGTATAACGGGTCTAGGTGAAAACAAGCTAATTGCTGGATGTTTTTACAGGCCACTCGATACTGCTGTGACGGTCCTAGAGTCGTTCAAAGAATGTCTTTGGTCAGCAGCGCGTATATATGGACATCATGCATTACTAGTTGGAGGTGACTTTACCCCACCGAGTATAGTCTGAGATGTCTATGGATTCAATGCAGAGGGTACAGACACAGTCATGCTAAGTACTTTTGAACACGTTTTCTGGAAACTGTCTTGAGCAGCTAGTTCGGGAGCCGAAACGCAATGGAAATATTTTATACATGTTAGCTACAAATAGGCCAGACCCTATCGACAACGTCAGTATAGAAACGAGGATTAGCGATCATGATGTCATTATAGCAACTATGGTAATGATAGCTAATAAACCAGTGCACCATAAGGCTAGGAGTTAGTTTCTGCTAGAAAGAGCAGGTAAGCAGTTGTTAGCATCTCACTTAGACAGTGAACTGACATCACTTAGTTCCAGTAAGTACTGTACCTAGTAAGAGGATTAAGTACGGAAAATACCCTCCATGTATAATAACGAGAGTCGTCAAATGCTGATGGAAGCAAAGCCTGTTGTACCGTCGGTTCAAAAGAGAGCTCGCAAATGAGGACAAGCAAAGGTCAGTAGAGATTCGTGAGCCTGTGAGAAGATATAAGCGCAAAACATACAACTACTATCACCGTCATGTCTTAGCAAAAAATCTGGCAGAGAACCAAAGAAAATTCGGATCCTACGGTATGTAAAATCGCTAAGTGAGTCAAAGGCTTCCATCCACTCACTTGTTGACAGTCTGACTGGCGGTTGAAGACAGCAAAAGGAAAGCCGAACTTTTCAATTTCAAGAAATCTTTTACGCTGGAGAATCGTAAAAACATTCCATCATTTGATTCCTGTTCATAAGAAGGACAAATGAACGGACCTGCAAAATTACAGACCAATATCCTTAACACAGGTTTGCTGCAGAATCCTTCAACATATTCCCAATTCGAATGTAATAAATTTTCTTGAGACCGAGAAGCTTATGCCCACGAATCAGCATGGTTTTAGAAAGCATCGCTCGTGCGGAACGGAGCTTGCTCTTTTCTCACGTGCTACACTGCGAACTGCGGATGAAGAGCAACAGGCAGATTCCATATCTCTAGAGTTCCGGAAAGCGTTTGACATGGTGCCCCACTGCAGGCTATTAAAGAAGGTACTAGCATTTAAAACTGGTTGGCAGATATGTCGGCCGGCTGGAGTGGCCGTGCGGGTCTAGGCGCTGCAGTCTAGAGCCGAGCGATCGCTACGGTCGTAGGTTCGAATCCTGCCTCGGGCATGGATGTGTGTGATGTCGTCAGGTTTAATTAGTTCTAGGCGACTGATGACCTCAGAAGTTAAGTCGCATAGTGCTCAGAGCCATTTGAACCATTTGACAGATCTGTGAGTAGCTCGAAGACTTCTTAAGTCAGAGAACCCAGTATGTTGTCCTCGAAGGCGAGTGATCATCAGAGGCAAGGATATCGTCAGGAGTGCCCCAGGGAAGTGTGATAGGATCGCTATTATTCTCTATATACATAAATAATTTGGCGACCAGGGTGGTCAGCAATCTGCGCTTGTTTGCTGATGATGCTATGGTGTAAGGTAAGGTGTCGAAGCTGAATGACTGCAGGAGAATGCAAGATGATTTAGACAAAATTTCTGGTTGGTGTGATTAATGGCACCAACTCTAAATGAAGAAAAGTATTTGTTAATGTGGAGGAGTTGTTGTTGTTGTGGTCTTCAGTCCTGAGACTGGTTTGATGCAGCTCTCCTGTGCAAGCTTCTTCATCTCCCAGTACCTACTGCAACCTACATGCTTCTGAATCTGTTTGGTGTATTCATCTCTTGGTCTTCTCTACGATTTTTACCCTCCATGCTGCCTTCCAATACCAAATTGGTGATCCCTTGATGCCTCAGAACATGTCCTACCAACCGATCCCTTCTTCTAGTCAAGATGTGCCACAAACGTCTCTTCTCCCCAATCCTATTCAGTGCTTCCTCATTAGCTATGTGATCTACCCATCTAATCTTCAGCATTCTTCTGTAGCACCACATTTCAAAAACTTCTATTCTCTTCTTGTCCAAACTATTTATCATCCATGTTTCACATCCATACATGGCTACACTCCATACAAATACTTTCAGAAACGACTTCCTGACACTAAAATCTATACTCGATGTTAACAAATTTCTCTTCTTCAGAAATGTTTTCCTTCCCATTGCGAGTCTACATTTTATATCCTCTCTACTTAGACCATAATCAGTTATTTTGCTCCCCAAATAGCAAAACTCCTTTACTACTTTAAGTGTCTCATTTCCTGATCTAATTCCATCAGCATCACCCGACTTAATTCGACTACGTTCCATTATCCTCGTTTCGCTTTTGTTGATGTTCATCTTATACCCTCCTTTCAAGACATTGTCCATTCCGTTCAGCTGCTCTTCCAAGTCCTTTGCTGTCTCGGACAGAATTACAATGTCATCGGCGAACCTCAAAGTTTTTATTTCTTCTCCATGGATTTTAATACCTACTCTGAATTTTTCTTTTGATTCCTTCACTGCTTGCTCAATATACAGATGGAATAACATCGCCGGCCGAAGTGGCCGTGCGGTTAAAGGCGCTGCAGTCTGGAACCGCAAGACCGCTACGGTCGCAGGTTCGAATCCTGCCTCGGGCATGGATGTTTGTGATGTCCTTAGGTTAGTTAGGTTTAACTAGTTCTAAGTTCTAGGGGACTAATGATCTCAGCAGTTGAGTCCCATAGTGCTCAGAGCCATTTGAACCATTTTTTTTTTTAATAACATCGGGGAGAGGCTACAACCCTGTTTCACTCCCTTCCCAACCACTGCTTCCCTTTGATGTCCCTCGACTCTTATAACTGCCATCTGGTTTCTGTGCAAATTGTAAATAGCTTTTCGCTCCCTGTATTTTACCCCTGCCACCTTCAGAATTTGAAAGAGAGTATTCCAGTCAACATTGTCAAAGTAGAAAAAGCAAACTCTTAATGTTCGGATACAGCATTAGTAGTGTCCTGCTTGATACAGTCGTTTATATATCTGGGAGTCATGCGGCAATGCTATATGAAACTGAACGAGAATGTGAGGACTGTGGCAGGAAAGGCGAATGGTCGACTTCGGTTTATTGGGAAAATTGTAGGAAAGTGTGACTCATATATAAAGGAGACCTCCTACAGGACACTGGAGCGACCTACTGCTGAGTACTGCTGAAGTGTTTGGGATCCGCACTATGTCCGATTGAAGGAAGACATCGAAGCAATTCTGAGGCGGGCTGCTAGATACGTTACTGGTAGGTTCGAACATGAAAAATGTGAAGTGATCGAGGAGTACTGAAATGATTTCGCTAAATGCCACTTACACAATAAATCACACAAATCTAAAGGCTATGAATTCAACTACGAGTAAATACTTACGATCTATAATTGTGAATAACATGATAACATAAACTGGAATGATCACCTAGACGGAGAAACCAAACCAAAGACTGCGATTTATTGACAGAACAGCTAGAAAATGTAACAGATCTACTAAAGGAACTGCGTACACTACGCGTTACCGTCCTCTTCTGGAGTGTTGCAGCGCAGTATTGGATCGGCATCAGATAGGATTGACGGAGGACACCGAAAAAGTTCAACGAAGTGCAGCCCGTTTTGTACTATCGCGAAATAGGGGAGTGTGCCATAGACATGATACGCGAATTGGAGAGACAGTCATAAAAGCAAAAGTGTTTTCCAATACGGCAGGATCTTCTGAAATTTCAACTGCCAACTTTCTCCTCAGTACGTGAAAATATTCTGTTGGCACCCGTTGACATAGGGAGAATGACCTTCATAATAAAATAAGAAAAATAAGAGGTCGCCCGGCAACATTTAAGTGTTCGTTTCTCCTGTGCTCTGTCTTAGAGTGAAGAGGTGGAGAATTAATTTGAAGTTGGTTCAATGGTACAAATGGTTCTGAGCACTATGGGACTCAACTGCTGAGGTCATTAGTCCCCTAGAACTTAGAACTAGTTAAACCTAACTAACCTAAGGACATCACAAACATCCATGCCCGAGGCAGGATTCGAACCTGCGACCGTAGCGGGCTTGCGGTTCCAGACTGCAGCGCCCTTAACCGCACCGCCGAAGTTGGTTCGATGAACCCTCTACCAGGCACTTAATTGTGAATTATAAGGTAATCAAGTAGATGTAGATGTAGATCAAGTTCTTCCCATTCCCTTCGGAGCAACATGTACCTATCAACCTGTTAAAAAGCACTGTTGAAGCGAATTCGCAGATCTGGTGGCTTTGTTGGTAGAGGAGGCTTAAACACTGAAGCTTTCAGTAATTCCACACAAAAAAGAACAAAAAAATCGTGTGGGAGGTCGGGACTTGAATTGCTGATCATCAACCCCACCTTGACCGATTCATCGGTTTCTCAATTTCCTGTTTAAAAATTCACGAACATCGTGATGGAAGTGGGGTGGAGCGCCACCCTGGCGGTAGACGAAGTCCACACTGTCGGTCTCCAGCTGAGGCGTGGGCCAGCTAGCCAGCATGTCCAGATACAGATGTCCTTTAACGGTCTTTTCGTTTAAAATTAAGAGACAGTAGTAAACTTTAAATCACGAGACTGCACAGAACACATTAACTTTTGGTGAATCTCGAATGTGCTGCACGACACCGAGGGGATTCCGATGTGCACATTGTGGCTGTCCACTGTGAAAATCACAAAAAATGTCTCTGCGTCAATGAAACAGAGTTTCTCAGAATACCCACTCTCTTCCGGAAGCTATTGCAACCGTACTGAAAATTCGAAGCGTCTCACTTTGTCTTCGGGAGTCAGGGTGTAACACCGAAAATGCAGGATGCATGGCACCGGCTACCGATATATAGCTTTTTTTTGAATTGTATGTAAATATTTGTAATTTAAATGCTTTCTTTTATTAAGTAAGGACATTGATTCACTGTATGTGTACATTTAGGTAGAAATATGTTGACGTTTCATTTTATTTATCTGTGTTTTACTATGAAAATTATAAGCTCTGGGGAAAAGCCAAAGCAATTGTTGTTTACATCGACTAGCAACCATAACAGCAGTGTTTGTGCGTTGTAAAATCTTTGGGTAGGAAGTTGTTGCGCAGAACGCGCGGAGAGAGCGGGAGACGGGTTCCAGCGCTTTTAGTGTGCAGAAGTGTGGTGTTAACGCTCTCGCAGTAGAGAGTACCATTTTCGGAGGCAATATGTACGCTCGCCGGCCAGATGTCTAGAGCCGTAGTACGGACAGTGGACGGGCGGAAGGGGCTGTATTAATTACGACTGCCCGCTCCTGTAATTAGCCGAGGCCCCGCAATATGCTACCGTCTTCAATAACAGCAGTAGTTCCAGCAACACAGTTTCGTCGTCAGCTCCGAGTTTCGTCGTATGCACAGCACTGAAGTAAGACTGTTCATTGGTAGAAAGTATTAATGGCTAACCCAGCAGCACAGATGAATGTGATTTGATTGATAAAATTTATTTAAATAATAATCAGTTAAATTCAGGGCGATTGTGTCCTCATTGCCCCCAGACATTGTTACCAAGCAGGATCCTTGTTCCTTTTTTTTCTAATATGGTAACTGAGTGTCATAAGAAACAAATTGAATAGTTACAGCCGGTTTATTAATGAATAATTTCTCTTTTAAGAATGTTGGCCTCAGTCTACTTTCAATTAACTGTTGTAGAACAGAGGTTTCAGTATATGACTAAAGTAAAGCACCTTCATTTTTCAAGTTTGAGAATCAATCACTGGAAAAAATCCAAATCTAAAGAAATGCACAAATTAAGAGCGCGGAAGTTTTATTTATTTCACATATAGCTTGGAGCACGTTGCTATTTGGTTTGGTACGTATTTAATTCTGGTCAAGTGAGTAAAATAGGTTCAGCTGTTGAGACAATAATGCGAAATCCAGTTTGCAAAATAAGTAATGGCAAAGTAAAAAGTGCTTGTTTTTATTTCTAAATTTCTTTGATGACGTTATGCTGAGGTCACTGAAAGTCATTGTTCACGTAACGAAGTTCAGTACTAACATACAGTTTAATTGCATATTTTCAAATCATTACTAGATTGCCTTTTTCAAAATTTAATGCCAAACATAACGCAAGAGTGACTTCTCAGTTTTTTTATCTTTACATACTCACTTAAAATTAGTGTCAAAAAACGTAACAACTTTCAGTAGCCACGTCAGTGTTTAATAATACATGCTTTTCTTTCCCATAATCTTGTACAGGGTTTTGGATGTAAATTGCCCTAGTGGGCTGGCGACCGTTAATTACTTCCTTTTCGTTCATTACTGTAACTTTTGCATTCATTATATCCCTTTCTGTCCACTGTTGTTTGTGAGTGAATGGACAAAGTAACTTTCATTTTCCAAATTATAGCCCTGTTCGGTTTAATTACTTTTATTTTTAGTAGACTTTCCATCGGAAGGGGCGGTTGTACACTTTCCTCCTACTTAATCGGTATCACTTTTTCGGGAAAGATAGTCTTACACAATTAGAAAAAATCCATTTGGCATACAAGCGATCTACAGTCATATTTTACATCTCAAGCAGGACAGGCCGATTAGTAAGAGGGAGGTTACAAGCGCTTGCAGCAATTATTGCAAGCGTTAAGACTTCAGCTGAAGTCGTTTACTTAAGGTCCTCCAGACGATCGGTTGTGGTATATTCAGCTCTCTACTTGCTCTGTTTGTCAACTTCCGCGGGCTGCGAGCGACACTCGCCGGCACGTGGTCTACCGTTTCTTCACCCACTGCAAGCCGACCCATTGATTTTCCCTAGCAGAGGCATCCTGCGGCTTTAAACTGCGCATATAATCGCCGAATCGAGTTGGCGGGTCTTTGTTGAACGGCTGTGAACTGTCGCTGGACTGTTACGACCTATTGATGCGAATGCATTTCGAACACAGCGTACGCTTTCTCGGCACCTGTTCGCTGCCCACTGCTGAACTTTCGTGGCAGAAATCTGAAGTGCGGCAGCAACAATACAAAACTTCTTGATTTTTCTATGAGCTACAGTGAATATATGAAGTCGTTTCAGTCATATAGTAACTGTGTATGTATGTAGAACAAAATCAATGACTTACTCGACATCTACATATGTACCAAGCAAGGCACAACACGGTGCATGGCGGAGAGTACAGTCGTTCTCTTCCCTGTTCCAATCGTAGATGGAGCGATGGTAAAATGTCTTTGTGCTTCCGTAAGAGCTCTAATTCTTCTTACGTCTTCGCGGATCTTAAGCGAAATGTACATTGGCTGCATTACAATCGTTCTGCAATATACCGATGTCGTTGTCGATAGCGATCTATGCGTCTGGCGGCCACTGTTACCGGTGGGCTGACTACAGGTTGTACGCCCGGCTTCCCTTACTGATTTCCATTACCCTTCAGATTTAATCTGCAATCAGTTGGATATATATCCTTCAGCCATACGGGTGAGGTGCAGTTAAAGATACAAGTGCAAAAGCATCTTATTAAACTATGAATTTTATGAACTGAATCAAGTGAGCCTGTTGTAGCGAGGGGTTTTTTGAGTGAATTGGGGTTGGGTTGTTTGGGGGAAGAGACCAAACAGCGAGGCCGTCGGTCTCATCGGATTAGGGAAGGACGGGGAAGGAAGTCGGCCGTGCCCTTTCAAAGGAACCATGCCGGCATTTGCCTGGAGCGATTTAGGGAAATCACGGTAAACGTAAATCAGGATGGCCGGACGCGAGATTGAACCGTCGTCTTCCCGAATGCGAGTCCAGTGTGCTAACCACTGCGCCACCTCGCTCGGTTTTGGAGTGGAGATGGAGTTATCGTCGCAGTGCTGCTTGTGCTTTTGATGATTGGAGCATTGCTTTAAGGTGACGGCCTTCTTATACAGTGCCGCTACACTAGATATCAAATCCCCACTGCCGACTTGCTTTCTCTTAGGCTGCTCTTTTTGCTTGTACCCCTAGTATTAGAACTTGTTCTAAAGACTAATATCATTACAGTTTTCCAACACGAGATTTCTTTACAGCCCATGGCCCCTGTACAGATCGAGGTTACGAAATATCCACGGTCGTTCCCAAATACCAAGAGGTTAAGTACAATTAACAGTTTTGGGATACCTGACCCGAAAGCTGCTGCCCACGTCAGAACCACCCTTAAGGCGCACCACAGATAATATTCGCGCAACGGACTAAACGAAGCTAACAATCAGACTGTGGACCTCCAGCAGTGCACTTAAGTTAGGTAATTTAGTGCCAGAACCCTGCCCACCTAACGTATTCTCAAATCACAAGAAAATTAATAAAGTCGTGAACGATCAGGAAGAAGAAGCTACTGGAATTAAATATTATTTTCCTCAGACTTCGTTTATTGTGATATAAAACATGTGTACATACAAGAATAGAGCATTGGCGAAAACTAAGAACAAGCAACAAGCAGATACGAAAGTCGCGGTCACAGATGAAACCGACGATTGACAAAGTTGTTAAACGGGGATGAGGTGATCACGTTAACACGTCGCCTCCCAAAACATAATCGCAACGAACGCTATCTGACTAATACGTGTTGAATTGACAGAGATTGTGAACCTCCGGCTGGACGTTCAGTACAACGTACATTGGGTGAAATACAAGTGCTGCAGGTTAGATGGACCCGCTGCAGTCAAGACTGCGTTCCTCAATGAAAGATACCCGATATACACGCGCTGCAGATATGCTCTCCAATGTACTGCTCAATGAGTGACGTGGAGTTTGCTTAAACGTGCGTACCTGCCAAGACCGGTGCACCCTTGCCAAATTGAGTGGAGAATCACGGCTGGCGTACGGCGGAAAACCGAGACTGTACCCTCCGGCGGACCTGCACTGAATGCCGCGAGAAGTCTTCCCTTCCTTCCCTTTTCACCATAACTCCACCGAGAAGTGTGGCCAAAAACTGTCGTCTCCAGTTGTCAAGTGACTCGGGCAACTCGCGTCAATGGTGTAATTATAACACTGACCAGACATCCCTCCTAGTCACGGCATGGAGTATTCTCCCAGTGGGAAAGCTTGCCGACGAAAAGTATGCAGACCTTCACAACGAGTTCTGACGTCAACGGCCGCACCGCTGTATCATCCCACGCGCGCAGGGAAGTCCAGCGACCGAAACGTTGTGGGGGGCACTTGGCTCCCATGCTGCCCTGGCGCCAGAGAAACGCGCAAGAATCTCTCCCGTTGCAGACAATGCCCTCCACCCCAGAGCGACAGTTTAAGTGGGCGCCAGACTGTCGGCCGCAACATCCTGAAGTCGTGTCGTAATTGGCCCAGCTCCAGCCAAACCAGACAACACGTCCCGTAGCGTAATGCAAGGCGCCGGCCAATGCCTTGCAGTGTGCCAGCCAGCAACCTGCGTCCCAGGGATCTGAAAACATCAAAGGCGAGAGTTGCCTTGAGCCTCCACAATGCGCTGCGGTGCGCCTTTGTGACAGCACGGACGAGTCTGTCTGCCTTCCGAGAACTGCCAGTCCCGCCTCGGCTTTGACCTCGGCCGTGGGTCCTCTCGCACATCACCATGGACACGTCTTCCAGGCTTACCCCTCGATACGAAAAAAAAAACAAAGCTATAATTGTCAATTTCTGCCAGCTATTAACCGTAGTGTCAAACACACTCTGGCATTCCATGTTATACATTCATTTAATTGCCCTCATGGGTCACTACGTCTCTGAAATGACTACAATTCTACTGCAGTGATCATTTAGTTATTTAAGATAGAAGAAAGCGAGCACAAAGGGTTAGCTCCCTGTCAAGATTTATCAGGTATATATTTCTGCATCAGCTCCTCTTAAGTTTTTACTGTTCTATGATCATAAACTTGAGTTAGTGACAATAGAAAAGACAGTTGAGTCTCAATACCTTCACACACAGACAAAAGTAATGTACCGTAATGAATTATCGGATACATGTTGTTGTTGCTGTTGTGGTCTATGTTACTGTATCCTGTGCAAGCCACTTCATCTCTGAAAAATTATTGCAACGTACATCTATCAGAATCTGCTTACTCTATTCATCTCTTGCTCTACCTCTAAGATTTTTACCACCCACATTTCCCTCCTAAACTGGTGATCCCTTGATGTCTCAGGATGTGTTCTATCAACCGATCCCTCCCTCTAGTCAGGCTGAGCAACAAATTTCATTTCAATCCACTTCTGTTCCGTACCTCCTCAGTAGTTACACTGTCCACCCACCTGGTCTTCAACATTATTCTGTAGCACAAAATTTCGAAAGCGTCTACGCTCTTCTTCTCTAAACTGTTTATCGTTCATGTTTCAATTCCATACATTGCTACTCTACATACAAGTACTTTTCTCTGAGAATTCCTAGCACTTAAATCTATATTCGATGTTAACGTGTTACTCTTCTTAAGAAACGCTTTTGTTGCCATTGCCAGTCTACATTTTATATCGTCTATACTTTGGTCATCACAGTTATTTTGCTGACCAACAAACAGAACTCATATACTGCATTAAATGTCCCGTTTCATAATCTAATTCCCTCAGCATCCCCCTTCTTTAATTCGACTTCACGCCATCATCTTTGTTTTGCTTTTGTTGATGTTTATCTTGCATCCCCTTATCAAGACTCTTTCTATTCCGTTCAACTGCTCTTCCAAGTCCTTTGCTGTCTTTGATAGAATTACAATGCCATTGGCTAACCTCGAAGTTGTATCTCTTCTCCCTGAACGCTAATTCCTAAACCAAATTTTTCTTTTGTTTCTTTTACTTCTTGCTCAATGAACAGACTGAATAGAATCAGGCTAAATCTCTGTCTCACTCTTCTCAAGCATTACTTGCCTTTCATGCCTCTCGACCTTATAACAGCCATTTGGTTTCTGTACAAGCTGTAAACTGCCTTCTGCTCCCCATATTTTTCCCCTGTTACCTTCAGAATTCTCAAGAATCGTGAAAGAAAGTTGTATACATGGAAGAACCCTGGAGATGTTTCAGATTGATTATATAATGGTAAGACAGAGATTTAGGAACCAGATTTTAAATTGTAAGACATTTCCAGGGGCAGATGTGGACTCTGACCACAATCTATTGGTTATGAACTGTAGATTAAAACTGAAGAAACTGCAAAAAGGTGGGAATTTAAGGAGATGGTACCTGGATAAACTGAAAGAACCAGAGGTTGTACGGAGTTTCAGGGAGAGTATAAGGGAACAATTGACAAGAATGGGGGAAAGAAATACAGTAGAAGAAGAATGGGTAGCTTTGAGGAATGAAATAGTGAAGGCAGCAGAGGATCAAGTAGGTAAAAAGACGAGGGCCAGGAGAAATCCTTGGGTAACAGAAGAGATACTGAATTTAATTGATGAAAGGAGAAAATACAAAAATGCAGTAAGTGAAGCAGGCAAAAAGGAACACAAATGTCTCAAAAATGAGAGCGACAGGAAGTGAAAAAGAGCTAAGCAGGAATGGCTAGAGGACAAATGTAAGGATGTAGAGGCGCATATCACTAGGGGTAAGATAGATACTGCCTACAAGAAAATTAAAGAGATCTTTGGAGACAAGAGAACCACTTGTATGAATATCAAGAGCCCAGATTGAAACCCAGTTCTAAGCAAAGAAGGGAAAGCAGAAAGGTGGAAGGAGTATATAGAGGGTCTATACAGGGGCGATGTTCTTGAGGACAATATTATGGAAATGGAAGAGGAGGTAGATGAAGATGAAATGGGAGATAAGATACTGCGTGAAGAGTTTGACAGAGCACTTAAAGACCTAAGTCGAAACAAGGCCCTGGGAGCAGACAACATTCCATTACAACTACTGACAGCATTGGGAGAGGCATTCCTGACAAAACTCTACCATCTGGTGAGCAAGATGTATGAGACAGGCGAAATTCCCTCAGACTTAAAGAAGAATGTAATAATTCCAATCCCAAAGAAAGCAGGTGTTGACAGGTGTGAAAATTACCGAACTATCAGTTTAATATGTCACAGCTGCAAAATACTAACGCATATTCCTTACATACGAATGGAAAAATTGGTAGAAGCCGACCTCCGGGAAGATCAGTTTGGATTCCGTAGAAATGTTGGAACACGTGAGGCAATACTGACCCTACGACTTATCTTAGAACAAAGATTAAGGAAAGTCTAACCTACGTTTCTAGCATTTGTAGACTCAGAGAAAGCTTTTGACAATGTTGACTGGAATACTCTCTTTCAAATTCTGAAGGTGGCAAGGGTAAAATACAGGTTCTAATGGCGCTGAGCACTATGCGATTTAACTTCTGAGGTCATCAGTCGCCTAGAACTTAGAACTAATTAAACCTAACTAACCTAAGGACATCACACACATCCATGCCCGAGGCAGGATTCGAACCTCCAACTGGAGTGGTTGCTCGGTTCCAGACTGTAGGCCTAGAACCGCACGGCCACTCCGGCCGGCGTAAAATACAGGGAGCGAAACGCTATTTACAATTTGCACAGAAAGCAGATGAAGTTACAAGAGCCGAGGAGTATGAAAGGAAAGCAGTGTCTGGGAAGGGAGTGAGACGGGGTTGTAGCCTCTCCCCGTTGCTATTCAATCTGTATATTGACCAAGCAGTAAAGGAAACGAAAGAAAAGTTCGGAGTAGGTATTAAAATCTATGGAGAAGAAATAAAAAGTTTGAGGTTCGCCGATTACATTGTAATTCTGTCCGAGACAGCAAAGGGAAGAGCAGTTGAACGGAATGGACAGTGTCTTGAACGGAGGGTATATGATGAACATCAACAACAGCAAAACGAGGATAATGGAATGTAGTCGGATTAAGTCAGGTGATGGTGAGGGAATTAGATTAGGAAATGAGACACTTAAAGTAGTAAAGGAGTTTTGCTATTTGGGGAGCAAAATAACTGATGAATGTCGAAGTAGAGAGGATATAAAATGTAGACTCGCAATGGCAAGGAAAACATTTCTGAAGAAGAGAAATTTGTTAACATCGAGTATAGATTTTAGTGTCAGGAAGTCGTTTCTGAAAGTATTTGTATGGAGTGTAGCCATGTATGGAAGTGAAACATGGACGATAAATAGTTTAGACAAGAAGAGAATAGAAGCTTTCGAAATGTGGTGCTACAGAAGAATGCTGAAGATTAGATGGGTAGATCAAAACATAACTAATGAGGAGGTGTTGAATAGAATTGGGGAGAAGAGGAGTTTGTGGCACAACTTGACTAGAAGAAGGGATCGGTTGGTAGGACATGGTCTGAGGCATCAAGGGATCACCAATTTAGTACTGGAAGGCAGCATGGAGGGTAAAAATCGTAGAGGGAGACCAAGAGATGAATACACTAAGCAGATTCAGAAGGATGTCTGTTGCAGTAGGTACTGGGAGATGAAGAGGCTTGCACAGGATAGATTAGCATGGAGAGCTGCATCAAACCAGTCTCAGGATTGAAGACCACAACAACAAACACCTTCAGAATTTCAAAGACAGTATTGGAGTCAGCATTGTCAAAAGCTTTCTCTGAGTCTGCAGAAGCGATAAACATAGGTTTGCCTTTCCTTAACATATTTTCTAAGATAAGTCGGAGGATCAGTATTGCCTGGCATGTCTCTACATTTATCCGGAATCCAAATTGATCTTACCCGACGTCGGTTTCTAATAGTTTTTTAAATTACTCTTCAAAGAATTCATCTTAGTATTTTGCAGCCATGACATTAAAATGATAGTTCGGTAATATTCACACCGTTCAGCATCTGTTTTTCTATTTTTTTTTAATTGAAATTATTACATTCTTTTTCAAGTATTGGGGTATTTCGCCTGTCTAATACATCTTTTACATCAGATGGAACAGTTATGCCATGGCTGGCTCTCCCAAGGGTGTCGGTAGTTCTGACGAAATGTCGTCTACTCCCGGGGCCTTGTTTCGAATTATCTCTTTCTTCTCGCAGTCGCGTATCACCTATCTCGCCTTCACGTACGTCCTCTTCCAACCCTGTAATATTGACGTCAACTTGATCTGCTTACACAATGATCAAATATATGTGTGTACATGCGGATTTCTGTCTTTGCTTAATACAGTCTTTCAAGTATGTATACGTAATTCTTCCCTTGATTATGACTGGCTTACAATCGGAGCTCTTGATAATCCTACAGTTGCTTTTCTTTTCTCCAAATGCCCCTTTAATTTTCCTGTGGGCGGTATCCATTTTGCTTCTATTCCTGCTCACCCATTTTGCAATTCCTGTGAATCTCATTTTTTAGACGTTTGAATTTCCTTTCGCCTGCTTCGTTTGCTGCATTCTTATATTTCAAAATTTTAAACATGGCTGAAGCAGCAACTGTTGAAAATCGTAACGGTAAATGAAACAGCCAAGCAGTTGAAGGATAAAGATTTACTGAAATCCTTGACCACAGTTTCGGTATACCTAAATATACCTTCATCAGAAGCAAAAATACACCTGAACAGGAAGACACCTTCATTAGCAAAAAAAAAAAAAAAAAAAAAAAAAAAACTTAACAACATAACTGAGATAAATAATAGCTTAAAACAAAGAGTGATTCATACCATTGGGGTACAAGAAGAACTTAGCACTAAATCCGGAATTTACAAAATTACTTGTAGCGACTGCCCCAACTATTACGTTGGACAGACAGGTAGACCAGTTAAAGTAATATATAAAGAACACATGCTGGGTAAAAATGGGGAAAACGTATAAAATTCCACGTTTGCTGAACATCTATTGCTGTTACAGCATACGCCAAGTAAACTGGATGACGTAGAATTGCTACACGAAGTGGGTAAGTGTTACAAACTGTCCGCAACTCGTGGTCGTGTGGTAGCGTCCTCGCTTCCCGCGCCCGGGTTCCCGGGTTCGATTCCTGGCGGGGTCAGGGATTTTCTCTGCCTCGTGATGACTGGGTGTTGTGTGATGTCGTTAGGTTAGTTAGCTTTAAGTAGTTCTAAGTTCTAGGGGACTGATGACCATAAATGTTAAGTCCCATAGTGCTCAGAACCAGTTGAACCAGTTGTTACAAACTGGACCTGTTCGAAGAATTAGAAATTTTCAAACATCTGTCTCAGAAAGATGGATTTATGCTTAACGGACAGGTGCAGCTTTGAAACAAAATTTTTTTGGATAGTTTCAAACCCCTTTTGCTCTAACGTTTTATAATTTTGCTGATTAGAAGCTAGTGCGTATCTGGGTGTAGAGCCGACTAATTTTACTTCTTGTCCTGTGCATGACGTATGACATGAGATACAATTGAAGAAACAACTCCTGTTACTCGAGTAATTACAAAAAACCAACATATGTACAGCTTCGTGAACACTTGATTTGCTATTATATTTCGTCCATTTCCTCACATGCGCACTGCATTACAGTCTTCGTCTCTGGTAGCTTAGTGTTTTAGACAGATTTCGTGACTGTGTATTCTTAAGCTCCCATCATTTCAGGCATAGCTGCAAATAGGTCAAATAGTGTGAAAAAGGAAATACTCGGATATACCAGCGGCTTTAAGCATGAACAATCCTGTGATTTCTGAGCATTTCTCGATGTGATGGACTGATAGTATGTTTTTGATGTTGACAATTTCATTCTGTGTGAATTACGACATTACAACGACTGATATAGTGATCTTTTCAGAAAATCTTTGTATTTGCCCTTTGCCTGGATTCCAAACAGACTGTGCGGTATTATTACTGGAGCAATAGAATGCATGAAGGATCTTCCTTAATATCTCTGGTTGGGTTGATGTCTGTTTTGATTAGCTGATGGTAGGTGACAATCACGGTTCGTTGGCATTGGTAATAATTCCTTTTCTTCTGCTTTCCGAAGATGATGTCTCTAGTGCTAGCAGGCAAACCACGTTGTGTTGGTGCTACGATGGATTTTGTGTCCAAGTCACTGGTGGTCGTGTGGCTGTGGGAGTTCTGGGATTGCCTCAACCTCTTGTAAAAGAATCATGCTGACTCCTCAAAATGCTTCGAGCGGAGTGGGGGAACGAATGACGCCTGCCGCTTGGGTTCTGAGGCCATCCTTGGTTCCTTCCGGCGGCTGGCTGATTTGGTGAAGACAACCAGCATCGCACGCGGAGTGCAAGCTGAGCTTAATATCTGCAGCATAGTGCCCAGAGTCGATCGCGGTCCTCTGGTTTGGAGCCGTGTGGAGGGTCTAAACCAGAGGCTCAGACGACTCTGCGACTATAATGGTTGCAAATTCATCGACCTCCGTTATTGGGTGGAGAACTGTAGGGCCCCCCTAGACAGGTCAGGCGTGCACTACACACCGGAAGCAGCTACTAGGGTAGCAGAGTACGTGTGGCGTGCACACGGGGGTTTTTTAGGTTAGAGGGACCCCCCATTGGGCGAAACGATAAAATACCTGACGGCTTACCAGAGAGGACATTATCATCGTTGATAAAGAACGTCCGTCCTCAGAGACCAAAAACAGGAAAAGTTAACGTAATATTGGTAAACTGCAGGAGTATCCAGGGCAAGGTTCCTGAATTAGTATCTCTTATTGAAGGAAATAGTGCGCATATAGTATTAGGAACGGAAAGTTGGTTAAAACCGGAAGTGAACAATAACGAAATCCTAGACACAGAATGGAATATATACCGGAAGGATAGGATAAACGCCAATGGTGGAGGAGTATTTATAGCAGTAAAGAATTCAATAATATCCAGTGAAGTTATTAGCGAATGCGAATGTGAAATAATCTGGGTTAAGTTAAGTATCAAAGGTGGGTCAGATATGATAGTCGGATGCTTCTATAGACCACCTGCATCAGCAACCGTAGTAGTTGAGCGCCTCAGAGAGAACCTGCAGAACGTCGTGAAGAAGTTTCGTGATCATACTATTGTAATAGGGGGAGACTTCAATCTACCAGGTATAGAATGGGATAGTCACACAATCAGAACTGGAGCCAGGGACAGAGACTCTTGTGACATTATCCTGACTGCCTTGTCCGAGAATTACTTCGAGCAGATAGTTAGAGAACCAACTCGTGAAGCTAACGTTTTAGACCTCATAGCAACAAATAGACCGGAACTTTTCGACTCCGTGAATGTAGAAGAGGGTATCAGTGATCATAAGTCAGTGGTTGCATCAATGACTACAAGTGTAATAAGAAATGCCAAGAAAGGAAGGAAAATATATTTGCTTAACAAGAGTGATAGGGCACAAATCGCAGAATATCTGAGTGACCACCATCAAACGTTCATTTCTGAGGAAGAGGATGTGGAACAAAAATGGAAAAAATTCAGAAACATCGTCCAGTACGCCTTAGATAAGTTCGTACCGACTAAGGTCCAAAGCGAGGGGAAAGATCCACCGTGGTATAACAATCATGTACGAAAGGTACTACGGAAACAAAGAAAGCTTCATCATAGGTTTAAGAGTAGTCGAATCATAGCTGATAAGGAAAAGCTGAACGAAGCGAAAAAGAGCGTAAAGAGAGCAATGAGAGAAGCATTCAACGAATTCGAACATAAAACATTGGCAAACAATCTAAACAAGAACCCTAAAAAGTTTTGGTCATATGTAAAATCGGTAAGCGGATCTAAATCCCCTATTCAGTCACTCGTTGACCACGATGGCACCGAAACAGAGGACGACCGAAGAAAGGCAGAAATACTGAATTCAGTGTTCCGAAACTGTTTCACTGCGGAAAATCGTAACACGGTCCCTGACTTCAGCCGTCGCACGGACGCCAAAATGGAAAATATTGAAATAAACGATATCGGAATTGAAAAACAACTGCTATCACTTAGTAGCGGAAAAGCATCCGGACCAGACGAGATACCCTTAAGATTCTACAGTGATTATGCTAAAGAACTTGCCCCCTTTCTATCAGCAATTTATCGTAGATCGCTGGAAGAACGTAAAGTACCTAGCGACTGGAAGAAAGCGCAGGTCGTTCCCATTTTCAAGAAGGGTCATAAATCAGATGCGAATAATTATAGGCCTATTTCGCTTACGTCAATCTGTTGTAGAATAATGGAACATGTTTTGTGTTCTCGTATTATGACGTTCTTAGATAATACAAATCTCCTTCATCATAACCAACATGGATTCCGCAAACAGAGATCATGTGAAACTCAGCTCGCCCTATTTGCCCAAGAAATTCACAGTGCCGTAGACACTGGCGAGCAGATTGATGCCGTATTCCTGGACTTCAGGAAGGCATTTGATACGGTTCCGCACTTACGTTTAGTGGAAAAAATACGAGCTTACGGAATATCGGACCAGGTTTGTGATTGGATTCAGGATTTCCTAGAAGAAAGAACACAACATGTCATTCTTAACGGTTCAAAATCTGCAGATGTAGAGGTAATTTCGGGAGTACCGCAGGGAAGCGTGATAGGACCTTTATTGTTTACAATATACATAAATGACTTAGTTGACAACATCGGTAGCTCCGTGAGGCTATTTGCAGATGACACGGTTGTCTACAAGAAAGTAGCAACATCAGAAGACTCGTACGTACTCCAGGAGGACCTGCAGAGGATTAATGCATGGTGCGACAGCTGGCAGCTTTCCCTAAACGTAGATAAATGTAATATAATGCGCATACATAGGGGCAGAAATCCATTCCAGTACGATTATGCCATAGGTGGTAAATCATTGGAAGCGGTAACGACCGTAAAATACTTAGGAGTTACTATCCGGAGCGATCTGAAGTGGAATGATCACATAAAACAAATAGTGGGAAAAGCAGGCGCCAGGTTGAGATTCATAGGAAGAATTCTAAGAAAATGTGACTCATCGACGAAAGAAGTAGCTTACAAAACGCTTGTTCGTCCGATTCTTGAGTATTGCTCATCAGTATGGGACCCTTACCAGGTTGGATTAATAGAAGAGATAGACATGATCCAGCGAAAAGCAGCGCGATTCGTCATGGGGACATTTAGTCAGCGCGAGAGCGTTACGGAGATGCTGAACAAGCTCCAGTGGCGGACACTTCAAGAAAGGCGTTACGCAATACGGAGAGGTTTATTATCGAAATTACGAGAGAGCACATTCCGGGAAGAGATGGGCAACATATTACTACCGCCCACATATATCTCGCGTAATGATCACAACGAAAAGATCCGAGAAATTAGAGCAAATACGGAGACTTACAAGCAGTCGTTCTTCCCACGCACAATTCGTGAATGGAACAGGGAAGGGGGGATCAGATAGTGGTACAATAAGTACCCTCCGCCACACACCGTAAGGTGGCTCGCGGAGTATAGATGTAGATGTAGATGTAGATGGGGGTGAGGGCTGGGATGGGGGGAGCTATTGTGACTTGCTGTAGCCACCCATCGGGGTGATACCTTGGCAAGTGTATTGCCAGATGCAGTGAACGATTATCGCCACACAGTGTGAACTGGATATTTGAATCCACAGTGTCTCACCTGATTTTGGCTGCATGTTGCAGGATCGACCGCATCTTGGACAGGGAGACTCCAGACGTTCTGGTAACACTGATCTTGGGTTTAGTAACAGGCGGAGGTTCTTCAAAAAACCCATCGCCGCCTCCTGCAGTTGATCGATGATGGTGCGACGGTAGCCGAGTTTCCAACGTGACGCCGAGATTACTCTCAGCGCCACTACATTACTTCTATGAACTTGGACATCCTATGGGTTGACCGCTATAGTACGGTGGCTGACGACTGATGCAGTGCCTGCACTGAAAATCAGGTGTTACTTCGGGGCTCATGGACAAGGAGGCTATACGTCTTCCAGACACAGGCTGATGTGTTGGGGCGTTTAAGCTCCCTCTGAAGGCCGTAAGTGTTCCGGTCCTACATTCACACGAGATGGGCTCCCGGTACCCGCTAAAACCTTTGATGTGCTTTTTTTCGTTTCGTCCATTCCATAGAAAACGCATATTCTCTATTTTTCTCCTTCCGTGTGGTATCATTAAGAATTTTATTGAAAGGAGTGGTAAATTGTAAGAAACTGAATCCTCCGTCCAGGTTATGAGGTTTACAGCAATCCTTCTTGCGTTAGATTCGTTAATTACTTTGCCCATGTATCACTTCAGGTAGTGCTTGAATGACTTCATTGTTTTTGGTCGTATCAATCGGATGTGATTTTGATTTTCCATGGTCTGCTCCTTTGTTCTTTTGGTATTCTGTCCCTTTTACGATACGGTACAATGGTGCGGCTTTTAGAAAATGTGGGTCAAATCTGGCATTACAACAGACCTTTTATCCTTCTTGAAGGGTGTGAAATGCGTTGGGGCTATGTTTTTTTAGCAGTCTAGTATTTGTTCCGGAGATTGCACCATCAGGGGGCGGACCATCGTTTTTAGTTTTCTTTCTCGGTTTAGACTTTGTCGCAGAAGTTGAGTTTGGTCCCAAAGCCCGCTTTTCGACCATAGCACCCAGTCCTTTGAAACACTATTCGCAGCTGTAGTAGCTTTTCGATGAGGCTCTTCTAGTGTGCGAGCTGCATGGGCAAGAGACCTCACCACAGTTTTTGTTTTTGGCGAATGGTGATTGCTAGAGACGCCTAGATCCAGATCGGTGTTTGTACGTTTCTATATACGTAGTAGACCGAAAGATTCGTCCGGTCGTCTCTTACGTAATATCCCGAGGATACGTTGATGACCATCGTTAGTCCAAGTTTGATGATAGAGTAATGTTCAAATGTATGTGAAATCTTATGGGACTTAGCTGCTAAGGTCATCAGTCCCTAAGCGTACACACTACTTAACCTAAATTATTCTAAGGACAAACACACACACCCAAGCCCGAGGGAGAACTCGAACTTCCGCCGGGACCTGCCGCACAGTCCATGACTACAGCGCCCTAGACCGCTCGGCTAATCCCGCGCGGTGATTAATTTTCCGTAACAAAGATATTTTTTCTTCCTATAGTGTATATTTATTTTAATTCCAGATGCGTTTCACCTTCGATGTTAAGGCCTCTTCTGTGGATTTAAGCTGGAATAATCGAGTTTCATTTTTATATGCGATACTTGTGGGCTAGAAAATAGTTCACGGCGTCAAATTTTACACGAATAAAGTGTCGTTCACTGATATTCGACTGTCCTGTCGAAACCTGCGTTCCTGCTAATCTGATCATAGGTTAGATATCGCACGTAGCTTCACTTATGAAACATTGCCACATTTTCCCACTGAGAACTTCTTTTCTCGAAATTCTCATACTGCGGTAGCTAAATCTTGTGAAATGTCACTACTTATGTGGACAGAACCGCAGACTTTTCTTCCGAGACCTGCGAAAGATTTGTGTCGTACCATTGTTAGTTCACTAGGTGCGTCTTGTTATTCGTGTATCTGTTGCCAACCTAACGACTGTTCATCTCTCTCTCTCTCTTATTTTATTTGTGTGTGTGTGTGTGTGTGTGTGTATTTTGTGTGCGTGCATTAGTGCATATGCGTGTGCGTGCATCTGTTCAGCTAAGCCTTTTTATATCATCACTATAGTTTCACACAACCACTTCCCTCTCACTCTTCCCTGAACCACTACAAATTACTTCTAAACCAAAAATAGAAATGTGTGAACACGAAGAATACCTTACCACTCTCTGATTACTGTTCAACACACATCCATCTTGTGCAATCCCCACTACAGCTAGCCACAACTCCTCTCTCCCAGTCTCTTAACATAATGTAAGGGTCTCTGCAGTAAAAATGCCATAAAAAATATCACACACATTCACAGAGAAGAGAGAGAGAGAGAGAGAGAGAGAGAGAGAGAGAGAGAGAGAGAGAGAACAGAAAAGAGCAGATGTTAGGTTGGCAACACTCATACATAAATAAGAAAGGAGACATCAAACAAACGAACAGTGGAACGACAGAAATGGTTCACGGCTCTCGGAAGAAAAAAGTAAAATCTTGGCAGTTTTTTATAGCGTAAAGAAAAGTTCGCGATGAGAAAATAATATACATGCAGAATGAAGCGACGAATGAAAATTGTCCCATGGTCAGGATTCGAACCCAGGTCTCCTGCTCACTGGGCAGATGCACTAACTACTAAGCCACCCAGGTACAGTGGCTTTGCACAAATGCACAACTGCGGGGACTGCCTTAGCACGCCTCCCACCTCAACCCAAACTGCCACTCAAGCCTCAGCCCACTTGGTACTTCCCGTAAACTTGAAGAGTATAAATACCATAGATCTTTGAGACTTGAACAGGTCTCGGGACCATATATAGTTCCATTTGATTAAAACACCTATCCCTGGTTTCAGGCTGGATCTCCCGTTTCGTTCTATGCTGAGGTGCTATTCAATACAGTTGGAGACCCTTTGCAACGCTGTTCGGGTTTAGGGGGAATACTAAGCGGGTTCTGGCGTGAATGGGAATTTGGGTTGAGGAGGAAGGGCTGCTAGAGTAGTTCGTGCAGTTACGCAAAGCCACTGCGCCAGGGAGAGGTGGTGGTTAGCGCATCTGCTTAATGAGCAGGAGACATGGGTTCGAATCCCTGAATTGGCACAAATTTTCATTCACCTGTTCAGTTTGTATTCACCCTGAAGAGTCAAAGAAAGTAGTACACTTGCCTAATATCGTTCAAAAATGGTTCTGAGCACTATGGGACTCAACTGCTGAGGTCATTAGTCCCCTAGAACTTAGAACTAGTTAAACCTAACTAACCTAAGGACATCATAAACATCCATGCCCGAGGCAGGATTCGAACCCGCGACTGGAGCGGTCTTGCGGTTCCAGACTGCCGCGCCTTTAACCGCACGACCATTTCGGCCGGCGCCTAATATCGTGTAGGGGCCCCCGAAGGTACGGAGAAGTGACACAATACGACGTGTCATGGACTCGACTAATGTCTGAAGTAGTGCTAGAGAGTACTGACACCACGAATCCCGCACGGCTGTCCATAAATCCGTAAGGGTACGAGGGGGTGGAAGTCTCTTCTGAACAGCACGTTGCAAGGCATCCCAGATAAGCTCAATAATTTCATGTCTATTGAGTCTGATGGCCAGCGGAAGTATTTAAACTCAGAAGAGTGTTTCCTGGAGCCACTGTGAAGCAACTTTGGATGTGTACGATGTCGCATTGCGTGCTGGAATTGTCCAAGTCCGTCCCGTATCACTCCAACTGCACACTCCCTCACCATTACAAACCCGCCACCAGCTAGAACAGACGCATGCGGACACGCAGGGTCCATGGATTCATGAGGTTGTCTCTATACCCGTACTCGTCCATCCGCTCGATACAATTTGAAAAGAGACCCGTCTGACCAGTCAACATGTTTCCAGTAATCAACAGTCCAATGTCCGTCTTATGGGTCCAGGCAAGGCGTAAAGGTTTGTGTTGTGCAGCCATCAAGGATACTCGAGTGGGCCTACGGCTCCGAAAGCCCATATCGAATGATGTTTCGTTGAGTGAATCGCACGCTGACACTTTTTGATGGCCCAGCATTGAAATCTGCAGAAGGGTTGCACTTTTGTCACGTTGAACGATTTCCTTGTAACATCATTGGTCCAGTTCTTGCAGGATCCTTTTCCGGTCAGAGCGATGTCGGAGATTTGATGTTTTACCGGATTCCTGATATTCACGGTACAGTCGTGAAATGGTTGTACGGGAAAACCTCCGCTTCATCGCTGCCATGGAGACACTGTGTCCCACCGCTCGTGGGTCGACTATAACAGCACGTTCAAACTGGCTTACATCTTTATAACATGCCATTGTTAACAGCAGTAACCGATCTAACAACTGCGCGAGAGGCTTGTTGTGTTATATAGACGTTGCGGACCGCAGCACCGTATTCTGTCTATTTACATATCTCTGTATTTGTATATTAGTGTCGTTGGTGCTTCAGCGTATATGTCATAGATATCTGAGACGTGGAAAGGTTTCTGGAACCACATACATTTTTATTTGGTAAGCCGATATTAATAACTGAAATGACGACCTCTAATGTATGACCAGATGAGAGGAATTGTTGTTTCTGGCAGGACAAACAAACAACGTGTAACACCATAGTTAAGATCGTAAATATTTTTTTCTGATTGATTATGCTTCATATAAAGTATGTTTTCTTTGGTATGTAATCTTTGATATGCTGTAAATATGTAGTAAGATATGCACTATGTTTTCTCTTCACCGTTAGAACACTTTGCATCATTTGGAGGAGGATAACTTTCACTGTATGTAATTTTTTGTTGATTTACTAATATGTGTAAAAGGATTTTGTAAAAGGTATGAATATACAACTACGTATATGCTGATTCAAACTTAGGACTTCTGAATTGTATAAATGAAAACTTGGTGTGCTTCCCGTCTGAAACGAAAGTGGTTTACTGCGCGCAAAATGTGGTTGGTGCAAGGGAAAAGGTGGAGCAATAGTCAGTCGGATACTGGCAACCGTACAGTCGGCAGCTAGTAATTGGACGCATCACTTCTAACGGAAAGTCCACCTGCTGTTATGTACTCACCACCAACATTGCGCAATCACTTCACAGCAATCACAGCAGTCAGAACATTTGTGAAGTATTGGATCAGCACATTAAGTATGTGCAAATATAAGGTAACTCATGTTAAATTCGTGTACCTACCTTGAGTTGTTTCCTATCATGATACCACTTAGGAGCCTCTCCTATTGAACAATGATTTCCGAGTGCCCTGAGTATGAGAACTGATAATCAAAAACAAGTGTTTGATTACTTTTGCTTGAAATTGAGTGCAAAATGTTGCCTAAAAATTCTGCAGGTTTTGTTGAAGTTGAGGGAGGAAGTAAGTGTTGCTTTTATGAAAGCCTCCCTAGTAATTGAATTGCTTTTGTTATTTTAAAGATTACTTGCTTAAATTTTGGCTATAAAAGTAAATGATTGCGCTGATGACGAACAGTTAACAAGTTATGTTGAGGTTAGTTTTTCCCGAGGACATGCAGCTTTACTGTATGATTAAATGATGATGGCGTCCTCTTGGGTAAAATATTCCGGAGGTAAAATAGTCCCCCATTCGGATCTCCGGGCGGGGACTACTCAAGAGGACGTCGTTATCAGGAGAAAGAAAACTGGCGTTCTACGGATCGGAGCGTGGAATGTCAGATCCCTTAATCGGGCAGGTAGGTTAGAAAATTTAAAAAGGGAAATGGATAGGTTAAAGTTAGATATAGTGGGAATTAGTGAAGTTCGGTGGCAGGAGGAACAAGAATTTTGGTCAGGTGACTACAGGGTTATAAATACAAAATCAAATAGGGGTAATGCAGGAGTAGGTTTAATAACGAATAGGAAAATAGGAGTGCGGGTTAGCTACTACAAACAGCATAGTGAACGCATTATTGTGGCCAAGATAGACACAAAGCCCATGCCTACTAGCTCTGCAGATGATGAAGAAATTGATGAGATGTATAACGAGATAAAAGAAATTATTCAGGTAGTGAAGGGAGACGAAAATTTAATAGTCATGGGTGACTGGAATTCGTCAGTAGGGAAAGGGAGAGAAGGAAACATAGTAGGTGAATATGGATTGGGGGGAAGAAATGAAAGAGGAAGCCGCCTTGTAGAATTTTGCACAGAGCATAACTTAATCATAGCTAACACTTGGTTCGAGAATCATAAAAGAAGGTTGTATACCTGGAAGAATCCTGGAGATACTAAAAGATATCAGATAGATTATATAATGGTAAGACAGAGATTTAGGAACAAGGTTTTAAATTGTAAGACATTTCCAGGGGCAGATGTGGATTCTGACCACAATCTATTGGTTATGAACTGCAGATTGAAACTGAAGAAACTGCAAAAAGGTGGGAATTAAAGGAGATGGGACCTGGATAAACTGAAAGAACCAGAGGTTGTACAGAGTTTCAGGGAGAGCATAAGGGAACAATTGACAGGAATGTGGGAAAGAAATACAGTAGAAGTAGAATGGGTAGCTCTGAGGGATGAAGTAGTGAAGGCAGCAGATGATCAAGTAGGTAAAAAGACGAGGGCTAATAGAAATCCTTGGGTAACAGAAGAAATATTGAATTTAATTGATGAAAGGAGAAAATATAAAAATGCAGTAAATGAAGCAGGCAAAAAGGAATACAAACGACTCAAAAATGAGATCGACAGGAACTGCAAAATGGCTAAGCAGGGATGGCTAGAGGACAAATGTAACGATATAGAGGCTTGTCTCACTAGGGGTAAGATAGATACTGCCTACAGGAAAATTAGAGAGACCTTTGGAGAGAAGAGAACCACTTGTATGAATATCAAGAGCTCAGATGGCAACCCTGTTCTAAGCAAAGAAGGGAAAGCAGAAAGGTGGAAGGAGTATATAGAGGGTTTATACAAGGGCGATGTACTTGAGGACAATATTATGGAAATGGAAGAGGATGTAGATGAAGATGAAATGGGATACAAGATACTGCGTGAAGAGTTTGACAGAGCACTGAAAGACCTGAGTCGAAACAAGGCCCCGGGAGTAGACAACATTCCATTAGAACTACTGATGGCCTTGGGAGAGCCAGTCATGACAAAACTCTACCATCTGGTGAGCAAGATGTATGAGACAGGCGAAATACCCACAGACTTCAAGAAGAATATAATAATTCCAATCCCAAAGAAAGCAGGTGTTGACAGATGTGAAAATTACCGAACTATCAGTTTAATAAGTCATAGCTGCAAAATACTAACACGAATTCTTTACAGACGAATGGAAAAACTGGTAGAAGCTGACCTCGGGGAAGATCAGTTTGGATTCCGTAGAAATGTTGGAACACGTGAGGCGATACTAACCTTACGACTTATCTCAGAAGAAAGATTAAGAAAAGGCAAACCTACGTTTCTAGCATTTGTAGACTTAGAGAAAGCATTTGACAACGTTAACTGGAATACTCTCTTTCAAATTCTGAAGGTGGCAGGGGTAAAATACAGGGAGCGAAAGGCTATTTACAATTTGTACAGAAACCAGATGGCAGTTATAAGAGTCGAGGGGCATGAAAGGGAAGCAGTGTTTGGGAAAGGAGTGAGACAGGGTTGTAGCCTCTCCCCGATGTTATTCAATCTGTATATTGAGCAAGCAGTAAAGGAAACAAAAGAAAAATTCGGAGCAGGTATTAAAATTCATGGAGAAGAAGTAAAAACTTTGAGGTTCGCCGATGACATTGTAATTCTGTCCGAGACAGCAAAGGACTTGGTAGAGCAGTTGAACGGAATGGACAGTGTCTTGAAAGGAGGATATAAGATGAACATCAACAAAAGCAAAACGAGGATAATGGAATGTAGTCAAATTAAATCGGGTGATGCTGAGGGGATTAGATTAGGAAATGAGACACTTAAAGTAGTAAAGGAGTTTTGCTATTTAGGGAGTAAAATAACTGATGATGGTCGAAGTAGAGAGGATATAAAATGTAGACTGGCAATGGCAAAGAAATCGTTTCTGAAGAAGAGAAATTTGTTAACATCGAGTATAGATTTAAGTGTCAGGAAATCGTTTCTGAAAGTATTTGTATGGAGTGTAGCCATGTATGGAAGTGAAACATGGACGATAACCAGTTTGGACAAGAAGAGAATAGAAGCTTTCGAAATGTGGTGCTACAGAAGAATGCTGAAGATAAGGTGGGTAGATCACGTAACTAATGAGGAGGTATTGAATAGGATTGGGGAGAAGAGAAGTTTGTGGCACAACTTGACTAGAAGAAGGGATCGGTTGGTAGGACATGTTTTGAGGCATCAAGGGATCACAAATTTAGGATTGGAGGGCAACGTGGAGGGTAAAAATCGTAGAGGAAGACCAAGAGATCAACACACTAAGCAGATTCAGAAGGATGTAGGTTGCAGTAGGTACTGGGAGATGAAGAAGCTTGCTCAGGATAGAGTAGCATGGAGAGCTGCATCAAACCAGTCTCAGGACTGAAGACCACAACAACAACAACAACAGTTAAAGTAAATATTTTCAAAGGTATTTTTGAAATACGATATCTGGTAAAAATATCTACTGCATTAACTGTTGAAAAGACAATTAAGGTGAGTCAAATTTATGAAAAGTGTTACCAAAGTTTACTGATTTTAATTTGCTTCAGAGAAGTGTGTCCAGTTTTCTTTATAATAGCAGTCAAGATTAAGCGTCCCCCCCCCCCCATTGTAAATTGTTCAAAATGTATAAAGTTACTTGATTAATGAATATACCAACTATTTTTAAAGTTTATGTTGAGTTTTTTGCACATTGTGTGATAAAAAGTGTTATCAGATTGGGAGCCCCCTACTTACCGTTTTTATTACTGAAGGTAAGGCTACTATGAATGCCCTTATTCACAGAAACAGTTACAACATTGCTTACTAAGGAATGTGTGAATGTTAATGCAAGTGAATTTTAATTGAATTTGTGCTGTGTAGAAAATATCTGATGAAACAAGACTAGGCCCATGTCCATTTCTAGTTTAGTAATGAACTGCAATTGCTGTGATAATGAAATAATTCAGGTTTGGAAAAGTATTTACTGTTGATGAGTGTTAAAGTGTCATTTGTGTTTGTGAGAACTTGAACATCTCACAATAACTGCTTTTATCCACTATAAAATTTTTCTACTTGTGACAGGTTTCATTTCACTTCAGTAAGATAGGAGTAAAGGTGGTGTTTTTCCACCAAAACTATTTACTTTTTCTCTAAAAGAAATGTTCCACGTTTCTATGCCTGATTACACTGGCGACCATGTTCCTTTTCATTTGAATAAATTTGATTAGTTAAAAACATTATCTAAATTGGATCTGACACACTCTATTTTTTTTATGTTACTTTAATTTCAAGTCTGATAAGCAGAAATCCTTTAAGCATTTCACGGTTAAATCTGTAAAAATCCTCCCAGAGGGTAACATTATACCGTATTCAAATTCCAAAGTTGGGTATTATCTATATGCTGACATAGCAAAACGGTGCAGTGATAGGGTTATATGTGGCGCCGTGGGACAAGACGTTAGTTCACTTTGCAGCAAGAGACTGGAAAAAAGATAAATATTACGTGATTTAAAAAGTAAAGTAAGCACGAAACGTCCAGGCACGAACTTGCAAAACATTGGAAAGAATAAATAACAAGAGGTTAGCTAAGCTTGGAAGTGAAAGATATCAAAATAAAACACTAACTAAAATGGAAGGAAAATTGCAAATTAACCAAGGCAAGCAGGATGGGAGTGGGCGAAATGCACCGGCTGGCCGTAGCTGGAGCAGTGCAGACTATATAGAATTTCAGTTTAACGTAAATGAACAAATCCAAGCCATGAATGTCGCACAAATAAGACAAGGAAGGCAATGTAATTGAAGATAGTGGCTATGCGAATGAGTCAAGGGACATGTTTGACTCACTAAAAGTAAAAAAAGGAAGTAGAATTTAAATGCGAAAATGTAGTAGAGCCGAAAAGTGAAAAGTCCCCAGGTATGATAGAATTGTTCAAAAAGCTGACGCCCAACTTGCAGCACAGGGAAGTGACATTAATAATCAAATTAGTAAGCAGATCTAAATGCAAGGAACAAAAATTAGTAAGCAAATCGAAAAGGTGGACGCAAAAGTAGGCGTTGTGAGTAATGCGATTAGAAATCTTAAATCTGAAGTTGATGCTATTAGCAATAATGCTACTAACATCCAAGGACAGATTAATGACATCAACGAATGATTTGATTCTGAAATACTAAAAATTCAGGAACGAGCAGAACCCCTAGTCGTAATGAAAGTTGATGAAAAAGTATTCGGTATTACATCCGAAATATTAACCGAATGCAACACCGAGTTTGCTCAAGTGAGACAATCGGTGACTGAAACTAAAAGAGAGCTATGGAAACAAATAACTACATGCGATAAGAATTGCGACTATCATCCATCTCAAATCCAAGGCAAAATGTGCGACTTGGAAAGAAAAATAAGGGAACGACCGACCCAAGTTACAGAAAGAATAGTTTGCAGCAAATTATTAGAGGGCGAAGAAAGTTCGACCCCGTAAAAAGACACAAGGGGTGGCAGCCTCTTGATTTCACAAAGAATTGTGAAAGAAATTTTCCTGAATACTTGATAGATCAGGAAAAGATTAACGTAATGATTAGTGCATTAACAGGAGACGCTGAAAGATGGGGGCTTAATTTGGAAACCGAACGAATGTCTTTTGAAGAATTTAAGCAGAAATTCATTGAAGAATATTGGTCAGAACAGAAACAAGACCATTTGTGGCGCGAATGTATACTGAGCAGGCTGTATGACCTCAGAGGCAGACAATCTGTGAAAGAATTTTGTGAGACCCGGTACCGAAAACTAATTCACTTGAAGACTAGACGAACTAAATCTGAAATAGTGTGGGAACTTTGGAAAAAAAACTCCCTGAAGATTCCAAAAGATACGTAGGAAGTAATCATAGAAGTTTTTCAGCTTTGTTAGAAAGGGTTGAGGATGAAGATCACTGGAGAGGAAATCGTGAATTTCGTACAAACAATAATAACCAAAATGAGCAAATAGAAAATGAGAGATTTTGATGTTTTCCGCAATTGATAGTATGCTGAGGGGCACGTAATGTTTTGTATGGATACTGCTCTGAACTCTTGTATCAACCGAGATATTGAAACAGCTATGGTTTTTATAATGGAACTGTATGATTTCCATAACTGCGTTCAATAGCTGTTGGAAAGGCGAATACGGTGATATAGCGCTTGTTAGTACTAACGTTGAAACGTATCGCAAAAGAGTCCGAGAAACGCACTATATTTGGAAAGCAATGTGGCCAGAGTCGGCTATTGCGATGTAAACACCGCCAAGCAGAGCTCTCATGCGAGGCTCCGTCGTTATATACAGCAAGACATGCCGACGCTACGGAGATAAAACCTCAATTTCTATACGACATAAATACAGGATAAGCTATATGAAACATAATTATACTAGTTTCTGGCGCATCAGCTGGGGCTTAGGAAAATTATTTCAAATGTGTGTACGTTTTTCGGAACAGCTACAGCTTGCGTCAGGCAGCTTTCCATTACCAGTTCGACAGCATTCGTTTGACATTCGCCGTATAAAAGCAGCATATATGACTGCTCCTCATTGGTGTAGATATCTGCATGCAAGAAATGTTGAAGGAGAAATGACCTGTCGATAGACAACACAGCTGCTGCTAGTTCTGTAGTGTAGAAAAGCAAACATTCGAAGACTTCTGCGTTTCAGTTTTAGAATATTTCTCGGATTCTTTTGAGAAGAGTTTCAATATCAACTTTAAGAAGTTATATAACTGTGCTCGTCTTCTCAAGCGCTTTCGGGTGCCATTTAGAAAAGTATATCATTTTATTTTTAAAAAATCCTACTTCCTTCAATATCTCGATCTATACAAGACTTAAAATCATCTATAACATACAAAAATACGTAACACTTGGTGTACTATAATTTGCCGAAAACTTCGTTTCGATATCTGGAACCGTTCAAGGTATAAAGGTAAGG
Organism: Schistocerca serialis cubense; assembly: GCF_023864345.2. NCBI lineage: Eukaryota > Metazoa > Arthropoda > Insecta > Orthoptera > Acrididae > Schistocerca > Schistocerca serialis. The sequence continues at coordinate 696,221,676 of NC_064639.1, forward strand.
TCACGTCTTACGTCACCCATTCTGCGTATTGAGACTCTCCAGCAACAATGGAGTAATTCCAGATTACTGTTTCTTGACGGACAGGGGTGGGTGGCCAACATTAAAAGATATTAGAAAGGAACAGGTATATTTCTGACCTAAGGCCGGCTGCTCTGGAGCAAAGCCAATATCCAAGGGAGCAGCGGCAGGTGACCTAAGCCTTCTGCCTCGGAGTAGATGCTAAATACAAGGGAGAGTAAATATTCGCGATCTCCCCCGTTCGTGCAGACAATGAAGACAGTCACATGGCCTCACTCTCAAGCCCCCTAATTGCTTACTGATAGAAGACTGGGCGGTATGCGTCTTAATGCAAGCAGTGTACTGGCCTAGAGCTTTAGTCCATCGATTCAGCCCTCATTTAGCGAGACATTTACTTGCAAACAACGTTTGTGTATGGAAAGTAAGATCGATAGAGGAGAAAAGACAATAAAATACCTAATATATTCAATAGTGATCTACGAAGCGACTGACAACTGGGTTGTATACTTCTACTTCAACATTAGTTTCTAAGCGTATATACCCTATATGGAGCTTATAGGTGCTTGCTATTTTTGTACTGCACACAGTGCTTAAGGCATCCTTTCTTGACTATCCTCCTCATTATACAAGTGATTCTTTCTGTCAGCATCTAAAAACGTTCTCAAAGTACACTACTGGCCATTAAAATTGCTACACCACGAAGATGACGTGCTACACACGCGAAATTTAACCGACAGGAAGAAGATACTGTGATACGAAAATGATTAGCTTTTCAGAGAATTCACACAAGGTTGGCGCCGGTGGCGACACCTACAACTTGCTGACATGAGGAAAGTTTCCAACCGATTTCTCATACACAAACAGCAGTTGACCGGCGTTGCCTGGTGAAACGTCGTTGTGATGCCTCGTGTAAGGAGGAGAAATGCGTACCATCACGTTTCCGACTTTGATAAAGGTCGGATTGTAGCCTATCGCGATTGCGATTTATCGTATCGCGACATTTCTGCTCGGGTTGGTCGAGATCCAATGACTGTTAGCAGAATATGGAATCGGTGGGTTCACGAGGGTAATACGGAACGCTGTGCTGGATCCCAACGGCCTCGTATCACTAGCAGTCGAGATGACAGGCATCTCATCCGCATGGCTGTAACGGATCGTGCAGCCACGTCTCGATCCCTGAGTCAACAGATAGGGACGTTTGCAAGACAACAACCATCTGCACGAACAGTTAGACGACGTTTGCAGCAGCATGGACTATCAGCACGGACCATGGCTGCGATTACCCTTGAAGCAGCATCACAGACAGGAGCGCCTGTGATGGTGTACTCGACGACGAACCTGGGTGCACGAATGGTAAAACGTAATTTCTTCGGATGAATACAGGTTCTGTTTACAGCATCATGATGGTCGCATCCGTGTTTGGCGACATCGCGGTGAACGCATATTGGAAGCGTGTATTCGTCATCGGCATGCTGGCGTATCACTCGGCGTGATGGTATGGGGTGCCACTGGTTACACGTCTCGGTCACCTCTTGTTCGCATTGACGGCAATTTGAACAGTGGACGTTACATTTCAGATGTGTTACGACCCGTGGCTCTACCCTTCATTCGATCCCTACAAAACCCTACATTTCAGCAGGATAATGCACGACCGCATGTTGCAGGTCCTGTACGGGCCTTTCTGGATACAGAAAATGTTCGCCTGCTGCCCTGGCCAGCACATTCTCCAGATCTCTCACCAATTGAAAACGTCTGGTCAATGGTGGACGAGCATCTGGCTCGTCACAATACGCCAGTCACTACTCTTCATGAACTGTGGAATCATGTTGAAGCTGAATGGGCAGCTGTACCTGTACACGCCATCCAAGGTCTGTTTGACTCAACGCCCAGGCGTATCAAGGCCGTTATTACGACCAGAGGTGGTTATTCTGGGTACTGATTTCTCAGGATCTATGCACCCAAATCGCGTGAAAATGTGATCACATGTCAGTTCTAGTATAATATATTTGTCCAATGAATACCCGTTTATCATCTGCATTTCTTCTTGGTGTACCAATTTTAATGGCCAGTAGTGTATGTAGTTTCTATTTTTGCAGTTGTTGTAAAATATCATCTTCATCAGGCGTACCCTGTTTTGTAGTCTCTACGACAAATAACCGTATGAGGCTGGGTGTGACAAACACGAAATATACCTTTATTGAAGCTTTACATGTTTACAGCTTACAAGTGAACAACAACAACGACAACAACATCAACAAGAAGTGGGCCAGCGCGCCGCCGGCTGCTGCCACCCCCGCAGGCCGGAGGGGGCTGCCCGGGGCTCGGGGCGGCTCCGTGGGCGGCGGGGGCGGCGGGGCGGCGGCCGCGGCCCACGCGGACTGGCTGGCTGGCACTTCCACACTCCACGGCGCTCCACACTGTAGACAGGGCCGCCGCGGTGCAGCCTATCCGCCCGCACACGCTCCTGACACTTGTCATCGTGGAGTCTGGCGGCATACAGAGGCTGACTCCGACACTGCTGCAGGTATCGAGAGGACACTAAAAATCGCAGATGGAACAGCTGAAGAAAAAGGGGAGGAACACTGCACTTTAAATATTCGCAATAAACAAAAATCACACAAAACGACACAAAAGAGAGTTTTTGTGTGTGAAGTTCTTTCATGTGGTGGGAACTTCAGGAAAAAGTAGACAGGGCTCTTCACAGGTGCTGCTGTTTGTTCACTTCGTGTGAAACGGACGATATTTTAATGACACAGCAGTCCAACGCTTAGAGCTGAGTAATGTGTGCGTTGGTGCTAGTAGATGCAGAAATGCGGTAGCGTTATGGAGTGTCGACTCCAAGCACACTCCGTTTCAAAACAGTGTTGACACACGTTTGTAGGTCAATGTATGCAGTGTACACCGAAAGGTCGCTAGTACTAGTGAGTTAGTTATTAGTTATCCCGGTAACTAAACATTACATACTCTCATATTTTGCCTTAAATAGTAGTTATGTAGTAAATAGTGGTTGTCACGTGCCATTTCGAGTCCTGTGGGAGCTACGAATTCTCTCCACCGTTCTAGAAGTGTAACTTAATCACTGTCCCTACAGCGCTTCACATTTCGCACGAATAGTTATTACTTGCGCCTCCAAGTAATGTACCATCTGAAGAGTTATACCATAGAGTGAAACTTTACAGACTGGGTAAAAATGTCTTCATTTCCATATCATTCAACTTTATGAGAATGGTGGCTGTGGCGAGATTATTATACTTATGAATAGGGATAGAGGTGAAGATAATGCTTCGCTGTCTTTCGCCGGCAAACAGGAACTGCAGTTTTGTTTCTGATTTTCCGATTCTACCTGTAACCACTGCCACTGGTCATTATGGTCGCCACAAACCCCACCGCCGTACGTCACAATGGAAATGTACATCGTTTAACAATAATGTAAGAAGTTCGTAATGTCGACTTCTACAGGTCCTTATTTAGTTGCAGAGTATTTCAGTTTCCTTTTTTTAACATTTACCAGTATTTTTCAAAATTAGGTTCTAATAATTTGGCCGACAAGCTACCTTCCTTCAATATTCGTTCATTCAACAGGGTGGAACGGTTTCAGTCGTAATGTCAGGAGCAATTTCAGCGATCGAAGATTCGCGAAGTATTTTATTTAAAATACAGCTGTGATCGAATTCTTGAAGGGAAACGTCACCGATTCCAAATTAATAAATGAACGTATTTTTTGGACATTTCACTGTAATTTATTCCATCTTTTATGAATTTTTTTCCATCCACATCTGCTGATACTCAATATCAATGATAAAATCTAGCAGAGCTGTAAAAATTATTTATTACTAGAAAGGAAACAACAACCCAGTTTCAGGACCTGTGTCCCGGCTTCATATGTATATTAAAATTTGAGTCCATAAACGATGGATGACTGAGGTTCAAATAGGTTAAAACATGGTCAAATAATGCATCCAGGGATGCACTGTTTAAACACGTTTTAACCTATTTTAACCTTAGTTATCCACCGTTTGTTGGCTCACATTTCAATATACACCTGAAGACGGGACACAGGTCCTGAAACCGGGTTCTTGTTTCCTTTTTAGAAATAAGTAATTTTTACAACTATAGCGGATTCATCATTGATGTTGTGAGAATAACTTCATTTATTCCTGGGAAAGGGATACGATAACTTAAAATTTTTGGCTTTGTTGATATTATCATATTAAAATAGTTTGTACGCTGCATGCTGGTAATTGTAATGATTTCCTTCGATATAGCAATCTCTTCAGATGGGAGAGCGTGTATTGGGTTATCACTCGGAAGTGTTTAGTGAACTGTAGCAGTCAGCTACATAATAAGTGGTTACACGATATGTGTTAGCGGCATTATGCTGGGTAAGAAGAAAGACGAGTGAGATTACAATGAAATGTTCGAATTTCACTTCGGCCTGTCTTGGACACGGAAAAGCGGCCTGATGGACGAACTTCTGTTTAAGACTGTTGTTGGGGAAACTGAGACCGCCATTTGTGACAGAGCCTAACGAGGCAGCAACCTCGCAGTGCGTCGCTGGACTGGTGTGCGGGCGGACAGGCGGTGTGAGGTGTGGCAAAGTGGCGAGAGACGAGCGTCCAGCGATAACACGCCGGCGCGCCGGTGAAAGCAGGGTCAGAGCTGGCTGTGTCCCGGAGTAGCGGCCGGCTGCTGTGCGCCGCAGCGGCTCCAGGTGGGGCGACGTCTGCACGCTGTGGCCGAGGGCGCCGCGGCGACAGCACGAAACCGTCGGGGGCTGCGCCGGCCGCCACGTCACTCTACAACTGCAGACAAGCAACGCCATCCTCACTGTACGACGAAGGAATTCTTACACATTTTCACTAGCAGTGCTTCACCCAAATTAACCCTTTCGTGGGCAAAATTATTGAGCAGCTTTTTTTTTTTAATGAATGGAGAGCTGATAGTAGTTAATAGATAGGTGTATTAATCATACAAAATATCAGATTTGTTCCAACTGTGAAAGTGAGGTCACACAACAAAGTGGGAAGTATTCTTCCCACTGCCCTTAAATGACAAAAACAACTTTTACAATATATGTCATACTTATTTGATAAATTTACTTCTCTTGTTACAATGATTGTTCACAATTACTTGCCATGAAAGTTTCTGAAACATGGTTCTATGCAAAGTGGTATTTGACAATATGTACAAACACAGCGAGTGCTCTTTTCCGCAGCTTTGGAACTACAATGACGGCACGTCCAGTAGGTTTCTCCTAAAATGGGTCGATGCTCCCCTACAGCCACATTAAGAAAATCTTCAGGTACTTTACCCCTTTTTGCCAGAAAGACAGGTTTTTGTCCACTCCTTTTTTGGGATGAGAAGCCAGCGATCAGTTGTCTGGCTAGATGGATCCTGTATGTGAGCTGATCGTGCTGTCCACTTTCTCTTTTACTTATTTTCCACAGGATAAAACTGTTCACTGCAGCAACGTCCACCAGGAAATAAAGTATTCTGTGCCAACATTTTACAGAACGTCTGCCAACAGTATACCTTTCTCGTAATTGATCAAACTTATCGACACCACCCATTATTTTGTTGTATTCTGCCACAACTTCAGGACAAGGAATCTCTGTACTAGTACCATCCTTGTTTTTCCTTTTCACTGTGGCTGTTTCTCATGGGTCATGAATTGAGGACAGGAAAGTGACTGGATGGTTACCCATCCATTTTACTGCAGAAATGGCTCCTTTTGTTTCAAACTGGAATTCTCCTCGTTCCAATTTTATGTTTTCCTTCATAAATTTGGGCAAATCAAAAGTATTTACCTTATACTATAGCTTTGAGGAAAAAATCACAAAAGGTCACGCAAACAGCACTGAAAGGCTCCTCTACAGAGCAACACTCAGCTATACAATGCCTCTGCGCGAAGGTACAGCAAAAACGGCAGGAACCTCCGATTGGAAGTAGTACGCTATACTGTTCACTAGGTGGTAGCACCGTACAGAAGTGGGAACTGTGAATCCCACGGGACTAGGAGCGAGTTAATTGTAGTGGGAAGCATGTTTCCCAGGGCTCACGAAAGGGTTAAAATTCTACGTTTACTGCTCGCCATTAAAATAGTAACACCATGAAGGCGGCATTCAAAAAACGTCAAACTGACACTGAATGTACTACTTGATTATGTATACAAATCAGTAGAATATCAGTGTATCCATGACAGGGGCCTTGCTGCATTGAATACAATGGTCCTGGGCCAATAACCGAAGTTAAGAAATGTCGGAAGTGGTTATACACTGTAACACTGTAACTCTGTAACACAATCCCCGACTCAGAAGATATAGTTGCTGAACAGTTCAAAGAAAACTAGTGTCTCATTTCAAATAAGTACCCTGCTCATACAGTTATAGTCGGTGGTGACTTTAATCTACCCTCGATGTGCTGGAATAATTAAACGTTTAAAGGCGGCAGGCATAAAACGTCATCCGAAATTGTACTGAATGCTTCTGTAAGGTGTCAGACAAATCCAACACCTTCCATGAAAACCCTGACATGATAGCAAATCGGGCAATATGTCACATAGCTCCGAATAAATCCTGACATTAAATTAACCAAAGTAATACGATCAACGAGTGAGAAAATGAAATACCACAGATTAACACAAGAACGCCTAAATGCATGTGATACCTTCCCACCATGAAACAGACGCAGTTCCGAGGGGACAAGCGAGAACAGAAGCCGAGAGAAAAGCTGTGTAGGCTAGAAGGCCATATGACACCCACATCGCTGGCCGACCGCCGGGAGGTCTATCCCCCAGCCCACGTTAAAAGATAGAGCCCTCCAGAAGAACAGTATACATCTTACGATATCACTAAAAGGGCCACACCAGCTGCAAGTTTTAGAGTGAGACTATATGCGTCTCTGTTGCATAGCAAACATTAAAAACATTTCCCCACCATGAAAAGTATAACGTTTCTCATTGGATAGACAGAATTTTTGTAGGCGGAGCTTAAGGTTAACACTGAGACACTGATTAGTCAGTTGGAAACACAGCCAGATACCTTTTTCTTAAACCAACTTCGGTAAACTGTAGTAAGGAGAAGTTCGAAAGAGTTGCTACCGAGACAGCGAGGTGTGTGGAGCTGCGCCGCCCGCCGCCCCTGATGCTGCCTAACCACCGACAAGGTAATGAACGCACGCAATGCCGCATAAGAGCGCATAAGGCTTCACTCAGAACTGCAGAAGTCTCATCTGTCACATCTCCTTTTTACATAATACTAGTGTCGATCATCAATTAAACTTCGTGGTATTCACATTTGCTACTTGAAGTTAAAATCTGAAACGCGATGAATTTTCTGTTATATAATTATTGAGAAGCCACGTTAGCCACTGCAATTTATGACAAGTTAAATAAGTGATTAAAGATAATTGAGGGTCACTGTAGACCATTTTTGATAGTTTTCTCTTTTATGAAACTTAATTTAAACCTAGATTATACACTCCTGGAAATGGAAAAAAGAACACATTGACATCGGTGTGTCAGACCCACCATACTTGCTCCGGACACTGCGAGAGGGCTGTACAAGCAATGATCACACGCACGGCACAGCGGACACACCAGGAACCGCGGTGTTGGCCGTCGAATGGCGCTAGCTGCGCAGCATTTGTGCACCGCCGCCGTCAGTGTCAGCCAGTTTGCCGTGGCATACGGAGCTCCATCGCAGTCTTTAACACTGGTAGCATGCCGCGACAGCGTGGACGTGAACCGTATGTGCAGTTGACGGACTTTGAGCGAGGGCGTATAGTGGGCATGCGGGAGGCCGGGTGGACGTACCGCCGAATTGCTCAACACGTGGGCGTGAGGTCTCCACAGTACATCGATGTTGTCGCCAGTGGTCGGCGGAAGGTGCACGTGCCCGTCGACCTGGGACCGGACCGCAGCGACGCACGGATGCACGCCAAGACCGTAGGATCCTACGCAGTGCCGTAGGGGACCGCATCGCCACTTCCCAGCAAATTAGGGACACTGTTGCTCCTGGGGTATCGGCGAGGACCATTCGCAACCGTCTCCATGAAGCTGGGCTACGGTCCCGCACACCGTTAGGCCGTCTTCCGCTCACGCCCCAACATCGTGCAGCCCGCCTCCAGTGGTGTCGCGACAGGCGTGAATGGAGGGACGAATGGAGACGTGTCGTCTTCAGCGATGAGAGTCGCTTCTGCCTTGGTGCCAATGATGGTCGTATGCGTGTTTGGCGCCGTGCAGGTGAGCGCCACAATCAGGACTGCATACGACCGAGGCACACAGGGCCAACACCCGGCATCATGGTGTGGGGAGCGATCTCCTACACTGGCCGTACACCACTGGTGATCGTCGAGGGGACATTGAATAGTGCACGGTACATCCAAACCGTCATCGAACCCATCGTTCTACCATTCCTAGACCGGCAAGGGAACTTGCTGTTCCAACAGGACAATGCACGTCCGCATGTATCCCGTGCCACCCAACGTGCTCGAGAAGGTGTATGTCAACTACCCTGGCCAACAAGATCTCCGGATCTGTCCCCCATTGAGCATGTTTGGGACTGGATGAAGCGTCGTCTCACGCGGTCTGCATGTCCAGCACGAACGCTGGTCCAACTGAGGCGCCAGGTGGAAATGGCATGGCAAGCCGTTCCACAGGACTACATCCAGCATCTCTACGATCGTCTCCATGGGAGAATAGCAGCCTGCATTGCTGCGAAAGGTGGATATACACTGTACTAGTGCCGACATTGTGCATGCTCTGTTGCCTGTGTCTATGTGCCTGTGGTTCTGTCAGTGTGATCATGTGATGTATCTGACCCCAGGAATGTGTCAATAAAGTTTCCCCTTCCTGGGACAATGAATTCACGGTGTTCTTATTTCAATTTCCAGGAGTGTAGATGAGATATGGCATAGGTCATCTTTCGATCCATTATAGAACTTGGAAACCCATTCAGGGAATATTCGTTCACATTTTTGTTGAACGCAGTTGGTTTTTATCATCCTGTATTAATATATTTCCTTCAATCAATAGTACAATTTATAAACAATGTTTTGTGAGTAGAATAATAATTTCAATGGTAATCTTAACTGCTTTTTCGACGTTGTTTTACCAGCTAACTAAAAATAGGAAAGCCTTGAGCCCCTTCCATTAAATTTAGTTAGTATTAAGATTCTTTTACAGGGAGTGCAGTGGAGTTGACGCTGAAATCATTAAGTATTTGATTATATCATCGCTAGTCTCACTGAACTCTTCTGAACTCTACATGTCATGTGTGATCTGGCGTCTTCTCACCAGCAACAGGTCCCAGGTTCAAACTAGTCAATTCCCTAAAAAACACGCTCAGAGCGTCGTTGCGCGAAAGTGGTAGGGAGACACGACTTAGAACAAACAGACACCATGCAGAATGTTAGACTTCCTCAGAAAATTATTTTTAACAATTAGTTCATGAGCCCACTCGAAGCGTAAATGGTTGTGAAAGCATACTTGACCTTTTAGCAACAAATAATCCTGGACAAATAGTGAGAATTCTGACGAATACAAGGATTAGCGACCACAAGGCCGTTGCTGCTAGGCTGAATACCGTAACACCTACAACCATCAAAAATAAGCGCAAAGTATATCTATTTAAAAAAAGCTGATAAAAGTGCTTCTAACTCCTTATTAAGAGACAGTCTTCACTCCTTCCGATCGGATCATCTAAGTGTATAAAAGTTGTGGAAAGTTTTCAAAGAGATAGTATCGACAGCAATTGAGAGATATATACAACATAAATTAATAAGTGATGGTACTGATCCCCCATGGTACACAAAACGGGTCAGATCGTTGTTGCAGAAGCATCGAGAAAATCATGCCAAATTTAAAAGAACACAAAATCCCCAAGATTGGCAAAGTTTTACGGAAGTTCCAAATATGGCGCGTACTTCAATGCGAGATGCTTTTAATAATTTCCACAACGAAATTCTGTCTCGAAATCTGGCAGAAAACCCAAAGAGGTCCTGGTGATACATAAAGCACACCAGTGGCAAGACGCAATCAATACCTTCACTGCGCGATAACAACGGTGAAGTCACTGATGACAGTACCACTAAAGCACAGTTATTAAACACGGTTTTCCGAAACCCCTTCACCAAAGAAGACGAAGTAAATATTCCTGAATTCCAATCAAGAACAACTACCAACATGAGAAACATAGAAGTAGATATCCTCGGTGTAACAAAGCAGCTTAAATCACTTAATAAAGGCAAGGCCTCCGGTCCAGATTGTATACCAGTCAGGTTCATCTCAGAGTATTTAGCAATTATATACAACCACTCGCTCACAGAAAAATCCGTACCTGAAGACTGGAAAATTGGTCAAGTCACACCAATACCCAAAAAGGGAAGCAGGAGTAATCCGCTGAATTACAGGTCTATATCACTAACGTCGAGTTGCAGTATGGTTTTGGAACATATACTGTATTCGAACATTATGAAACGATTTATTGACACATAGTCAGCACGGTTTCAGAAAATATCGTTCTTCTGAAACACAACTAGCTCTTTATACTCATGAAGTAATAAGTGTTATCGACAGGGGATGTCAAATTGATTCCATATTTTTAGATTTCCAGAAGGTATTCGACACCGTTCCTCACAAGCGTCTTGTAACCAAACTGCGCGCCTACGGAGTGTCGCCTCAGTTGTGCGACTGGATTCGTGATTTCCTGTCAGAAAGCCCACAGTTCGTAGTAATAGACGGAAATTCATCGAGCAAAACAGAAGTAATATCCGGCGTTCCCCAAGAAAGTGTTACAGGCCCTCTGTTGCTCCTGATCTACATTAACGACATAGGAGACAATCTGAGTAGCCGTCTTAGATTGTTTGCAGATGATGCTGTCATTTACCGTCTTGTAAAGTCATCAGATGATCAAAACGACTTGCAAAATGATTTAGATAAGATATCTGTATGGTGCGAAAAGTGGCAATTGGCCCTGAATAAGGACAAGTGTGAAGTTTTTCACATGAGAACTAAAAGAAATCAGCTACATTACGATTACTCGATAAGTCAAACAAACCTGAGGGCTGGAAATTCAACTAAATACTTAGGAATTACAATTACAAATAACCTAAATTGGAACGATCAAATAGATAATATTATGGATAGAGCAAACCAAAGACTGCGATTCATTGGCAGAACGCTTAAAAGGTGCAACAGGTTTACTAAAGAGACTGCTTACACCACGCTTGTTCGCCCTATTCTGGAGTATTGCTGTGCAGTGTGGAATCCGCATCAGGTGGGACTGACGGATGACATCGAAAAAGTACAAAGAAGGCCAGTTCGTATTACCGCGAAATAGGGGAGACATGATACGTGAATTGGAGTGGCAATCATTAAAACAAAGGCGTTTTTCGCTGCGACGGGGTCTTCTCATGAAATTTCAATCACCAGTTTTCTCCTCCGATTGCGAAAACATTCTGTTGGCACCCACCTACATAGGAAGAAATGATCATCACGATAAAATAAGAGAAATCAGGACTCGCACAGAAAAATTTAAGTGCTCGTATTTACCACGTGCCGTTTGAGAGTTGGACAGCTTGAAGGTGGTTCATTGAACTCTCTGCCAGGCACTTTATTGTGAATAGCAGAGTAATCACGTGGATGTAGAACGGAAGAGAAAAGTGACTCACCTCGAAGGAATTATCCGAATGAGACATGTGTAGATGTACCCGTACAGACAAACATACTATTACAGTTTCAGAAAAAAAGGATGATTTATTCAAGAGAAAGAGCTTTACAAACTGACTGCTTACAGACTGTGTCGCCTGGCCACCAAGAGCTGTTGCAGGAAGATTGATTCACGGATCCAGTTATATGGCTCCTTCCATTACGACTATGACGATTGGGGCCTGAAGATGGCATCAATGTAATGCCGAAACTGGTAGCACATAGAAGTTCATAAAATAAAATAAATTTCTACAATAAATACAGCTGTTGGTAAATTACTGCAACAAGAAGATTGTCAGTTCTTGTTTGTGTAGTCGATAAATTAGACATTGGCTATTACATTTATGACCTGTTGAGGATAGTAGCTGTATTCTGAGATCTGATGACGTTATCTTCCAACAAGATAACATAAGGTGTCGTGTTGCCCTTGCTGTTGTCATCTACCTTGATACAGAGGACGGCTGATTATTGTCCTGAACAGTGCGTTCTTCAAAGCATTTAAATATATCCAAGGTCAAGGAAAAATTTAAGTCTGGGGACCTGGGAGGCCACACTTTTGGTTGCCGAAATACTATTTGCCAATACTTAGGTATGTAGATAAATAATGAAATGAAACGAGTGGAGTTCGCCATGTCGAATGGTACGGTTGTTTTCTCCACCTCCAGAAAGTAATTTTTAACAGAGTGTCGCAGTGAAGTCATGAGAGGAGGGACGGCGCGGACACGTGATTGTCGTGAGAGCTGCAGTGGCGACCTGGCGACCAGAAGAGTCGGCGGATTCGTCAGTCAGCAGTAGCAACTGGAATCAGCAAATCTGCCGGAGGCCGCCGCCGCTGCTGCGGTGGAAGCAGGGGTCAAGCCTGCAGCGCGTCCGTGTCCGTACGGCAAGATAGGCCTGAAGGTGTTGAAGTCAGTCAGTCATTGCACGGATTGCATGCTGGCGTAAACTGTCGCCAGCATACACGTAAGCAAAGAAGTAACACGAAGATCTATAGTAGGCGCTGGATCAAGCTCGCCTATCGGAAAGGAGGCCAAAGACAGATTCACAAGCAACACGCCATCAACGGCCTCTCGACAACAAGTATTTAGATTTCACCCGCTGACCGGAGGGGCGCGGTCACTAGCACAGCAATAGCGCAGTCACTAGCTCAGTGACTCTCACTGACTCATTCTAGTTTGGAGTCTGTCATTTATTCGCAGAGCGGGCTTAGGCTACGACAGCACACAGCGTCAGATTATAGCAATTACCGATATTGTCTGCAAGAGGACAATGATTGAAGAGCTTGTACCAAAACACACGGACAGTATTAAAGTTAAGTAAAAACTTATAGTTCATATAAATAAAGAATGTGTTAATCCACGAGGGCATCTGTGCTGTGAAAAGAAGATACCGGCCACCCATATTAACACTATGCCTTCTGGTGACACCACAGTGGTGTCGTTCGCTAAATAGCGGTCAACGGCCGGCGACACCACAGTGATGTCGTGAGCATAGTATCGCGCAGTGGCCGGCTACAGCACTTCACCATCTTTTGCATTCTGTTGGTGTTTTGTTTAGGTAACAATAAGTTACACACGTCAACAAGTACGTGCCCTTTCATCATGCCAGAACTAAAGAGATGAATGCGCGGACGTATTGCCTGACGTTTCGGACGACTTGGCCGAGTTGGAAGAAGACACTGAATATAAAAAAAATGGAAGTGGAGCAGAATTGTCGGAAGATAGTGAAATACGTCGAAGAAGAATTCGGCGAACGCTACGGTTGCCAGCGGATTCGGATGAATCAGAAGAAGGTGACAGTGCACAGTGGCCAGACTTTGATTTACCGAGGACTAAATTTGAAGGATCTCCCGGTCGAAACATATTTCCCAAAGATACACAAAGCGCCAAGGATATCGTAGAATTGGCTATTGGGAACGATCTATTTGACTATATTAGCAACGAAACCAACAAGTACTACAGTCAAAGTTGCAATAGAAGGAAACTGTATAAAAAATGCCAAATTTGTCAACGTTACGGGACCCAAACTTAGAAAATGGCTTGGGCTCTTATCCTTATTGTAAACAAAAAAAAAAAAAACAAGGATCGATGATTATTGGTCAACGTTACTGGACACACCGAGATTTCGCAAAACGATGTCCAGCAGTCGATTCAGACAAATATCATTTTGACATTTTTCCGATAACAACGATGAACCGGATAATGCCGACTGGCTTTTCAAAGTGCAATTCATAACTGATGACTATTTTTCCAAAAAGTTTAAAGAAATCTTTAATCCCAGTCAAAACATGTCAATTGATGAAAGAATGATACCGTGGCGTGGACGGATAAATTTACAATCCGTCGAAAATTACGAAATATGGCATACTCATTCGGATGCTGTGTGATTCGAGTACGGGATACATTTCCTTATTCAAGATATATAGCGGCGCTGGACAGCCTTTAGCAAAAAGAGTGATGGAACTATTGACACCTTCTTATGGAAAGTGGCATCACCTCTACATGGATAATTATTATAACAGTGTAGAACTTGCAGGGAAGTTGCTTGGAAAAAAAAAATTCGAGTTTGTGGAACGTTACGGCAAAATATAGGATTTCCAGAAAAATTAAAGCGCGCAGAAGTCAATGTGTTTGAAGCTTTTCATCAACGGAAAGGTGAAGCACTCGCACAGATATGGAGAGCTTCGAAAGCTAAAACGGTACGAGTGATCTACAATACATAATATCACTTTGACTGACACTCAAAGAAAACGTAGAAAAACCAATTACACAACAAAAAGGCTAAAAGTGTATTACACTACAACAAATACATGAAAGGAGTGGACCGGGCAGACCAATAATTGAGTTGTTACCCTATATACAGAAAAACTATAAAATGGACAAGAAAGGTTTGGATGTACCTCTTTCAAAAAAATGGTTCAAATGGCTCTGAGCACTATGGGACTCAACTGCTGAGGTCATTAGTCCCCTAGAACTTAGAACTAGTTAAACCTAACTAACCTAAGGACATTACAAACATCCATGCCCGTGGCAGGATTCGAACCTGCGACCGTAGCGGTCTTGCGGTTCCAGGCTGCAGCGCCTTTAACCGCACGGCCACTTCGGCCGGCGTACCTCTTTAATTGCGCATTATTTAATGCGTTCCGTACATGGAAATATTTCAATACAGACAACAAGAGTCTCGTATTTCACGATTTTTTACCGAAAGTGTCTGATTCGTGGATAAAGACCATTTACCTGCTCCTGAGCAAAACTTGCGGATTGCCGCTACGTCGCGTACGTCTCATCATGATCCGGTTGACAGACTTTCCGGTCACATAAAGCAACACCAGCTAATATTTATTTCCGAAACGAATAAACGAAAACGAGGGAAATGCCATGTATGTTCCAAAAACAAAAAAGGAGAAAACAAACTTAATGTGCAAGTCTTGTGGAGTTGCGTTACATCTTGGAGACTGTTTTGCTGGATATCATACGAAAGAGAACTACTAAGTACCAAAGACAACGCAAATAAACGAATATATGAAACAAACAAATTTTGTATTTATTTACGTATGTATATCTTCGAAATTTTATGAAAGTAGGGGAACAGGCTTGTGAACTTATGAGAACTAACGACGAGATTAGTAAAACTTAACAATTTATAACCTCCCGATAATGTCAAGAACGGCCAGTGACAAGCCAAAGAATCCGAACTAGCGCTACCGACGGCAAGTGAATACATTTGTACGAGACGAGCGGACGGCAAAGTTTTAACATCCTCTCCCTTGCTTCTACGGTACAAGATCCTACAGTGCCAAACGAGGATGCTACAGTGGCGATGAGGAAACTAAAGATAGGAACGAGCAAGTTCCGGGCACAGGTGTAGATTACGGTCTGCAGAATCTGATGTGTTATGGTCCTGTTAGGTGGTCGTCACTACAGTCTGTGCAGGGAATCGCCACTGTGTGGGCAAAATAGCGTGCTTGAGCAATGGTGTATTTTTCCGACCGGAAGGACAGCAATCGCAGTGGAAACGGAGAAAGGGGTATTGACACGTGTTGGTCGTTTTGTAGTTGGTACATTGCACTGTGTGTTATGCACGAGATGCATTGTGTACGTTTGCTAGTCACATTTTCTGCGCGGGTAACCTCGGCCGGAAGACTTTGCTTGTAGTGTGACAAGTTGTGGTTGTTTATCGATGACATGCAGGTGTGCGGGCGTGCACGTTAAGCTCAAGAGCTGTTCTACTTGGGAACGCCACGTTGTGAGCATGATTAATTTTGTTAGTCCTAAAGTGTTTTGTTTCAACTGCGCCATGAGCATTAATGCTTAAAATTGATGTTACTTTTTATGCGAATAATCAGTTGTTTGTATTTTGCATAAGAATATATGAAGAGACATCCATAGCCAGTTTGGTAGAGCGATTTATATGCCTTGTTGTGGTAGCTGTCAGGTGACGATGGTTGTAATAGACCCATGCGTATGTGTTTGTTGTGATTCTAGTATATTTTAAGAGCTATTTTTCTATTTTATGTCTTACTGATGAAGTTGTCTCAGGTATTATTACTGGTTAAGACCGAGGACCAAGAACTGTTAATAATAATGTTGCAGCCCGGTTGTGTCTGTTATATTTAATCCTCTGAATTAGCCGATTGTGTGGGGACAATATTTAAATATCTATGCGGGCCACTGAAATACTTTTATCCTATGGGAAGTAATTTCATGTCCGAATCCCGAATTCCAACAGTCGCATGTCTGTAGTTGTGCATCCGTCGTGTCGGTGAACATACTGGTTTCTGGAGCTGTGCTTGCTAGCCCCTTTCGTTTGTACCTGTAATAGTCAAACAGCGTATATGCTGTAGAGGCTAAACTAATAAACTAAACTCCGTTAGAACAGGCCTCGGAAGGCGCAACGGTACCGACCGACCGCCGTGTCATCCTCAACTGACAGGTGTTACTGAATGACGATATGGAGGGCCAGCCGTTGTCGGTTTTCGTGATCGGAGCCGCTACTTCTCAGTAAAGTAGCTCCTCAATTGGCCTCACAAGGAGTGCATCCCCCTTGCCAACAGCGCTCGGCAACGGTCACCCATCCAAGTGCTAGCCGAACCCGACAGTGCTTTACTTCGATGATCTGACGGGAATTAATGTTAACACCGCAGCAAGGCCGTTGACATTCCGTGGAGGGAGAAGATCTAAAATCTCGTTCTTTGTTATCTTTCCTGTTGTTGCAGCTTTAATGGCCAGAAATGTATTATTAATTCGCGCTATACATTCAGGATTTGTATCTCACGTTCAAGGATATTATATTATATTTATATTTAAAGCAAAATTTGCTGAATACATGCGATTAGTCAAACACAATAAATTCACAAGTACTGCGATAAACTTTATTTTAAATGTCTTCAAAAATATTTTTGTGTGTTATTGTCTGGAACATTTTTAAGCACATGACCTGTCATTGTTTCAGTGTGAAAGATAATATTGGCAAATAAAAACCCGCGTGAAGCAGTAGACGAAATGATTGTAATGAGGATCCTTTTACACGGGAGGTCGTGTATCCATGTGGACAGAACCAAAGCGATTTGTCTTGCGCTGAGCCTTACGCGTCAATTCACACGAGAAGCGCAGAGCCAGTCCTCGGTTCACTGTAACAGTTATTGCAACTTGTCAAGCGATACGCCGCTAGAACCGTGTACTTCAGTGCGGTTTCGGCACATCTTTTTTAAATCAGCACATCTTTTTTTCTATTGTCGGCAGCTGATTGGTAGATTGCAGTATGGTAAAGGTCTTCTGTATTTTCTCACGGTAGCAAAAACTGTATTTGATGTAGGTATCTTCATTGCAGAAGTGAAGAGCAGGCCGATACTGTACTAGTGTTACGTAACATAGATTTTGACATCTTGTCTCCACAGGAGAAGTGAACCGCACGAGAACAAAGTCACGTAACCACCCCTCATCCATCCACAGACAGAGGAAATACTGCGTACATTCTCAACGTTTACATCGGCGCGCCCCAGACATCGAAAACACTGAGTCATCTGCCAGGTCTGCGCCACTGATAAACTTGATTTCACTATGTTGTAAACAGATGCAGTGCTTACATAGCTACAAAGTTCGAAAAGAAAATTTCACGAAACTAGGCTATTTGTTAATTTACTTTTTTCTATCTATAGAAAATAATTTGTTACGATAAGGTTTTTAATAACAGAAAAAATTATTTGGTACCCAGTTCAGAGTGGCCACCATTTGTTTCCTCAGATTTATGTCCACTCATTTCATAATGTTACTGGGATGCGGTATACATGGCAAATTCTTAGCACCTGATCTAAATTTCTTGTGAAGCAATGGAGAACTATTAAATTTAAGAGAGAATTACTTAAGCTTCAACATGATTCCACAGTTCATGAAGAGTAGTGACTGGCGTATTGTGACGAGCCAGTACCTCGGCCACCATTGACCAGACCTTTTCAATTGGTGAGAGATTTGGAGAATGTGCTGGCCAGGGCAGCAGGCGAACATTTTCTGTATCCAGAAAGGCCCGTACAGGACCTGCAACATGCGGCCGTGCATTATCCTGCTGAAATGTAGGGTTTCGCAGGGATCTAATGAAGGGTAGAGCCACGGGTCGTAACACATCTGAAATGTAACGTCCACTGTTCAAAGTGCCGCCAATGCCAACAAGAGGTGACCGAGACGTGTAACCAATGGCACCCCATACCATCACGCCGGGTGACACGCCAGTATGCCGATGACGAATACGCGCTTCCAATGTGCGTTCACCACGATGTCGCCAAACATGGATGCGACCATCATGATGCTCTGAACAGAACCTGTATTCATCCGAAAAAATGGTGTTATGCCTTTCGTGCACCCAGGTTTGTCGTTGAGTACACCATCACAGGCGCTCCTGTCTGTGATGCAGCGTCAAGGGTAACCGCAGCCATGGTCTCTGAGCTGATAGTCCATGCTGCTGCAAACGTCGTCGAACTGTTCGTACAGATGGTTGTTGTCTTGCAAACGTCCCCATCTGTTGACTCAGGGATCGAGACGTGGCTGCACGATCCGTTACAGCCATGCGGATAAGATGCCTGTCATGTCGACTGCTTATGGTACGAGGGCGTTGGGATCCTGCACGGCGTTCCGTATTACCCTCTTGAACCCACGGATTCCATATTCTGCTAACAGTCATTGGATCTCGACCAACGCGAGCAGCAATGTCGCGATACGATAACCCGCAATCGCGACAGGCTACAATCCGACCTTTATCAAAGTAGGATACGGTATGTATTTCTCCTCCTTACACGAGGCATCACAACGTTTCACCAGGCAACGCCGGTCAACTGCTGTTTGTGTATGAGAAATCGGTTGGAAACTTTCCTCATGTCAGCACGTTGTTTGTGTCGCCACCGGCGCCAACCTTGTGTGAATGCTCTGAAAAGCTAGTCATTTGCGTATCACAGCATCTTCTTCCTGTTTGTTGAATTTCGCGTCTGTAGCACGTCATCTTCGTGGTGTAGCAATTTTAATGGCCAGTAGTGTATCTGTGCTCTTTTTACCAGCAACTCACCTCTCACTCCCGCAAGCTCCCCTGACGATAACTCGCTCACACCCATTGTTCCATCGCTGTAAGCCACTCATCCCCATACACCCTCGCTTGTCCTTTCTCACCCAGTCAGTCAGCCGTACTCATTGCCGTTATCTGTTTGCGTCTCTGTGTCACTGTCTTCCTGTCTCACAGCCATAGTTTCCTTCGTTCTGTTCTACTACTACTGGCTCCTCTCACTGTGACTGTCTCCGTCTTGCTACTACCTCATTGATTCCTTTCCACTGACGCTGTCATTTCGCTCTGTCACTATCTCTCTCTTCCTCGTTGTCATTGTCGAAGAATCTATCTCTTATCAATGGCTCTCACCAGCTTCCACACTCTCCCTGCTTCCTTCACTCTTTTCCAGGTACTGTTCTGTCATTGTCGACTACGTCCCACTACAAGTGCGTGCATGCGTTTCACTCACACTGCCATTGTCTCCTTCGTTCTTTCTATTTCACAACCACTGTATACTATATTCCAGTATTTTTTACGCTTCCATTTGTTTTCCCCTGGCACTGTCTCTCTCTCTCTCAGCATAAAAAACGCGAATATGTTCGCGTGCGAAAATTTTTGGGAAAATTTTTAAAAGTGTTAAGGAAGGTAGAAAGAGGGAGCTAGTATTCTACTTTTCAGTCAGTCCTTTAAACGGAGTTATATGGAAAGAGCATTATGCGTCAGTAAAATTTTGATAGTTTACTTATGTGAAACAGAAATAGTTCAGAATTAATTTTACAACTCAGACCGGACTTGAAGTGTATAAAAATTTTTCATGTTGCTCAGTACTACAACAGGGGATTCCCAAAAACCTTCTGATGGCAACATACACACTTTACAGATTATTTCACCATGCTACGTCACTTTATAAACACTGGATTGTAAGTGCGCATTTTACGTGTGCTACTTGGCTAACTTCATACCTCTGTGTTTCAGTAATGGATAAATCTAACACGATACTTTTCAAGCTTGCTCGAGATCGAGATCTTAGGAATACAGTGCTCTGATAAGTGGTTGTGAATAGACAAGATGAGTTGCTGACGCAACTACTTAGATCCGAAGATGATCCACAGCGATCAAAACATTTAATCTAATTGAAAATATGAGATGGAACAATGAATGAGAATTATCTTAATCTTAGGAATACATCACAAAAATTTCAGCCGTTTGTTGTGCGTAGCCGTCTTGGAATCTGCGGCTTGGTTTTGGTAGACCAAGAATCAAGTTTTTTCGGTTTTCTCTGGAACCGCCCATGAACGCAATGGTTCCCCCACAACGCCCCTCAAGATACACTGTAGATCACATCAAGTGAAAAAGGACCAACCGATGTACTCCGTTTGCGTAAAGTGGAAGATGTGTGTAATATTCGAAGTTTGACCCTGTAACGTAGAATAGTTACAATAAGACGATCCTTCCGCAGGGTCTACAAGAGGCTATCCAAAACACTTGGCTCTGTCTTTCTATCACCAATTGAATCCGAGGTATAAGACCATATTTTATCCGCAAATCGTTCTACGGTTTCCATATTTCTCTTAGTTACCCCTTTTGTAACTAAATTTTTATGTTTGCTGGCAAATTGTTGAAGATGAGTGTTCCTGAGTAGTGGACTCCTTTTTGAACTAAAGTAAGTGCTTTTAAGTCTTTGTGCAGATCATTTTTGTTCCTGGTATTGTATGTATGAACTGAGCTGTTTGTTGGGAAAAGAGATATATTATTTAGGACAAATTTCATTAAGGAGTAAATATACTGAGAGGCAGTAGTTAGTATACCCAGTTCTTTGAAGAAGTTCCTACAGGACGTCCGTGAATTTACTCCACAAATAATACGTATTACACGCTTTTGGACTCTGAAAATCTTTGTTTGACTTGAAGAGTTACCCCAAAATATTATACCACATGACATTACGAAATGAAAGTAGGCAAAGTATGCAAGCTTTTTCATTTTTATGTCGCCTATGCCTGCTAACACTCGAATTGCAAATACGGATTTGTTAAGGCGTTTCTGCAGTTCTGTGGTGTGCTCCTCCCAACTGAATTTATTATCAAGTTGTAATCCCAGGAATTTAAGACTGTCAACCTCTTCTACTTGCTCTCCTTCATACTTTATGCATATGCTGAGTGGAAACCTCTTACAGGTTCTGAATTGCATATAGAGTGTCTTTTCAAAGTTTAATGTCATTGTTACATATGAAGAAAAGCGTCGAACCCTATACAGAGTACTTTGGCACCTTCAACTTTATGTGATCCCACTCACAGTTCAACCTCTTCCCTCTTTGTTGACACTAGGGAACCATCTTCTACTTTACAGATATGAAGGTAAACATTGTTGGGCTTTTTCCATAATGTCATAACCACCTCTAACGTCATCGTTGTCGATGAAACGTTAAGCGCTAATCTCCCTTTCTTCGTACCTAATGCCGTAATACTTTAGCCTACCAAAACGGCTAGAAGCGACGGTAGACGGTACTAGTGTGGTGGCACATAGGGGTGACCAGTCTGTCCGTTGTGCTTATTTCGTCCCGCGCCTCATGTGGTTTAGAGGACCCAAGGAAGACGCAACTAAAGAACCTCAACGCCGCTCCCTTTGGGTACGAGTCGAGTGACTGAACCACTGCGCCACTAATTTAGTGTCACGCATGCAGAATTAGGTGGAAGGAGATGGGCTGCTAAGTTACAGAGAATGAACTAAGTGTCTAATAGAGGCCAAGTGTGTGGGGTACCTGGAAGAAGTTGGACTGCTGAGCTGCAGAGAACGAGTTGGGTGTGAACCAGAGGCGAGCGGCGCACGCACCTGGTGGGAGCTCAGAGCAGGTCGTCGGTGGAAGCGTCGGCGCGCGTGGTCTTGGTGCCGTTGGCGGTGTGCGCGTGCAGCGGCCGCAGCTGGGCGTCGCCGCCGTTGGCGCCCGCCCCCGCCGCCGCGCCGTCGGCCCTCTGCCGCTGCCCCACGCTCCGCCCCCGCTGCGCCCCGCCGCCACCGCCCGCCGGCCCGCAGTAGATCACCTTCCGAAACGCCTTCCGGAAGTTGTCCGACAGGAACGCGTACAGGATGGGGTTGACGCACGAGTTCATGTAGGCCAGCACGTGCGACACGATCTGCAGCATCACCTTCGCTGTCGTGATGTCGTACATCCCGACCGTCTTCAGCACCAGGATCACCTGCCGAGCACACACCGCACCTCTGATAAACAGACATCACAACACCGGTACGGGAAGCAGGTTACATTTATGAAGGAGCTACGTGACACTCATATCAGTGTTCTACAGAGTATGGGCAAACAAACGGTAATGCTTGAAGGTAATGTCTATCTGCGAGGGCATTCTCAAAACTGATGCTCTGACTTGTATCTGGAAACGTGTAAGACTTTTAAAGTAGATAACCTTAGTAACACATTACATTTTTATTCTTCATGTCTATATGCACTACTGGCCATTAAAATTGCTACACCAAGAAGAAATGCAGATGATAAACGGGTATTCATTGGAAAAATATATTATACTAGAACGGACATGTGATTACATTTTCACGCAATTTGGGTGCATAGATCCTGAGAAATCAGTACCCAGAACATACACCTCTGGCCGTAATATTGGCCTTGATACGCCTGGGCATTGAGTTAAACAGAGCTTGGATGGCGTGTACAGGTACAGCTGCCCATGCAGCTTCAACACGATACCACAGCTCATCAAGAGTACTGACTGGCGTATTGTCGCGAGCCAGTTTTTCGGCCACCATTGACCAGAGGTTTTCAATTGGTGAGAGATTTGGAGAATGTGCTGGCCAGGGCAGCAGGCGAACATTTTCTGTACCCAGAAAGGCCTGTACAGGACCTGCAACATGCGGTCGTGCATTATCCTGCTGAAATGTAGGGGATCGAATGAAGGGTAGAGCCACGGGTCGTAACACATCTGAAATGTAACGTCCACTGTTCAAATTGCCGTTAATACGAACAAGAGGTGACCGAGACGTGTAACCAATGGCACCCCATACCATCACGCCGGGTGATACGCCAGTATGGCGATGACGAATACACGCTTCCAATGTGCGTTCACCGCGATGACGACAAACATGGATGCGACCATCATGATGCTGTAAACAGAACTTGGATTCATGCGAAAAAATGACGTTTTGCCATTCGTGCACCCAGGTTCGTCGTTGAGTACACCATCACAGGCGCTCCTGTCTGTGATGCAGCGTCAAGGGTAACCGCAGCCATGGTCTCCGAGCTGATAGTCCATGCTGCTGCAAACGTCGTCAAACTGTTCGTGCTGATGGTCTTGCAAACGTCCCCATCTGTTGACTCAGGGATCGAGACGTGGCTGCACGATCCGTTACAGCCATGCGGATAAGATGCCTGTCATGTCGACTGCTTATGGTACGAGGGCGTTGGGATCCTGCACGGCGTTCCGTATTACCCTCTTGAACCCACGGATTCCATATTCTGCTAACAGTCATTGGATCTCGACCAACGCGAGCAGCAATGTCGCGATACGATAACCCGCAATCGCGACAGGCTACAATCCGACCTTTATCAAAGTAGGAAACGGTATGTATTTCTCCTCCTTACACGAGGCATCACAACGTTTCACCAGGCAACGCCGGTCAACTGCTGTTTGTGTATGAGAAATCGGTTGGAAACTTTCCTCATGTCAGCACGTTGTTTGTGTCGCCACCGGAGCCAACCTTGTGTGAATGCTCTGAAAAGCTAATTATTTGCATATCACAGCATTTCTTCCTGTCGGTTAAATTTCGCGTCTGTACCACGTCGTCTTCGTGGTGTAGCAATTTTAATGGCCAGTAGTGTATTTATTTCTCAAGACAGTGCTCCCAACGAGAGATCAATTTGCTGATACCGTTTCTGCAGAAGGCTTGACTTTGTTCACGGTCACTCCACCTCACCTCTGCTCGCATCACTTCATCACTATCAAGGTAAAGACTTCGAAGGTATTCTTTAAATTTTCGAAACAGATGAAAATTGGATGAGACCAAGTCGGGACTATGTGGAAGATAGATGACAGTGAACTCTAGTCGTCAGATTGTTGTAGATGTTGCAGCGGTCGTGTGTAGCCTGGCATTGTCATGCTGAAGGACTGTTCGCTCCATGAGTGGACGAACTCTTCGGATTCGTGATTTCAGTTTCCGAGGATCGCTCACGCACCACCATGTTGTACGTTACAATTCGGAGCCCTCTAACGGCAGAGGGTTGCAACTTGCTGTAGCAAGGCGGAAAAGTCGACCGAGTAATACTCATAAGTTGTAATGCCTCAGCCGATATAAAAAATTCGGAGACATTACTTTTGAACTCGACCTCCTATGTGTGTGCAAAATGACGAAGCATAAATGTCTACAGCAGAAAAAAGAGGCTGGAGATCCATGCATGTCCACTGAAAAGACAGTTTCCACCTATTGGAAAATCAAAGTGAGCTTTCGACGAAAGAGAAGCAGCTGTTTCAGTATTAAAAGCTGAGATGGCAAACCATTACTAAAAACAGAAGGGAAGGCTGAAAGATGGAAGGAATATATGGAAGGCCTGTACAAGGGAAATGAACCTGAAAATAGTATTGTACCATGGGGAGGATAACCAGGTAGAGATGAGACATTTGATGGTGCGAGAAGAATTTCACAGCGAACAGAAAGATCTAATTCGAGTCAAGGCCCTACAGTAGACGACATTACCTCCGAATTATTGAGGTCCATGACAAAACTATTTACCCGATGCAGTAGATCGGTGAACAGACGAAATACAATCAAAGAAAAGGTAATAATTACCATTCCAAAAAAGCCAAGTGCTGACGAGTGTGAATCTTACGGAACTATCAGTTTAATACACTGAGGCGACATATGTCTTGGTATACCTCCTAATATCGTGTCGGACCTACTTTTGCTGGGCGTTGTGCAGCAACGCGACGTGGCGTGGACTCAACGAGTCGTTGGAAGTCCCCTGAAGAAATATTGAGGCATGCTGCTTCTACAGCCATAACTGCGCAACTGTTTCCGGTGCAGAATTTTGTGCACGAACTGACTCTTGATTATGTCGCATAGGCCGCGCGGGGTCGGGGTAGCCGCGCGGTCATGGGCATCTTGCCACAGTTCGCGCGGCTCCCCCCGGAGATCTGAGTCCTCCCCCGGACATGGGTGTATGCGTTCTCCTTAGAGTAAGTTAGTTTAGGTTAGATTAAGTAGTTTGTAAGACTAGGGACCGACGTCCTCAGCAATTTGGTCCCATAGGAACTTACCACAAATTTTCAAATTTCGTATGTCGCATAAATGTTCGACGGCTGGTCAAACCATTCGCTCGAATTGTCCAGAATGTTCTTCAAATTAATCTTGAACAATTGTGGCCCGGTAACATAGCGCATTGTCATTCATAAAAATTCCGTCGTTGTTTGGGAACATCAAATCCATGAATGGATGCAAATGGGCTCCAAGTTCCAGAACATTTCCAGCCAATGGTAGGTACAGTTGGACCAGAGGGCTCAGTCCATTCCGTGCACACACAGCCCACACCACGATGGAGCCACCACCAGCAGGCACAGTGCCTTGTTGACAACTTGCGTCCATTGCTTAGTGGGGTGTGCGACACACGTGGTGAGCGCGGAGTCTTACGCGACGGCATACGTGAATAAAACGTTCTCGGTTTTCCAGCCGCGTCAATTCGAATAAAATCCTCGAGCTTTCGATGACCATGGATTACTAAAGACACACAAGGGAAGTGTTCCTCTGAGGCCCTTTGTTAGTGCAATCAGTTCGCCCACCTACAGACTTTCAAAACATCTGGCAGGTTTGTTAGCACCAAAATTGGGACATTGTGAAAACCATGCTGTCAACTCGCAGAAATTTGTTGAGATACTCAAAAGAATGAAGTTAGGCTAAAAGGACCTAATGGTTAGCCTGGGCGTTTTTACTAGGGTGCCAATACAAGATACGCTGGATCTTTTGGCCCAACATTTTCCAGCTTGAATCATTAAGTTGTTCAGTCACGTCCTAACGACAACGTACTTTTTGTACTGCGGTGAGTATTATGAGATGACGGACGGCACAGCTATGGGATCACCACTGTCTCCAGCAGTCACTAATTTCTTCATGGAGAACTTTGAGGAGCAGGCTCTGCAAACTCTGACATTACGGCCGTCTTGCTTTCTACGATACGTTGATGACGCCTTCCTGATATGGCCTCATGGTGAAGATACACTACAGCAGTTCGTCGATCCCATGAATGGTATCCATCCCAACATTAAATTTACTGTCGAGATGGACAAACACGGAAAGCTACTAGTCTTGGATGTTTTGGTTGACCGGAAGACAGGAGGCCAGCTTGGCCATTCATTGTACCGGAAACCAACACACACTGATCGGTACTTGAACGCCAATACTTTCCACCACCCTGTACACAAGAAAGCGGTCCTGAACACGTTCGTTCGTAGAGCCAAGATTGTCTCTGACGACGACCACCTACAATCTGAATTGCAGAACTTAAAACGTCTTTTCGGGGAAAATGGATACAGCAAAAGAGTCATCGCAAACGCTTTCAAGGGCAACCGACGGAAGACACCAGGTGAATCAGTAAAGAGACCAAACGGACTGCATTCCTGCCATACTTTGGAGAAACTTGCAGCAAGTTAGGACGTCTGCTGCAGAAACATGGGCTAAGACCAGTGTTCCGGCCCGCCCCCAAGTTACGAGATATGTTGCGCCCTGTTAAAGACGACATTGCTCTTCGAGTGTCCGGCGTGTATAGTGAACCCTGTGAATGCGGCAGTACGTATATCGGATAAACAATTCGTACGAGTGCGGAGCGTTGCACTGAGCACAAGCGCCATATAAAACAAAGGGAGATTGACAAGTCGGCCATAGCGGAGCATTGCCTAGAAAACGGACATAAAATACAGTTCGAAAATACAAAAGTGTTGGCTCATGCATCTACATATTGGGACTCCGTTATAAAGGAAGCGGCCGAGATTCGTTTAACAAAAGTTTCAACAGAGACCAGGGGTACACGCTCAGCAGGGCATGGGGGCAGGCGTTGGGCATCGAAAGAAAGCAAAGACAGATGCGTGACGCGAGAGTGACAGTTTCAAACGTGGCGCCTGCCTGGCGCCACCTGACGTCACCGGTGCTGCCACGGGCAATAGCTCCGCTAACTGCCCGGGTCGACGGCAATAGCTCCGCTAACTGCCCGGGTCGACTTACGCGCGCGCTCCACGGTGGGTCTATCTGATGGGCTGCTGATGATGTCATCATGCCTATACAAGCGAGAAACCGTAGCAGCCCCTGCAGTCAGTGAACTCCTGACGACGATGGCGGAGACGGTCATCGAAAGCTCGAGGATTTTATTCGAGTTGACGCGGCCTGAAAACGGAGAACGTTTTATTGATACGTGGTGAACCCCACTATCAGCTCTTACTAACTGATCAGGTTATGGTTTTCCAGTCATATAGGAGCAACCAACAGGCTCACGAGCCAAAGAGAGGCACTACAGGCAGTGTAGAGTAGTTAGCAAAGGCACTCGCGTCGGAAGTCTGTTGCCATAGCCGAAGTGTCCTAAAGGATACGTTAGTCGATGTCCAACATCGATTTCTTCGGTTATTTCACGCAGTATTGCTTATCTGTTAACACTGACAACTGTACACAAACACCGCCGCTCTCAGAGGTTATTTAAAGGTCGTCGGCCAGTGTGTTTCCCATCGTGAGAGGTAAAGCCTGAAATCTGGTATTCTCCGCGTACTCTTGACACTGTGGATCCCGAAATAATGAATTCCCTAACGATTTCCGAAAAGGAACGTCCCCTGCGCCCGGCTCCAACTACCAGTCCGCGTTCAGTCCGTCACTTTCCGTCATTCAGCCATAATCGCTCCTGAGTGCAAATGACAGCTCCAGCAATGCACTGCCCCTATACGCCTCGTGTATGCGATACTATCGCCATCCGTATATGCGCATTTCGCTAGCGCATGACTTTCATCACCTCAGTGTAAGTCATACCGAAAACAGTAATATGAGTTACTTACAGAACAACTAGAGAACTAGTAGACGTCGAACTCGAGGAAGCTCAGTTTGGGTTCACAGAAATAGAGGAACACGTCTGGCAAAACTGACCTAGCGTTTTATTTTAGAAGATGCATTGAAGAAAGCAAACCTTCGTTGGCAGCATTAATAGATTTAGAGAATGCTTTCGACAGTGTCTACTGGACTACACTATTTGAAATCCATAAGGTAGCATGGATAAAATATAGCAAGTGAAAACTTATTCATAACTTATGCAGCAACAAGTCCGCAGTTATAAGAGTCTAAGTACGTTCAAGGAAAACAGAAGTAGAAAACCGAATAAGACACGGTTGCAGCTGATCCTCGATTAATTCAATATGTAGACAATGAGCAACGTGTAAAAGAAATCAAGGAGAAATTTGAAAAGGAAATTAAAATTCAGGGTGAAGAAATTAAAACTTTGAGGTACGCTGATGACATTATAATTCCGTGGGAGACGGAAGAACACTTGTAACAGCAGCTTAAGAACGTTGTTAGTGTTTTGAAAGGAGGATATACGATGAAAAACAATAAAAGTAAAACAAGGGTAGTAGAATACAGAAAGACAATAAAAGTAAAACAAGGGTAGTAGAATACAGACAGATTTCATCAGGCGATGGTGAAGGAGTTAGATTAGGTAATGAGACACCAAAAGTAGCCGATGAGTTTTGCTTTCTGAGTAACAAAATAACTGACGGTGATCCACGTAGGGAGGATGTGAGGTGTAGACAGGCAATGGCAAGAAAGGCGTTTCAGATGAAGAGAAATTTGTTAACATAGGTTTTAAATTTAAGTTATAGGAAGTCTTTTTCGTTAGGTATTTTTTCAGAAGTATAGCCTTTTATGGATGTGAGACGTGGACGAAATGCAATTCGGACAAGAAGAGAATGAAAGTTTTTAAATGCCGAAGATTAGGTGGGTAGATTGAATAACTAACGAGGGAGTACTGTTTTGCACTGTTTGAAAAGATATTTATGGTACAGTCTGTCTAAAAGAAGGGATCGGGTGATAGACCACATCCTGAGACATCGAGGACTCGTCAATTCGCAAATGTGAAGAGCTGTTCGAGATAAAAGTTGTGAACGAAGACCACATTTGTCAGGTTGCATTGAGTTCATGTGGCAGTAGTTATGCGGAGATGAAGAGGCTTGCATGTGGTATAATAGCGTCAAATCAGTCTTTACACAGCAGACCACAAGCAACAAAATGTATTTCTTCATAACTTAGATACTGTACTTTCAATAGTCACGTAATTTACGTGTTTCAGCATTTCTGAAAATTTAAAGTGTATGGGTGTGAAACAGTGGTCGAATGTCATTTTGGAAAATAAATGATTACTAATGAACTAGAAAGGCATTTTTAAAGCGGTATCTATGAAAGCTGGTATTTGACTTCTAAAGAAATAGATTAATTAAGAGAGTTGGAAGCGATACTTTGTATCAACAGTATTCATTTCGTTCGACAATGGTGAAATGCCGAAACACACAAGGAGGAAATAAAATAACAAATTTTTTGGTCAAGACTACGAGTTTCATTATAGGTGCAGAACATGACCATCACTTCTCAATGTATTTTCGCAAGAAGTGTCCAATGAAATATATATAGGTTTCGAGTAAAATGAAAAACAAGGAAGAAAGAAATTCTTATGGCTATTGACGCTTTATATGATTTTTGGCCAGAATATTACAAGACTTTTGAAAGTACAGCAGGTCAGGTATTGAAGTGTGGATACATGGACGCAAAACAGATAATCTGTATTGGCAGATGTGGTCCACTTGGCGGCGCAGTTACGACAGTGTGGAAAACATCAAGTTATGAATTAAGTGGTGTGTTTACAGGAAGACTGTTAGACGCAGAGAAAAAACAAGCAAGATACAGAAGTGGGTACGTATTAAAGTAGCAATGATCTCAATACCTGTTCTTTAGGTAATTTCATACATGACTGATTCGTTCACTAGAAAAATACTGCCGTTATCTTTGGAGGTACTTGACCATAGATGTTACAAATACTGTTATACGAGCTACTTAATCTCTCACATAGGCCTGTAATCAGCCAACTACATTGAACGTAAGTTATCATACTGTAAACTGAATATGTTCTATTAGGTAAATTTAAAATTCTATGGTGTAATACCTTGTAAATTCCACAGTATCTGACGATGCTCTTCTTAAATCGAGCGAAACAGGCTGATAAAAAATATTCATTGCAACTGTGGTTGTCTTACAAACTGAGCTTACTCTATGGAATTCTGATGTTTGAATATATCCATTTGATCATCAATCTGACACATGTATCATGTGTATTAATTAACGATTGAAGAGTGTGGAATACAGTTAGGGGACAAAAATACCACGAAAAGAAAACAGAGGGAGAAGAAAAATCGACTGTACCGTCGCGATTAATCCAAAGTCCTTCTTACGTCACCATCAGCTTATTTCTTGGCCCACCAGGATGTATTAGTGTGCAATGCCCTGTACCAATACCACTGGTAAATTATACAGACTTAAGCAAACAGTGTCCGTGTCGCAAGAGAAAACAACTAGTTTCTCTTTAGTTTCGATAAGGTACATCATTATACACATGCAAAGAGCCTGCATATTGTAAGCGACAAGATAAAAGCTGCCTGATGTCCCATCTAGCCACCACGACAATGTCGTGAGGGGAAAAAAAGCACTTAATGGCAACCTTTCGGGGGCAGGCCCTCAAGGGAAGTTCGAGGGCATTGTGATGTCCACCACTTAATTTTCACAAAGCCTTGCAAGGGAAAACAAAGAATCGCCGTCTATTATGAAGCACAGACTATTAGAAGGCTTCCCATGTTTGTCTTGAGGCACGCTTAATTTCTTATTAGCGCACGGAGAGAGCGTTTACCTTAGTGTGACTAATTTCGTAGCGTCAGATTCCTAACCGCGACAAGAATATCAGTGTGTCGCACCTGTGATTCATCACGTCGCTCGTCGCAGGCCGTAGCGCTTGTTTGCCTTCGTCTTTCGGGTGACCCATCAGTCACGCCAGTGTAAGCTTCCAGAAATTGAGCGCTCGGCTCCGTCCACAGCTGCGAGGCTCTCCCTCTGTCCGCAGCTGACGCTGACGTTGGGACTAGCTGACACGTCACTGTTTGCGACATACAGGAGATAAACAACAGTTTACATGTTCTCGAAATTTTCGTAACACACGAGCCCCTCCCAGAAAACGAAATCTCTTGCACCTGATCCCAGTTTAAGACAGGTAAGCTTTGCCTCTGTGAATTACTCCCTGAGAGAGTCTAGTTTTCATATAAATTTACATTACTACACTTGTCTAAACAGATATCTGTATTATATTTTCATAAATTAGTTACTGTTTCGAACACGTCCTTTGCTCTATTGTACCAAAATAATATCTTCTGATATTGTTGCGGTCTTCCGTCCAGAGACTGGTTTGATGCAACTCTCCATGCTACTCTGTCCTGTGCAAGCCTCTTCATCTCCAAATAACTACTGCCATCTATATTCTTCTGAATCTGCTTAGTGTATTCATCTCTTGGTCTCCCTCTACGATTTATACCCTCCACTCTTCCCTCTAATACTAAACTGGTGATCCCTTGATGCCTCAGAACGTGTCCGACCAACCGATTCCTTCTTCTAGTCAAGTTATTCCACAAATTCCTCTTCTTCCCAATCTTATTCAATACCACCTCATTAGTCACGTGATCTACCAAACTAATCTTCAGCATTCTTCTGTAGTACCACATTTCGAAAGCTTCTATTCGTTTCTTGTCTAAACTAGTTATAGTCGATGCTTCACATCCACACATGGCTGCACTCTATACAAATACTTTCAGAAAGGACTTCCTGACACTTAAATCTACACTCGATGTTAGCAAATTTCTCTTCTTCAGAAACTCTTTCCTTGCCATAGTCAGTCTACATTATATATGGTCTCTACTTCGACCATCATCAGTTATTTTGCTTCCCAAATAGCAAAACTCATCTACTACTTTACTAGTCTCATTTCCTAATATAACTCTCTCAGCATTATCTGAAATAAATCGACTACATTCCATTATCCTCAGTTTGCTGTTGTTGGTGTTGATCTTATATCGTCTTTTCAACACACTGTCCATTCCATTCAAATGGTCTTCCTGGTCCTTTGCTGTGTGTAACAGGATTACAATGTCGTCGCCAAACTTCGAAGTTTTTATTTCTTCTCCATAGATTTTAATTCCTACACTAACATTTTCTTTTGTTTCCTTTACTGCTTGCTCAATATACAGGTTGAATAACATCGGGGAGAGGCTACAACCCTGTCTCACTCCTCTCTCAACCACTGCTTCCCTTTCATGTCCCTTGACTCTTATAACTGCCATCTGGTTTCTGTACAAATTGTAAACAGCCTTTCGCTCCCTGTATTTTACCCCTGTCACCTTCAGAATTTGGAAGAGAGTATTCCGGTCAACATTGTCAAAAGTTTTCTCTAATTTTACAAATGATAGAAACGTGGGTTTGCCTTTCATTAACCTCGTTGCTATGAGAAGTCGTAGGGTCAGTATTGCCTCGCGTGTTCCAACATTTCTACGGAATCCAAACTGATCTTCCTCGAGGTCGGCTTTTACCAGTTTCTCCATTCGTCTGTAAAGAATTCTTGGTAGTATTTTGCAGCCGTGGCTTATTAAACTGATAGTTCGGTAATTTTCACATCTGTCGGCACCTGCTTTCTTTGGGACTGGGATTATTATATTCTTTTTGAAGCCCGAGGGTATTTTGTCTGCCTCATATATCTTGCTCACCAGATGGAAGAGTTTTGCCATGGCTGGCTCTCCCAAGACTATTAGTAGTTCTAGTGGAGTGTTGTCTACTCCCGGGGAATTGTTTCGACTTAGGTCCTTCAGTGCTCTGTAAAATTTTTCAACCAGTATCATATTTCCCATTTCATCTTCATATACGTCCTCTTCCATTTCCATAATATTGCCCTCAAGTACATCCCCCCTGTATGGACCCTCTTTCGAACTTTCTGCTTTCCCTTCTTTGCTTAGGGTTGGTTTTTCATCTGACCTCTTGATATTCATATGGGTGGTTTTCTTTTCTCCAAAGCTCTCTTTAATTTTCCTGTAGGCAGTATCTATCTTACCCCTAGTGATACATGCTTCTACATCCTTACATTTGTTTTCTAGCCATTCCTGCTTAGCCATTTTGCACTTCCTGTCGACCTCGTTTTGAGACGTTTGTATTACTTTTCGCGTGCTTCATTTGCTGCATTTTTATATATTGTTCTTTATTCAATTAAATTCAATATCTTTTGTGTCACCCATGGATTCCCTCTAGCCCTCGTGCCCGCCTTTTTACCTACTTCGTCTTCTGATGCCTTCACTACTTTATCTCCCAAAGCTACCCATTCTTCTTCTACTGTATCTCTTTCCCCGGTTATTGTCAATTGTTCTCTAATGCTGTCTCTGAAACTCTCTACTGCCTCTGGTTCTTTCCGTTTATCCAGATCCCAACTCCTTAAACTCCTACCTTTTTGCGGTTTCTTCGGTTTCAGTCTACAGTTCATAATCAAAGGATTGTGGTCAGAGTCCTCATCTGGCCCTGGAAATTTCTTACAATTTAAAACATGGTTCCTAAGTCTCTGTCTTACCATTATATAATCTATCTGAAACTTTCCAGTGTCTCCAGACCTGTTCCACGTATACAACTTTCTTTCATGATTCTTAAACCAAGTGTCAGGTACGTTTAAGTTACGCTCTGTGCAGAAGTATACAAGGCGGCTTCCTCTTTCATTCCTTACCCACAGCCTATATTAACCTACTACTTTTCCTCTTCTTCCTTTTCCTATTATCGAATTCCAGACCCGCAATAACTATTAATTTTGATCTTCCATAACTATCTGAACAATTTCTTTTATCGCATCATACATTTCTTCAATCTCTTCATCATCTGCGAAGCTTGTTGCCGTATAAATATGTGCTACAGCGGTAGGCGTGAGCTTGTGTCTATCTTGGCTACAATAATGCGTTCACTGTGTTGTTTGTAGTAGTTTATCAGCGTTCCTATTTTTTATTTATTATTAAAAATACTCCAGCATTACCCTTACCTGATTTAGTATGTATAATCCCGTATCCACCAGACCAGGAATCTTGTTCCTCCTGCTACCGAACTTCACTAATTTGCACTGTATCTAACTTTAACCTATCCATTTCCGTTTTTAAATTTTGTAACCTAAGGAATCTGACATTCCACGCTCCGATCCGTAGATCACTACTTTTGTTTCTGCTGATAAAGACATCTTCCTGAGTAGTCCCTGCTAGGAGATCCGAATCGGGCTCAAGACTCCTTCATTATTTAACCGTACAATAAAGCTACATGTCCTCGGGAAAAATTACGGCTGTAGTTTCCCCTTGCTTTCAGCCGTTCGCAGTATCATCACAGCAAGGCCCTTTTGGTTAGTGTTACAAGGCCAGATCAGTCAGTCATCCAGCCTGTTGTCCCTGAAGCTACTGGAAAGGCTGCTGCCCCTCTTTAGGAATCACACATTTGTCTGGCCTCTCAACAGGTACCCCTTCGTTGTGGTTGCACCTACGGTACAGCTATCTGTATCGCTGACTAGTGAGATGATAGGTAGTTCAACATTGTAGGAGTTTATGATAACAAATTCAGACCAAATGAGACACACAGAATCTGGTGCCCAAAGAGTGCACATTGTAGCCTCTCTGGCACCAATCCGTGTGTGTATACTCGCTTGCAAATGATCATAAAGGCGGGGAATGACATTCTGCTGTAGAATTCCCCAAGCATCTCGAGCCTTTGGTTGCAATTCGATGCTGGTTGTTACAGAGCCTGTAGAGCGAGTAAGTTATGGCTGCGACGTGTCCCCCATAAGTTCAATGGGCGAGAGATCTGGAGATCGTGCTGGCCAGGTCAAGCGGTGTACAACACGAGAAGCACCTTGCATCGCGGCAGCCGTATGTGGACGTGCATTGTCCTACTGGAAAAGCGCATCACCTTCCTGTCGAAGAAATGGAAATAGCACGGGGATAGCAACTTGTGCAATGTTGTGAGCACTGGTTACTTTACCATGCAGAAACATTAAATGTGACCGCGAGTTGTAAATTATGCCTAACCCATCCCCTTCTCCCACTTTATGACGCTTGAAGTGGGACGTGTGTGTCTTGCACGAATACACTTCAGAATAGACCTCTTACTGGATCTACGCCGTACACGTGTACGTCCATCACTCGCATACAGACAGAACCCACTCTCATCACTGTAGACAACAGAGTGCCATTCCAGTCTCCATTCAACTCTTTCACACCACCAGGGGAGTCATGATGTCGTGGTGTCAGTAGTAGCCCAGCCAGAGGTACACGTGACCTTAACCCTGCTGCTATCAGACGGTTCCCGATGGTCCCTGATGACACAGCAGGTGCAACATCTGGCCAGATTTCGCCCCTGGATGATGATCGGTCGGCCACCTCTACTCCCACAATGCGTCGATCTTGACGTGCGTCTGCACTACGCAGACGTCCAGGACCTGGTCTTCAGGTGTGGGAATGTTCCTCAGACAACTGCTCAAAGCACCGACACAGCGCCGATACAATGTGCCAATCATGTGCAGAAATCCGTCGAAGTGTCCATTCGGCTTGCCGCAGGTCCACAATGTGACCCTGTTCAAATGGCTGAAGGTGTTCGACGGGAGTATGTACTTATCGTTGAGGGTTTGTTGTGCCATAGAATGAATGTTGCAAACACTGTTCATCTCTAAGCTCAGCACCGTTACTGCCCGCAGCGCTAAAAGATTCACAGCGTGGCCTCCTGAGCGGCATCTGATCGCCGGTGACTGTGGCCAAGGCATTACTAACACTACAACCCCTTAGTACGCACATATTGCAATGTCATGAACATACTACTTAATGGCCCTGCATTCTTTTCTGGCAGCGTAGATACAAGGTCTGCAGGCAACAAACCAGCAGCGACATCATAAATAAAAAATATTCTCACATTATCTGCGCTAACGTAAGTAGCTCTATTTACACAACTAAAAATCGGTAAGCTCTACTCACGGCTCCAAGTGAGATAGTAATTTTTTAATTGTGCATGTAGTTAACAGCACACCTGCGGAATCGCTACTCAATGTAGTCACTTTCAATTGAAAACGAATCTTCTCTAGAGTGTTGTTCCTCTTGATTATCAAGTAGGCATGGCAACAGAGATTGAACAAAATCAGAGATGTGTTGCTAGAATCATAAATTTAAGTACTTAAAGCAGTGGATAACACCAATATGGATACTAGCTGCTGCAGTAATGGAAAGAGCAAGAAAAGTATTTGAAACTGTGTACTATTTAGGCCAAAGTTTTTATAACAAAATATCAATTTTAATCAATACAACACTCAGGCACTACGGTTCAGTGATGAAACCAAAATATTTGAATGCCGTCGAATTTTTCCTGTTAAACAAATTTAGAGAATTTGGAAATAAAAAGAAAGAAATTATGAGGACGATTCTAGAGACCCAGAAAGAATTAGAAATTACAATAAAATAAGGAACTATAGGGGAGAAAATAAGAAAACTGAAAAACTTAGAATATCCTTAAGAAAAAGAGAGGGTCTAGAGCTAAGTCAAACACGTAGCACCAAAGGGAGTCGTTATGGAACCCTAGAATACACGGAAAGCAGAAGCGCTAAATTAACAGGCCGAAAGATGCAAAGGAGGATATGGCAGAAATGAACACAGACTTTTTGTAGTAAACAACACAATACTGCTTAGAAATACAGAGAGCCGGAGTTCAAATGCAATAGAAGAAGTTAGAAACTACCTGGTCGCAAAAGAGAATAGGTCTTTCGATGGGAAAACACTGACGACTGGTTTCGTGCCCACTGCTTTGAAGCCTGATGCACAGATATCGTGAGAAAGTGACAGCCAAGGGTCATTAAACATATCTCACTCCCGTGGCTTTGCCCCAAGTGGGAAGTGCCACTGCTACTGTCTTAGCAAAGGTGTCCTTCAACATGTCAATACTAACACCGATGGAGCGCCAAAGGTAATAAATTACACAGAATGTCAGTGCGACCAGAGACATTACACCACAAACGATCAACAACATTGTCAGGATAGACACATGAAAAGATATAGCACAAGAGATGAGCACGTCTTGACGTTACCGGTATTTACTCGTGCAACAGACATAACAGTGAGTGATTACGCGCCATGCGATTCTTCAACAAGCGTAACGTTGCGATAAGCATTCTAGGTTCTCACACAGGACGGGCGATTAGCGTAGTATTTGGCGTCAAGGACTAACCACCTATTTTACATAATATGAAAAGTGGGATCTACGCAGGATCAGTCTACTTCAAGAAACAGTGGGACGCTGGGCTATATTCCGGCAGTACGTAGCTGTGCACAAGTATCCAGTACGTATAATGTTTCTCCGAAGAAAAGGCGAGTGCTAAAATGGATCCTTTCAACAGGCCACAGTCGATTTCTTTATGCTGTTTTGCCAAATCCTAATTAGTGCTCTGTGTCCAATGATCTTATCTTCGATATGACATTAAACCCTAACCTCTTACCCCTTTTTTCTTTTGCTGCTAGTTCTTTAATGTCCTCCAGTTTTTTGCTAGTTAGCGTCGATCAACACAGGACAACTTTCAAAATAGGTGACTACCTGAGGTGTTGTGGTTAAATCATTGGACTCATATATGGAAAAAAGCAGTGTTCAAATCTCATTTGAACCATTCTCATTTAGATATACTTATATGAGCTGGATAGGATACCGACACTCTTCCACTGACAATGCCGTGGCTATCATCCTAATGCCGGCTTCCTACAACAGTACTTCTCCCTCTATATCCTACGTTTTTCACGTTTTTAAAACACAACTAATGCTCCACCTCTATCCAGTTCACTGTCTAAGTAACTTTAAATTCTCCTCTTCCGTTTTCAAAGTAGTTCTAAACGGAATGTAGTAGTAACACTTCAACATCGTCAAAGATTATACACATACAAAAAAAAAAGTTTTGCATCACCTCGGTTCCTAGAACTGAAGACAGACGTTGACTGTGGATATTGTATCACAGACACAGTCCCTTTGACTGTTCAGAGAAGTGACTAAAAAAATGGTTCAAATGGCTCTGAGCACTATGGGACTCAACTTTTGAGGTCATTAGTCCCCTAGAACTTAGAACTAGTTAAACCTAACTAACCTAAGGACATCACACACATCCATTCCCGAGGCAGGATTCGAACCTGCGACCGTAGCGATCTCGCTGTTCCAGACCGCAGCGCCTAGAACCGCACGGCCACTACGGCCGGCAGATGTGGCTAAACCCTCCCAAAGTTGTAAACAATCATGTATGAGCAGCACCTATTAGACGGAGGGGGTCCGATAGCCTATCAGTTCCAGTCATTCCACCATGAAGGAGGTACAAGGCTCGTGTTGTCTGTAGTTCAACCATGCCTACACGGTCAATACCGCAGTTCGATCGCGTCCGCATTTTTACTTCGTGCCAGGAAGGGCTCCCAACAAGAGAAGTGGCCAGGCGTCTCGGAGTGAACCAAAGCGACGTTGTTCGGACGTGGAGGAGATACAGAGAGACAGGAACTGTCGATGGCATGCCTCGCTGAGGCCGCACAAGGGCTGGTACTGCAGTGGGTGATCGCTACCTACGGATTATGGCTCAGAGGAGCCCTGGCAGCAACGCCAGCATGTTGAATAATGCTTTTCGTGCAGCCACAGGACGTGGTGTTACGACTCAAACTGTGCGCAATAGGCTGCATGATGCTCAACTTCACTCTTGGCATCCATGGCGAGGTCCATGCAGCGTGGTACAGATGGGTTCAACAACATGCCGAATGGACCGCTCAGTATTGGCATCACGTTCTCTTCACCGATGAGTGTCGCATATGCCTTCAACCAGAGAATCGCCGGAGGAGGCAACACGATCAGGCTGAACGCCTTAGACGCACTGTCCAGCGAGAGCAGCAAGGTGGAGGTTCCCTGCTGTTTTGGGGTGTCATTATGTGGGGGCGACGTACGCCGCTGGTGGTCATGGAAGGCGCTGTAACGGCTGTACGAAACGTGAATGTCATCAAAAATGTTTTTGAAATCTTATGGGACTGCTAAGGTCATCATTCCCTAAGCTTACACACTACTTAACCTAAATTATCCTGAGGACAAACACACACACACCCATGCCCGAGAGAGGACTCGAATCTCCGCCGGGACCAGCCGTGAATGTCATCCTCCGACCGATAGTGCAACCATATCGGCAGCATATTGGCGAGGCATTCGTCTTCATGGACGACAATCCGCGCCCCCAATCGTACACATCTTGTGTATTCCTTCAGGAGAACGACATCGCTCGACTATTGTGGCCAGCATGTTCTCCAGACATGAGCTCTATCGAACATGCCTGGGATAGATTGAAAAGGATCGTTTAAGGACGACGTAACCCACCAACCACTCTGAGGGATCTACGCCGAATCGCCGTTGAGGAGTGGGACAATTTGGATCAACTGCACCTTGATGAACTTGTGGATAGTATGCCACGACAAATACAGGCATGCATCAATGCAGGAGGACGTGCTACTGGGTATCAGAGGTACTGGCATTTGCAGCAATCTGGGCGACCACCTCTGAAGGCCTCACTGTATGGTGGTACAACATGCAATATGTGGTTTCCATGAGCAATAAAAAGGGCCGAAATGACGTTTATGTTGATCTCTATTTCAATTTTCTGTACAGGTTTCAGAATTCTCGGAACCGAGGTGATGCACACATTTGTTTTTTGATGTGTATGTATACGCTCAGGTGTCAGAAATCGTGGGATAGCGATATGCATGCATACAGGTGGCGGTGGCATCGCGTACAGAAGGTATAAAAGGGCAGTGCTCCGGAGCTGTCATTGCACCCAGGTGATTCAAGTGAAGAGGTGTCCCACGTGATTATGCCAGCACGACGGAAATTAACATTCTTTGAACGGGAAATGATAGTTGGAGCTAGAAGCATTGGACGTTCCCTTTCGGAAATCGTTAATTCAATATTTCATGGTCTACAGTGTCAACTGCGTGCCGATAACACCAAATTTCAGGCATTACTTCTCACTACGGACAACGCAGTGGTCGACGGCCTTCACTTAAGAATCGAGAGCAGCAGCGTTTGCATAGAGTTATCAGTGCTAACCGACAAGCAACACTGCGTGAAATAACCCCTGGAACGTATGAGAAACGTATCCGTTAGGACAGTGCAGCGAAATTTCGCGTTAATGGACTATGGCAGCAGACTATCGACGCGGGTGCCTTTGCTAACAGTACCACAGCGCCTGCAGAGCTTCTCCTGGGCTCGTGACCATATCGGCTGGACCCTAGACGACTGGAAAGCCGTGGCCTGGACTCCCGATTTCAGATGGTAAGAAATGATGGTAGGGTTGTTGGGCAGACCCCAAGAAACCATGGATCGAAGTTGTCAACAAGGCATTATGCGAGCCGGTAGTGGTTCCATAATGGTGTGGGCAATGTTTACATGTAATGGACTGGGTACTCTGGTCCAACTGAACCGATCAATGATGGGAAATGGCTGTCTTCGGCTACTTGGAGACGATCTGTAGCCATTCATGGACTTCATGCTCCTAAACATCGATGGAACAATTATGGATGACAACGTGCAATGTAATGAGGCCGCAATTGTTCGCGATTAGTTTGAAGAACGTTCTGGACAGTTCGAGCAAATGATTTTACCACACAGATCTTCCTACATGTATCCCATCGTAAATTCATGGGACGTAAACGAGAAGTCAGTTCGTGCACAAAATCCTGCACTGACAACACTTTCGCAATTATGGACGGCTATAGACGCAGCACGGCTCAAAATTTCTGCAGGGAACTTCCAGTAACTTGTTGAGTCGATGCCACGTCCACTTGATGCACCACGCCGGGCAAGAGGAGGTCCCACACGACCCAGTGTAGAGAATCTGCAGAATTCTGCTCCCAACTGATTCGTTTAAAATGCTGTTTTTTCTACCAATGTGATTCGTTACCTTGCATAGCAAGTATTTAAGAGTACTGCATTTATTTTTCCATGAAATTAAATGCCGCAGGTTTGCTTGCAGTCGTTCTCATTAAGTAAATTAGTGTTCCACAGTTTTTCTGTACTTTTATAAAGATTAAATAGACATGTAATTATTACTAAACCATCTTCCTTTCCCCTGAGTCGCCATTCCAGTATCCTTGTAGACTTCAAACATATGAAGCTGACTGACATGTTGCTGGCAGGGCAGCATGGTAGTTTACTGACAGCCGATATCGTCACGATATCACAGTAGAGGGTGGTCCATTGATAGTGACCGGCCCAAATATCTCACGAAATAAGTGTCAAACGAAAAAACTACAAAGGACGAAACTTGTCTAGCTCGAAGGGGGAAACCAGATGGCGCTGTGGTTGGCCCGCTAGATGGCGCTGCCATAGGTCAAACTGATATCAACTGCGTTTTTTTAAAATAGGAACCCTCATTTTGTATTACATATTCGTGTAGTACGTAAAGAAATATGAATGTTTTAGTTGGACCACGTTTTTCGCTTTGTGATAGATGGCGCTGTAATAGTCACAAACGTGTAAGTACGTCGTATCTCGTAACATTCCGTCAGTGCGGACGCTATTTGCTTCGTGATACATTACCCGTGTTAAAGTAGACCGTTTAGCAATTGCGGAAAAAGTCGATATCGTGTTGATGCATGGCTATTGTGATCAAAATGCCCAACGGGCGTGTGCTATGTATGCTGCTCGGTATCCTGGACGAGATCATCCAAGTGTCCAGACCGTTCGCCGATAGTTAGATTATTTAAGGAAACAGGGAGTGTTCAGCCTCACGTGAAACGTCAACCACGACCTGCAACAAAGGATGATTTCGCGGCTAATCCGCACATCAGTAGCAGACAAATTGCGCGTGAATCGGGAATCTCAGAAACGTCGGTGTTGAGAATGCTACATCAACATCGATTGCACCCGTACCGTATTTCTATGCACCAAGAACTGAATGGCGACGACTTTGAACGTTCTGCCACTGGCACAAGAGAATTACGGGACGATGACAGATTTTTTGCACGCGTTCTATTTAGCGACGAAGTATCATTCCCCAACAGCGGTAACGTAAACCGGCATAATATGCACTATTGGGCAACAGAAAATACACGATGGCTGCGACAAGTGGAACATCAGTGACCTTGGCGAGTTAATGTATGGTGCGGCATTATGGGAGGAAGGATAATTGGTCCCCATTTTATCGATGGCGATCTAAATGGTGCAATGTATGCATACTTCCTACGTAATGTTCTACCGATGTTACTACAAGATGTTTCACTGCATGACAGAATGGCGATGTACTTCCAACATGATGGATGTCCGGCACATAGCTCGCGTACGGTTGAAGCGGCATTGAATAGCATATTTGATGATAGGTGGATTGGTCTTCGAAGCATCATACCATGGCCCACACGTTCACCGGATCTGACGTCCCCGGATTTCTTTCTGTGGAGAAAGTTGAAGGACATTTGCTATCGTGATCCACCGACAATGCCTGACAACATGCGTCAGCGCATTGTCAATGCATGTGCGAACATTACGGAAGGAGAACTACTCGCTGTTGGGAGGAATGTCGTTACACGTATTGCCAAATGCAATGAGGTTGACGGACATCATTTTGAGCATTTATTGCATTAATGTGATATTTACAGGTAATCACGCTGTAACGGCATACGTTCTCAGAAATCCTAATGTTCAGGAGGATGCTGTCATCAAGAAAAACAAAACTGACGTTCTTCATGACACAGCATGAAATTTGAGGTCCGTTAATCGGGTATGTAGACCTGAGAATTTGAAAAGAAAGGTACATGTATCACATTGGAACAACTGAAATAAATTGTTGAAACGTACCTACGTTCTGTATTTTAGTTTGAAAAACATACCTGT
Source organism: Schistocerca serialis cubense (assembly GCF_023864345.2). Lineage (NCBI taxonomy): Eukaryota > Metazoa > Arthropoda > Insecta > Orthoptera > Acrididae > Schistocerca > Schistocerca serialis. Next base: position 696,264,925 of record NC_064639.1, read on the forward strand.
TCGTCTACAATTGTGAGCCATATGTTTGTGACTATTACAGCGTCATCTATCACAAAGCGATAAAGTGGTCCAACTAAAACATTCATATTTCTGTAATATGTAATAAAAATGGGGAGTCCTATTTAAAAAGTCGCAGTTGATATCCGTTTGACCTATGGCAACGCCATCTAGCGGGCCAACCATAGCGCCATCTGGTTTCCCCCTTCAAGACAGACAAGTTTCGTTCTTTGTAGTTTTTTCTTTTGACGCCTATTTCGTGATATATTTGACCCGGTCACGATCAGTGGACCACTCTGTATATCCTACTGGATTCTTATACATATTACTCCAAAGAAACAACTATTTCACTGAATATTCTATTTTGTCTTTTAAAAACATCTCCATGTGTATAATTATTTTGTGATAGTATGATATTTAACTAATTTAATGAGGAAAAATTGAATAAGTGGTCATTGTTGTCATTATCTCCGTTTCAGTGCAGTTTCTGCATCTGAAAAACAACTCCTCATTGAGACGAAGTCATTATTTCTGCGTTCGGTAATCTTGAACACAAGGGCCTGTTTAACCTGTGAGGAGAGACATGAATGCCCTCTGCATGTGTGTCGTGGATGCGATGTCGCAGGTCTTGTGTTTCTTTGCGTATTGTCTTCTCAAGATGGGCTGCGGCACTGCCTAGAAGCTAAACCCAGGCCCATACCAACTCTGCGGCCCTTAATTGAGCAACAGTCTGAATGACCAACTAATCTGTCCCTGTAATATTAATCAACGTGGACTTGTTATGATGGTAATACGAAAGGTTGAAAGCAAGGGGCCCCTACAGCCGTGATATTTCCGGAGAACATGCAGCTCTAATTTCTGGTTTAATGATGACATGCTTTTCAGTAAAACATTTCTGAAATAAACGAGATCCATTCGGATCTCCGGGAGATCCTAATGTTCAGGAGGATGCTGTCATCAAGAAAAACAAAACTGACGTTCTTCATGACACAGCATGAAATTTGAGGTCCGTTAATCGGGTATGTAGACCTGAGAATTTGAAAAGATAACTGTCTGAGCTGAAATTAGATATAGCGCAATTTAGTGAAGTCTGGTAATAGAAACAACAGGACTTCTGGTCAGGTGAGAATAGAGTTTTGAACAAACAATCAAATAGGAGAAACTGTAGGAGAAAATTAGGAAAACAGTGAACGCTTGGACATAGGCAAAGCAGTTTCAACCCTACACCGACCACTGTAGTACAAGCTCACATGCCTTCCAGCTTCGCAGATGACGAAGAGATTGAAGTAATGGAGGGTATTCAGATTTTCCCGTTATAAACTTCCAGGACTTGTAGAGGGGGGTGAGTACAAAATATTTTGAATAGAAATCCATTGCCCTTTCCGTGCTAAGATGGTTTCAGTTCAGATGTTTAACTTATCCACTTCTGCTTGAGAAATTGAATCCGACATGACGCAGTACGCTTATTAGGTAACAGCCCGAAAGGAAACAAAACGGACATCCATTTACAACTTAAAGACTTTTCTTGTATTAACACTTAAACATTATGTTTACATTATCCCAAAATAAAAATGACCCCAGCGCACTGTAGATATAGAACACTGCTGATGCATTACAACAGCGGCTCGATGTGGCGATCACCAGCATTGTTACAGACATTGGACCTACGAAGCATGTTCTGGTACACACTCTGCTGCCCACGTGGTGTCTCTTCAGTTTCCAGTACAGCGGCCAGATCTCGTACCAGCATATCTCTATCGGCGAGGCACAGGCATTGAATAGGTCTCACAGCAAGGCAGGCGTTAACTGACATCAGGTTAGCGTCTGACGTGATACACGTCATCCTGTCTACCCTACTGCTTAACGGGACGAGCAACTCTGAGATTTTTCTCCTTCCCTCAGCAAAGGTGTACGCGTTACGCATCTACATCTACATCTACATCTACATTTATACTCAGCAAGCCACCCAACGGTGTGTGGCGGAGGGCACTTTACGTGCCACTGTCATTACCTCCCTTTTCTGTTCCAGTCGCTTATGGTTCGCGGGAAGAACGACTGTCTGAAATCTTCCATGTGCGCTCGAATCCCTCTAATTTTACACTCGTGATCTCCTCGGGAGGTATAAGTAGGGGGAAGCAATATATTCGTTACCTCATCCAGAAACGCACCCTCTCGAAACCTGGCGAGCAAGCTACACCGCGATGCAGAGCGCCTCTCTTGCAGAGTCTACCACTTGAGTTTGCTAAACATCTCCGTAACGCTATCACGGTTACCAAGTAACCCTGTGACGAAACGCGCCGCTCTTCTTTGGATCTTCTCTATCTTCTCTATTCGTCAACCCGATCTGGTACGGACCCACACTGATGAGCAATACTCAAGAATAGGTCGAACGAGTGTTTTGTAAGCCACCTCCTTTGTTGATGGACTACATTTTCTAAGGACTTTCCCAATGAATCTCAACCTGGTACCCGGCTTACCAACAATTAATTTTATGTGATCATTCCACTTCAAATCGTTCCGCACGCATACTCCCAGATATTTTACAGAAGTAACTGCTACCAGTGTTTGTTCCGCTATCATACAATCATACAATAAAGGATCCTTCTTTCTATGTATTCGCAATACATTACATTTATCTATGTTAAGGGTCAGTTGCCACTCCCTGCACCAAGTGCCTATCCGCTGCAGATCTTCCTGCATTTCGCTACAATTTTCTAATGCTGCAACTTCTCCGTATACTATAGCATCATCCGCGAAAAGCCGCATGGAACTTCCGACACTATCTACTAAGTCATTTATATATATTGTGAAAAGCAATGGTCCCATAACACTCCCCTGTGGCACGCCAGAGGTTACCTTAACGTCTGTAGACGTCTCTCCATTGATAACAACATGCTGTGTTCTGTTTGCTAAAAACTCTTCAATCCAGCCACACAGCTGGTCTGATATTCCGTAGGCTCTTACTTTGTTTATCAGGTGACAGTGCGGAACTGTATCGAATGCCTTTCGGAAGTCAAGGAAAATAGCATCTACCTGGGAGCCTGTATCTAATATTTTCTGGATCTCATGAACAAATAAAGCGAGTTGGGTCTCACGCGATCGCTGTTTCCGGAACCCATGTTGATTCCTACGGAGTAGCTTCTGGGTTTCCAAAAACAACATGATACGCGAGCAAAAAACATGTTCTAAAATTCTACAACAGATCGACGTCAGAGATATAGGTCTATAGTTTTGCGCATCTGCTGGACGACCCTTCTTGAAGACTGGGACTACCTGTGCTCTTTGCCAATCATTTGGAACCTTCCGTTCCTCTAGAGACTTGCGGTACACGGCTGTTACAAGGGGGGCAAGTTCTTTTGCGTACTGTGTGTAGAATCGAATTGGTATCCCGTCAGGTCCAGTGGACTTTCCACTGTTGAGTGATTCCAGTTGCTTTTCTATTCCTTGGACACTTATTTCGATGTCAGCCATTTTTTCGTTTGTGCGAGGATTTAGAGAAGGAACTGCCGTGCGGTCTTCCTCTGTGAAACAGCTTTGGAAAAAGGTGTTTAGTATTTCAGCTTTACGCGTGTCATCTCTGTTTCAATGCCATCATCATCCCGGAGTGTCTGGATATGCTGTTTCGAGCCACTTACTGATTTAACGTAAGACCAGAACTTCCTAGGATTTTCTGTCAAGTCGGTACATAGAATTTTACTTTCGAATTCACTAAACGCTTCACGCATAGCCCTCTTTACGCTAACTTTGACATCGTTTATCTTCTGTTTGTCTGAGGGGTTTTGGCTGCGTTTACACTTGGAGTGAAGCTCTCTTTGCTTTCGCAGTAGTTTCCTAACTTTGTTGTTGTACGGTGGGTTTTTCCCGTCCCTCACAGTTTTACTCGGCACGTACCTGTCTAAAACGCATTTTACAATTGCCTTGAACTTTTTCCATAAACACTCAACATTGTCAGTGTCGGAACAGAAATTTTCGTTTTGATCTGTTAGGTAGTCTGAAATCTGCCTTCTATTACTTTTGCTAAACAGATAAACCTTCCTCCCTTTTTTTATATTCCTAATAACTTCCATATTCAGGGATGCTGCAACGGCCTTATGATCACTGATTCCCTGTTCTGCACTTACAGAGTCGAAAAGTTCGGGTCTGTTTGTTATCAGTAGGTCCAAGATGTTATCTCCACGAGTCGATTCTCTGTTTAATTGCTCGAGGTAATTTTCGGATAGTGCACTCAGTATAATGTCACTCGATGCTCTGTCCCTACGACCCGTCCTAAACATCTGAGTGTCCCAGTCTGTATCTGGTAAATTGAAATCTCCACCTAAGACTATAACATGCTGAGAAAATTTATGTGAAATGTATTCCAAATTTTCTCTCAGTTGTGTTGCCACTAAAGCTGCTGAGTCGGGAGGTCGGTAAAAGGAGCCAACTATTAACCTAGCTCGGTTGTTGAGTGTAACCTCCACCCACAATAATTCACAGGAACTATCCACTTCTACTTCACTACAGGATAAACTACTACTAACAGCGACGAACACTCCACCACCGTTTGCATGCAATCTATCCTTTCTAAACACGGTCTGTGCCTTTGTAAAAATTTCGGCAGAATTTATCTCTGGCTTCAGCCAGCTTTCTGTACCTATAACGATTTCAGCTTCGGTGCTTTCTATCAGCGCTTGAAGTTCCGGTGTTTTACCAATGCAGCTTCGACAGTTTACAATTACAATACCGATTGCTGCTTGGTCCCCGCATGTCCTGACTTTGCCCCGCACCCTTTGAGGCTGTTGCCTCCCTTTCTGTACTTGCCCGAGGCCATCTAACCTAAAAAACCGCCCAGTCCACGCCACACAACCCCTGCTACCCGTGTAGCCGCTTGCTGCGTGTAGTGGACTCCTGACCTATCCAGCGGCAACCGAAACCCCATCACCCTATGGCCCAAGTCGAGGAATCTGCAGCCCACACGGTCGCAGAACCGTCTCAGCCTCTGATTCAGACACTCCACTCGGTTCTGTACCAAAGGTCCGCAGTCAGTCCTGTCGACGATGCTGCAGATGGTGAGCTCTGCTTTCATCCCGCTAGCGAGACTGGCAGTCTTCACCAAATCAGATAGCCGCCGGAAGCCAGAGAGGATTTCCTCCGATCCATAGCGACACACATCATTGGTGCCGACATGAGCGACCACCTGCAGATGGGTGCACCCTGTACCCTTCATGGCATCTGGAAGGACCCTTTCCACATCTGGAATGACTCCCCCGGTATGCACACGGAGTGCACATTGGTTTTCTTCCCCTCTCTTGCTGCCATATCCCTAAGGGGCCCATTACGCGCCTGACGTTGGAGCTCCCAACTACCAGTAAGCCCACCCTCTGCGACCGCCCGGATCTTGCAGACTGAGGGGCAACCTCTGGAACAGGACAAGCAGCCATGTCCGGCCGTAGATCAGTATCAGCCTGAGACAGAGCCTGAAACCGGTTCGTCAGACTGGAGAGGCCGAAACCATCGTAGGGCGGAGTCAGTACGTTTCCGGGCGAGTGCTCCTACTCACTCCTCCTTGTAAGTCCGAGATATTTCTAACGGGAGTTTCCGAACACCGTGTATATGATGAGATGAATTACTCAGATCGTAAGGCTGAATGTAGTACAAAATTTAATCACTACTAACACTTCGTTTACAAATCAAGAGAGAAGGTCCTGTTCGTAGAAGAGATATGGTGCAGGAAGATTTCAGGCAGATTTTATGACAGTGAGACAGAGATACTAACATCAGATATTATGTTGCACTTAATTTCCAGGGACAGGTGTGGACTCGGATGCTAAAGTGTTGGTTGTGAATTGCAGAAATGAAGAAATTTCAGAAAGTAAATTAAAGATGACGCGACTTGGAAAAGTTAAAAGTACCAGATGTTGTTGAGAGACTCAAAGGGAGCAGTAGTTAACGGTTAATTGAAACAGGGGAAATGAGAACAACCAATGGTTAACTCTGAGAGATAAAATAGCGAAAGCAGCAGAGGAAATCCCTGTATAGTGCGCGAACTATAGAAAGACAAACCTGTGATGGCTATAGAAAATACGCAAAGCTGTAAAACCATTCGATGAATATGGGAAAGTTGGATGCCGCCGACAGGAAAATGATAGAGTCCTTCAGAGCAAAAAAGCAGACGTGTGAATAACAAGAGCGTAGATGACAGGCTAGTAGCGAACAAAGAAAAGAAAGCTGGCAGTAAGAGGAGTATACAGAAGGTCTATAGAAAAGTAGTGAACTTGAAGACAATTAATCTAAAGAGAAAAGAAAATAAATTAACAAGAGATGAGAGGTGAGACGCTGAGAGACAAATGTGACAGGGTTAGGAAAAGACCTACGTAGAAACAAGCCTTGTGGAACAGACTAAATTCCCTTAGAATTACCGCGCGACCGTTACGGTCACAGGTTCGAATCCTACCTCGGGCATGGATGTGTGTGGTGTCTTTAGGTTAGTTAGGTTTAAGCAGTTCTAAGTTCTATGGGACTGTTGACCTCAGAAGTTTAATCCCATAGTGCTCAGCGCCATTTGAACCCTTTGAACCTTCAATTACTGAAGTCCTTGGAAGAACATATCACGACATTCTACCCGGGATGCAATGTATATAAGACAGCCAAAATACCCGCAGACTTCTAGAACAATGTAATAATTCCAGTTATAAAGAAGGCAGTCGTTGACTGGTATGAATATTAACGAACCATCGTGTAACAGTCATGCTTGCACAATATTGATTCGTGTTATATGGGTCACTCTGCAGCCCCTATCGATGTCGTTTTACGCAACCCGCACTATTTCTGTATCAGGAAAACTATCTACACAGGTGACAGACATATAATCGGTTTAAGTTTCCTCTCGGAGCATTGGGTGAATGTTAGCAATCGGAATCAAACTGTAAAAAATACAAGTGGAATTGGCCATTAGTTACACTTTTTTTTTATCAAGATGTACCTTACTTCCGCCATACTTACGGAAGTGTAGCCAATTTTTCTCGTTTAATTAATGGTGTAGTAATACAGGTTTTTGGATGTCTCTGTAAGTTTGTTCTGATTATAGTACTTAATCTTTCGTAAATAGTTTAAAAACGTTGCCTTATTAAGCGTGTTTCACCATCATGTCAATGAAATTGACCGGATATATCAAAATGAGTCCGCAGCTCGTGGTCTCGCGGTCGCTTTCTCGCTTCCCGAGCACGGGGTCCCGGGTTCGATTCCCTGCGAGCTCAGGGATTTTCACCTGCCTCGAGTTGACTGGGTGTTTGTGTTGTCGTCATCATTTCATCATCATTCATGAAGGTGGCGACATTGGACTGAGCAAGGGTTGGGAATTTGTACGGGCGCTGATAACGCGCAGTTGAGCGCCCACAAGCCAAGTATCATCATCATATATCAAAATAAGCGTGGAAACAACAACTTCCCGGTATACAACCCAACGAAAAGATTAATATATGACACGCTGCGTTAATGAGCTAAACTAGTTTCACAAACAATATTTGTGCAATAGCTCTAAGATGTCTTCTTATATTTTACCAGTTATTCAGCGAGATTCTGACCATGTGCTTCACATCTGCAGAGCGTTCTGGTCAACAAAATTGTTCTGTTATGTAGGCTTGCATAAAATGTCATTGGTAGGAGCAGTTGAGTTACCCTCTATATAGAAGAATGGGAACATCAGCAGCTGCTGGCCATGGGGAAGATCTGTTTGGATTTTGGAGTAATGTGAGAACATGCAAGGTAGTACTGTCTTATTTTATAAGATAGTCTGAAGAAAGATAAAACTATGACTGCAGCATTTCTAGGTTTGGAGAAATCTTTTGACAGTGTTGACTGGAACCTACTCTTTGAAACCTGAAGGCAGCAGGGCCGGCCGAAGTGGCCGTGCGGTTAAAGGCGCTGTAGTCTGGAACCACAAGACCGCTACGGTCGCAGGTTCGAATCCTGCCTCGGGCATGGATGTTTGTGATGTCCTTAGGTTAGTTAGGTTTAACTAGTTCTAAGTTCTAGGGGACTAATAACCTCAGCAGTTGAGTCCCATAGTGCTCAGAGCCATTTGAACCATTTAGCAGCAGGAATACAAAGCAGGAATTGGAATGTTATCTACATCTTGTACAGAAACAGCAATTATAAGAGTGGAAGGAGATGAAAGGGAACAGGAGGTGAGAAGGCAGGGTTTTAGCCTCCCCCCGTTGTTATTCAGTCTGAAAATTACACAAGCAGTAAAAGAAATCCAGGAGAAATTAGGAAAGGGAATTAAAGTTCAGGAAGACGCCTTAAAGCATATTACGTATGTTTATGGTTGAATGAGATCACCTAAGAGCAACAAAAAAACTTTGAGGTTTGCTGATGCTGTTAGAGACAGTAAAGGAGTTCGCAGATCAGTTAAAGGGGATGGTTAATATCATGAAGAGAAGTTATGAAAAGAATATCAGCAAAAGTAAAACAAGGAGAATGGAACGAAGCGTTGCTGAAGCAACAGTACTTATCCACTAAAATTAGTGGATAAGTATTGTTACCTGGGAAACAAAATAACTGACGATGACGTAATATAGCGGATATAAAATAGAGACTGGCAATTCTGAGGAAAGCGTTTCTGAAAATGAGAAATGTGTTAACATCGAATAGAAATGTATTTGTATTTTCTTAAGGTTTTTGTCTGGAGTGTAGCCTTATACAAAGTTGAAATATGGATGAAAAACAGTTGAGGAAGAGTAGAATAGGTGCTTTTCAAATGTAGTGCTACAAAAGAATGCCGACGATGAGATGGGTAGATTGAGTAATTCTCGAGTAAGTGCAGAACAAGACACATCCTGACGCGTCAAGGAATAGTCAGCTCGATAAAGGGGAAGAAGGAGGGGGAAGTTACAGGTGGAAGATATTCGGTAGTACAGTAAGCACATGCACATAGATACAGGTTTCACTAGTTGTGCAGAAACAGAGAGACTTGCACAGTTACTTCCTGCCACTAATTACCCCGAAAACTCTCCCTTTGTTCGCTTGGAAAAAAATTTCACGGCAGTTAATGTTACCAGCCGTATTGTCTCCTAGAATGCATAGACCATGAAGCGCTGCGGAACACTCACAGGTGGGTTTAATTAATCTAAAATCCCTACGAATATTTGAAACTTTCAAGCGAGAGTAAAAGTTAAGCACCCGTGACTAATGAGCCCTTATCTGACAACAAAGACTTTCTGAAGTTCATTTGTTCCTGTGATACTTAATCCACTAGAAGAAAGTCTTAACAGCGCTGAAACACTAATTATTTTAATATAAAAAGCTGAAAGTAAAAAATAACTAAAGAGTAACATTTATTCGCCTTAATGACTTGCCTAGTTCCAACAAATCTAATTTATTTGTTTCTGTATTGGCTAATTTAGCCTAATCTCCGATCTGTGCGAATAGTATGTTTGATTTAAATGTTGAATGACACCGAAAGGCTCTGTAGCAAGATCTTCTCCTGCCCTTCACGATTTTAAAGAATGTCACTTTAAATAATTCACTGACACTTCCTACAGTATAAGTGCGATGTCGACGATAGGCATTATATAATACTTGCTCCCTATTTGAAAGACACAGTTCCTCATCTTACATCCGCTCTTTTCTGCCCCTACAGAAAGAATGCTAGAAAACGCACTACCTATCTTCATTCTGCACATCTTCCTCGTGTCCCATTTTCCCACCTTTAGAGCGTTGGTATTAATCACCAAGAAATTGATCAGACTCGGCTAATACTGGTTCCTCCGTCGCTACTGATCATAGTAACGAGAACTGGAGATCAGAGGGGTAGCAGATCTTGCAGTTAGATCCGCTGCATCGTCAAGTTTTACAAGCTCTCAAAAGTCAATAGGGATTGCCACGTCACGACTCAACTTCAGCCGATCTCCGTTTCTCTACAGGTCAATGTTTTCAGATGGCCAAGGGCTGAGGTCTAACCACATAGAGCCTATCTTTCACAGTATGCATCTAGCTTTATTTTGCAGCCTGTCAACAATAGCACTTTAAGTTTCTAGAGTGATCAATCCGCTTGTATCACCTCCGCCCTAATTTTTCGACTGAGGCCCACTTTAAATTATCGTGCAGACTGAAAATTCTTGGAAGAATAAAACTCTGTGCCGGCCAAAGTATCGAGTCTTGCCATTCGTAGGTAACGCTTTTGAAAGGAGTTCTCTTCCCTACTTTTATCATCGCTGAGATTTCTCTATCACAAACGAGTTAAGGCTCGATGAATTTCTACCTCTCTAAGCCTATAGGAGTGAAATAGTTCGTTCGCACAACGGCACATTAATTTAAGACTGCTTCGCGGTTGTTCACTGAGTTTTGGCCGTTTCGTCCGGTCGTTAAGAGCTTCAGGTGGCGTAGTGTGCTGGCATTTGTTTCAGGAATCGGTGGCGTCTGCATCGGCCACCATGCGGAGCCGTATATTGCTGTGGGCTGGCAAATATTTAGAGGAACGTGGGTTCACTTTGTGCAGTTTGGTGTTTCCAGCGCAATTTTCCAATAAAACTTTCACTCAGTGGAATTTTCCAGAATATGTAAAATTTGACAACCAAGAATTAAGGAAAAATGGTCGAAAACTGATTACTTAAGCACAAATTATTGTTTTTACGTATTCGTGATAATTTCCCTTAAAACCAACTGTAAGTAAGATAGTTGTAGTATCTCTACTTTTACTATGTTTAATCATTTACCGGTGAATCTGGCAAACAGTACAATAAAGTTTATCTGCAAATATAAGATGGATTCCCTCCCTCACGTGGTAATTATCCCCAGTGTTTGGGGAACTTTGTGCTTGCGAAGGTATTAAGTATGTCCGCGTGAAAATAATCGCCGTGTAAATTACGTGTCACTTTGCTGTTAATAAATACAAATAAAACTCCACCGATGGCGTTGCAAGCTCGGTTGAGAAAGGAGGGGGGGAGGAGTAACACCTCCTTAAAAAACCCTTTGTTCTCCTGGCCGGTGATGGTACCTAGTGCGGTCCGCTTGTTAGTTTAGCGATGGAGACCTCAACGGTAGTGCAGACGGTGATGAAAATCATTGGTACAGCATAACTGGCGCTGAGGCAACCTTGGTTTTAGGGGCAGTATGAAAGCTACAACCTATAAGTCCAAACGCCTTTGTTCCCGTATCCGGCGGCATTTGGTCAGCATTAGTACCCCATGTGAGGGGTGGCTGTAATAACTCTCTTGAGCCTCTGTTTTAGATGTGACTTGGCACATACCAATTCCCCAACGAGAAGATCAAATAGTTTATGCATGACGGATATTTCTGCAAATGCAACTATCTCAGGAGGTAAGCTACGAAGGAAATCCTGCGTCACAGGAACTGGTGCAACCAGCACATCATAATCCTGGAGCAACGTGCAAGGTAGAGAACTCACAATATTCTGGAACCCTACAGGAAAATCAAGATCAAAGAGGAAATTCTTATTTGGCATCTTAAACAAATATTCACTTTTGAAAACAGAGAAAAAAAAGTTGATATTAAAGTATTAGACGAATAGAAAATACTACTTTTGGCTCTTCAAGAAGCTATGTCTACTGATGATAGAATCATAAGGATACAGGATTCTGAATGGAAAGAAAGACTAGAATCCAATGGGAAAAGGCATTCCACATCTAGGAACAGGAATCGTGGTAAGCAGAACAATAGTTAATTCGGTAATAGGTTTTTATCCTGCAAGTGAAGGGCTCTCAATTCTTTCTGTCCACTTTTACCGTACAAACTGCCTTGTTCCAATAAATGAGGACACTAAAGGGAATACAGAAAAAGAAGAAAGCTTCTAGGAATCACTGGAACACGAACCATGAAAGGTTCCATTGAAGAACGTTAAAATTGTACTAGGGAATTTCAACGTGCAGACTGGAAAGGAAATAAGATGGAAAATTCGCCCTAAACAACCAAGAAAAATATTTGCAAGCTACTTCAAGTTGTTTTTAAATTGTGAGAAACCAAAACCAAAATTTCAAGCACAAAATCGCGGATGCGCTTACACAAACTCAGAATTAAAGTGTCATTAAAGGTTTGAAGAATGATAAGGCCCCAGGGGAAGATTTAGTAAATGCTGAAATGTGGAAAGCTGCAGTTGTTGGAACAGTCAAGAAGCTACGTGAAATCTTTCAAAAACTCTGGGGAACAGAAGCTATACCATAAGTTTGTAAGGCAGCATTAATTCACGCAGTCCACAAAAATGGAGAGAAAACTGACCCCCAACAACTATAGAGAAATTTTCCTCCTTGCAATGAGTTACAAATTTTTTTCAAAATCATCACAAAACAGAGAGGAAAATCAACTGGAAAAGTAGTGAGAAGAGTCCAAGTGGGTTTTGAAGAAGGTCGATCCTGTGTGGAACAAATTTTTAATCTGAAATTTACAATCAGAAAGTGCAAAAGTAAATTTTTAGGCGAAATCTCCAAGGTTTTTGAGATAAAAACTGTGTGAGACAAGGACATGGATTATCCCAACTGCTTTTGAATTGTGTACTAGGAAAGAAGAAGAAAGATTAAAAAACAGCAGTAGGGGGTTTTGGTTTTCACTACGATCTTGTCATCTTAGCTGAATTTATGAAGATGCAACAATGCGGATGAATCTCCTACAAGAGACAGCTTGAAAAGCGGGCCTACGAATATCTTCTGAAGAAAGAGAGTATATGACAGATGCGAAGGAGCCACCAAAATACATGGAAACTGATAATGAGAGAATAAAAAATACTACAAAATTGAAATATTCATGTGAAATAATACAACCAAATGCTATGAACAAAGAAGCTAACTTAGTGATGACAGGAAATCGGAGGTGGCTACTCAATTAAGAAAGTATTTGTGTAACAAGAAATCTATGTCCATAAACGCAAAACTCCGACACTGCAACGTTTTTATTACACCAGAATCCCTTTTTGCTTCAGAATGCCTTTCGTTAAATAAAGTCATCAGTTAGGTGAAATAGAAAAAAAGGAAACGAAATAACCAGAAAAATGTTTGAGTCAAATATGACAAAGGGAATTTAAGAAGTAATACATAAGTTTATGAATAACTGGAACGAATGAGGAAGAGAAGAGTTGTATTCTATGGACTTCAAAAAGGGTAGATGAGAAAAGAATAACAAAAATGATTTTAACGTTTTTGATAGAAACCCAGGAATATCAGTGACATGGATCTAAGAAGCTACAGCAGACCTGAGGGAAATGGAAGAAAATGGTTTTGCAGAAAAGGCAGCTTGAACTTAAAATCACGAATTTGTAAGAGTAAAGTGTACTTAAGAAGAAGTAGAATTCAAAAGATGCTAAATACTGTTACTTGTTGCACGTAGCAGTAGGCAGCATTTTTTTCCTCCTACTTTCCTTACACGTATGATTTACTGCTACAAATTGGTATTTTATTTATGATCGCTTTCCCGAAAAAGCACTTGATCACCAGCAAAACACGAAAGATACCCTACCTTGCATTTGATCTGCTGCTGTGGAAATGGGTCTGTGCCCTACATTAACACCAGGAACGTAAAAACACAATTTTGCACCTGAAGATTATCACATGGACCATCTCAACGGGTTATGGGAAAATAAACCAGTGACTGCATAGTAAACTTTTATTTCTAACAACTTGGAATGTGTAATCACTTTCATTCTCACAGTTCAACAATTAGTTTGACCATTTCTTGGATAACGAGTAATCACAAACTTATTCTTGGCGTGTCTTCTCCAGAATATTCAGCGTCTTCAAAACAAGTAGAGTACCAAACACATCTGCACCACAATTCTTTCTCTTTTCCTACTTCTCCATATATGGAACATAGCACTTTAGTTGTAGATAATGATTTCATTGCACCAGTAAACTACTTATCGTAATCACCGTCACGAATACTGGAAACATCCAACACCTCCGATGAGTATAACAGTGGTAGTGGCGGAGGACATACGGTGCCATATGTAATTTTACTTATGTTCGAAACAGGCTTTTGTCTGTTAAAGTTATTTTATTGGTCTTGACGGAGCAGCTGGGCTAAGACATTTTTCATTTATTAATGTAAATGACTTCTGAAGAAGACTATATTATTATAGCAGAAACCATGGTCAAGGTTTAAAATAATCATAATTTAGTACAAATGTGGGCTGTTTTTCATTCGAGACAACCTCCGATGACTCTTGTGCTCCTCCTTACTTGCTCCTTCTTACTTGTTCCTCCTTACTTCTGGTTTCCTTTTTCTTCTTATCCGGCTGCCCAGCAAAGAACACGTAAAACTTTCTCACACTTGTTCTTCAATCCAGTACGCTGTTTCTTTTCATTCCTTATCTTCTTGTTCATTTCAGGTTCTTCCATCTTATTCTTCCAGGACATGCATGCCTATTCTCTTTTACTATACCGTTACCCAAGCATGTCATTAAAAACTAATGCGACAAGATTCTGAAAGTTGAACTGTTGTAGTTAGAAAAGTAACCCACGCAGTGATACATAGAAATACGGGTTTTAATAACATACTGCGGTAAAAGTAAATGGAGTAAGAATTGTAAGCTTGCCTTCTCGTTTTTACTCTGCTAAAAATAACAACCTGGCCTATTTTATTTCCCTCAGACTTACGCAATCCATGTCGTCATGTTTACCTCGAGCTTCGAATATCAGATGCGTACGAATACCCGTTATGCCAGATTGCTGAACTCCTCGTTAGATGTATCTCGCCATTAGTATGGTCAGCGCCACGTGGGATAATAGAGGGAGAAATTAGTGCACATCAATATATGCTGGACGTAAGGTCTGTACTATTCAAGTGTCATAATTTATTTTGAACTTATGTAGGTCCTTCTCGCCAGTTCAGTGTTGGCTATACATGATTACTCAAAAGGACGGATCCAATGTAATTAATATGTATTTAATGAATTACAAATTGAAAATGAATGCTTTATGTACCTTTGGAAAAAAAGAGGATCTAAATTTTCGTTTACCACCGATAGTATGGTAACGAGGTGTAAAAAACGACAGCGATCGTGTTCGCGCCCGTTGCCAGCCAGTGCGCATCAGTTCATAGGCGCCACCCGTGCAGCACACTGGAAGTTTTGAAGAAGTGAGTGAGCAGTTTCAGCACAGAGGGCATTTTATCTTTGATTCTGCCACCATCTAGGAAAAGCACCAGGCGTTGCTTCGAGCAACTTCGACAACCTGGTCGTCTCACCAAAGGCCGAAGCACGGGCCGACCGCATGAGTCAAAATGAGGACATGACCAGCACGAGGGAGATACACTGCAGAATTATAACCCGTGTCTGTCAACTTAAAAACTTTGTTTTCATCTGTATATAGATTACTCATATGCGATTCATATTTCGTGAATATTAATTAAATTGGATCCATGGTTTTGGAATAATAGTTTAGTATTGCTTGTCGGCACTTTTTTCGTTAAGTAGCTTGGACACCCTTTCCGGACCGAGCTTTGACCATATGTGAGACTCAGAATGTGCTGTGTCCATTCAGATGTTCCGAGGAGCAGCTGTATTACTCGTATCTTTCTCTGATGACCACGTGACTCTCACGTTCAACTAGGAGGTTATATAAGAAATGTACATGTTAGGTATTTGGAATTCAGTTTTACAGGCATTTAATGTATTTCTAGTGTACTCCATCTATCCACTGTAAACATATTAGTGTTTGAAGGTATCACACTATCTTGTCCATGTGAGTTAAGACCGGCATAGCACATGCTGGATCACAGTTCAGGACAGCATGTCTCAATAGAAGCTCATGAAATGGCTAAAATAACTATAGATGTACGCCTAACAATTTCCGTGAGAGAATTACTTATAGCCGCCTAGTTTCAACCCTGCCAGCACCTATCCGCCATTTTCCACACTTCACAGAAGTTCACTTACATACCTCGTAGACCGGGCATCCCTAGAGCAAAATATATTTCTGAGACATCGCCTTGCCACAGCCCATGGGATTTCGATTGCGAATTATCTCTGTAAACTCAAATGATCGACGTTGTGTTGATGCAGTGTGGCACACTGCGAGGGTGTCAGTGACAGCAGTACGGTAAATGTTAGATAATCCTTTTATCACAAGGATATATGATGTTCCACTGTCTCCGCCATTAGAGAATTTATTGCTGTTGTTTAGGATAGATGTGCTACAAACAATTTTAGCTCCCATTTGCAAGTTTATGCACTTTTTGTGTGGATCTACAAAAGGGTTGAGGGTACAGGGATTACTGAAGAACAGTATGAATAAAAAAAGGCCAATTCGGAAATAAGTTGTTGATATCCTCAGATGTTTCAGTGAAGAATGGTAAAACTCTGGATGTAATAAGTCCGTTTCATCTTCGCTTATTTCATCATTTCTCATATCGTTCCGATATGTACATACTGGTACCTGATACATTTCTAGGTCGTTGATGCACTGGTGCACCAACGTTTTCGCTGAGACAATGATTAGCGATGGAAAAGTCATCTTAAGCGGTTTCGGTTTTAAGGGATAGCTTGGTGCGTTGCCATTCGTTTCTAGGATTTGTCGGCGTCTGCCTTCACAGCGTGCAGAACCTCGGCGTGCTACAGACTGGCAACGGTCATGTAAAAATGTGATTAATTTTGTTATTTTCATTTGCTCTTATTGTAGTCTAACGTTCATCCAGTCCCATTTTGTAACGTTTTTAAATCGATAAACCAACCATTAAATGTACGTCAACATGGGAATGACCAGGATCATATAGTGTAGCAGGGGTAGAAGTCCTTTTCAAGGCTCATAAGTTATATTGAGCCTTTGAAGGTGCTCCTTGCTAGTATTGTGAAAAATATATTTCTTGGTTGGAACTGTTTTAGCCAGGACTTCACGTTTCCCGGCTGAGTATAAAACAGTTTATGTTCTCGTAAGTTTAATATTATGAAAATGGGCTATGCCAAAAAGACGTACTCAAAAGTCACACGTGTCCACATTTGAAGATTAAAACTGAAGAAGCTGCAAGAAGGCAGGAATTTAAGGAGATGGGACCTGGACAAACTGAAAAAAGCAGAGGTTGCAGAAGGTTTCAGAGGAAGAATCAGAGAGCGAGTGACAAGAACATGGGAAAGGAATACAGTAGAAGATGAATGGGTACCTTTGAGAGATGATACAGTGAAGGCAGCATTGGATCAAGTAATTAAGCAGACGGGGGCTAGTAGAAATCCTTGGGTAACACAAGAGATAAGTTTAATCGATGAAAGAAGAAAATATAAAAATTCAATAAATGAAGCAGGCGAAAGGGAATACAAACGTTTAAAAAATGAGATGGGCAGGAATTGCAAAATGGCTAAGCAGGAATGGCTAGAGGACAAATGTAAGGATATAGAAACATATATCACTTGAGGTAAGATAGATGCTACCTGCAGGTAGAGAAGAGGACTACCAGTATGAATATCAAGAACTCAGATGGAAAACCAGTCCTAAAAGAAGGGGAAGCAAAAAGGTGGAAGGAGTATATAGGTCTGTAAAAGGGAGATGTACTGGACGGGAATATTATGGAAAGAGAAGAGGACGTAGAGGAAGATGAGAAGGG
This sequence comes from Schistocerca serialis cubense, assembly GCF_023864345.2. Lineage (NCBI taxonomy): Eukaryota > Metazoa > Arthropoda > Insecta > Orthoptera > Acrididae > Schistocerca > Schistocerca serialis. Next base: position 696,282,439 of record NC_064639.1, read on the forward strand.
AGATACGATACTGCGTGCAGAATTTGAGAAAGCATTGAAAGACTTAAGTCGAAACGAGGCCCCGGGAGTAGACAACATTCCACTAGAACTACTGATCGCTTTTGGAGAGCTAGCCGCGACAAAACTCTTCCATCTAGTGGGCAAAATGTATGAAACAGGCGAAATACCCTCAGACTTCAAGAGGAAGATGATAATCCCGATTCGAAAGAAAGCAGATGCTTCCAGGTGTGAAAATTACCGAAGGATCAGTTTAATTAGTCACGGATGCAAAATACTAACACGATTCCTTTACAGAAGAATGGAAAAACTGGCAAAGGCCGACCACGGGGAAGATCAGTTTGGATTCCGGAGAAGTGTAGGGACACGTGAGGCAATACTGACCCTACGACTGCTCTTAGAAGAGAGGTTAAAGGTGGGCAAACCTACGTTTCTAGCATTTGTAGACTTAGAGAAAGCTATGACAATGTTTACTGCAAAACTTTTCTTCAAATTCTGAAGGTGGTAGGGGTAAAATACAGGGAACGAAGAGCTATTTAAAATTTGTACAGAAACCAGATGGCACGAAAGGGAAACAGTCGTTGAGAAGGGAGTGAGAAAGGGCTGTAGCCTATACGCGGTGTTATTCAACCTGTATAGTGAGCAAGCAGTAAAGGAAACAAGAGAAAAATTTGGAGTCCAGGGAGAAGAAACAAAAACTTTGAGACTTGCCGATGACATTGTAATTCTGTCAGAAACAGCAAAGGACTTGGAAGAGCAGTTGAACGTAATGGACATTATCCTGAAAGGAGGATATAAGATGAACATCAACAAAAGGAAAACGAGGATAATGGAAAGTAGTTGCATTAATTCAGGTGATGCTGGGTGAATTAGATTAGGAAATGAGACACTTAAAATAGTAAATGAGCTTTTCTATATGGGAAGTAAAATAACTGATGATGGTCGAAGTAGGGAGGGTATAAAATGTGGACTGGCAATGGCAAGGAAAGAATTTATGAAGAAGAGAAATTTGTTAACATCGAGTATAGATTTAAGTGTCAGGAAGTCGTTTCTGAAATTATTTATATGGAGTGTAGCCACGTATGGAAGTGAAACATGGACGATAAACAGTTTACACAAGAAGAGAATATCAGCTTTTGAAATGTGGTGCTACAGAAGAATGTTGAAGAGTAGATGGGTAGATCACGTAACTAATGTGGAGGTACTGAAAAGAATTGTGGTACAATCTGACTAAAAGAAGAGATCGATTGGTAGGACACATTCGGAGGCATCAAGGGATCATCAAATCAGTACTGGAGGGAAGCGTGAGGGGGGTGGAGAGCCGTAGAGGGAGACCAAGAGATGAATACACTAAGCAGATTCAGTGAGATGTGGGTTGCAGTAGGTAGTTCGAGATGAAAGGGCTTGCCCAGGATAGAATAGCATGGAGAGCTGCATCAAATAGTCTTTGGACTGAAGATCACAACAAAAACAACATGTGTTCTTCACTCTCAGATTCTTTTGACTTTCGTAATTCTTGTTGTTGTCAAGTTGGTCTCATATTTGACAAGGAACTAATACAATAAATTTATGCATAGAGCATTTGCCAGTCTGATCAGCGAAGATTTTGTATTTCTGTTGTGTTCTCAAACTAATTATATTATAATGCAGTCTCCCACCATGTTCACGTGGGGCAAGGTTAGCACTAGCACTAACGTTCTATGCTCTGTCTCCTGTATAGACGAGCTACACTTTGCCTCCCAATAAACCGACGTCGACCATTACCTTTCCTACTAGCGAACTTACATGCCCCTTCCGTTTCTTAACAGTTTTCAACGTTACATCTGGTGGTTAATCGACGTGACTGTGTGAAGCACCACGTTGCTAAAGCTACACTCCTGGAAATGGAAAAAAGAACACATTGACACCGGTGTGTCAGACCCACCATACTTGCTCCGGACACTGCGAGAGGGCTGTACAAGCAATGATCACAAGCACGGCACAGCGGACACACCAGGAACCGCGGTGTTGGCCGTCGAATGGCGCTAGCTGCGCAGCATTTGTGCACCGCCGCCGTCAGTGTCAGCCAGTTTGCCGTGGCATACGGAGCTCCATCGCAGTCTTTAACACTGGTAGCATGCCGCGACAGCGTGGACGTGAACCGTATGTGCAGCTGACGGACTTTGAGCGAGGGCGTATAGTGGGCATGCGGGAGGCCGGGTGGACGTACAGCCGAATTGCTCAACACGTGGGGCGTGAGGTCTCCACAGTACATCGATGTTGTCGCCAGTGGTCGGCGGAAGGTGCACGTGCCCGTCGACCTGGGACCGGACCGCAGCGACGCAAGGATGCACGCCAAGACCGTAGAATCCTACGCAGTGCCTTAGGGGACCGCACCGCCACTTCCCAGCAAATTAGGGACACTGTTGCTCCTGGGGTATCGGCGAGGACCATTCGCAACCGTCTCCATGAAGCTGGGCTACGGTCCCGCACACCGTTAGGCCGTCTTCCGCTCACGCCCCAACATCGTGCAGCCCGCCTCCAGTGGTGTCGCGACAGGCGTATATGGAGGGACGAATGGAGACGTGTCGTCTTCAGCGATGAGAGTCGCTTCTGCCTTGGTGCCAATGATGGTCGTATGCGTGTTTGGCGCCGTGCAGGTGAGCGCCACAATCAGGACTGCATACGACCGAGGCACACAGGGCCAACACCCGGAATCATGGTGTGGGGAGCGATCTCCTACACTAGCCGTACACAACTGGTGATCGTCGAGGGGACACTGAATAGTGCACGGTACATCCAAACCGTCATCGAACCCATCGTTCTACCATTCCTAGACCGGCAAGGGAACTTGCTGTTCCAACAGGACAATGCACGTCCGCATGTATCCCGTGTCACCCAACGTGCTCTAGAAGGTGTAAGTCAACTACCCTGGCCAGCAAGATCTCCGGATCTGTCTCCCATTGAGCATGTTTGGGACTGGATGAAGCGTCGTCTCACGCGGTCTGCACGTCCAGCACGAACGCTGGTCCAACTGAGGCGAAAGGTGGAAATGGCATGGCAAGCCGTTCCACAGGACTACATCCAGCATCTCTACGATCGTCTCCATGGGAGAATAGCAGCCTGCATTGCTGCGAAAGGTGGATATACACTGTACTAGTGCCGACATTGTGCATGCTCTGTTGCCTGTGTCTATGTGCCTGTGGTTCTGTCAGTGTGATCATGTGATGTATCTGACCCCAGGAATGTGTCAATAAAGTTTCCCCTTCCTGGGACAATGAATTCACGGTGTTCTTATTTCAATTTCCAGGAGTGTATATTCAAACGTTAGAGTGTTCGTCTGCATTAACTTACATTTTGTTGTATTTATAGCAAGCTGCCTGTCATGGAGTGTCCCTCAATGATACAATTGACTCCTGTTTGCTGGTTTGTTTGGAGTGAAAGGGACTGAACTTCAAGGTCATCAGTCACTTTGACTCTCGCCCTACAGCCTCTGTGATATGTTGTCAGCAGTAAACGACGTATGGGAATTTGAGATCTGAAAGCAGCTTCCCCTAATAAGTATCCGACAGTACGTGGCGACACTTCGCATATAACCCATTCTGGAATTTCAGCGTTTCTCATCCGTTTATTCGTCAGAGCCATCAGAACAATTCTACGATGTTCTCGGGACGTAGTCATTCTGGAAAGACCCCTACTTAGACTTTCTTGCCACACTGTGTTCCGACTCCATCTCGTCACAACTGGTTCTGCAGACAAAGTACTACAGCCAACTGTATGTAATCTGTCGGCATAGTGCCTCCATGTCCTACATCTAGATCTCCACACACACTGCGCAAGCCACCATACGGTTCATAGAGGAGGGTACCACGTACCACTATCACTACTTATTTCATTTCTTGTTCCGCTCGCAATTAGAGCGAGAGGGAAGCGACTGTCTATAACCCTCCATATGAGCCCTGATTTCTCGCGTCGGATCTTCGTGATCCTTACGCGAGATGTACGTTGGCGGAAGTAGAATCGATTTGCAGTTGGCCTCAAATGTGGATTCTCTAAATTTCCGCAATAGGCCCTCGCAAAAAGAGCGTCGTCTTCCTTGCGGGGATAACCGTTTGTGATCACAAAGCATTTCCACAATACTTGCGTGCTGATCGAACCTCCCCGTAACAAATCCAGCAGGATTCCTCTGAATTGCTTTGATATCTTCTTTTAATCGATATGGTGGTGATCGCAAATATTATTTATTTGTTTGTTATTTTCTTTTAGTCCATTATCGATATAACTAAACACTCTAACAGTACTCGGGAATGGGTTGCACTAGTTCAATGCTCCGTCTCCTTTATAGACGAGCTACAATTACCCTTCCAACAAGTAGACCATTGCCTTTCCTATTAGCGCCCTTACATACTCCTTCCATTTAGTATTATTTTACCACGTTACATATAGATGATTAATCGATGTGACTGTGCTAATCACCACGTTACTGATGCTGATGATGGTTTTCTTTAGTCGTCTGAATTAACTTACATTTTTCTACATTGCGAACACGTTGTCATTCAGCACATCCACTAGAAAATCTGTCTGGGACATGTTGTATCCCCCTAATCACTCAAGGATGACCCTGCCCTACACCAGAGCGTCATCAGCAAACAGCCGTAAATTGATGTTCAGCCTGTCTGCCAGATCATTTATGTACGTAGAAAACAAGAGCGGTCCTATCAGACTTCTCTGGGGCTCTCCTGACTGTACCCCTGTCTCTGGTGAACACTCGCTGTCGATGACAACATAGTGGGCTGCGGTACTAAAAAAGTCTTCGAGCTGCCCACGTGTTGTTGTTGTTGTTGTGGACTTCAGTCCTGAGACTGGTTTGATGCAGCTCTCCATGTTACTCTATCCTGTGCAAGCTTCTTCATCTTCCAGTACCTACTACAACCTACATCCTTCTGAATCTGTTTAGTGTATTCATCTCTTGGTCTCACTCTACGATTTTTACCCTCCACGCTGCCCTCCAATACTAAATTGGTGATCCCTTGATGCCTCAGAACATGTGCTACCAACCGATCCCTTCTTCAAGTTGTGCCACAAACTTCTCTTCTCCCCAATCCTATGCAATAACTCCTCATTAGTTATGTGATCTACCCATCTAATCTTCAGCATTCTTCTGTAGCACCACATTTCGAAAGCTTCTATTCTCATCTTGTACAAACTGGTTATCGTCCATGTTTCACTTCCGTACATGGCTACACTCCATACAAATACTTTCAGAAACGCCTTCCTGACACTAAAATCTGTACTCGATGTTAACAAATTTCTCTTTTTCAGAAACGCTTTCTTTGCCATGGCCAGTCTACATTTTATGTCCTCTCTACTTCGACCATAATCAGTTATTTTGCTCCCCAAATAGCAAATCTCCTTTATCACTTTAAGTGTCTTATTTCCTAATGTAATTCTCTCAGCATCAACCGACTTAATTCGACTACATTCCATTATCCTCGTTTTGCTTTTGTTGATGTTCATCTTACAGCCTCCTATATCCCTATCTGGGAACATAATTCGTAAGCTCGGACCTTTGTCAACAGCCTGCAGAGGGGCTCCGTGTTAAACGCTCGCCGGAAAACTACGGTTATGGAATCTGCCTGCTGCCCTCCATTCATGGTTTGTGGGACATCATGCTAGAAGAGGACGAGCTGATTTGTCGCAAGGAGTGCTTTTTAAATCCGTACTGACTTGTGGACAGATGCTGCATTTGCAGCTCATATTGCTGAAGAAAACCATTAAGTGAGAAACATTGAGAACAACTTAAAATTTTTACATCTAGCAGGAAAAGGAGCCACTATAAATATATTAGAAGAAATTGAAATACAAACACACAAAAACAGCACCCCAGAATATATCCTTAATGAACAAACCGAGTTAGCTGACACCCCTTTCCTGAAAAATTTCCAAAAATTATTTTCCACCCTCCAAAGCAAATAATATTCCTACGCCTATCTGTAGATCAAGTAGCAAATTTATATGTTACTACAATTCTCATGATGCTAAAAGTTAATAAATAATGTACTGTCTTACCTATACAGTACTCAAAACTATCAACTTTGTAATTAATGTAACAGTATTCGCTCTAAAGCTCAGGAAATCTCTCTGTACTAGTGTAAAGGGCGTTTCAGTTGCATACGTGAATTTATGATCTTTGTCCAAACATGGGACATCTTCATGATGTTACGATATATCACAGCATCTTTGTCACTCATATGTTTGTAAGCACTTTGTATTGTATCAAAACATGTGGTGTGTGCTAGAAATCTTTTCTGTGACAAATATAAAGTGTTTAGCGAAAACAATTTACGTATGCAACGATAAGAATGCAGTGGGAATGTATTCACATCTGTAATGAAAACAAACACTTTAAACCGACATTTCACATAATCACATCCAATGAAAATCTGCAATGGAACCATCTGTGTGGCGTGCTTATAATTATGTATTATTTATATCTTAGGACAATTAATCTGTAAGAAAACGTTGTAATGAAAGCATGAAAACCGTCTGAAGATGAATCATAACGATTCGAGACCGGTAACGGTACCCTTTGAATAAAGGAACTGAAAATAAATTCGTGGTTGGTTGCTGTCTCAACACCATCGACATTTGTCTTCAAACAACAGCCACGGTCTCCAACCATGTCATCATATGACAAAATAGCAAGAAGCTTTTCTGTCTCAACCAATTTTGTTACCTTCTAATTCAGCATGTGTTCAAGAATTCTGCAGTAACCGGATGTTACGAATATTGGCCTGTGACTGTGAGGGTCCGTTCTTTCGCCTTCCTTTTATACAGGAGTAACTGGCGCTTTTACTCAGTTGTCTGGAACTTTGCCCTGGACGAAAGATTCGCGTTACGTGCAAGCAAATGGTAGCCATGAATATGACTGAAAGGTGGCGATAAGGTGCCTAGAACGTCGTCTGGGCATTCTGCGTTGCGATCTACGTCTCCAAAAATCCATTCAAGTTAGACACAGTAGGCATGATGTAGTTACGAAGGTCGTTCAATAAGTAGTGCCACACTTTTTTTTTCTCAGAACGTATTTATTGTTAAGAGTCAGAATTTGGTGGCAATGTACATCAACATGTCTCGTCCACGTCCTATTTTTCTACGTAATCTCCATCACCTTCTATGACCGTACACCATCGTTGTAAAAGCTCTTGTCCCGTAGGCGTAGCCATGTTTCCGGCGCAAAGTGGTGCACCCAGGTTTCGTGCCCCGTAACGATCCGTGACAGAACGACCTCACCGTCGGTCTCAAAACGCTCCAACAATTCAGATGAAACGGCCTTTCTTTGAATTTTATGGTCCGCTGTGAGCATTCGTGGAGCCCATCGTGAGCAGCTCTTTGAATATCTGAGAATTTCGGTCAGTGCAGATGCACGTCTAATGCTGACCGACTACTGTAGAGACAATTGTCGACTTGTGATGCGCGAATAATTGCATCTGCACGATTCAGCGTGTCTGGAGCAGTGGCTGTGACAGGACGTCCCGAGCGTGGCTGATCACGTAGCTCTGGTTCTGCATTTCCTTATGCTGTAACTTTATTTACCTATCGCCTAACAGTACTTTCTTTGTATCCCGCCTAGAAGGCGGCGTGTGGGTAGGAGCACGAAAAGATAAACACGTCGGTACTTCAAATACAGTTAAAGCACCTTTACCAGTGTATAAACGGTCGGAGGTTCGAATCCTGCCTCGGGCATGGATGTGTGTGATATCCATAGGTTGGTTAGGTTTAAGTAGTTCTAAGTTCTAGGGGACTGATGACCACAGATGTTAAGTCCCATAGTGCTCAGAGCCATTTGAACCAACCAGTGTATAAACATATGCAAACATATTACATAACTTTGCAATGAGGTGCGAAGCTCAAGCTGAGTGTCCCGGCCGTCTGCTCTTGATCAAATGGGCTGAAACTGGCGCGGAGCTCGTAGAGCTCTCCCGCTCCGGCTAGAGTGCGCTGTCGTCGGTGACTCGTAGTGCCAACTTACGAACCTATGCCGTGGCATCGTTGCTATCGATACCACACTTTTATCAACTAAAGCATCGCCATACACGGCACTCAAACGTTTATGGATGCTCCCCACGGTTTCTTTTTCTGCGCTCGAGAATTCAATAACAGCGCCCTGCTTGTAATGTGAGTCTTATGTAGACCGCATTTTGACGATGTACTACAGGTCTGACATCTGCCATAAGGGTTTGCAGTTTCACCGTCGCGCAGTACAAACATCAAACATGAAGCACCAATAAGGACATTTGTCTGTGTATATTAATGCCTCTTTCAAAAAAAAAAATGTGGGGCATTACTTATTGAACGACCCTCGTACGTCATCGTTCATCTGTAAGAATAGTTTTTCCTGTATTAAAAATAAGCTCGCATAAGGATGAAATAATATTGGGGTATCAGTTTCGCATCATTCGGTCAAGATGTTCATGGCATAGCACTTCCCACTGCCCTCAGTGTAACTGTAAGCGATCGTTAATGTAGGTGGATTCTTACAAAGAAGAAGACAGCAACCTGCCACTAGTGTCTTCTTCTTTGTAAGAATGAAACTACATTATTTGTACACAGCCACGGTCTCACCATGTCAGTTTTAGACAAAATAGCTGTAAGCGATCGTGTTCCATAGTGAGAGACTTTATGAAGTGCTCACCTGTATGGGACACCAGCAGACGGCGAAGATGGCGACCACGACGACGACCATGCGCGTGACGCGCTTCTTGCCGCGCCGGCTCTCGGCGGATAGGTGGCCGCCTGGCGCCCCGGCGCGCCACAGCCGCATCAGCATGCGCAGGTACAGGCTCACGATCAGCAGCAGCGGCAGCACGTACGACGTCAGGAAGAAGCTGATCTGCAACACCACCGCCGCAACACACCCCGTCACTGCTACTGCCGTTCATCTTCAAAGTCTTTCATGGGCCACAGAGAGTGTTACATACACGAAGTTCTGAACCAGAAATAACTACCACGTTGGACCTTGAACGAAACACAGTTGCGTGTATTTTCTTCAAACATATATAATGTCTGTATGTGCGGACATTACGGAAGGCGAACTACCCACTGTTCAGAGGAATGTTGTTACACGTATTGCCAAATGCTCTGAGGTTGACGGACATCATTTTGAGCATTTTTTGCATTAATGTGGTATTTACAGGTAATCACGCTGTAACAGCATGCGTTCTCAGAAACGATAAGTTCACAAAGGTACATGTATCACATTGGAACAACCGTAATAAAATGTTCAAACGTACCTACGTTCTGTATTTTAATTTAAAAAACCTACCTGTTACCAACTGTTCGTCTAAAATTGAGACCCATATGTTTGTGACTATTACAGCGCCATCTTTCACAAAGCGACAAAAGTGGTCCAAGTAAAACATTCACACTTCTTTACGTACTCCACGAATATGTAATAAAAAATGGGGGTTCCTATTTTTTTAAAAAAAGCAGTTGATATATATATATATATATATATATATATATATATATATATATATATATATATATATATATATATATTAGAGATGTTTCTACTTCATTGGTGTATTTCTCTTATTTTCTAACAACACTTTGTTGTACAAGTCGCTATTTGATACGAGAGTTGAAAGGTATCTGTTATTTCAGCCATCCTGTATCTGGATGAAGTACGGGATTACGGGAGAGTTCTTAGCTTCTATTTTCCGATTGCACTTTAATAAATTTCGATATTGCTACATCCGAAGCACTTAAATTTTCCTTTTGGTACTTGGAAGCGGTAGATCGGCCACTGAACAGATAGGGCCACATGAGAACGTACAATTTGAAACGAAGAAGGAGAGTCAGTTGTACGAAGTCGGTCAGTCTGTTGTGGACACATGTGGGCTGTCCTAAGGGGACTCGCGCTGTAAAGCAGTTCATGTTGTTGTGAGGTAGTTGGCGCTGAGCGGTTGCACCTATGAAGTGTCTCCTATTCTGAGTTTGTAAGGGCAGACGGCACGGAGTCAGAAGAGGCCTTTTGATAGTCGTTTTTGTCAGACAGGCTGTAGTCTGAAAATTCTGCTGCCTTTCACTTTTTTTTCTGTTAACTTCCCGGCTGTGCCCATTCAGCCAACTCAGTAGTGGAATCTCAGTTGTGCCGGTACGAATGTAAGGACAACACAACACGCACTCTCTGATCTCACTCTCTGATTCGGCCGGTAATCGATCCCGGACCCTTGCGCTGACCGCGCAGCTACCGGGGCGGACCTGCCACTCACTTGAAGAGGAATGAATAATATTGTAATTTGTAATGAGAGTGGCCACACCATCATACCATGAGAGAGCCAGCTATATTTCTTAAATTAATTACGAAATGTGCAAACTTCTCCTCTGTTTTTATTCTGCTCAGCGATACGAGATAAGCTGTTACTGTTTTCCTCACAGTTAGATGTTATATGTGGAGGCAGTGTCACTGTTAGGTTTTCCAGCGAACCGTGTAGCAAAGTAAGAGAGTGAGATTAATTTACAGCATTCTGACTACGTTCACCTCCCATGTTTGATCCCCTATCGGAAGTTAGCAAGTCGTTGTTTCTGTCACGAAACATCGTTGATATTTCTGTGGTTTTTTTAAATATTGTCGAACTGTCGACTAAAGAATCGAGCAGAATGTCACTGTATTAAGTACAGCAGATGGTTTGAGTTGTATTAATCCGTGTGAAGTTTTCTGATGATAATCATTTTTACAAATCAGAAGTTAACCTGAAATTTCCATTTTCACTATCTTAGTCAGACTGATGCTCCCGTCTCATGACGTTGTAAAATACACTGAAGCGCCAAATAAACTGATATAGGCATGCGTACTCAAATACAAAGATATGTAAACAGGCAGAATACGGGGCTGCGGTCGACAACGTCTATATAAGACAACAAGTATCTGGCGCCGTTGTTAGATCGCTTATTGCTACTACAATGGCAGGTTATCAAGATTTAAGTGGGTTTGAACGTGGTATTATAGTCGGGGAACGAGCGATGGATCACAGCATCTTCGAGGTAACGATGTAGTGGGGATTTTCCCGTATGACAATTTCACGAGTGTAGCGTGAGTATCAGGAATCCGGTAAAACATCAAATCTCCGACATCGCTGTGGCTGGAAAAAGATCCTGCAACAACGGGACCAACGACGAATGAAGAGAATCGTTCAACGTGACAGAAGTGCAACCCTTCCGCAAATTTCTGCAGATTTCAATGTTGAGCCATCAACAAGCGTCAGCGTCAGCTTGCGAACCATTCAACGAAACATCATCGATATACGTTTTACTCTTGTTCGCTGCAAGTAATACTGCAGACGCAGAGTTCTATGAGTCAGTTGTGAAACAGTTACTGCTACGCATCCAGTGGAGTGGGGGGGTGGGGGGGGGGGGAGGCGCAGTGTCATAGTGAGACACGCGACATGGTGCAAACAATACTAGGTATACCGGAATGCTAGTCATCGGTCGTAGATAGTTTTCTGTTGTCTCCTAACACGAACACGTGATTTGTAAACAAAGCCGGATTCGTCGAGAGCAGGGTTATGAATGAGAGCCAATAATGGGAAGAAGAAAGTGTAGCTACAATGCAGGTTCGAATACAATAAGGAGAATGGAATCTCATACACCACACTGTACTGGAATGAATCCCGGATGCCTACCTGCGTCGCTGTTGCGAGCAGCTCGGCCTACGCGACGTATCCTTGGAAGTGATCGTCAACTTTCAGCTGTAGCTTCTCTGCGGCAAGGATGAACATAAACGGAAGTGAAGAAAGGGTAATGGAATTTGCTCAATTAAACTGCCTGACAAAGAAAGTGAAGCGCACAGAAGGGGAGGAGGAAACGGAATGAAACTTCAAAGGTTGAGAGGTTATTTGATATTATTTTAGTGATTTACAAAATCATGTCAGTAGGAACCCACTTTTCAGTATGACGTTGCACCCTCTCTGGCCTGAAAGTACGCACTAATTCTATTGTAAAGTGTCATAAAGACGTTACATCCTCCCCTGACGCAAACTGGTCCACAGCTTTTGACTGGTCCCTGATATCCTGAATACTTTCACTTAGACGGATTTGACGTCAGCGGTCGTCCACACGTATTCTATCGAAGACATATCTGGGGATCATGCGGGCACGGCAGTACCTAGACATAACGCAGACAGTTCATTGGGACACGTGCTATGTCTGGACGAGTGTTGTCCTGTTGAAATATGACACCATGTTGTTATTGGATCAGAAATAATAGATGACGCAGGATGTCTGTGAAGTACCGTTGTGCCGTCAGAGTTGTCTGTAACTATCAGTCATTACCTGACGTCATATTTGATGGCTCCTCACACTATGAATCCAGGAATAACTCTTTCGTGCCTCTCCAAAACAAAGGAGGAATGGGACCTCTTACCACGTTGCTGCCGTACATGCTGACGACCGTAATCTTGTTAGTTCGGAACCGCGATTCATCGCTGTACGCAACGTAACCCCATTCATCAATAGTCCATGCTTCTCATTGATGGAATCACTGCAAACGCTGCCGATTGTTTCGTATTATTAATTGTAGCCTACACATGTCTCACTAATCCCCTAGTGTGGCTGCTTCTAGCCTCTGTCCAACAGTGCAAGATGAGCAGAGTGTTGCATTCAGTCCATTACTTTTGCTGGACGGCAGGATGGCAGGCGCAAATATACTTGGTGCGCAATACAATGATCCTTCCTTGTGGTCAGGCGTGGTCGATCGGACCGTTGACTACTATTACTCATGCTTTCACGTTCCCATGCAGTCCAATGTCGGGCGACTGTCACATCTGAAAACCTGTACATTACACTATGTGACAAGCCAAGCCCGCCAAATGGGCTTCAAACCCGGTAATGTAGTCAGTTGCTGAGACACACGAGTAAGCTGCATGTTCGAGTCCGTAACAGTGATCATCAACATCTGGCGCAGTTCAGGCCACTCATGTATGGTAACAACACTAAACACAAAGGATACTAATGCTCTCTGGTGGCTGTTTTACCTGTCACAGGGAATTTGCAACTCGAATCATTTACATACCTGCCAATGGACTGTACGAAACGTACTTATATTGACATCCGATTATGTCTTATGGATACTTCGGCTTTTTGTTAGGTAGTGTAGACAAGAAGTAAGACAAAGTTGTAGCTGCTGACCTTCTCCATTTGGGCAGTAAAATAACTCATGATCACCGAAGTAAAGAGGATGTAAATTGCACTCTGGCAATAGCAAGAAAAGCATTTCTGAAACAGGTGGATTTATTAACATCTAATATATTCTTAAGTGTCAGGAAGTCATTTCTGAAGGTGTTTACCTAGTGTGTAGTCTTGTACGGAAGTGTAACGTGAACAGTAAATACTTCAGACAAGAAGATAACAAAAAGTTTTGTAATGCAGTGCTGTAGAAAAATGCCGAAATTTAGGCGAGCAGGTTTGACTACTAATGAGAATGTACTGAATCGAACTAGGGAAAAAGAAATTTAAACCGTAACGCGGCAAAAGATGATAGGATACCTCTTGAGGCGTCAAGGACTCGTCAGTGTGGTAATGTAGCGAAGTGTGTAGGAGCAGGGTACGGGAGGGATAAAAGTTGTAGAACGAAACCAAGGGTTGGTTACAACAAGGAGGTTCGAATAAATGTGGGTTGCAATAGTTCTGCAGAGACGAAGAGGCTTACATTGGATGGACTAGTGCTGAGGGGTCCAACTAGCCAGTCTTCTGACTAAAGACAAAAAAAGAAGGCAGGTGCCTAAGTTCTACAGTAAGCCAGGACTGCTAAATCAGGTAGGACATACAGCCTGAAATCAGAATGCAGGAAAGACATTCGCAAAGATAGATGAACTTAGGCAGGCAATATGAAGCCTTAATATGTTAAACGACTATCTCAAAATGTAAAGCGAACGAGCTAGAGTGAACCAATTACTGTAATGTTTATTAAACTTACGGAAAAACGGTGCGAACTTATGCACCAACCCAATAGATGTTAGATGACGTCTGTTCATGACCTCTGCCTACAACGTCTGTTACATGTACACTAAGCAGTACCGCACTGGTATACTGCATGTGTCAGATTTTCCTTGCATGATGTATGTTACGTGTTTCTATGTTGTCCGGATAGACTTCGGTATTCTTGATGCAATTATGTTTCGTGGATAGCCAGCTTACTGATGTCACGAACATGAGTTTATCTGGTCTATATACGTATCTATTGAATGATGCCAATGGCAAAACTTCTTTCATTCATCTCGTTATACATCTTTTCTGTAATCAAACATACTGTATTTGTACTCTACGTCCACTGTTAAAGAAAAAAGGTAGCTTCTTTAAAGAACTCAATGCGTACGGCACTCGAGGTTGTCGTAATGTAACTATTGCTCAGCATTAAGAAAATTAAAACGTCAGAGTGATGGTAGTTTTATGAAAATGCGAACTAAATTTCGGCTACCTGAAGCTTCAAAGTTGCGTATCGGACAGCTGCGCATATCTCATTCGTAACTGGCGGCCAACAGGCGCTTACACGTGTGGCGAGAAACTGCGCGCAGGCGGAGGTGTGGAGATATGAAACGGGCGAGTTTAGCGGGGCGGGAACTGGCGGTGAGTGGGTGGCTGAGGGAGGGAGTGGGGGCTGGGCAACTGCTGCTGCTGCTGCCGCCTCTGTTCGCTGCCACTGTGCGAGCGAGCGCCCGCCTGCACCCACTGCCCTCATAACCGCCGCCCTGCCACGTTTCACAGCAGATTACGGGGAACGCCCCCGGCTACTCGCCTGCTCTCACAAACGCCTCGCCATCCGGCGCTGTTGTTTCCTAACTGACGGGCCAATCTCGCGGCAGGCTGTACAGATTTCTTAAACCACTACCGACTCACTGCTATCACCACAGCAAGGCTTTTTTAATTTATTTTTAATTACCCGCTATGTACACAGCATTGCCCAGGTACACATTTATCCAGTTTTCTATTAGTCCTCCTTCCCCGTATCTCTGTTCATCTCCTTCCTCTGTCCTCCTTCCCTCTTTCTCTCTCTCTCTCTCTCTACCATTCTCCTTTTCCCCTTTTCTATCCTTTTCTCCTCCTCTGTCTCTATCCAATTGATATTCACCCACCCTCTCTATCCATCTCCTTCTCTCTTCTCTCTTCTCTCTCTCTCTCTCTCTCTCTCTCTCTGCCCATCTGCTTCTCCTCCCATCTGTGTCCTTCTCCTCTTTACTCAGTCTCTTCACATCCTCTTCCCCAACCCTTCTCTGTCCATCACCTGCACCCCAATAGGAGGCTGGCGGTTCTTACCTCCTCAGCATCTTCAGGTAGTAAGTAACATGTGTATCAAATTAGAGATGAAATCGATCCAGGGGTTTAGGAGGAGCTTTTTACCCGCAGCTTAACCTACGTACGCACATGTCATATTTCACGTATATTTAACATATTTCACACATATTTTCCCTGTATCTGTATCAAATTTCGCCTTGATGTTGCCAGTTTCACGAAGCTCAATGTTTATGGCGTCGTATCTCCTGAACGTCATGTCGTACAATTATATAATTTTGCAGATATACAGGGTGTTTCAGGATGTCGTTTAGAAATTTGGGGACAGGTGCCTTACACCAAAACAAGGAAAAAAAGATCAGTAAACATGGGCCCTAAAGTGCGTACATACCTTACGAGCATTGAGCGCTTTCTCCAGTAGAAGAGATGTGTTTCACACCAGCAAAGATGAACAAGTGCTCACAGCTCTTTAGATATACGTTTTAGAGCTTATATTTAGTGGACAATTTTGTCTTGTTTTAGTGTAAGAGACCAGTCCCCAGTAAGAGAAAAACTTCGTTCCTTTTATCATTTTGTTGGAAGAGGGGGGCGGGGGGGGGGTGTCAGCGAGAAAAACAGTTTTGCAAAAGTGTGGAACTGTGTATAAAGTTTGTTGCGAACTGACTAAGTGCTCTCACTCTCAAATACCGAATGAATAAAATCTGTGTATTTGTACGTCGTGGGCTGCACTTGTTTTTTAGCGCCATCCCAACCTCTTTGGTAGGTAGGTGTTTCTTACCGCCACAGCGCTTCCTTTCAGACAGTAAATGATACATGTACCGAGTTTGGTTCAGTTCGGTCAAGTAGCTTATGAGATCTGCATAAATACATGCATTCACACATACATTTTTGTAATGTGCATATCCATATGACGTCTGAGCCAAAATTTAAACAGACGAATGGAGCTACTTCAGCTGTCTATGAACACAATATATTGCATTATACACTGTACTGTTAATTATGCATGTATGTATTTATGCATATATGTATGTACGTATGTAGTAACGTATATATGTTACTAAACTGCTAATTCGGTTCATGGTGCATGATCCACATTGCAGATTGCCTGTCTAACAGCTTCCATAGACAAAAGAACTTTTTTCATTATTTCATATAAATATTGTTCGAGTTGAAAAATTTTAAATACTGGCGTGATCTACTCATTAAGATGCAGAGTTTTATGTTAATGGTTTAACACAGCAAGTCAAATATTAGAGTTAGAAACTGTATATACATTTATGATGAGGCAGGGTAATTCACGGCGTGCAATTTACCCAGAGTACAGCTGAGAAAGAAAACAGTTAGCGAGAAACATAAAACATTTATAGAAATTTTTCTCGCTGACATCTTTCACAAAATGATGAAAGGATGAAAAAAATCATCTCTGATAATGCACTAAAATTCATCAGTCATGACGTTTTAATTCATTATTTCTTTACTACTAACTTCGTTCGCAAGCCATTTTGGAGCCAGTACCCACATACACCACCGAATGTACCAAAAATTGTATGATCCGTAGTACAGGACATAATAAGTCATGAACATCGAGATGCGTGAGAAAGTATCTTTCGCTTAAAACGGACAGCAAATTAGCCAGACAAAGGACATAGAGGGTTTGATAATGAGAGCATTTAGCAACTTTCAACAAGCTTTAAACATAATTTCAAACCTTTTTTGAACTTATCTCTCTTACATGCTTGACGTCAAATATTTAACACATTAAACCTTTCCAAGTTATCTGACACTTGAAACTGTTTTATACGTGTACATGGGTTCTTTAAACAACAGAGTATGAGGGTCCACTGGTTATTACTAGGTTACATACTTTTAACTCTTATCCTAACTCACAAACATAGGGACTTCAGAAGGTAAGTTACACATGTTGTCCCTCGCTAACACCACTACGCAACAAGAGCTGCTCGTTGTCAGCAGAGATTAAAGTATGTTCCCGTTTCCTAGTGGCACAGTTCTGCTGAAGTCTGGATAATAGGTGCATCACAGTGTGCATTGGAAATGTCGTGGTGCTGGAAACTTACTCCGAAGTTGAAGTGCGTGAGATATGGAGATACTTTTGGGCAAAACTTCTAAATTTAGGGTAAAATTTAGGCGGTATATGGACCATATGCAATGTCGCGTCCAGTCGTAGAGAAATGGTGCCAATGTTATGTGACTCTTTTTCCAAAACTGTCCTGAGAGTGATTTAAACCTCGAATGAAAAATTCAGATCAAAAAATCGTTCAAATGGCTCTGAACACTATGGGACTTACCATCCGAGGTCTTCAGTCCCCTAGAACTTAGAACTACTTAAACCTAACTAACCTAAGGACAACCCACACATCCATGCCCGAGGCAGGATTCGAACCTGCGACCGTAGCAGTGACGCGGTTCCGGACTGCAGCGCCTAGAACCGCGTGGCCACCGCGGTCGGCTTATTCAGATCAAATCGGAATAAATTAATCGCTGTGAGTAAATGAAACATGGTTCAGTACCAGTGGCTGCCAGTATTTAACTATGTAGATAATTTCCTACGTTGAACCGCATGTAAGGAGTCTCTATGACAGCAAGTTGGACTTGGCTGTAGGCGAGTTCCGGAATAGTGGTTATCGTCAAAAGAACGGCAGGCAGTCAGAATTTGTCGAAATACACGGGCAGCTAAGGTAAAACCTTAAAAAGTGAAATAGGGAACAGCAAAGTTCAGGGCATCTTTGAAGACCGTGAGATACCACCACCGCGCTCAGTTCCTGCAAGAACGAAAGTTTAAGAAAAACAACTACCGCTGGTTAACCTAAGTAATTAAGCAGCAGGAGTAAGAATCACAGTTGTGATAACAAGTTCCGCTCTTATTGGCCAGCACACGAACGTAGAAAACGAGAGGGAGAGAGTAGGACACAGTTGTGGGCACCAAGTGCAACGAATTTTGAAACTGATTAACCAAAGTTCCTTCCTTTGTGACAAATGACACACTTTCACAACCAAAAAATGTTTAATTTGACCGATTGTGATAACGGGTGGAGTGGGACGCATGGGTTCCGTGAACCTACCTAGACCATGATTTCATACGTACCTAGGATTTTAAGAGTTAAATTTTTAATTTTAGAATGATTTTATCAGGATGTCAACTATGGATAAAAGTATAACAAATCATTACCAAAACATTTTTGTTCCCCTGAAAAAAAAAAAAAAAAACAAAAAAAAAACGCACACACAAATTTTCAACATAACATTTGAAGACGGCTTTGACGTATCACAAATCAATGTTTTCCACATTCTATGAAGTTTTCTGGGACATATACGACTTCAAGAAGAATATAATAATTCCAATCCCAAAGAAAGCAGGTGTTGACAGATGTGAAAATTACTGAACTATCAGTTTAATAAGTCACGGCTGCAAAATGCTAACGCGAATTCTTTACAGACGAATGGAAAAACTAGTAGAAGCCGACCTTGGGGAAGATCAGTTTGGATTCCGTAGAAATATTGGAACACGTGAGGCAATACTGACCCTACGACTTATCTTAGAAGATAGATTAAGGAAAGGGAAACCTACGTTTCTAGCATTTGTAGACTTAGAGAAATCTTTTGACAATGTGGACTGGTATACTCTCTTTCAAATTCTGAAGGTGGCAGGGGTAAAATAGAGGGAGCGAAAGGCTATTTACAATTTGTATAGAAACCAAATGGCAGTTATAAGAGTTGAGGGGCATGAAAGGGAAGCAGTGGTTGGGAAGGGAGTGAGACAGGGTTGTAGCCTATCCCCGATGTTATTCAATCTGTATATTGAGCAAGCAGTGAAGGAAACAAAAGAAAATTTGGTGTAAGTATTAAAATCCACGGAGAAGAAATAAAAACTTCGAGGTTCGCCAATGACAATGTAATTCTGTCAGAGACAGAAAAGGACTTGGAAGAGCAGTTGAACGGAATGGATAGTGTCTTGAAAGAAGGATATAAGATGAACATCAACAAAAGCAAAACGAGGATAATGGAATGTAGTCGAATTAAGTCGGGTGATGTTGAGGGTATTAGATTAGGAAACGAGCCACTTAAAGTAGTAAAGGAGTTTTGCTATTTGGGGAGCAAAATAACTGATGATGGTCGAAGTAGAGAGGATATAAAATGTAGACTGGCAATGGCAAGGAAAGCGTATCTGAAGAAGAGAAATTTGTTAACATCGAGTATAGATTTATGTGTCAGGAAGTCGTTTCTGAAAGTATTTGTATGGAGTGTAGCCATCTATGGAAGTGAAACATGGACGATAAATAGTTTAGACAAGAAGAGAATAGAAGCTTTCGAAATGTGGTGCTACAGAAGAATGCTGTAGATTAGATGGGTAGATCACATAACTAATGAGTAGGTGTTGAATAGGATTGGGGTGAAGAGAAGTTTGTTGCACAACTTGACTAGAAGAAGGGATAGGTTGGTAGGACATGTTCTGAGGCATCAAGGGATCACCAGTTTAGTATTAAAAATCGTAGAGGGAGACCAAGAGATGAATACACCAAGCAGATTCAGAAGGATGTAGGTTGCAGTAGGTACTGTGAGATCAAGAAGCTTGCGCAGGATAGAGTAGCATGGAGAGCTGCATCAAACCAGTCTCAGGACTGAAGACCACAACAACAACAACAACAACAACATATGCAAATTGTGTAAAACCAGCAGAATTATTGAGGTGTGTAGTAATGTTTCAAAACAATGGCTGTTACGTATAAGAAAACACAATTAGTTACTTCAGACAATTAGTTACTGCTTGGAATCGGGAAGATGGTGATTTGATCTGGTTTTCATGAAACAGAAACACGTCGCCCCATTTGATTGCACACAGCCTAGTATATGTCCACCCGATGGTTCGTAGTATTTTTCCTCAGCTTCCGAAAGAAGCTCGCTACATGCTAGCACAAGACATATATGAGACTCAGACGTCCCAACGCTTAAAATTGCGTACTACTGTAGTAGGACATATGCATCCCATCAACTACGAAAGGGTTAACAACCCAAATGAGAGTGAAGCAGGGAGATCCGCGTCTTTTAAGACAATTTATTACTGACCAGTCAAACATTGAGCGTTGCAGCACTCTAGTGAGCCAGTTAAAATTACGTGACGCTAGAAAAGGCAGATGGTAACGATGTCTGATTTGTGGGGCGCTCAGCTGCGCGGTCATCAGCGCCCATGCGATGTCCTAATTTTTACAGTCCAATCTGTCACGAATGATGATGATGAGGACAACACAAACACCCGTCCTAACAGGGGACGTGCAACGTATACACAGAGAGGCAGAGCGAATGCTCATGGGATTTTTTGACACACGGGAGAGAGTCGCGGGAAACATAAAAACGTGAACTGGAAAAACACTTGGAGATGAAAGTCAATTATCTCGCAAAAGCTTACTTCTTCAGTTTCAAGAACCAGTATTAAGCTAGGGGTCTAGAAACATACCGGGTAGTTATAATTAAACTTTCCCCATTGAACACGTTATAACACGATAATTAATTACCGTACGAGTTCCAAACTTGGTAGCATTAAAGTGCAGAGTTTACGGTACATGATTTCCATGCGTCACACGGCCACCGTCCAGTTCCAACTACGGCCTCCAGGTGCGGTGATCAGTCATCATGCTTCACAGTCTCACACACCTGACCAGCAGCAGTGCACTTACTGACGTGTCAACATGAGCTTGGACAAAAGGGGCAGGGATTATTGGTGAAGCCCTGTTATCAAAACGACAGTAATGCTGCAGGTGCACTTTGAGAATATCGCCGGCTGAAACGATTACGGAAGGGTCCTCTTTCTCCACCTGCTGTACGGAACATGAAGAAGAAGTTGGAATTAACTGGAGAACTGGGAGTCGCTCAGCGAAGAGGGCGACGACCGGTTGCACCACAGGTGCTTGATGAAATCGCTGTTGCTATGACAGACAACACAGCGCGCAATTTCCGATTGTCAGGCAGTGCGCGTGCTGTGTCACGACAATTGAACATTCAGTGGTCCACTCTACGGAAGGTGCTTCTAACCATTCCAAAATTGTATCCGCAAAGGTTCCATATCGTACGGCAGCTTGCACTACAGGACGCACAACGACGTGTTGACTTCGCTCTCCACTTTTTCGCAACGATTGAAGTTGACGAGGGCTGCCCCTGAACCATCCTGTGGGCAGACGAAGCTCATTTTTCGCTGACGGGTGAGGTGAGGTGAACACACAGAATTGCCGAGTGTGGGGATCTTCATCTCCAGTCAGTGTACATGAAGTTCCTCTGTATGATGAACGTGTAACTGTATGGTGTGGCTGCACTGGCTACGTTCATAATTGGCCAATTCTTTTTTGAATAGCTGGCGCTCAAGTACCAAAGACGTGGAGTGTGATAGGCCAGCGTTACTGCGATATGCTTTGGCAGATGTCATACCCGACCTAGAGGAGAGAGACGCGTTGAACTCAACGGTTTTCATGCAAGGTGGGCCCCACCTCCCATCGCTCGTGAACTCCACCTGCTTCTCTGAAACACATTTGGAAGCGATCGAGTTATCAGCCGATCGTTTCCAAATGCTTGGCCGGCACGATCACCTGATGTCACTCCCTGTGATTATTGAAGGACGGGGTTTACTAGGGCAACATTCACCATGTGCTGATCTGAAGCGCAGCATATCAAGAGATATAGTCAGCATACCTACGTACATGCTTCATTCTGCTGTGCAGAATGAAATACTACGCTTTCAGACTCTCCTGGACACTGATGGACACTATATTGAGCCCCTTTTGTAGCACTTACGGTAGGGGCGTGTGATGGTATGATGTACTGTAGCAGCACATTAAAAGTGTATCAATTGAACTGATTCTGCACTATTTCTCTTCCCCATGTTATTGGCATTAATGCTACCAAGTTTGGTATAGTCATTCTTCCCGCAGTCCAAAGCCAAATAATACGTTCAAGCAACTTACGGGAATGAAGCCAGATGCCGGCTTCGATAACCGCCGACATTTCGACAGATACACACCCTGACATTTTCGCTGCGTGAAGGCAAAGAGAGATATCTGTGAAAAGAAATTTAAAAAATGGTTCAAATGGCTCTGAGCACTGTGCGACAACTTCTGAGGTCATCAGTCGCCTACAACTTAGAACTAATTAAACCTAACTAACCTAAGGACATCACACACATCCATGCCCGAGGCAGGATGCGAACCTGCGACCGTAGGAAATTTAAAACCTCAGTGTGCAGGCGTATGCTGCAACACACACACAGACACACACACAAACACAAACCCACCCACCCACCAACCCACCCACACACACACACACACACACACACACACACACACACACACACACACACACACACACACACACACACAGAGGTACACGTTCTTGGAAACGTTACTTTTGTATTAAAAGAGAGAGAGACAGAGATAAATACATTGTTTGTGTGTGTCTGTGTGTGTGTGTGTGTGTGTGTGTGTGTGTGTGTGTGTGTGTGTGTGTGTGTGTGTGCGCGTGTGACAGACAGAGAGGCGTTGGATTCGTACAGTACAGTGCAGCGAGCCGGGGCGAGGCGACGTGAGACGTCTTCGGTGACCCGTCATGCTAGGATATCCGCGTGTCCGGAATCCGGACATCAGCCATGTGGCGAGTACGTGACCGAGTCGCGTCGTGTGGGGCAGGACACGAGCGGCTCTGTCCCCCGTCAACAGACGAGCCGAGACCAGTCAAACATTGAGCATTGCAGCACTCTAGTGTTTAGCACACCTGCCTAGTGAGCAGGAAGGCTGGGTTCGAATGCTAACCCTGATACCAATTTTCACTCGTTACTCCAGTCTGCGCATACAGAGTGCTCCATTGATAGTGACCGGGCCAAATATCTCACGAAATAAGCATCAAACGAAGAAACTACAAAGAACAAACTCGTCTAGCTTGAAGGGGAAAACCAGATGGTGGTATGGTTGGCCCTCTAGATGGCGCTGCCATAGGTCAAACGGATATCAACTGCGTTTTTTTTTTAATAGAAGCTCCCATTTTTATTACATATTTGTGTAGTACGTAAAGAAAGATGAATGTTTTAGTTGGACCACTTTTTTCGCTTTCTGATAGATGGAGCTGTAATAGTCACAAACTTATAAGTATGTGGTATCGCGTAACGTTCCGCCAGTGCGGACGGTATTTGCTTCGTGACACATTACCCGTGTTAAAATGGACCATTTACCAATTGCGGAAAAGGTCGATATCGTGTTGATCTATGGCTATTGTGATAGAAATGCCCAACGGCTGTGTGCTGTATAAGCTGCTCGGTATCCTGGACGACATCATCCAAGTGTACGGACCGTTCTCCGGTTAGTTGTGTTATTTAAGGAAACAGGAAGTGTTCAGCCACATGTGAAACGTCAACCACGACCTGCAACATATGATGATGCCCAAGTAGGTGTTTTAGCTGCTGTCGCGGCTAATCCGCACATCAGTAGCAGACAAACTGCGCGAGAATCGGGAATCTCAGAAACATCAACATCGATTGCACCCATACCATATTTCTATGCACCAGGAATTGCATAGCGACGACTTTGAACGTCGTGTACAGTTCTGCCACTGGGCACAAGACAAATTACGGGACGATGACAGATTTTTTGCATGCGTTCTATTTAGCGACGAAGCGTCATTCACCAACAGCGGTAACGTAAACCGGCATAATATGCACTACTAGGCAACGGAAAATCCACGATGGCTGCGACAAGTGGAACATCAGCGACCTTGGCGGGTTAATGTATGGTGTGGCACTATGGGAGGAAGGATAATTGGCCCCCATTTTATCGATGGAAATCTAAATGGTGCAATGTATGCTGATTTCCTACGTAATGTTGTACCGATGTTACTACAAGATGTTTGACTGCATGACAGAATGGCGATGTACTTCCAACATGATGGATGTCTGGCACATAGCTCATGTGCGATTGAAGCGGTACTAAATAGCATATTTCACGACAGATGGATTTGTCGTCGAAGCATCATACCATGGCTCGCACGTTCACCGGATGTGACGTCCCCGGATTTCTTTCTGTGGGGAAAGCTGAAAGATATTTGCTATCGTGATCCACCGACAACGCCTGACAACATGCGTCAGCGCATTGTCAATGCATGTGCGAACATTACGGAAGGCGAACTACTCGCTGTTGAGAGGAATGTCGTTACACGTATTGCCACATGCATTGACGTTGACGGACATCATTTTGAGCATTTATTGTATTAATGTGGTATTTACAGGTAATCACGCTGTAACAGCATGCGTTCTCAGAAATGATAAATTCACGAAGGTACATGCATCACATTGGAACAACCGAAATAAAATGTTCAAACGTACCTACGTTCTGTATTTTAATTTAAAAAACCTACCTGTTACGAACTGTTCGTCTAAAATTGTGAGCCATATGTTTGTGACTATTACAGCGCCATCTATCAGAAAGCGAAAAAAAAGTGGTCCAACTAAAACATTCATATTTCTTTACATACTACACGAATATGTAATAAAAATGGGGGTTCCAGTTTAAAAAAAACGCAGTTGATATGCGTTTGAGCTATGGCAGCGCCATCTAGCGGGCCAACCATAGGCATCTGGTTTCCCCCTTCAAGAAGGACGAGTTTCGTTCTTTGTAGTTTTTTTCGTTTGACGCTTATTTCGTGAGATATTTGGCCCGGTCACGATCAGTGGACCACCCTGTATAATCACTTACTTTCTTTTAATACTGTTGAGTACATTTGTAGTTTGTCTTTTTTTTATTCTGTTCATGGCTTCTTGGCAGTTGAAGCCGGTTGACCTTGCTATTAATTTCGACGTTAAGGAGAATTTCAATAATAGGTCCTGATTTGGATTTCCAGTGATGTCCCTATATCGCTTAAGGTGACTGCTGGCATTGTTCCCCTGAAAGATCACGGCTGATTTATTTCCCTGTCCTTCGACGATGCTAGCTTGTGCCCCGACTCCAATGACCTCCTAGCCGAAGGGAGCTTAAGCCGTAATATCGTCTCTTCCTTTGTGTAACAGGAAGGATGTGCAGGGTCCGTTGTTACATGAATTAGAGTTGCTCACGTGGCAAATCATTCCGCCGGCGAGGTAAGTTTACACGTCTGCACAAAGCAGACCAATATTTGTTTCTCTGTTTTGTTCTCCGCTCTCTGAACTGCAAGTGTGTGTGTGTGTGTGTACATCGCAGCGCCGGCAGTACAGTCGGTCTACGGGAGTTGTAGAATAATGAGAGAGGAACGTGCCTAGTCTCGCGGTTAATTCACAAAGCCGCGGCGGTGCTGGTTGTAATCCCTATCCGGAAGACTGCGCAGCGGCGGCAGCTGAGGAGGAGGATGCGGCAGGAGGGGGAGGGGGGAGGAGGGAAGAGTGTGGCGGGGGAGCGGCCTGGCCCGCCTTTTTCCTTTTTCAAGTGAAAAGCTGCTGGCTGTGCTCAGTGCCGCGCCGCGAGCGCAGTTATTGAAACCGGCACAAGTGGCAGCCCAGACGGCGGCGCTCGATTCCCATCCAAATATGCAAATGGAACTGCAGGGGAAGGGGCGGAGGCTTGGTGGGTGAGAGGGGTAGGAGGTAAAGGCGCGGGCCGCTGCCGCTATTGCCCGCGTCGGCGCCACCGTCGCCGATTTCAATGAAGCGGCTTGGCCGGGCCGGAGCCACAGGCTGCTCGCTTCACGGCGGACGCCTCGGCTCACAGTCCCCTGCCGCGCCGCTCACCCGCGCCGCCAACAGACGGGTGCAGGCGTCGTATCACACAGCCCGAAACGTACTGTAGCTACCTGTTAGCGAGGAACGCTCATGAAATTGACCGAAAATGTCATATTTCAATTTATTTCTTATTTCTTAACACACGAAGCGGCAGAAATTCCCGATGGGTTTCGTTGGTGCACAGTCGCGTGGGGGAGGGGGATGGTGCGGAGCACGGAGTTCTCAAGGTTACTCGAGGCAGTTTCAGATGCCATGGAGCAGTAGTCCAGTGAGTATCGTACGTTCGTCGTTGAGACGTATTTTAAAACTGGCGATTCTGCTGTTGTCAAACAACGTCAGTTTCGCATATACCGGGTGATCAAAAAGTCAGTATAAATTTGAAAACTGAATAAATCACGGAATAATGTAGATAGAGAGGTACAGACTGACACACATACTTGGCACGACACGGGGTTTTATTAGAACAAAGAAATATACAAAAGTTCAAAAAATGTCCGACAGATGGGCAGTTCCAGAGAAGACCGAAAAAACTTGGTTCTTGGTCTACCAAAATCGAGCCACAGATTCCAAGACGGCTGTGCACAGCAAACAGCAGAAATTTTTGTGATTTATTTCTAAGATTAAGATAATTCTCATTCATTGTTCCATCTCAGTTGAATATTTTCAAGTAGACTAAATGTTTCGATCACTACGGATCATTTTCAGATCTAAGTAATTGCGTCAGCAACTCATCTTGTCTATTCACAACCACTTATCAGAGCACTGTATTCCTAAGATCTCGATCTCGAGCAAGCTTGAAAATTTTCGTGATAGCTTTATCTATTACCGAAACACAGAGGTTCGAAGTTAGCCAAGCAGTACACGTAAAATGCGCACGTACAATCCGGTGTTTATAAAGTGACGTAGCATGGTGAAATAAGCTGTAAAGTGTGTATGTTACCATCAGAAGATTTTTGGGAATCCCATGTTGTAGTACTGAACAACATGAAAATTTATTGTACACTTCAAGTCCGGTCTGAGTTGTAAAATTAATTCTGAACTACCAGGTGGTCAAAAAGTTAGTATAAATTTGAAAACTGAATAAATCACGGAATAATGTAGATAGAGAGGTAAAAATTGACATACATGCTTGGAATGACATGTGGTTTCATTAGAACCAAAAAATTACAAAAGTTCAAAAAATGTCCGACAGATGGCGCTTCATCTGATCAGAATATCAATAATTAGCATAACAAAGTAAGACAAAGCAAAGGCGATGTTCTTTACATGAAATGCTCAATATTTCCACCATCGTTCCTCAACAATAGCTGTAGTCGAGGAATAATGCTGTGAACAGCACTGTACAGCATGTCCGGAGTTATGGTGAGGCATTGGCGTCGGATGTTGTCTTTCAGCATCCCTATCGATGTCGGTCGATCACGATCCACCTGCGGCTTCAGGTAACCCCAAAGCCAATAATCGCACGGACTGAGGTCTGGGGACCCGGGAGGCCAAGCATGGCGGAAGTGGCGGCTGAGCACACGATCATCACCAAACGACGCGCTCAAGAGATCTTTCACGCGTCTAGCAATATGGGGTTGAGCGCCATCCTGCATAAACATCGTACGTTCCAGCAGGTGTTTATGAGCCAGGCTGGGGATGATGCGATTCTGTAACATACCGGCGTACCTCTCACCTGTCACGGTAGCAGTTTTGCTGCCCAGCGTCATCTGTCGGACATTTTGTGAACTTTTTTTTGGTGCTAATAAAACCCCATGTCATTCCAAGCATGTGTGTCAAGTTTTACCTCTCTATCTACATTAATCCGTGGTTTACTACGTTTTCAAATTTATACTGACTTTTTGATCACCCTGTATTTTCATGTGAGTGATTGGGGAGAAATTCCTTCGTGTAAAACGATTAAGTTGTGGGCCAAGAACTTCAGATCAACTAATACAACATTACAACAAAAGTCTAAAGGACATTCAAGGTCAGTCAGAACACCAGAAAACCCTGAGCATGCGAGACAAGCCTTGATGTCTGCTAGCCAGCTTCCATCTGTGAGTAGTCAAGCTGCTGATCTTCGAATGCGTCACTGCTCAGTGCGAAGAACACTACACGAGGAGCTGCTCCTTCAGTAACATAAAACTGCAATTATTCAAATGTTCAAATGTGTGTGAATTATTATGGGACTTAACTGCTAAGGTCATCAGTCCCTAAGCTTACACACAACTTAAGCTAAATTATCCTAAGGACAAACACACACACCCATGCCCGAGGGAGGACTCGAACCTCCGCCGGGACCAGCCGCACAGTCCATGACTGCAACGCCCTAGACCGCTCGGCTAATCCAGCGCGGCGCAATTATTCAGAAGCTTAATATTCCTGACTATGCCAATCGTCAGAGATTTTCGGAAAGAATGATTGGTGTGATAGATGACGACGAAATTCTTCTAATGAGTGATGGGGCTCATTTCCACCTTGATGGATATGCTAACAAACAAAAATTTTGCTATTCGTCGGACACGGCGCAGGTTCGAGTTCTCCCTCGGGCTTGGGTGTGTGTGTGTGTGTGTGTTTGTCCTTAGGATAATTTGGGTTAAGCAGTGTGTAAGCTTAGAAACTGATGACCTTAGCAGTTAAGTCCCATTAGATTTCACACACATTTGAACATTTCTTCGTCGGACACAATCCCACAAGTTACACGAACGCCCCCTGCATATTACAAAGTCACAGTGTCGTGTAGGATTACTAGGAAATGTGTTATCGAGGTGCACTTTTTTTTTGAGGAGGGAGGGAGAACAGTTACGGAAAACCAAGAACGTTGCTTGAGAAAGTTGGACACTTTCTTAACTCCTGAACTGAAAAGAAAACGTCTTGGTATGAAAGAGATTTTGTTCCTGCAAGAGGACGCAACTGCTCACACAGCAAATGATGAAATAGCTTACTTCAGGAGGGAATGTAATGGCCGCGTCATCTCTCGCAACGCCGACAATGCTTGGCTTATTTGTCCGCCCCCCCCCCCCCCCCCCACCCCACGCCTCCCAACCTCTGTGTTCGTGACTTTTTCCTTTGGGGTAACCTCGAATCGAAAGTGTGCACAAACGAAGGCTTTGCACTAGAAGACTTGAAAGACGTTATACGACAAGTGAATGAGTCTAACTGAAAGGAAATGTCTGCCAGTTTTTGGAATGTATGCTGAGGAGTGGCCATCACTTAAATGACGTTATCTTTAAATAATGTAGCTTTTATGTTTTGTCTTTTTTGTGTCTGCAAAAGCCTACATTTACGTTTTTCGCAATGGTTTTTATTAATTGCCATCTTTTGCAATTCATGATAAATAATAAACACGCAAAAACGTTTATAAAAATTGGAATTATTTTTCTTTGGAAACAGTCTGATGTTTGTACCACTCCCTGTAGGACTCAAGGACAATAGGTCTCCAAGATATCGCATCTAAAGAACCTGAAGAATAATTAAAGGTGTGATGCGACCTTCTATCACGTCCACTCTTTGAAGCAACACTTCAATACTAGCTCGGTGACCAATAATTCCATGTATTACTGAAACAAACAAGCACGAGATACTTCCAGATGTGTAAAATTTCTCATTCCATCCTGCTGGACCCTGTCCATGATGCAACCATTAAAGTAGCTCAGCTGGCTGCAACAGAGACAGAAGAGTACATGTGCACAGTGGTTAAAGCAGGCCAACTTGGGTTTCTGCAAACCTGGCAACGTTCACGGGACCTGTCCAGCATGCTGCACCTGACAACAGGTTGCCGTGTCATTCCAGCATAACTAGCCAGGTACGTGGCTGCGTTGGCAGTTTCGCTGCAGCTCATTTACCACAACGGTGGGACCAACAAAACAAACAAACCAAACTTAAAGGAAACTGACGGGAAATTAAGAACTGGGGAATGTATACCACTCATGAAACATAACACAAATCTAATAGGAGAAAAGTGTTCGTGAGTTTACGAGGCACTTTCAGATAACATCGAATATGTTACGACACGTTTCTAAATTTGACCAGTAGTTTGCTTACTCCATAAATATTATGAAAGATGACACAGATTTAGTGTCTGACAAGTGTGTGGAAATGGGCTAAGGACCTGAAACCATTTAGCAGCAGACAGGCTTTTTAAATGTAGGGCAAACATTGATTGACAGAGGACATAAATATGGTTCAGTGAATATAAAAAACCAGGTCTCGGTGGTATGTACTTCAGTGCAAAGAAAGATTTGTATGAAAGAAAAGCTGCTTCATTCAGACATGTAGTTGTTAAATTAACGTAATACGAATTCTGCAAACTTCGTGTTTGCTAAAATGCATTTGGAGAATTAAAGAACTATTTTGGTCACTTAGAATGAATTCAGTGAACTCGAAGCACATCCTGGGAAAAGCAATTAAAATTGATATAACTGGGGTCATATTTCGCTGGCACACAGTAATATTACGGAAACTAGATTTCCAAAACCTTACTTCAGTTGGCGTTGAATTACAACGAACACCATCAGGTTCTTAGGTGCAAAGGACCTCCACTACCAGAGATGGTTCTGCTTACTACAGCAAACATGATGATGGTTAGAAATGAGAACAGACAGTACTAGTCGAAAGACGGCGAAGCTGCAGAGATAATTGTTCATATAGAAATAAATAAATAAGCCTAAAATACGCTGAAAAGAAAAACAAAAGAAATAAAATACCCCATTTTCTGGCCTACGATGACCCAGAATGAATGTATATTTCATTGAGTCTCGTCTTGTGATGTTTATGTAAAACAAAAGACTTTTCATCGACTTCCCAGAACTACTCATAACATTACAGAGAAAGTGTACGGAATTAACTGCTACAAAGCGTACCACTGCATGAAGACAGGCACCTACATCTCTTTGGTTTTATAAACCATCAGTGACTGACACGTACCTCCATGTCTCTTAATTCACACATATGGAAACGATGTCCTAAAACCACATTTTCACAGTGCATGTAGTCTATCCTATGTAACCGATAACACATTGACAAGGCATTTTGTAAACACCGACCTTCTGCAATAAAATGTCGCCCTTCACTGATCCCAAAAGCCTGCAGTCTTAGATAATGGACGGAAAATCACTTCCACCTGAAACGAAATGTTGCCCACAAAAGGAAGAAAAGAAGGATTTTGCCGGTGTGTTCCCATCTTCATCCACTTCCACATTATAGGTTTTAACTGACAGCACCCTGTTAATCTGCCGAGTGGAATAGCCATTTTTTCTAAACTCTGTCCTTGGAATGGCGAGCTCTTTAGTCAAACTATCTAGGGCAGAGACAGTGTGAGCTCTATGTACGAGTGTTTTAAGTATGCTCATAATTTTTGTCGTTTGGTCATAGCTTGAGTTGAGTCCCTTAAGTCCACTTACCGCTGGACAACCATCTTTAATAAGTTTTCTGTGCTGAAGAAGCTGTATGATGAAGTAAGAGAGGAAATTTTCCATGCTCATTTCGAAGCTCTTCCTCAACGTAGTAACTTCCTGTGCAGAAGGGGCTGGACAACGAAATCTACGAGAGGACCCTGATGTAAGGGTCCTGAAAGCTCACAAATGTAATGTAACCAATTTGGTAGCTCATAGTTTGTATAATGATAAGATGCGTGCTCTGCTAAGTGATTCTACGGCTGTCTATAGCACGGTTGACTGTGATCTACACGTGTGCAATTCAAAACTTATGCATTACTGAATTCCTCTTGTAAGCGTATTATCATATCGCTGGCTTAGTTCTGGAGTATCTTTGCGGGCTGCCGCGTCTGTAGAGTCGAGCGCGGGACACGGAAGTGTTACGTTGTGTAGTGTGTAGCTCTGCATGTGAGAGGCATTGTTAGCATGGAAGTTGAAGTGTTGCTACAAGTGTTATTACAGTAAAGTGATAAAATAAGTAGATGATTCACAGGAAAGTACGTCAAGAAGTAATTTAAAAATGAGCAGTGCTGCTGATAACGTATTTGTGTGTCCTCTCGTTGCATGTCGTACCGTACAGTATCAATCATCCGCGCCGTGTTCGGTCTCCAAGAATGAACTAATGTGAATCGGTAATACTATTTACCGCAAAAGAGGGCATTTAAGTGCCAGTGTCTTGTAGCGAGCGTGAGGACGTGCGTTCGGTCATCGCGTTCCGCGTTATCAACAATCAGCCGCACCGCGACGGTTACGCGCACGCCCGTACAAGTGAAAACTAAGAACTGAAAAATTAACTTTACGAATAGTGTTATATCATCACTAGTGTCAAGGAGGACTGGTACCAAATATCTGTGTATGCGTGACGAGTGTAAGAACTTTCGTGCGATCATTCGGCTTCCGCATCATCAACAATCAACCGCGTCGTGTCGTTTACGCTTGCGCTCGTCCGACTGTGGACTGTTAATCAACCATTAATTGGGATAACACTTCTGAATTAGAATGTAAACAGTGCAACCTGCAACTTTCTTTTATCGTCTCAGAATATAGTTGATCATACCAGACGTCGGACAGTGTTGTGTTTTAACGTTGAGTGGCTCCCCTAAACCCGCTTGCATATATCGATAGATAATTTCAGGCAAGCCGGCGGTGTGGAGCAGAACAGTACGACCACCGCGGGATTACCAGGTACGTGGTGTGGTTAGGGCGCACGGTCACGTAACGACAAACAGTTTAAGGGTCCCTCCCCCACCATTTGTACTCCCGGGCGTGTTACACTCTTCCTTACCTCAAGAGATCATCACGAGATTGAGACTACATGATTGTGTACTAACAAGACCGTATGGCCTTCCAACAACTCATAGAGAAAATGTTCCATTACGTCCACAAGCGATCAACGCTGGAGCTCCTACAAGTGAGACTGTTGATGGGCAACTGCTCACATCACATCTGTAGCTTGGCTGACTCTGTCAGTCGACTGGGGGTGTTCTTCATCTAAACAGTTCTGACCTCATAGTTAGCTTTGATGTGGCGTCACTTTTTACAAAAGTTCCTCTTGCAGGTTTTTCGGCACTGATTGGAAAAAGTTTCAAGTGGATACCACTGCTTTGTTGCGGTATGCTCTAACATCAACCTATTTTATGTTCAACCAAGAATATTTTGACAGACTGATGGCGTCGCCATGGGCAGCCCTCTGTCTCCCTTGGTAGCCAACCTTTTTCTGGAGGATTCTGAGAAGAGAGCGCTTGAAGCAGGTGGCCCTGAAACCAACTGTGTTGTGGAAGTATATGGGCGATACTTTCACAGTGCGGCCTCTTGGAGAAGATAAAGTGATGGAATTTCTCCACCATTTCAACTCTGTTCATAACATAAAGTGAGAAGGTTGTCTGTCTTTCCCGAATGACTTGGTTGCCGAAAAAAGGTGTCTCTCTGCTGCATTTAGTTTATCGTAAGTCCACTTATACGGATTTGCATTTGCAAGTGTCAAGTTGCCATCAGAAGTCGGAAACTGTGAGCGTGCTTTAAACACTCACATATGAAGCTAACACTGTCTCAGACCTAGATAGCTTGCTTAAAGAGCTCGCCCACCCAAAGACAGAGTTCAGAAAAAGTGGATATCCACTCATCAGATTAATAGGGTGCTGTCAGTTAAAATCAAGAATCAGGAAGTGGATCAAGAGGAGAACACGCCGACAAAATCTTTAGCTTTTATTCCTTTTGTAGGCAACATTTCGTTTAAAATAGCAAGAATCCTCTGTAAAATTCCTTCCAACATCTAAGATTTCGGACTTGTTATGATCAGTGAAGGACGGTTGTTTTTGCGGAAGGTCAGAATTTACAAGATATCTTGTCAGTGTGTTATGGCTCGCATAGGGCAGACCACACGCACTGTGAAAGAATGCTGCCATGAACATCACGTTGCACTCGCCTTTTGCAACCAAGCAAGTCCACTGAATATTCAATGGGACATGACAAAACTAGCATTCTGATCACAGTAATATCTTTTTAGTACTCCACTGTTAAAGAATCCGTGGAAACATGTCTCGCAAAAACACAGAGCAAAAACTGTCTCCGACGAGGACCGCTTGAGTTCCGAAAACAATCATCTGAAGTATGTGAGCCGAAAGAACGACTATGGGGCACGTGATACGTTCTCCAATACTAGGAAACGTGAAAATGTTACACATTCACTTAATGAGGCACGGATTGAATTCCTTTCCTTCAACGGCGCTACATCCCGCAAAATAGGTAGAATTCTTGGAAGAGGAGGTAACAGATACATTTTCCGACCTCCTAAAAAGGTAAAGGAGATGCTACGTCCTGTTAAGGACAGTCTTGGCCTAAGGAACCCTGGGATTTACAACATCCCTTGTGAGTGCGGTAGCTATTACATCGCGGGATTAGCCAAGCGGTCTAAGACGCTACAGTCATGGACTGTGCGGCTGGTCCCGGGCATGGGTGTGTGTGTGTGTTTGTCCTTAGGATAATTTAGTTTAAGTAATGTGTAAGCTTAGGGACTGTTGACCTTAGCAGTTAAGTCCCATAAGATTTCACACACATTTGAACATTTTTAGCAATTACATCGGTCAGTGCACCCGCACCGTTTCCGACCGCTGTACGAAACATCAACGACATATTAAAAATCCAGGACTGGAAAAACCTGCAGTTGCTCAGCATAGCACCAAAAAAAAAAAAAAAAAAAAAACTGTTTTACGAAACAGCTGCAGAAACAAGAATATGTGAGGAAATCTTGAACCGTGACAGCGAGGTGCAGGGAAGCGAGCTCTCGATGCAGAGAGGAGCCAGAATTATTCGTCCCAATGTTCACCCTATGGCGGGAGCAGTGGTGCAAGCAGCACAGACGTTGTCACCATTTGCGACAGCATAACGAATTACCGACCAGTCAGAATCCGTCTTTGGGCTACATAATGCACCTCAGCAGCAACTTTGACAGTCAGTTGCTTCTGAAGAGGACGATAGATGTAATCGTCGAAACTTGATAATTTACTCTAAAATGATCGGGGAGAAGTCGGAGAATGTTCTGTACAACTACTTTAGGAGGTATTCCATGACTTTTGTCACCTCAGTGTAAGTTAACCTAGCTGATCCTTTTGGATGCCCATAAGAACTGTAATCCATAGAACCGGCGACCTCAAGGCTGTTCCACAGGGAACTGAATGGCATTTTTGGGCGCAGTCTTAACACTTGCTACACCACTCTATATTAACAGCTTAAACAAAGTTTACTGTCGTTATATCATCCGTTTAGGAAGTACTCGCAATGTTTAGTGGTGAATGAAATTACGTAATATATTAATGAAAGATGTTATAACACGGTCTGGGGCGTTTCAGACTCAGAACCTCAGAATAGAAGTCGCGACTGTTACAGAATATCTCTCCTGCGGGTCGCGCCATTACGAAGCAGAATTGCAGGCGGCGCGCGATTCGTTTTGACGCGGCTGGCAGCGACCCCGGTAACGGCCAAAGTGCGAGGCGGCTGAGTGCCGAGTGATGCGAGACACACGGCTGCGCCGGACGCGGCGTATAAACAGAGGCGGCGCCGGCGTGGGCGTCACCTGTCCTCGCCGTGCCACGCCGCCAATTGTTTGCGGCACCGCGTTTACTCGGCCCGTCTAATTCCAGCGCGCCGCGAAGCACGTATTTATACCGCCGCCAAAGTAGACTCATTGTCACCGGCATTGCCAAGCGATGATGCGAGAAATTTAGCAGCACGCGACCCGATCGTTACTTCGTTGCAACAAGAGCTCACTTGCCGGTTCACACACACACACACACACACACACACACACGTAGCGCGTCTGTTGTTTTGTAACCGATGTGATTTTACACTGCCATTGGCAGCATATACTTTTATACTGGGCACTGAAACCTTTCGCTAATTACGAGTTCGAAGGACGTTGCTTCTCACTGCCGTATAAATGAACTTCGTTGACATTCAGTTGGTGAAAGGGGGAGAGCTGCAAACAAGTAAAAGCGTTCTCTACTCTGTACTGCCGGATGAAAAAACAACTTGAGACTTTCGTTTCTGCACTGTAGTGCGTTCTGGCAAGACTAGATTCACTTCTGGAGAATGTCGAGCAGATACTATAACATACGCAAAATATTATATCAGTTTTAATGCATACTAGTTTAGCAAATAAAAAATCGCCTTTTTCTTCGAGGAATGTACTTTGTTTGTTCCGGACCCCTTTCACCTTTTACGTCAAGGTATCTTCAGTGGAATATATTTACTAAGATGGTATCTGTTCTTTCGGACATGTCCGAAAGAACATATACCATCTTAGTAAATATATAGTTAAGGCTCACCGGCCACTTGACCATCTTCTTCTTCTGTGCGAATGCACAAACAGTGCCCGAACTCTTACGGGAATCGGCAACGCGCCGCGAGTAATGAGTATAATGGGCGGAGGCACTACGAATGTAGTGCGGGACAATACGTTGAGAATGTGGGTTTTGCGGGAGGCGTGCCAGAGATAAATCCCTGCAGTCGCGCTATCCTCTGTGTCCTCGGTGGCTCAGCTGGATCGCCGGCACGGTAGCTCAGCGTGTTCGGCCAGAGAGCCGGTTGGCCTCTGTAATAAAAAAACTGAGTGGAAGGATCAACCACAGAACTTGAACAGGATGTCTTGCGACGTCCGCGACGACCGAACGCAACGATAAAAAAAAAAAAAAAAAAAAAAAATGGGTACAGCGTCTGTAAACAGGAGATCCCGAGTTCGAGTCCCGGTCGGGGCACACATTTTCATCTGTCTCCGTTGACGTATGTCGACGCCTGTAAGCATTTCATTGCAATTTCAGTGGAATAGTTATTCGAGTTTTTGGCTGGTATCTGTTTATCCTTTCATCGACTCACTGTAACTTCACTTACGTAACATAAGTACATTTTCTCGTTACGAACTCCCTTGTTCACAATTTTCATGTTTTTTTCGCTAATTGCTGTAGAGCACTATTATTCTTCTGTCACTAGTTGTTGATATTTTGCCGAAAACAGTGATTTGAAGTCGCAACTACTGTAGGTTAATGAATCTTCCTATTTGATTTGTTTATGTGTATGTTGCCAACCTAAAGAAGTATACGTGTTTGTCTCTCTCTCTCTCTCTCTCTCTCTCTCTCTCTCTCTCTCTGTGTGTGTTGTGTGCGGAAAAAAGCGCAGGTGACGCCTGTATATAAGAAAGGTACAAGGACGGATCCTCAAAATTACAGACCAATATCCTTAACATCGGTTTGTTGCAGGATTCTCGAACATATTCTCAGTTCGAATATAATGAATTTCCTTGAGACAGAGAAGTTGCTGTCCATGCATCAGCACGGCTTTAGAAAGCATCGCTCCTGCGAAACGCAACTCGCCCTTTTTTCCCATGATATCTTGCGAACCATGGATGAAGGGTATCAGACGGATGCCATATTCCTAGACTTCCGGAAAGCGTTTGACTCGGTGCCCCACTGCAGACTCCTAACTAAGGTACGAGCATATGGGATTGGTTCCCAAAAATGTGAGTGGCTCGAAGACTTCTTAAGTAATAGAACCCAGTACGTTGTCCGCGATTGTGAGTGTTCATCGGAGGTGAGGGTATCATCTGGAGTGCACCAGAGAAATGTGGTAGGTCCGCTGTTGTTTTCTATCTACATAAATGATGTTTTGGATAGGGTGGACAGCAATGTGCGGCTGTTTGTTGATGATGCTGTGGTGTACGGGAAGGTGTCGTTGTTGAGTGACTGTAGGAGGATACAAGATGACTTGGACAGGATTTGTGATTGGTGTAAAGAATGACAGCTAACTCTAAATATAGATAAATGTAAATTAATGCAGATGAATAGGAAAAAGAATCCTGTTATGTTTGAATACTCCATCAGTAGTGTAGTGCTTGACACAGTCTTGTCGATTAAATATTGGGGACAAGCATGTAATGGCAGTTGTGGGAAAGGCGGATAGTCGTCTTCAGTTCATTGGTAGAATTTTGGGAAGATGTAATTCATCTGTAAAGGAGACCGCTTATAAAACACTAATACGACCTATTCTTGAGTACTGCTCGAGCGTTTGGGATCCCAATCAGGTCGGATTGAGGGAGGACATAGAAGCAATTGCCGGCCGAAGTGCCCGTGCGGTTAAAGGCGCTGCAGTCTGGAACCGCAAGACCGCTACGGTCGCAGGTTAGAATTCTGCCTCGGGCATGGATGTTTGTGATGTCCTTAGGTTAGTTAGGTTTAACTAGTTCTAAGTTCTAGGGGACTAATGACCTCAGCAGTTGAGTCCCATAGTGATCAGAGCCATTTGAACCATAGAAGCAATTCAGAGGCGGGCTGCTAGATTTGTTACTGGTAGGTTTGATCATCACGCGAGTCTTACGGAAATGCTTCAGGAACTCGGGTGGGAGTCTCTGGAGGAAAGGGGGCGTTCTTTTCGTGAATCGCTACTGAGGAAATTTAGAGAACCAGCATCTGAGGCTGACTGCAGTACAATTTTACTGCCGCCAACTTATATTTCGCGGAAAGACGACAAAGATAAGATAAGAGGGATTAGGGCTCGTGCAGAGGCATATAGGCAGTCATTTGTCCCTCGTTCTGTTTGGGAGTGGAACAGGGAGAGAAGATGCTAGTTGTGGTATGAGGTACCCTCTGCCACGCACTGTTTCGTGGATTGCGGAGTATTTATGTAGATGTAGATGTGTGTGTGTGTGTGTGTGTGTGTGTGTGTGTGTGTGTGTGTGTGTGTGTGTGTATGTGTGTGAGTGTGTGTGTTGAAAACACATTAATTAGAACTTTAAATTACAGTTTTCCCAAAATATGTGCAACTAGTGACAGAAAAATAATAGTGCTCCACAGCAATTAACGCAAAGAACGTGAAAATTGTGAAGAAGGAAGTTCGTAACGAGAAAATGTACTTACGTTTCATAAGTGAAGTTACAGTGCCAGATGAAAGGAAACTCAGATTTCAGCCAAAAATTCGGAATAACTGTTCCACTAAAGATACCTTAAAGTAAAAGGCGAAACGCTTTTGGATCGAACAAAATTCGTTGCAGAAACAAAAAGGCGGTTTTCATTTACAAAACCAATATTTCTGTACTTGATGCGGATGATGGCCACTTTTAATAACGCTGAAACAATCTGAAAACGTGGAAACAATGCATGTCCACCGGAATGTCATTTATTTGTGTACTCTATAGCTTATCACTTGACACTATATTGAATGAAAGTCTCATGTCAGGGTACAATTCACTAGTAACTTCCATATAGTTCTTACATCTAATAGAACTCGCATTGCTGGATCTGAAGTAAGACAACGGCGTGTTCGTAAGCGATGAATGCAGAGTGGTTCTGAGCGGCACAGCGCTCTGACGTAAGCACTCTTCAAACAGCGGCGGCTTACAGATCCTCTTGAGGGCGTGTCTGTGCCGACGTCATTCATTCGTTGCTGGCTTCATCGTGAGGTACCAACTCCGACATGGGACCATCGTTCTTCGAACGACAGGACAAACCAAAAGCTTGTCTGAGCACCACAATGCATTGCTAACTTGTTCTATTGTGGGTCGTATAACCTTGGCTTCCTTCGGCCTTGGAACTCACTTTCTAGCTTCCTACGAAGATAGCACAGACTCTGATGCCGACTGAGAGGTTTTGGAAGTTCCCAGGATTTCAGACAGGAGGTGCCCAATCATACTTCCGCTGCAATGGGACATTTAGCGTTAATGCGGAGAAACTGAACCGCGATGGCAGCACCAGAAGGCCCATCAGTTTTATCTCGCGGGCCATCCTGTGGTGCAGAAGAGACCAATATAAGCGGAACCGCTAGACAGAACCGCCACTTCTTGGTCGAAGGAGGAGTTTGCATTACTTAGAATACATCGCTACTAAAACCCTGGAATGCTGATATAGCGTATGTCTCAGACTGTGAAATGGACTGTTTACCAGCGTGCTGTCGACGAAATTGGTTTTGAGTTCGGACTTTAGTGGAAACTTTTGGAATCACGTTTTGAGCCAGCCTCCGTCAACTAGGAGGTTTCACTGGTTTTTCATTCGTTTCTGCCCGTTTCACTTTGAACTATGCAGCAGCTTTCACAATGGCAAGTCTTTCTGCCAGAGGTACAGGAAGCCGTGAGGGCAGCGAAAGTCCTATCACGTACTAAGGGTACGCAGTATTGTGAACAAAAAGTTTCCGTTTGAGGGCCGTGCAGTCCAGAATCAGTATGCCAATCAGGCGAAATAGTGGTGAGCATTGAGGCAACCATCCCACCGACGCACCTGGCTGAAGATATCGTTTGGTAAAACATCATGTCGTGCTACGTGAACAAGTTCGTAACTGCCTGTTGCACATCTTCATCCGACAGGAATCGTCGACCCTTCAAAGCCTTTTATACTAGACCGAAGGCGTCATAATATCATGTGAAGAGCGCAAAATCACAGGGCGGATGCTCGAGTGTACCTAATTTGAGTTGCGTAACTTCTGCGTTACGATATTTGCGATACTGGGATGTGCGTTAACATGAATCAGACGCACCTCTTGTCGCAGCTGTCCCGGTTTTCTATAGACGTTCTGGTTACCTGTTAGGCGCAGGCGTGGCCCCATGGCCATATGTAACTCTATCAATGCGCCTGTTAACGTTATGATAATGTTAATAGGTCATAATATAGGACCTAGAAAACTTTTAACTTGGTCAAATCGTCACTGAATAGAAGACAATTACCACAAATTTGCTAAAAGTGTAAGGAGTGTGTCAGAACTCTCCATTACATTGAAAACACACACTGCTTACAAGAGATACAGTACCTAGTCTTAAAGCAGCATATGTGACCCA
This sequence comes from Schistocerca serialis cubense, assembly GCF_023864345.2. NCBI lineage: Eukaryota > Metazoa > Arthropoda > Insecta > Orthoptera > Acrididae > Schistocerca > Schistocerca serialis. Next base: position 696,323,165 of record NC_064639.1, read on the forward strand.
TGGGGAAACTTCACCTATTAAATGTAATATTGGAGGAATAACTAAATACAGTTGTAGACATTACTATGTTAGAGAAGATAGAAACTGATATATACCATGAAGGTGATAGCTAGACTTAATACAGGTCTAAAACCGATCTGAGTGAAAACTTTTAGACAGGAACTGCAGAAAGCATACATTCCTTCAGCAGCACGACAGCTCATACTTTCCACCAATTCCCCCCCCCCCCCCCCTTTCAATATTTATGCGAAATTTGCGTATAGAATTGGAAATGTCTAATGCTTTGCAACTCTCTCTCTCTCTCTCTCTCTCTCTCTCTCTCTCTCTCTCTCTCTCTCTCACACACACACACACACACACACACACACACACACACACACACACACACACACACAGATTTACGATGGCACCGTTAGTTTGTACAAGAACAGCACTCGAGAGATCACTCCTGCACAGCAGTAAAAATAAGCGACACATCTCCTGCGCATAGGTTCTGTTCGATAGATGAAAACACTACTTAAAGCTCATATTAGAAAAGGAGCAAGCAACAGAAATAAACCATCTACCTATGGAAATATAAATAACACTCATTAAATTGCACTACTCACTGTTGCGTCATTTCGTTGTCACTCATGTCAAAAATATGTATGTGTCATCTTGAACTTCACATACTGCAAACAGGAACGTACGTCACAACTGAAATACTGTTGATAAATGATTTCCGAGTTCTTACCTACAGTATTTAACGGTACAACATTCCCTTTCACATCTGCAGTAGTTATAAAAAACTCAAGTATATGTTCATTCCAGAACAATTTACACATAGTCGATATGCATTCTTAGACATAAAAACTGACCGCCGGTCGGCCGCCACAGAGACTAAGTCCGAGTCGTTCACTTAAGGTGGCCAATAAAACCGACCGCCTCTGACAACGCCAAGTTCCGCCATTTGCTCAATCTGGCAACACAGTAAGATGTGGAAATGTCAGGAGGAAGTGGTGTCTACTTCCGAGAAGTTGTCGCTTTGTGTGAGCCAGTGGTCATGCATTCTAAACTTATAGTCAGGGTGTTCGCGTCCAACCGTACCTCTTTTTCGGCCCTTGTCTAAAGTTATGAGTCTCATTGACTATCGAAGATAATTCACTTCACATTCTACCCACCAGTAATAACAAATACTTCCAGAAACAATCCCGCAGGACAGCTTGTGGCTGCGTCACGATCAGAACAGCTTACGCTCGAGCGTTTCCTCCAGCTGCAGCGGCTACCGGCCACCGGCCAGACGCCAGGTGAACGCGGCGCGACGCTGTCAGTATATGTCTCGACCGTCATGTTCGAATTTGAAGTTCTAGCTATCGACTTGTATTTAAGCACTGGATTTTCCATACTTGAAAATCATGAACTATGGTTGAATTTTGTAAAATCGGGTCGCAAGTGGAAAAAGGTGTAACACCTGCAACACAATATTTACTTTTGGTATAATAGAGGGATGAATGCAGAGGAGGCAGCTTGAAAGATTTGAACTGTGTATGGAGCGAGTGCTCTTGCGAAAAATACGCCAGAAGAAGATATTCTTGTTTCAACAAAGATCGTTCTGGCATGAATTATTTTCCACAATAAGTGATGGGTTACCATTTAACCATCATGAGACATTTGCATTCAACAGGCGAGGTTCAGAAGTTTTGTGCAGGAATACTGTATGCTCTACTTTGAAACAACAAAAATCAACAGAGTGACTAAATTGCAGTTTTGCTTGAACGTCATCAGGTCGCTCATTGAGCATTCCTATGCAGTACTCTTACTGGTTACGAATATGATGCCTTTATCGTTAAGTTCCCAAGAAGAAATGAAAGACTGAGCACTGCCAAAAGACATAAACTCGAGAAAAGAGTAATGTGAACATTCCATCTGATAGCTCCAAGTGTGTTTTGCACTACGAATTCTTCCCCAAAGGAGTGTCCATCACAGCTGGAATTTGTTGCCAACAACTGAGACACATTTTGGTCGCAATGTAAAAAAATCGACCGACATGCTCATAAATTAAGGATAATGCTGATACATAGTGAAACAACGCTCTGGTGGGCGGTCTGCGGGTTTAAATCACCTCGGGGTATGACCATGGGGTGCATATGTCCTGCGGTCGTCGCGCGGTGGCACTGGTAGCAGTTCACATACGCAGAGGTGTGTTGGTGCATGTCACAGTACAGTGCAGCGAGTAAGTGTGCAGACGTTTTCAGAGGTGCTAATGGTGACTGCGTTTGAAAATGGCTCAGAGAACACACATTGATGACATTATGAGGGATAGAATACTAGGGCGACTGGAAGCTGGTCAAACACAGCAGGTCATAGCACGGGCCCTCCGTGTGTCACAAAATGTGATCTCAAGATTATGGCAACGATTCCAGCAGTCAGGAAACGTGTCCAGGCGCTACAGTACGGGACGTCCACAGTGTAAAACACCGCAAGAAGACCGATATCTCATCATCAGTGCCCGCAGACGGCCACGGAGTACTGCAAATAGCCTTGCTCGGGACCTTACCGCAGCCATTGGAACAGTTGTCTCCAGACACACAGTATACAGACGACTGAACAGACATGGCTTATTCGCCCGGAGACCTGCAAGGTGCATTCCATTGCCCCTGGTCACAGGAGAGCCCGTAAAGCCTGGTGTCAAGAACACAGTACATCGTCATTGGAACAGTGGTCCCAGGCTATGTTCACGGACGGGTCCAGGTATAGTGTGAACAGTGATTCTCGCCGGGTTTTCATCTGGCGTGAACCAGGAACCGGACACAAACCCCTTAATGTCCTTGAAAGGGACCTGTATGGAGGTCGTGGTTTGATGGTGTGGGGTGGGATTATGATTGGTGCACGTACACCCCTGCATATCTTTGACAGAGGAACTGTAACAGGTCAGGTGTATCGGGACGTCATTTTGCAGCAGTATGTCCGCCTTTTCAGGGGTGCAGTGGGTCCCACCTTCCTCCTGATGGATGATAACGCACTGCTCCACCGAGCTGCCATCATGGAGCAGTACCTTGAAACAAAAGATATCAGGCGAATGGAGTGGCCTGCCTGTTCTACAGACCTAAACCCCATCGAGCACGTCTGGAATGCACGTCTTCGAACCCCTAGGGCACTGCAGGAGCTCTGACAGGCACTGGTGCAAGAATGGGAGGCTGTACCCCAGCAGCTGCTCGACCACTTGATCCAGAGTATGCCAACCCGTTGTGCGGCCTGTGTACGTGTGCATGGTGAACATATCCCATACTGATGTCGGGGTACATGCGCAGGAAACAGTGGCGTTTAGTAGCACATGTGTTTCGGGACGGTTTTCTTAACTTATCACCAATACCGTGGACTTACAGATATGTGTCTTGTGTGTTCTCTGTGTGCCTATACTATTAGTGCCAATTTTGTGTAGTGCCACGTTGTGTGGCACCACATTCTGCAATTATCCTTAATCTATGAACATGAGTGTGTGTGTGTGTGTGTGTGTGTGTGTGTGTGTGTGTGTGTGTGTGTGTGTGTGTGTGTGTGTGTATGTGGTGTCTGTTCTTTCGGACATGTTCGAAAGAACAACAGACACTACGAATCGAAACAGACAGCCTTGTTAATTTGTGCCTGACCACTTTCGAATCCGGATTCGTGGTGTCTTTTTCTTCGTACATGTCCGAAAGAGCAGACAACACACATATATGCATATACACGGTGTTTCAGGAGGAATAGTGGTAGTCTAGAGGAACTGCATAAAAAATTCCATAGAAATGTGTCCCACTTTTTATTGTGTACAGAGATACAGCTGTTAGTACGTAACCCTAACAAACTCAAAGCAAAGGCAAATGACATTCAAAGTTAATTTTCAAAAATTTCCCCCCTAACTTCAATACACTTTTGACTTCTCTTGATAACACCATATGTAGCTCTTCTGAGGTCGTCTTTGCGTTCTTTTATGAGGGCTGCCCTATTCATAATCCATACGATGAAATCGGCTCGTGGGTTTACTTTTTCTTTGTAGACTTCGCCTGTCAACCATCCCCACAGGCAAGACAAGTGCCAAGTCCACTGATCCATCTTCAGGGAAATTTTAGTTTGGATGATGTCATGCTGGAGGAACATACGCATTCTGGCAGCCAAAGGAATCTATTCTAGTAATCCTGGAAGATCCTTTTGAAGGAAGTATAGACAACGGGGTCCTGTAAGGACCAACAAACGAAACGAAAATGCATTGAACCCAGCTGTATGCACTCGATAAAAATTGGATATATGTTATATGGTATTTTTTCTGCAATTTCTCTATACTACCACCTCCTACAATATTTAGTATTCCTCCTGGAACACCCTGTATAATTATTCTCGTCTCGACGGGCCATAGAAAGTTTTCAGTGCTAGACGCACGTCATCGTCCGAATCCTCGAAGGAATACAGTGTGGCTGCGAGCGAGTGGTATAATGGACGAGGGGTACCTCGCATGTGGTATGCGGCAAATATGGGAATTTGCGTCTAGCGAGGAACTTGTGTAGATAGGCCTTGCAGGTAGTGCAATGGTCAGCGCGTCTGTCTAATAAGCAGGAGGTCCAGGTTAGAACACCAGTCGGGCACATATTTTTATCTGCCGTCGTTGCTGTATTTCAATGCCCTGTGAAAATATGGACGTCTGCCCTTCGATATTTAAGATGCAAATGTTTTTTGAGGCAATACATGTGATTTGCGAGCATCTGTCTTGCCATCAATGTAACGGGACTTCACAGGCATACATTCCTTAGTCATTGCTTTGTGATGGCGCTAACCCGTATCACGTACATGCGAATCAGCTTGTAGCGCATATTTAGTCAAATAACAAATGGTCAGTATACAAGTATTTAAGAACAGTAGAAGCAGGATTGCAGCGAGATGCTCACTTAACCAAGGGCAACATAGAGTACCTGTGTAGTGAGTCATTTCAGCTACATAGCTGATGGTAATATTTGTCAAGAAATTCATTGTAGAATTAATGCAATACCCGCACGATGATCTCTGTAGTCATACTGTATCAGTAGCAGCTCGTGAATGGGGTACTATCTTCGTTAGATTACTCAAGCTGACGCCAGATAAAGAGAAGCGACGACGCTACCACAGCGCTAGATTATGTGCGCCACCATTAATGTTTAACGTAAGCAATTTGACAGCATAACACCACCACATCCACTGACGGCCTGTAGCATTATCTTCACACAGTTGTTACTCGCAGTGACTGTAAGTTGCTGATGTTTGTCAAGAATAGCGGAGAGCGCCTCATGAATGTGAAGTTCCATTTGCATTACGCCTATGACAGAGAGAATGCCTAAATAACAGTAAGAGGTTACCCAGCGAAGGGACGAGTCCACGTATTGTCTCGAGTTCTTGAAGTTTGATATTAATGTAGTTCCCGACGGTTTAACACTAACGGGTTCTTTTGGCTATCGGAATACTCATATGGGAATTATCAAAGTGTAATTGCTAGAACACACAACTACCTTAATAACACCTCCTTCTGGATTGAATATGACTCGGAAAGCAATGTTAATTTGACGTGTCCTGACGACTTACTGAATGAAGTCTGAAGTGCACTCACAGTTGTGTTGTGGCAGCTGGCAGTCACTGCTGAATACAGACATGCGCAAATATCTTCACTGCTCTAGGGGAACTCGTCTTTGTTGAATTTTTTCCCTACCGTTATTATCACAATAACATAAGGCTCATTCTGCTGAAGAACTTGGTGCCCGCAAGTCCTTAAATACGAATCTGCGAGAGGTGGTAACGCATGAAAGGAAACAGACTGTTGGACAAAAGAATGGAGAGCTCACAGCTTTTTGCGTTTCCGTTAGGGCCTACGACAAGATTCGGTGTCGTGTGATGCTTCAGAACCCTACACTGTTTATTTTTCACCTAATAATAAAACAAAAGCTATGATATGAGAAGAAGAAATGAGTTACAAGCTTCTCAGAAACTTCAGTTTTTCGTGTCTATTTTCTCACTTCATACTAAAACAAGGGCATCGATATGAGAAGAGGAAATGAAGTATACGCTTCCAAGACATAATACTTCCTTGTGTGCTACTATTGCGTGCATGAAAGCTCTGCAGTTAATTTTTGTGTGTGGGATAAATTTTGACATCACCTTAAATTACTTTGTGAGAAGGTACCTATTTTCTTGGGATTCAAATAGAATGGATATTTCATCACTGGTTAATATTCTGATGACTAATGACATGATACCCGTTCCAATTGCTCCAAGACACCAGTGAGTAGAATCTCACGTTGGTTACTATAAGAACATGCAGGCAGTGATTTTTTCTGTTTATGGCGAAGCGTCTGCCGCAGTGTCCACTCTCAGGCCGGCCGTAGTGCCAGAGCGGTTCTAGGCGCTTCAGTCTGGAACCGCACGACCACTACGGTCGCAGGTTCAAATCCTGCCTCGGGCATGGATGTGTGTGATGTCCTTAGGTTAGTTAGGTTTAAGTAGTTCTAAGTTCTAGGGGACTGATGACGCTGTGTTTCTGTGCGACATAGAATAATGCAGCAAATTTGTAAAACATTTGTTAGAAACAAGTAACGAGGCAAACTAGTAATTTACATTACCTATAGAGCAATGAATGATTTGTGGAAGCATATTCGATGAAATTTTAACTCCTGATTCCTGAAGCTGTCAATTTGCGTCGCGCGGGATTAGCCGTGCGGTCTAGGCGCTGCAGTCATGGACTGTGCGGCTGGTCCCGGCGGAGGTTCGAGTCCTCCCTCGGGCATGGGTGTGTGTGTTTGTCCTTAGGCTAATTTAAGTTAAGTAGTGTGTAAGCTTAGGGACTGATGACCTTAGCAGTTAAGTCCCATAAGATTTCACAGACGTTTGAACGTTTTTGTCAATTTGCGGTTATGTATAGGTCAAATGCAGCATTTGAATTAGATTTCCTCCAGGACCTGATCAACTGTCATGTCAGGGGTCAACAGCCGTAGTTCTGCGAGAAGCTGCAGGTTGGAATGACGGTAAGGCTGTTGTACCGTGAGTGAGGCGGTACACGCCTCGGGCGTGAGGCGGCGAGGAATTACGGCTTCGGATGAAGGCGCGATGTGCCGCGCGGGAGTCAAAGAACAGAGGGGTGTACTCTGCCAGTAGTCACCCCAGAAGCCTGTTCGCAGGTTTGGCGCCACAGACTTAATTTGTGGTCTTAAACGAAACGACGTCATTGTTTACATTAGCAAGAGCACACGTTCATGATTTATTTACGTAAGGACCAAAACAAAGTGACGCTGTTGTTTACGTATGATCGAGGGCTTCAATTGGGAGGGAACGGGCGATGTAATTGATATGAGAGGTAGATCTCTGGGATTACCTTGAGTTGTTTTAGAGGGAGGTGGTTGCAGTTGCTGTAGGAGCCGATGGGAGATGAAAGAAAGATAGGAAGTGTTGATGGAGGTCCGTTTCTCAAGTTTGGAGGAAAAAGTGTGATGTTAGGACTCAACTTTACGGAAGATGTGTGACGGAGAAGGTGTTCTAGATGCTGGAGTTGGAGAGGTATCTTCGCGAACTGGTGTAGAATCCGGGTGGGAGAGGTTAGCAGGGTGCTAAAAGCGAGACGTAATGAATGTCTTTCAAGGATTTGAAAACACAATTAGTAATGAGGCGGATACTGATCTAATATATATGATATGGTGGAGTGTAGTTCGCGTTGCCACCTTATCGGCAGTACTCGTAGTTTTAGTCTGCTTGGGCGCTCTTTTGGATGATCAGTTAGTGAGAATTATAATTTTCAAAAATGCTTTCCGGTCTTGCAGTCTTTCTCACAGGCTGCTACATGTAACTATTATGAGGATACTAACATGGCAGCACAAAACAAAAGAACAGTTGTATTTTATGTAAGCCTGCTGGCCTTTCTGTCCATTATTGACGATAAAATCTTCCGAACGACTGGGCTGCGTCCTATTAGTCTCCAAGCTCGACCTTTCGCACATTTCAGTTGGGATCTTCCTTAGTGTTCCGCTGCCACAGGGCACCATGAAATTTCTCATTACGCCTCGCCCTATTCTACAAACTCGCTGTTTCGGACCCTCCGCTGGCATCTTCCTCAGTGTTATGCCATCTCTGGGAACGTCTAAGTCTTTTGATTAGGCCACATGTTATTCTACCAACTCAGCGTTTCAAAGACTCTGCTGGGATCCTCCACAGTGTTATGTTAAATGGGAATACCCTAAGACTGATGCTTGGACTGCATCATGTTCTTGTCCAAGCGCTACGTTTCAAAACCTTTGCTAGGGTCTTCTCCACTGTTCAACCACACAGGAACACCCAACGGCTCCTGATAGGTAGACAAACTTTTCTCCAAACATGACGTTTTGAACTCTCTGCTGGGATCTTCCCCAGTGTTCAGGTACTCAGGAAGGCTCATTGTTAATACAAGTCCATTCTAGAAACTCGACATTTCAGATCCTCTACTTTCTCAGTATTCTCTCACATGCGAACTGTGGTGTCACCGCCAGACACCACACTTGCTAGGTGGTAGTTTTAAATCGGCCGTGGTCCATTAGTACATGTCGGACCCGCGTGTCGCCACTGTGTGATCGCAGACCGAGCGCCACCACATGGCAGGTCTCGAGATACGGGCTAGCACTCGCCCCAGTTGTACGGACGACTTTGCTAGCGACTACATGGACGAAGCATTGCTCATTAGCCGAGCCAATAGTTAGAATAGCCTTCAGCTAAGTCAATGGCTACGACCTAGCAAGGCGCCATTAGTAACATTGCATGTATCTAAAGAGTCTCACTTGTATCGCCACAATCTCCAGATGTACCAAAAGATGGATTAAAGTTAAGTATTGCAGAAGCTACGTACTTTTCTTTATAGCATTCATTACGTATCCTGTTTCAGACCTCACGCCCATCTGAGTGAGCGTAGCGCGTGCCTTTCGGCTTCCTCTCATTGTGTCTAGGCTTTGTCTAGACACAACACGAACACGACAAATTTCTTGATTATACTGTGTACTATTCCTCTCCGAGCTTGACATTTTGAACACTCTATTGGAATCTTCCTGAGTGCTCAGCCACCCTTGACGACGATAAGGCTTCTGATTAGGCCAACCTTTCCTACAAACTCGACGTTTCTGAACACTCTGTGGGGATCTTCCTCAGTGTTCAGCGAGACGGGAACTCTGGAAGACTCCTGAGGAAGATCCGGAGAGTGGTCGGAACGACGAGTTTGCGGAAGAGTATTACGCAGGCTAATCGCCTGCAAAATACTGTCTTCAAAGTCTGGTCTTGTGAATGTGGTGACACCAGACAACATTACCGAAAATACACTACTGCCAATTAAAATTGCTACACCAAGAAAAATGCAGATGATAAACGGGTATTCATTGGACAAATATATTATACTAGAACTGACATGTGATTACATTTTCACGCAATTTAGGTGCATACATCCTGAGAGTATGCATACATCCTGAGACCCCCCCAAGAACCATGGACCTTGCCGTTGGTGGGGAGGCTTGCGTGCCTCAGCGATACAGATAGCCGTACCGTAGGTGCAACCACAACGGAGGGGTATCTGTTGAGAGGCCAGACAAACGTGTGGTTCCTGAAGAGGGGCAGCAGCCTTTTCAGTAGTTGCAAGGGCAACAGTCTGGATGATTGACTGATCTGGCCTTGTAACAATAACCAAAACGGCCTTGCTGTGCTGGTACTGCGAACGGCTGAAAGCAAGGGGAAACTACAGCCGTAATTTTTCCCGAGGGCATGCAGCTTTACTGTATGATTACATGATGATGGCGTCCTCTTGGGTAAAATATTCCGGAGGTAAAATAGTCCCCCATTCGGATCTCCGGGCGGGGACTACTCAAGAGGATGTCATTATCAGGAGAAAGAAAACTGGCGTTCTACGGATCGGAGCGTGGAATGTCAGATCCCTTAATCGGGCAGGTAGGTTAGAAAATTTAAAAAGGGAAATGGATAGGTTGAAGTTAGATATAGTGGGAATTAGTGAAGTTCGGTGGCAGGAGGAACAAGACTTCTGGTCAGGTGACTACAGGGTTATAAACACAAAATCAAATAGGGGTAATGCAGGAGTAGGTTTAATAATGAATAGGAAAATAGGAATGCGGGTAAGCTACTACAAACAGCATAGTGAACGCATTATTGTGGCCAAGATAGATACGAAGCCCACACCTACTACAGTAGTACAAGTTTATATGCCAACTAGCTCTGCAGATGACGAAGAAATTGAAGAAATGTATGATGAAATAAAAGAAATTATCCAGATTGTGAAGGGAGACGAAAATTTAATAGTCATGGGTGACTGGAATTCGAGTGTAGGAAAAGGGAGAGAAGGAAACATAGTAGGTGAATATGGATTGGGGGACAGAAATGAAAGAGGAAGCCGCCTGGTAGAATTTTGCACAGAGCACAACATAATCGTAACTAACACTTGGTTTAAGAATCATGAAAGAAGGTTGTATACCTGGAAGAACCCTGGAGATACTAAAAGGTATCAGATAGATTATATAATGGTAAGACAGAGATTTAGGAACCAGGTTTTAAATTGTAAGACATTTCCAGGGGCAGATGTGGACTCTGACCACAATCTATTGGTTATGACCTGTAGATTAAAACTGAAGAAACTGCAAAAAGGTGGGAATTTAAGGAGATGGGACCTGGATAAACTAAAAGAACCAGAGGTTGTACAGAGATTCAGGGAGAGCATAAGGGAGCAATTGACAGGAATGGGGGAAATAAATACAGTAGAAGAAGAATGGGTAGCTTTGAGGGATGAAGTAGTGAAGGCAGCAGAGGATCAAGTAGGTAAAAAGACGAGGGCTAGTAGAAATCCTTGGGTAACAGAAGAAATATTGAATTTAATTGATGAAAGGAGAAAATATAAAAATGCAGTAAGTGAAACAGGCAAAAAGGAATACAAACGTCTCAAAAATGAGATCGGCAGGAAGTGCAAAATGGCTAAGCAGGGATGGCTAGAGGACAAATGTAAGGATGTAGAGGCCTATCTCACTAGGGGTAAGATAGATACCGCCTACAGGAAAATTAAAGAGACCTTTGGAGATAAGAGAACGACTTGTATGAATATCAAGAGCTCAGATGGAAATCCAGTTCTAAGCAAAGAAGGGAAAGCAGAAAGGTGGAAGGAGTATATAGAGGGTCTATACAAGGGCGATGTACTTGAGGACAATATTATGGAAATGGAAGAGGATGTAGATGAAGATGAAATGGGAGATGCGATACTGCGTGAAGAGTTTGACAGAGCAATGAAAGACCTGAGTCGAAACAAGGCCCCCGGAGTAGACAATATTCCATTGGAACTACTGACGGCCGTGGGAGAGCCAGTCCTGACAAAACTCTACCATCTGGTGAGCAAGATGTATGAAACAGGCGAAATACCCTCAGACTTCAAGAAGAATATAATAATTCCAATCCCAAAGAAAGCAGGTGTTGACAGATGTGAAAATTACCGAACTATCAGCTTAATAAGTCACAGCTGCAAAATACTAACACGAATTCTTTACAGACGAATGGAAAAACTAGTAGAAGCCAACCTTGGGGAAGATCAGTTTGGATTCCGTAGAAACACTGGAACACGTGAGGCAATACTGACCTTACGACTTATGTTAGAAGAAAGATTAAGGAAAGGCAAACCTACGTTTCTAGCATTTGTAGACTTAGAGAAAGCTTTTGACAATGTTGACTGGAACACTCTCTTTCAAATTCTAAAGGTGGCAGGGGTAAAATACAGGGAGCGAAAGGCTATTTACAATTTGTACAGAAACCAGATGGCAGTTATAAGAGTCGAGGGACATGAAAGGGAAGCAGTGGTTGGGAAGGGAGTAAGACAGGGTTGTAGCCTCTCCCCGATGTTGTTCAATCTGTATATTGAGCAAACAGTAAAGGAAACAAAAGAAAAATTCGGAGTAGGTATTAAAATTCATGGAGAAGAAATAAAAACTTTGAGGTTCGCCGATGACATTGTAATTCTGTCAGAGACAGCAAAGGACTTGGAAGAGCAGTTGAATGGAATGGACAGTGTCTTGAAAGGAGGATATAAGATGAACATCAACAAAAGCAAAACAAGGATAATGGAATGTAGTCTAATTAAGTCGGGTGATGCTGAGGGAATTAGATTAGGAAATGAGGCACTTAAAGTAGTAAAGGAGTTTTGCTATTTGGGGAGCAAAATAACTGATGATGGCCGAAGTAGAGAGGATATAAAATGTAGGCTGGCAATGGCAAGGAAAGCGTTTCTGAAGAAGAGAAATTTGTTAACATCCAGTATTGATTTAAGTGTCAGGAAGTCATTTCTGAAAGTATTCGTATGGAGTGTAGCCATGTATGGAAGTGAAACATGGACGATAAATAGTTTGGACAAGAAGAGAATAGAAGCTTTCGAAATGTGGTGCTACAGAAGAATGCTGAAGATTAGATGGGTAGATCACATAACTAATGAGGAAGTATTGAATAGGATTGGGGAGAAGAGAAGTTTGTGGCACAACTTGACCAGAAGAAGGGATCGGTTGGTAGGACATGTTCTGAGGCATCAAGGGATCACCAATTTAGTTTTGGAGGGCAGCGTGGAGGGTAAAAATCGTAGAGGGAGACCAAGAGATGAATACACTAAGCAGATTCAGAAGGATGTAGGTTGCAGTAGGTACTGGGAGATGAAAAAGCTTGCACAGGATAGAGTAGCATGGAGAGCTGCATCAAACCAGTCTCAGGACTGAAGACCACAACAACAACAACACATCCTGAGAAATCAGTACCCAGAAAAACCACCTCTGGCCGTAATAACGGCATTGATACGCCTGGGCATTGAGTCAAACAGAGCTTGGATGGCGCGTACAGGTACAGTTGCCCATGCAGCTTCAACGCGATACTACAATTCATCAAGAGTAGTGACTGGCGTATTGTGACGAGCCAGTTGCTCGGCCACCATTGACCAGACGTTTTCAATTGGTGAGAGATCTGGAGGATGTGCTAGCCAGGGCAGCAGTCGAACATTTTCTGTATCCAGAAAGGCCCGTACAGAACCTGCAACATGCGGTCGTGCATTATCCTGCTGAAATGTAAGGTTTCACTGGGATCGAATGAAGGGGAGAGCCACTGGTCGTAACACATCTGAAATGTAACGTCCACTGTTCAAAGTGCCGTCAATGCGAACAAGAGGTGACCGAGACGTGTAACCAATGGCACCCGATACCATCACGCCGGGTGATACGCCAGTATGGCGATGACGAATACACGCTTCCAATGTGCGTGCACCGCGATGTCACCAAACACGGATGCGACCATCCTGATGCTGTAAACAGAACCTGTATTCATCCGAAAAAATTACGTTTTACCATTCGTGCACCCAGGTTCGTCGTCGAGTACACCATCACAGGCGCTCCTGTCTGTGATGCTGCTTCAAGGGTAACCGCAGCCATGGTCCGTGCTGATAGTCCATGCTGCTGCAAACGTCGTCTAACTGTTCGTGCAGATGGTTGTTGTCTTGCAAACGTCCCCATCTGTTGACTCAGGGATCGAGACGTGGCTGCACGATCCGTTACAGCCATGCAGATAAGATGCCTGCCATCTCGACTGCTAGTGATACGAGGCCCTTGGGATCCAGCACGGAATTCCGTGATACCCTCCTGAACCCACCGTTTCCATATTCCGCTAACAGTCATTGGATCTCGACCAACGCGAGCAGCAATGTCGCGATACGATAAACCGCAATCGCGATAGGCTACAATCCGACCTTTATCAAAGTCGGAAACGTGATGGTACGCATTTCTCCTCCTTACACGAGGCATCACAACAACGCCTGTCAACTACTGTTTGTGTATGAGAAATCGGTTGGAAACTTTCGTCATGTGAGCACGTTGTAGGTGTTGCCACCGGCGCCAACCTTGTGTGAATGCTCTGAAAAGCTAATCATTTGCATGTCACAGCATCTTCTTCCTGTCGGTTAAGTTTAGCGTCTGTGGCACGTCATCTTCGTGGTGTAGCAACTTTAATGGCCAATAGTGTAAGTGGCAGGTCACATACTGGAATTCTAAGAGAGAATGAAAACCGAGGAGGAACTGCAAGACTCATTGTGGCATACGGGAAGCATCTGAACTCGTCGCCGCGGTGGTTGGAGGAATTAGTGCGTCAGGGACTGTGACGGGCCTGTGGGACAGGAGAAGCGGAGTGCTGCGCGGCTCGTGTGGCGGAAGTGAGTTACGTGGCTGCAGGGCGCCGGCGGCCATCGAGAGGAGCCGAGCAGAGCCGCTCCTCAAAGCGACGGCCAATGACAGGCGGCCGTCCTGCAGGCCCGGCACAGGCCCTGCCTAATCAGGCGCCGCGCCTCGCCTCTGCACGGCGCCTCGGCTCGTGATCAAAGCGGCGATACGCGGGGGAGCAGCCGCAGGTGCCGCCGCCCCCGCACGCACCCCTCTGTTCTTTGACTCCAACGCGGCACATCGCGCCGTCACCCGAAGCCGTAATTACCCGCCACCCGACAGCCGAGACGTGCACCGGCTCACTCACGGTACAGCAGTCTTACTGTCATTCCGACCTCCTGCTTCTCCACTGGAGGTAGCTTAAGAGTAGCTTTCATGTCAAACTATTCCACGCAGGGGTTCCCAACAAAATTTTCTCGAGGACCCCCTCATCATTGGTACCTTATCATATCAGAGTATCAAGGGCCTAAAAAAGCCAAATTAAGAGTCACAAGTTAGCGTTCGCTAAAGCTCTGCTCGTGAGGAAGCGGCCAAAACAAAAAATTTGTTATCATACGAAATATATTTAACATATATTTTTTATTCTAATAGCATCTTGCGGACCCCTCTGGCATAGCTCGCGGACTGCTGGGGGTCCACGGACCACCTGTTGGGAACCATTGCGGTTAGTGTGTCTGAGTCTAAGTAAGTGGATAATTCGGGATAACTATCCTCGGTGGGAGGACTGGTGCACACAGACAGCTTCGTGAGGTCGATTGAAGAGCATTTTCGGAGCTGTCATATGTACTCAAGTGAATAGTGAAAAAGGTTTCCGACGTAATTATGGGCGCGCGACAGGAATCAGTAATCTTTGAACGCAGAACGGTAGTTGGAGCTAGACATTTGGGATATTCTATTTCGGAAATCGTTAGCGAATTCAATATTCCGAGACCAACTGAGTCAAGAGTGTGCTGAGACTGCCAGACTTCAGGCATTATCTCTCACTATGAACAACGCAGTGGCCGACCGAGAACAGTGACGTTTGCACAGAATTGTCGGTGCTAAAAGACAAGCAATACTGTGTGACATAACCGCAGAAATGAATGTGAGATGTACGACAAACGTATTCGTTGCCACAGTGTGGCGAACTTCTGTGTTACTGGGCTTTGGAAGCAGATGACCGACGCGAGTACCTTCGCTAATAGCACGAGACGCCTGCAGCGCCTCTCCTGTGTCCGTGACCGTTTCCGCTAACCCTACACGACTGTAAAACAGTGACTTGTTGAGATGAGTCTCGGTTTAACTTGCTAAGAGCTGATGGTAGGGTGCGAATGTGGCGCAGACCTCACGAAGCCCTGGACCCAAGTTATCACAAGCCGGAGTGCAAGCTGGTGGCGGCTCCATAATGGCGTGGGCTGTGTTTACATGGAATGGACTTGATCCTCTGGTCCAAGGCAACCGATCATTGGCTCAAAGTGAGTACGTTCCGCTACTGGGAGGCCATGTGCAGCCATACAAGAACTCCTGAACGACGATGGAATTTTTATCGATGAAATGCGCCATGTCACCGGGCCACAATTGGTCCCGATTAGTTTGAAGAACATTCTGGGCAAGTCGAGCGAATGATTGGGCCACCAAGATTGCCCTGCATGAATCCCACTGAACATACATGGGACACTACCGAGAGGTCAGTTCGTGTACAAAATCGTGCACTGGCAACATTTTCGCATTATGGACAGCTATATTCAATATTCAATATTTCTGCAAGAGACTTTCAACAACTAGCTGAGTCCACGTCATGTCGAGTTGCTGAACTACTTTGGTCACCTCAGTGTATACCTCAGAGAATCGATGGTGTTCCACGCAGTATAGGAACTAAAAACATATATGCCAGATACGCGTTGGGGGGGTGGGGGGTGGGGGGTGGGGGAGGAGTGCTTCCATCCCCTTCACCCCCCCCCTCCTCCTCTTGCAGACGTCTATGGTGCTGAGCAGACATCTTTGCCCACCCCGCGGCCGGTCTTCATGATCTGATCACGCAGTTAGCTTAATATGTGCAGAAGATGGAACTTGGTGACTTGTAAGGAGATTAAGCATGAGCCCAAAACGCCAAGATACGTGATTATGTCAGTCCAAACCAAACGCAAGTGTCAGTCTAATACTATATTCCTATTTCTCTGTGTTGACTTTCAGTGTCGGAGCAGCGTTATGTTAGTGTTAATTTTGGAATTTCCTAACTAATGTCTTATTGTTTAGTGGTCTTGGGACAGATAAAAACAGTAAGTGAGGGTTCCTAAATGGAGTCTGACACTGAAGTGCATATACATACAGAAATGTATCATTGAATTTCTCACTGCTGTACAAATGCTCCAATCACGACGCTTTCTAAAGATGTATAGAGACGATAGGGTAAACATGAGTAATGTAAGGCGGTGGGTGCTGTGTTTCAGTAGTGATGAAAAGGATGTGCACAACAGGCTGTGCCCGATAAACTCTGTTCAGCTACAATCCCTGGTAAGATATAGTCTGGATCAACTGCGCTGAGACGATTGGCGGGCTACCACGAACGAATTGTGCGCAGAGCTGAATGTCGGCTGTATTGCCTTACACGAGATGTTATGCAACCTTTGTTGCGGCAGTGTGAGGAATGGATCCTACAGACCTTTGGTTCAAATGGCTCTGAGCACTATGGGACTTAACTTCTGAGGTCATCAGTCCCCTAGAACTTAGAACTACTTAAACCTAACTAACCTAAGGACATCACACACATCCATGTCCGAGGCAGCATTCGAACCTGCGACCGTAGCGGTCGCGCGGTTCCAGAGTGTAGCGCCTAGAACCACTCGGCCACTTTGGCTGGCTATAGACTTTTACTCAACATCATAAACACTACTGAATGGTAATTTTTCGAGACCTGTCGAAGCAATACGAGACGGAAGGTGATAATTTTCTGAATATCATCACCTCCATGAACGTGTCATAACTTAGAGCTGCAGTCCACAAGACGGTCCATGCAGTACCAACAAGTGACTTTAAAGACACAGCTATCTGCAGGCAAAGTGATGTACACAATTCCCTGGGACAGGCTGTACGTGGCTGGAGCGTAAAGTAACTGTCTGTTCAGAGCGTTACAACACTACGCTGACTATCTTGAAAGCCTGAAGTTCCGGAGTCAGTCTGCGGAAGAAGGCAAACTTCAGCATGCAACACAATAACGACAGTCCCTACAATGATGCTGTGACCATAGATCTCAATTCAAATTTTAGCTGTACTGTCTTACCATATCGTTCGTACAGTCCTGAATCAGCACCCCAGACTTACATTTCCCTGAGCTTAAGGAATATGCACTACGTGGCTAACACCTTCCAGGCTTATAAGCTGTTCTCAGAGCCTTAAGACAGCGGCTAGCTTCAGCAGGTTCAGTTCACTCCAAGTGAGGTTTCAGGGCAAGGCCCACATTGTAAAAGTATTTCCACAATCGGGATCTCACTCTGGATCCAGCGCTAGGACGACGCCACGTCGACCTTCACCTCCAGGATCTGCCAACTATGGACCTACTCCAGTCGTGGCCTCTACAACGAAGAGATGTGACTCCAACTCTGTTACTAGCAATTGCACCTTGTAATGTTTGTCTTTGTTTTTCATCGATAGTAGGCTGGACTTTTGTGCATTCCTCCTTGTTCGTCCTCTCAGGACTTTGTGGCATCTTAGTGTCTGGACATCGGATGTCGGAACTATCGATCTACTGTGACATTATCAGGCGTTCAGCCTTTATATAGTGTTGTTGTTCTTTAAATATTCGAGTAGTGAATCGTTTCCAGCTGTTGTGTTCCAAACTACCTTCTATCAGAGATGATGTTTATATGTGTTACAATAAATGTCTTATTCATTTTATAACTGGGCACTTTTCCTGCACCGCTTTCAGCGGACTGAGCCGTGAGTGGCTCATATTCGTGCCATCTTTATTTAACCAAGAAATAGTTCAATTGGCTCTAAGCACTGTGGGACTTAACATCTGAGGTCATCAGTCCCTTAGAACTACTTAAACCTAACTAACCTAAGTACATGACACACATTCATGCCTGATGCAGGATTCGAACTTGCGACCGTAGCAGCAGCGCGTTTCCGGACTGAAGCGCCTTTGTTTACCATCTTGTTTTTACCGTACGGCCGCCTCGTCATTTTAATTTCAATTACTGGTGTCACTGAATTGCTGTCTTGTCCGCCCGTGAGCGGCAGCAGCAGCGCGTATCGATAAGTACACTGTCGCACTATCTCTGGGCGACCGATAGTATTTCCGGGTCGTCGTGTGTCTGGCAGTCAGTTGGAGATCGGACCTGGAGTAATTGGAATTGGAACGCGGCAGAAGTGCAGTTAGGACGTAGCAGCAGTCGGGGACGGAGCGCTAATGAGGCGTGGACAGCCGGTTTTCACCGCTCGCGACACAGGATGAACTGTCCGACAGACTGAGATGGCGGCGGCATCGACTGTTGGTCGGTCGTTCAGTTGGACGTATGTTTGGTCTTTTGAACGTTTCTGGGCCTCGTCACTGGGTCACCTTGCTGGGCGTGGCTCTGTTCCTTCTTGTGCAGAGGCGTCGTGGCCAGTGGGCAAGAGTTACATCTGCATGATTGGTTCCGAGCCAGTGTGCCGGGATCGCCGTGTCTCCCAGTTCCCGACGCACAGCGGACGCACATGGTTTGAGTGCCAACGACCTTGGTTGAATGTTGGTTGGTCGTCTGGTCAGACGACGTGTGTTTCGTCAACGACCGTCCTTCGCGTTTGTGTTTGTGTCCGCTGACAATTTCTCTAGTTGTTCATCAGGGATTCGAGTTTCTTGTGGTAGTGTTTCGTGCAACACTGTGTACCCTGTGTCAGTTCGACTGAGCAATGCTTTAAACTCTGTAATGCTGTCTGCGTACTGCAGTAGCCAGTTGGTCTGCTGCGACAGAGCAGCGAGTGTGCTTTCTTACCGTGTTGGTGCTGTCCGCCAAGGCGTGTAGTTCCACAGCTGTTGCGATGTTCATGCATGTCAGTAGTTATTGTGCCTTGGCTTATTAACAAACCAATATTTGAAGACTAGTGTTAATGATCTGCTTGGCATTTTGGTTGCAGTGTTTTTGGTCTGGTGATCGAAATCAGGTAGTTGGTTGGTTCGTCGGCTGTCTGTCGGTTGGGTTGCCTTCCGTTTTAGAAGCTGTTGGTCAGGCTGCCAGATTTCGCCTAAACGGGCGTTAGTCTTACAATTCCAGGCCGACCCTTGGAAACTTCTGAGCGCTGTTCCATGTCTGTTACATAGTAACTTCCCTGTTTGAGTTTTAGTTATCTGGTCCATGTGTGGCCTTCAGCCGATTTTTAATTTCTCTTAAATTGATGTTCTTGTCTTTCCCTTTGGCATGAAATGTTTTAAGATAAGGCCTTCTGCCTTTTGATTGTAAATCTTCTTATTGCTTAATATGCGGCCTCCAGCCAAGTTCCATTCAAATTAAATTGCTAAGTCCTTCAGCCTGTTTAGATTGAAGATTTAGAAAATACAAAAGGGTGAAACCTCCAGAAGAACCTTGTATTTCAATTTCTTACTTTGGCCTTGTGTCTTGGATTTTGAGTGTGGCCTAGAGCCGATCTGAAGTTAATCAAAGGAGGTCTATTAAAGTTTTGAGTGTTTTGTATCCTTGTTGTAATACTGTGTGTTGATAAATAAAATTTGTATGTTGAGTGCAACTGACAACAACTCATTTTGGCTTCTTTCCACAACCTAATCCGCTCTGTCCTGCTAGCGCAGGCGTTTCACGGACATACCAGTTGGCGATGATCTGAGTCAGTGTCTCACAGTAGATAGTATTTTGGTACAAGTTCTACTTTTGTCACATTTTTTACAGCATGAAGAAACTGAAGAATGTCTGTGCCCAAGTATTGTTACTGCTCGGGCAGCTGCAGAGCACCCCGAACTCCTCATTGAGTGGCTGTCAGCTATCTTTATGTCTCCTCCTGAGCTCTAAGAACTGCCTCTCCAGGATCCACTCTATGGGCAAAGACTACCGAGCAGCAGTCCCGCCATTCCAGCAGTTCGACTAGAAGGCCATCCTGTTGGCAAAGTACGTCGCGTGCATGGAACCGTATTTCTTAGCCCACAGCATCACAGTTAAACACAGCAACGCGCCTTCTTTCTAGCATTCGTGGGCCCAGACATTCACTACCAACTGCAAACGTCGAACTCTATGTTCTGCTGTTTGCCAGATTAAGGTTCTGCTTGTTAGAATATTTTGACTACCAGGTGCATGTAGCTGCAGCTCACTAGAAATTCACCAGCTGCCATGAACTTAATGGGAGATCTGACTGCGAATGAGTCACCTGCCTCCAAGGTTTGTCTTGCGACTGCCCCTTTAGTAATCTTCTAAGTAACCGTAAGTGGCTTTCTTGGTCTCGGACATGATCCTCGTGCATGCTCGTAATGAAGGACTATACATAGAACTCCTTGAGTTGAAAATCCTTTCCTTAGAAAAATGTGTCCCTATTATTAGAGCTTTTCAACAGTCTCTAGATTCATAGAAGTGTCGAAACCAGGTCAAAAGACTTAATTTTTGCGACAGAGGCTGTAATTGCTTGAACTTTAGGCAGTTTACGGTCCAAGTTCAGTAGCATTTGCCCACTCTCACAGCCAGGATTTTAGTTGTCGATGCTCCTGAAACCATCGGTCTCTTGGGTCTGTATCTATTCAACGCGGCTTAGAAATCCACGACTGCATCGCCACCGTCAAGTTGCTGGGCACCAACTCCTACTTAGAACACCTTGGTTCAGATGGCTCTGAGCACTATGGGACTCAACATATGAGGTCATCAGTCCCCTAGAACTTAGAACTACTTAAACCTAACTAACCTAAGGACATCACAGACAGCCATGCCCGAGGCAGAACTCGAACCTGCGACCGTAGCGGTCGCGCGGTTCCAGACTGAGGTGCCTAGAACCGCTCGGCCACATCGGCCGGCAGAAGACCTTGTTTCAAAGTGTAGTTTAATGTCCGCATAAACTTAACTGTTTGTTAATGCACATGTGCCTCTTCTTCCACTAGTAACACTGAAGTTCTTCAAAGACAGAAATGCTCCCTTCGCACTCGAAGACCAAATTAGGCCGGAGCTACAGCTGTTGCTGGACGACAGTATTCTCACTTACATTCGCAACAGCCAGGGGGCCACAACCATCACATCATTATTCTAGAAAAAACCAAACGATGCATTGCAAACTTGTGCAGACTTCAAGACAACCATGAATGCCCAATCTACTCGCACTGACAAACCCTGCTCCTTCAATAGGCCAGCCTCAAATGCAGTGGAGACAAGTATTGTTGTCTGGTTCACCAGGTGGAATATTTGCGTCACGTTTTTAATGTGTCAGATGGCCACTCAAACCCACAGTATATTGAGGCCGTGCAAAAACTTCCAGTGGCAATGGAACCCAGTATGTGATAAGTCTTGTGTGATTTGAACAAGCCCTCCTACATTACACATATCTCACAGTGTATGACCCCACAAAGCCTTTAATCTTGACAGCTGAAGCATAGGACTATGGGTTGGGAGCAGCCCTTCACAAGTGACTGACATGGCGCAGCAACCAACTGCATTTGCGTCTAAGAGTCTCTCTGCTGCATAGCGTAGCTACAGTCAGATAGAAAAAGAAACCCTAGCCATCATATTTGGCCTAAGAAAGCTTCATGACTGTGCCTACAGGTACAGTTTCACATTGTTCACGGACTACAAGCCCTTATTCCCTCTTTTCAAAATGTTCAGAAAATATTCCAACCAAAATGACATGCTGCCTTCAGTAGGGGGTCTATTTCTTTCAAGTTACAATTGTGACATTCGTTACCAATCAGTGACCCAATGTGCTGATGCTCACCTCCTCTTGCATCTGCTTTTGGGCCATGACGCTGCCTCTGAAGCGGCTTCTGAAGTCTGCTTCCAACTGCATGTCGTTACCAAGGTAAAAATGTTAAATGCCAAGCTGATCACATGCCACATTGCTGAGGACCTAGTGTTCTGTGAGGTTCTCCATCTGGTACAACATAGTTGCCTGCTAGACCACAAGCAGCCGGGGATCTCAAAGCCTACTGACATCACTGGAATGAGCTCTTCACCATCAATGGTGTTTTCCTGCTGAGGGTGGACAATGACTGCACCAGGGTCGTGATCCCAGAGGCCCTACAGGAGCATGTCTTGTCTCTCTTGCACACAGGGCAGTGGGGCATTGTGCTCACCAGGAGCCTGGCCAGCTAACATGTTTACTTTTGGGACATGGATGCAGTGATCAGTCACAGTGATCCTGAAAGAGCAATCAGGGCGACCCTCCTTGTGAAGACGTTGCTGCCACCTGTCCAGGATTCTGGGGTCTGATTAATCGCCATAGATGTCGGCAGTGGTTTCCCCTATGTCTCACACATAACTGCCACATCCACAGGGAACACCATTCAAATGCTGTCATGCATTATGTCCATGGTAATTTCTTCTTTCTGTGAAGTAAATAGCATAGTACTGACACATACTGTGCCCATCCATCCTGTTTCTAAAGACCTAGCCAATTGCTCTGACTGTACCTCTAAATTACAGCAGTTCAAGCTCCACCAACATCACTCTTTTGGCGAGGTTCTTACACTCTTTCTGGCTTCTTATTGTTCTACTCCTCAGGATAGGTCACCTCCGGCAAAAAATCTCCATGGCCGAACACGTAAATCATTGTGAGCCAGCTGCCACCATATCTCTTTCCGAGATCCCATGTAGGTCCTTTTCTTAACCCATGGCCGGCAGTATTGATTTCCTGTAGTCGTTTCCAATCTTCTGGGCTGGACATGGGTGGGCCGACAGTTGAAGATGCAGAGAGTGCTGAAAGCACAAGAGGCGGAGTCCTCCACAGTGTCCATCCCGGACACTGCCAGCCAATCTCATCTCCATCACTTGGCAGTCTCCCTAGAGGAGCCCTCAGCTACTCCACACGCCACATCAGCACCAACATCGATGAGGGCGGACATCAAAGACTCCAAATTAATTGTAACATGTGTGAGCTATAATGTTTCACTCTGCCATACCGCTCGAAGACAAAGCAAAAGAAAAGCTGTCAGGGGTCACGTGTGATACACAGCACCAGACATAACAAACAGCGGCGCTGACATAGCGCTATTCAGCAGGCAAATATGGAAACCCTGTGTGGTACCAGGTTTATGTGGCTGTAAACGATTCATGAATAATTCGAACTATCTGAAATTTACGACCTTCTACGTGTTTTCATTATTTGGCTGGCACAGTACAGCATTTTGTATGCGTAACATTGCTGCTCGGCACGAATTAAGATAGGCATCTCTACACCCATAACGTTCTCGTATTGGACAAGAGCTTCACAGGGCTCGGCTAAGGTCCCGAGAGAGTTTCATCTGGTCCTCTCAAAAACTACCCGTGAACCAAGAAGCATCCAGTCTGCAACACAGAGTATGCACTCGAATGTTAAAAGATGTTTTCCCGCTTGTGAAGATATCGACTGGGAGACATGGAAGGATCTCTGCAGACTGATGTGACATTGCGAGTCGCAAGTCAAATTTTCGGTAGTGGGAATTCCATAGAAGATGAGTTTGGCTAACACGGAGAAAACAGCGATGGATCTCCTGTCCAGGCATAAGCTGTGACCATCAACTTACACTGTCAGAAAAGAAATTGGTACACACTTTTGGAGATTTCCAGTTCACTCCAGATTTATTGCTGCGAAGGTGCACAAGAAATACATCAAAAGATTACATTTATAGATCAATAGTAACTGATTCTGAGATACCAGGCCGGCCGGGGTGGCCGAGCGGTTCTAGGCGCTACAGTCTGGAACCGCGCGACCGCTACGGTCGCAGGTTCGAATCCTGCTTCGGCATGGATGTGTGTGATGTCCTTAGGTTAGTTAGGTTTAAGTAGTTCTAAGTATTAGGGGACTGATGACCTTAGAAGTTAAGTCCCATAGTTCTCAGAGCCATTTGAACCATTTTTTTTTTGAGATACCAGTTATCTAACCATGCTAAAATACCCACATTACTAAATGGCATAGCCTTCACGGGCGGCAATGCAGGTGCTGACTCTGGCAACCAGTCGAACGTACAGATGGGAAGTACTGTTCTGGGGTTATATCACGCTTTCTCGACCTATTCATGAAGTTTTATAAGAGTTGTTGGCTAACGAGTCCCAAGAGTAATTTCTTGTAGTGTCGATTGGGAACAAGTCTGGAGACTACTGGCCAGCGAAGCTACTGTACGTATTGCTGACCACGTTGAGTTTCACAGGCAGTGGATAACAGGCTATTAGAACGACACATCACCTTTCTGCTGCAAGAATGGTAAAAGAATGGGTCTAACAACATTATGCACGTTCCGGGCGCTCGGTAGCGTCCGCGCCAGAAACACCAAAGGTGAACGAGAATTGTGGCTTGTCGTACTCCAGACCATAAGGCCTGGAGTGGGGCCAGTGCGGCTTGGACGAATGCACTCTACGAGACAGTACTCGCCAGGTCTACGTCATACGTGCAAACGATCATCACTTTCGTGCAGGCAAAATCAGCTTTCATTGCTGAAATCCATGGCGCAACATTCCACCTTCCAAGTGATCCTCTGACGGCACCAGTCGAGCCATGCACCTCGATGTTGTGGCGTGAGTGGAAGGTGGGCTACAGGTGTGCGTGTCCGCAATCCCACTGCTAATAACTGGTTCATAAAGGTTGGTGTTGATAGGTCTGGGCTCATAAGCCCACTTATCTGTGTTGTGGTAGCTGTACGATCTGCTTCTGCTGCCCTAAAAAATAAGACAATTCTGGCAGGCGTCCGTGCTGTGTGGATGTCCAGGTGAAAATCCCCATTAGTGTATGAGTACAAAATAAATGCCCAGTCTTTGGAATCGGTAACGTCCGTCACGTATCTGGGTGGGCCTATTCGAAATGATCTCAAATGGAATGATCAGATTACACAAGTAACGGTTAAGGCGAACTCTAGATTGCTGTTTATTGGTAGAATCCTGGAACGATGCAGTCCTTCAACAAAGGAAATTGCTTACAATACTTTAGTTCGTCTCTATGGGACCCTTTCCAGTTGGGTCTGATTCAAGAGGTTGAGAAGGTCCAAAGAAGAGCGCCAAGATTCGTGACTGGTACATTTAGCCATCGCGAGAGCGTTACAAATCTCATAGTTTCGAGTGGAACACACTTGCAGATAGACGGCGCGCTAAACAGAAGGGGCTGCTCACTAAATTCCGAAATCCGATCTTCACCGAGGATGTAGAGCATATATTATTACCACCAACTTTCAAATCGCGCGATGATCACGATTCAAAGATAAAGGAAATAAGAGCTCGTACTGAGGCGCTCAGACAGTCGTTTTTCCCTCACGCGATCCGAGAGTGGAACAGGGGGGGGGGGGGGGGGGAGGGGGAGGGGGCAAATATGACTTTTGTGCGAAATGTGCCACGACGCTTGGTGGCTAGTGGAGTATATATGTAGCTGTAGGTGTAGAACCTCGAGTACGGGTGTGAGAATGTTCACGTGACCACTGATACATCATTGCACAACTGGCACAGCATCTCCAACTTGTGTGGCAATTCTCCGAAAGGACCATCCCGCCACTCGGAGGACCACAATTTGATCCCTTTGAAACCTGCTCATTTGACTGTAGGAATCATAAGTGGATCTCCATGGCATGGTTGCCAACTTGTTTCAAAGGTCTATACCACACTAAGCATTCTGGGTGTGAGCATTCACTGTTAAAGCGTAGACACAGGTTGCGCTCTGGTAGCTATGCCACTACGCTATCTGATAGGAACGATGCTGAGACGTTTATCAGAGTATCTACTATCCATAAGGTGGCATGTCCTATCATCGGATCAAAATCGACTTCGTCTTTTCAGATGAACTAATTTTTATTCCCAACAATTCTTTTTTTTCCGCCCTTATCCAGTACGTTGACATGTTCAACGTGTAAATCTGGATCTGTCCGTGTTAGTGGTAGAGGGTGGCCAAACGCCTTTCTTGTCAATAGCACTTTCCCCCGGGACGGAATTTGTGTATCCCGTCTGTTTGCATAATGTGTTAATGAGATTTCTGAGATTCGAATTTGGTGTGCAATTTATAATTTGCTACACTGTCACATGATTTATAAACTGAATAGCTTCACAGCTTCTTGTATTCTGTAATGTCTACTAGCATTCATTATTAGTGCTGATACGAATAAACGAAGACAAGGATATTTTCACTGATTCATTGATTAGTGTGGCTGTGTTCTTTAACTATTACTGCTGTAACAAACAAAAGCATTTATTGCCGGAAAATGAATGGGTGCTATTTTATCCCATTATCTGCTTTTTGTTGTGGCTTGAAAGCAGACTAAAGCATTGCCAGTTGCATTTAGAGGCGTAATGAAAAATTTTAAATGAGAATATCCAATGTTTTAAAATTTGTTTCTAGCCACTTAACAAGTATACAGGGTGAAGAGAGAACAGAAAACATACATCTTACTTTGTACGCTGTAGGCATAGCGTGACCTGAGCGGCCATGCAGACATATTTGAATCGTATGATTCCTTACTGTATGTTCGTTCATATTTGCTGCAACTCTCTCACTGGATTGTGAGCACTATGATGTGATTGCAGATGGTGAGTTATGTGGGCTTTATCATCGGGAGCAAGTCCATCTATTATCCTGCAGGGAAATACCACCGGGGAGCCTTGAAATGGCCGCAGATTATCTCGTCTTTGTGCTGTTAACACACGTCGCGTCGCTACTAGTGCTGGCCTGTATCGTGTGAGAAGTGGAGTTGGGTTGCAGCAGAGACAGGGGGTGGTTACAATTAAACTTTCGCTGCCTGAGAGGGTCCCCATGAAAAACGAGTGAACGTAGGACAGCGAAACTTTGTTGAAATATTTGTAATGCAGAAGAGAAATAACGAATAAACCACTGAAAGAAACACATTTTAATTTCCAGATGAGAAGGTAACAAACTTTGCTCAATGCGACGACCATCTACATCCACGATAGCCTGGAATCGTACTAGAGATTGTTTGTTCTACTACTGCCCGAAACATCACAGGTGGGAAGTTGGCTACCTCGCTCGTTATGCTGCTCTTCAGCCTCCAACGTGTGTCAGTGTCCCGTTGGACTCCACAGCCAGAAATCACACGGGTTCAAATCTAGTAATCTTGGTGGCCGCACAATCTGGAACTCCGGTTGTTCGAACTTCCGAATCATGTTCTCTTCCCTTAGTGCGCCGATAACTGCCATCGCTGGCAGCGCTATTGCTGTTGTTTCGGTAAAATAGATTTACGATTGAAGTCCTTCTCACCTTGTCCAGACGCATGATGTCTGTCTTGTAATGCACACTGACGCTTGTATTCCAATCCTATTGCCGCCGTACCAGTACCGGCGCCTAAACGCAAGCTATTACACTGACACCAATAACAACTCTAATCCTGCAGTGCTCAATCTGAACATCATTCCTATAAAGCTATTTACCCACACGGTATATAGCTTTCCGTCTACACTGACTCAGGTAGCGAAAGTTTAATTGTAACCACCATATGTAACAAAATCGAGCCACTGCTGCCTTAGGCGTCCTCCCAACACACACGAACGTCACTATTGTGCAGCCAGAATCTGGAGTTGTCGGAAAATTCAATCCGGCGCCAGTCCTACACAATCTGTGGTAGTGATTTACGACTCCACAACGAAACTAGATGGTACTTGTTGGATGTCACCCCGTAGAAGTCCGTCCCCGGTAGCTGAGTGGTCAGCGCGACAGACTGTCAATACTAAGGGCGCGGGTTCGATTCCCGGCTGGGTCGGAGATTTTCTCCGCACAGGGACTGGGTGTTGTGTTGTCTAATCATCATCATTTCATCCCCATCGACGCGCAAGTCGCCGAAGTGGCGTCAACTTGAAAGACTTGTACCAGGCGAGTGGTCTACCCGACGGGAGGCCCTCGTCAAACGCCATTATTATTATTATCCCGCAGAACATATAAAACACACCGGGGAACCAACTGCTTTTCAGCAAAGTTTCTCGAATTCGTGTCTGTACGTCTGGTTTGTGGCCAAAAGATCGATTAGATCTGTTTCATTCTGCGGAAGGACATGTAATGGAATTGAATGAGTATTTGCCTGTACTACCTAACGACTTATAACATACATGTATGTTTAAAATCGGTAAGAGATGGAACTGATCCCCCGTGGTACACAAAACAGGTCCGAACGCTGTTGCAGAGGCAACGGAAAAAGCATGCGAAGTTCAGAAGAATGCGAAATCCCGAAGATTGCCTAAAATTTACAGACGCGCGAAATTTGGCACGTACTTCAATGCGAGATGCCTTTAATAGGTTCCACAACGAAACATTGTCTCGAAATTTGATAGAAAATCCGAAGAAATTCTGGTCGTATGTAAAGCACACAAGCGGCAAGACGCAGTCAATACCTTCGCTGCGCACTGCCGATGGTACTGTTTCCGACGACTGCGCCGCTAAAGCGGAGTTATTGAACGCAGTTTTCCGAAATTCCTTCAGAAGGGAAGACGAATGGAATGTTCAAGAATTTGAAACACGAACAGCTGCTAGCATGAGTTTCTTAGAAGTAGATATCTTAGGGGTTCCGAAGCAACTCAAATCTCTTGATACGGGCAAGTCTTCAGGTCCAGATTGTATACCGATTAGGTTCCTTTCAGATTACGCTGATGCAATAGTTCCGTACTTAGCATACATATACAACCGCTCGCTCACCGATAGATCTGTACCTACAGATTGGAAAATTGCGCAGGTCGCACCAGTGTTTAAGAAGTGTAGTAGGAGTAATCATCGAACTACAGACCTATATCATTGACGTCGGTTTGCAGTAGGATTTTGGAACATATACTGTATTCAAACATTATGAATCACCTCGAAGGGAATGATCTATTGATACGTAATCAGCATGGTTTCAGAAAACATCGTTCTTGTGCAACGCAGCTAGCTCTTTATTCGCACGAAGTAATGGCCGCTATAGACAGGGGATCTCAAGTTGATTCCGTATTTCTAGATTTCCGGAAAGCTTTTGACACCGTTCCTCACAAGCGACTTCTAATCAAGCTACGGGCCTATGGGGTATCGTCTCAGTTGTGCGACTGGATTCGTGATTTCCTGTCAGGAAGGTCGCAGTTCGTAATAATAGACGGCAAATCATCGAGTAAAACTGAAGTGATATCAGGTGTTCCCCAGGGAAGCGTCCTGGGACCTCTGCTGTTCCTGATCTATATAAATGACCTGGGTGACAATCTGAGCAGTTCTCTTAGGTTGTTCGCAGGTGCTGTAATTTACCGTCTAGTAAGGTCATCCGAAGACCAGTATCAGTTGCAAAGCGATTTAGAAAAGATTGCTGTATGGTGTGGTAGGTGGCAGTTGACGCTAAATAACGAAAAGTGTGAGGTGATCCACACGAGTTCCAAAATAAATCCGTTGGAATTCGATTGCTCGATAAATAGTACAATTCTCAAGGCTGTCAATTCAACTAAGTACCTGGGAGTTAAAATTACGAACAACTTCAGTTGGAAAGACCACGTAGATAATATTGTGGGGAAGGCGAGCCAAAGGTTGCGTTTCATTGGCAGAACACTTAGAAGATGCAACAAGTCCACTAAAGAGACAGCTTACACTACACTCGTTCATCCTCTGTTAGAACATTGCTTCGCGGTGTGGGATCCTTACCAGGTGGGATTGACGGAGGACATCGAAAGGGTGCAAAAAAGTGCAGCTCGTTTTGTATTATCACGTAATAGGGGAGAGAGTGTGGCAGATGTGATACGCGAATTGGGATGGAAGTCATTAAAGCAAAGACGTTTTTCGTCGCGGTGAGATCTATTTACGAAATTTCAGTCACCAACTTTCTCTTCCGAATGCGAAAATATTTTGTTGAGCCGAACGTACATAGGTAGGAATGATCATCAAAATAAAATAAGAGAAATCAGAGCTCGAACAGAAAGGTTTAGGTGTTCGTTTTTCCCGCGCGCTGTTCGAGAGTGGAATGGTAGAGAGATAGTATGATTGTGGTTCGATGAACCCTCTCCCAAGCACTTACATGTGAATTGCAGAGTAGTCATGTAGATGTAGATGTAGATAAGTTGTAATACAACTGATCTTTGGAAAGAAATAACGGAATTGCAGGTTCAGAAAAGTACTAAAAGAAATGAGCGTTCAACGTCTCGATCTGTTACAGAGTCAGAGAGACCCACAATAGCATACATTACATACATATTTCTTTCTCATAACCATGAAATGAAAGAGGGATGATTTTTATTAATGAATAATTGTATTAGATACTGGAACTAATAAAAGTCAATTAGCTTTGCTTAGCTCGCTAACCCTTCATGAAACGTTAATTATAAATTGATTACAACAGGCGAACATGAGCGCCAACACAGTTCTCT
This sequence comes from Schistocerca serialis cubense, assembly GCF_023864345.2. Taxonomy (NCBI): domain Eukaryota; kingdom Metazoa; phylum Arthropoda; class Insecta; order Orthoptera; family Acrididae; genus Schistocerca; species Schistocerca serialis. Next base: position 696,353,799 of record NC_064639.1, read on the forward strand.
CGGACAGAAAACTGCAAAATGGAGGTGGATAGTGGCGACAATAGTATTTGTAAATATAAGTAATGGTGCGAGCGAAAAAGGGTGCGACAGAGATTTAAAATTCGTCCGCAAAGCATCTATGAATTCTTATGTTCTTGCAGCAGAGATTACTATAATCACTGTTTACTAGATTCTACTCAATTGATATTGCAGTTAGACGATACTCTTTTCTGGCTCCTAGAGATGTTTCCATACCCATGTGTCTGCCATGATGTGTCCACTGATTGCACCACACCAAAATATTATACAATATGAAAAATTGTATACTGAAGCGCCAACGAAACTGATATAGGCATGCGTATTCAAATACAGATATGTATAAACAGGCAGAATACGGCGCAGCGGTCAGCAACGTGTGTATAAGACAACAAGTGTCTGGCGCAGTTGTTAGATCGATTCCTGCTGCTGCAATGACAGGGCCGGCCGGAGTGGCCGAGCGGTTAAAGGCGCTACAGCCTGGAACCGCACGACCACTACGGTCGCAGGTTCGAATCCTGCCTCGGGCATGGATGTGTGTGATGTCCTTAGGTTAGTTAGGTTTAAGTAGTTCTAAGTTCTAGGGGACTTATGACCACAGCAGTTGAGTCCCATAGTGCTCAGAGCCATTTGATTTTTGCAATGACAGGTTATCAAGATTTAAGTGAGTTAGAACGTGGTGTTATAGTTGGTGCACGAGCGATAGGACACAGCATCTACGAGGTAGCGACGAAGTGGGGTTTTTCCTTATGGCCATTTCACTAGTGTACCGTGAACATCACGAATCCTGTAGAACATCGAATCTCCGACATCGCTGCGGCCGGAAAAATATCTTGCAAGAACAGGACCAACGATGTCTGAAGAGGATTGGTCAACGTGACAGAAGTGCAACTCTCCCTCAAATTGCTGTAGATTTCAATGCCGCCCGCATCTCGTGGTCGTGCGGTCGCGTTCTCGCTTCCCACGCCCGGGTTCCCGGGTTCGATTCCCGGCGGGGTCAGGGATTTTCTCTGCCTCGTGATGGCTGGGTGTTGTGTGCTGTCCTTAGGTTAGTTAGGTTTAAGTAGTTCTAAGTTCTAGGGGACTGATGACCATAGCTGTTAAGTCCCATAGTGCTCAGAGCCATTTGAACCATTTCAATGCTGGTCCATCGCGTGCGAACCATTCAACGAAACGTCATCGATATGGGCTTTCGGATCTGAAGGTCCACTCGTGTGCCCTGGATGAGTGCACGACACAAAGTTTTACGCCTCTCCTGGACCCGTCAACACCAACATTTGAATGTTGATGACTGGGAATATGTTGCCTGGGCGGACGAGCTTCGCTTCAAGTTATATCGAGAAGATGCACGTGTACGGGTATGTGGACAATCTCATGAATCCATGGACCATGCATGTCAATAGAGGGCTGTTCAAGCAGGTGGGGGTCCTGTAATGTTGTGGTGGCAGTGACACAGGACCTATGATATGTCTAGAAACGACTCTGACAGGTGTCACGTACGTAAGCATTCTGTCCAACCATCTGCATCCATTCATGCACGTTGTGCCTTCCGACGAACTTGCGCAGTTTCTTCAGGACTATGTGACACCCGACACGTCCAGAATTGCTACAGAGTGGCCCCATGAACACTCTTCTGAGTTCAAACACTTCCGCTTGCTATCAGACTCCCCAGACATAAACATTATTGAGCATATCTGGGCTGCCTTGCAACATGGTGTTCAGAACTCTTGTACTCTTACGGATTTATGGACAGCCCTGTAGGATTCATGGTGTCACCTCCCTCCAGCAATACTTCAGACATTAGTCGAGTCGATGGCACGTCGTGTTGCGGCATTTCTGCGTGGTCGCGGGAGCCCTACACGATATTAAGCAGGTGTGCCGGATTCTTTGGCTCTTCAGTGTATAACACGAAAAATTGTGGCAAACTGGGACTCGAACATATGTCACTGATAGGTATTATATCTACACCTAATACCGCTGATGTCAAAGAATTCGCAGTCAGCAAATAAATTTCGAATAACTTTGTCAACAATGTCTGTTCTTTCATATATGCAAGTAAAGCATCGTGGTAAGTACTGCTACGATGGCAGGCGATGCAACGATATTACCAGCAGTCTGGTGCAGTCCACAGATGTCACCTCACCGAGGCCGATAGCAGGCCGGATCGAGAGGCAGTCACGTTTCGTACGCCGCATGAGTTCTGTCAGGTCTCGCGTACCTGCCATTCGGATATCGACACTGCTTTGGACATTGACTTTCTGTCGTATGTTCTTGGTGTTTATACAGTGCTCCACTCACGAGTCCTTGGAACTGATCACGGATTACGCGTTCGTATCAGGCACAGACTCTTTAAAAGTCATTCAGAATATTTAACGAAAATGCAAGCAACGAACAAGTGAATGTAGCAGGATAGTTTCGTGTCACCCAAGGAAGTAAGTCGATTATCACTGAGCTGCTAGACATATTTTACAATTCTGCCCTTTTCGCAGCAGCAGGAAGATAATGTTTCCACAGGCAATTCAGTGGAAGAAGCTGCCAAATTGACATAGAACTGAAATACGAAAAGTAGAAGCCAAGGAGTATAAGCTAACGGGGACACCATAAATTAAGGTCTTTGCCAATTAGTTTAGGAGCCCTCCTCTCAATGCCTGTCATTACTTTTGTTTTAGGCTTTAGGTTATCAGAATATTTATGTGAGAATTACCGAGGAGTAATTGTTAGAATAGAGCGTCATGTCAGTTTTAAATTTTTAAATGGCTGAGTTCTCATTCTGCCGAAGGACCCAATGATAGCAGGTATTTAAATAAAGAGACATTTAAAAATATTGCTTGCAGCAGCATTTACACACAGCGGACCACAGCAACAGGACTTCAACAGTATAGATGGGCAGATGGTGCTGTAATGTGTCGAGACTATCCAGATGCTGCTGATTCATTTTAACAGACTACTGAAAGTCCTTAACAGTGTTCTTTGTCAGCCATTTTGTAATCAAAATGAATTTATGCCTGTGAAAGAATTGCAGAGCAGTACGTCAACAGTACGTGGCCAGTATCGATACTTTTTTACACCACACACACAACATTTCGATCATGTGCTAGTTAATCACAGAAACACGTCCTAAGCTTACACTTTTTTGAAGTCGATTTAATTTCTTCCCTAGCATACTACCACTTCACTATAAAGACGATAAAGAATAGTAACAGATTCTTACACCGTTATGCACCTCCACTGTTCCCACCGATGTGGATTTCTCGCAAATTTTAGTTCTGTACAGAGAAACTTAAGTTAAAAAATGGCTCTGAGCACTATGGGACTCAACTGCTGAGGTCATTAGTCCCCTAGAACTTAGAACTAGTTAAACCCAACTAACCTAAGGACATCACAAACATCCATGCCCGAGGCAGGATTCGAACCTGAGACCGTAGCGGTCTTGCGGTTCCAGACTGCAGCGCCTTTAACCGCACGGCCACTTCGGCCGGCTTTAAGTTAAAAGTCTTATAATCTTTCCGGAGTTCAAATTATGTGGGCGGTCCCTATTAATATCAAATGTCCGTCTTGTGAATCTGGTACACTACCGAAATTAATCACCATGTCCTTAACTGTCTGGCCGCTGCGACGTCTGTGCTACCCTTAGTGAACACTAACCACCGGTTCCTTGATTCTGCCGTTCGAATCTTGGTTAGACATGATAACTCTGTTTAATTATCATTCGCCATACGAGCTGTACTCGAATCGTACCAAAGCAAAAGATTTCGGCATGTCATTTAAAGTTAAAAAATGGGCACAACTAGCTGTTAATGAATTCTGTAGTATTGTATGTCGCTTTGAGCTAGATAACGAAGACGATAGGTGACCATCGAAATGCAGACAAATGTAGGTGTATTCATGAGTACGGGGAAATTATTAGTGAAATGCTGTTGATGGAGAGGTTTCAACAGAGTGCTAGATGCTGTTAATCACGGTTTTCCTAACAGGTTAGTTCATTATTCGGTTTATGCAAAATCATTCGCCAACTGAACGAATAACTTTTAGAGAGTAAGAAAACTTCGAATCATCGTAGATAGGTAATCAAGGTATTCATGCGAAATTTCGTACCCACAAAAGTCTAGTTTTGACAAAGGATTACTAAATAATTTGTGAGATACATTATTGTCTCCGATAGTAATGAGCTGTGGTAAAATTTTTGAAACTTCTTTTCAAGCTTTAAGGACCGTCTCGTCTCTAATAACGTCCTTCCTGATATTTGTAATATTGTGTTATTAATTTACATCCGGACTGATTTATATATGCAACAGTATTGTCTAGTGCTCACTTGTGGTTTGTACAGTGAAACTACCATATCTGAAGGAAATTAGAAAACCTGGAAAAAATTATGTTATGTGTGCCATATGTAAATCAGATGAAACGCAGTTCAGGTCATTAGCACACGTTGGAGGATGATAGTACATCAGTCTCCCTCCGACGGCCTCATAAATTAGCATATCCAGGTCCCCTGTCGACTCACACATCGCTATTACAAGGAGTTATGTTCGTGCCACGACTGTAGCTGCAAAGTTTGGGAGCGTAACGCACATTACCTGTGAGCGAATTTCTTTGTCTTATAGTTCATTAGGCGAGAATGTATGTAGATTATGTAGTAGGTTAATTAGGAAGACAATATGAAACGTAACATCGTAAGAGTATTACATTTTCCGCTGTCTTATTGGTAAAAATTTCAAAAAAGGAAACACTGGATTAAGAGGAAAATCCCGTACTATTTTGATATATAGATGAATAAGCGTACATAGTTGTGTATTTAGGAAAAGTTGACTAGAAAAGTCGTTTCGACAGCTGGAACTATATCTGTTATGTGTGAAGGTTTAGTATGGAGAGCGTTCTGTCGTCGTTGTTGTATTTACTTGCATCATATTCCTTACAGATTTCTTGCGGCGACAATAACGGTAACATCGTAATCGACGTCATCACAAGTGTAGCAAGGAGACCGCTGTGCCATAGCGACTCCAAGGCGTAACAACGACTTTAACATAGTATATAGCAATAATGTCAATATACATATGGAATCTTTTTTTAGTAGTATATTTTTAAAAATTGGTTGAATGCCATAGCCTGAATTGGATGTCATTCTCACATAAAGGCGCATGATAATCTCTTGTCTGATTTATAGTCAACATGGAATAAAGTCTGACTCTAATTTCAAGTTCTCGGAATACTAATTTAACAGATATTTCTGTCGAATCAAGGTTTAAGATGATTTCATCTAATAGGGAGTTCGACGACTACTACAGGGCAGATGTGTAATTTCTTAGTAACACACGTACTGACCAAAATCTCCGAACCACCAACGCATTTAATACGCAAGTATAAATGGTTCAAATGGCTCTGAGCACTATGGGATTTAACTTCTGAGGTCATCTGTCCCCTAGAACTTAGAACTACTTAAACCAACTAACCTAAGGACAACACACACATCCATGCCCGAGGCAGAATTCGAACCTGCGACGGTAGGGGTCGCGAGGTTCCAGACTGCAGCGTCTAAAACCGCTCGGCCACTCCTGCCGGCTACGCAAGTATATACTGTTTAGATTCAATAGTTGCCCTTATCAGATGCTGCGATATTAGCTCAGCCTTTATAACAGTTATTTTTGAGGAATCTATAACAGTGAATAAATAAACAGGGGTTATTATCTCAATAAAATAATTCTGTTGTGAATTTTTTTTATTGCGCTGCAGTTGTTTTTTCTCCTTTATCTATATTTCCTTGATTTGCTCATCATAATAACTGGCGGGATATCAGCAACACAACTTTTCGCTCTTCAGCCAGAAAAAAAACTGAACATTTCAGTTTCATTACAAATGAATATGAAAGTGTAAAATAGTGTATTTGATTTTATTAAAAGTCGCCCTCATAGTTTTTAGATAATGTTGGTGATGGTAGTTAGCGATGCGTTGCATCGAACAAAAAATAGGGTTACGTAGGTGTGGGATAATTTGCGAGAGAGAAAATCGAGTAGTTGTGTATTCGGTTGAAGGTACACTGGGAATGCGTTCGGACAGTGTGTGGACCGAGGATTGGGAGAATGTGTCTTGAGCAAAGTGGCGTGCCGGGATTGGAAATTAAGAGTACTCTTCGAATGGTTCAAATGGTTCAAATGGCTCTGAGCACTATGGGACTTAACATCTAAGGTCATCAGTCCCCTAGAACTTAGAACTACTTAAACCTAACTAAGCTAAGGACATCACACACATCCATGCCCGAGGCAGGATTCGAACCTGCGACCGTAGCGGTCGCGCGGTTCCAGACTGTAGCGCCTAGAACTGCTCGGCCACATCGGCTGGCCTCTTCGGATACTTTTGCACTGAGTTTGCAGAGCACAGATGATAAGGGATGATATCGAATTCATATTAAAACTAAGGGAATTTGATGAGCTGGAAGGGAATTGGTATTCAGGAGAACAGATGGTACTGAATAGAATCGGATTGAAGAACATAGTTCCTTCTCGTTGAAAGATGCGGTATTGAGATGCTTTTGAGCATTTAGTGATTCTGCGGCAGATTATCTTTTTAGATAGGATATTTACAGGAACTGCACATGTTTCTTTACTGAGCGAGCTGAAATACGGCAGCAAATAGTCACAAAGTAATATAAAACAGACAACTCTTCTAGATCTCATTCATGGATTATTCCGTTGGTGCTTTGGGGGACGTAGGCATATTAAAGTTTTCTAGATACGTTTACTTGCAGTCACTCCATCATAACTATTCACTGTCGAATAAGTTACATAATCGTTAACAAGTACCTGTAAGCACATAATTATCGTAGTTATCCAGTTGTAATAAATTGTGCTTCAGATTGCGCGATCGTCGGAATTCATCGGGGTCAAATTCTATCAGAAAGCATCAGGCACAGTTGTTTTGATTTTTTAAGGAAACACTGCTAGATAGGCACTTCTCCTGCGTCGGTAGATTTTTCCCTTTACTTTAAACAAAACAGGATTAGATCCGGCTACCCCACAAGGTAAACCGTTTGGCTTTCTTGTGGTACTCAAGTCGTATCACAGGGACTGATGGGGTACCCGTCAGATTCTAGTTCAGATACGGAGAATAAGTGCCACCTCTTGCACAAACATTCAGTTCATGATCTGTTAAATATCAAAGAATTTCACTTACGAAGTGTCGCAGAGTAGATTCTTTGAACCACAGACGTATCCGGTGACGTCAGTTTCTTGTAGGGTTATGCGGCATATTTTATCCTGTCGTATGGTTACTTTATCTGTACGATGTGTATACGCAGACAGGAGTAACGAATGAAAATTTGTACCAGGGTTAGGACTCGAACCCAGCCCTCTTGCTCACTAGGCAGGTCTGCTAACCAATATGATACTCTGGCAGAGTGGCTTTGCGCAGCTGCACGGACTACCGTATCACGCCACCCTCCTCAGTCCAAATTCCCATTCACGCTTCAGCCCACTAGGTAGTCCCCCCAAACTCGAACAGAATTTCAAAGAGTCTCCAATTGTATTGGAGTAGCACCTCAGCGAGAAATGAAACGGGGGATCCTGCCTGAAACGCAGGCACAGGTGCTTTTCCTCAAATGAAACTATATGGTTCCAAAGACCTTTTTAAATCTCAAAAATCTATGATGCACGTAGCAAGTGGGCTCAGGCGTGAGTGCGAATTTGGACTGAGTAGGGAGGCGTGCTATGTCAGCCCGCGCAGCTGTGCAAACCCAACGTGCCAGGGTAGTATAGTGGTTATCGCACCTGCCCAGTGAGCAGGAGGGCTGGGTTCGAATTCTGGCCTTGGTACAAATTTTCACTCGTAGCTTGAGTGTGCATGTGTACATCATAGAAGTTTGACAATTGAAAATTGTCTCTGAAACCATATAGTTTCCTTTGATTATTTGTTGGAACCAACACGAATTAGTTGGAAATCCAGCTTTCTGTGTTTTTTCATAAGACACAGGAAGTAGATAACGGACCATATACTGATAATGTGTTCCATGGCCCCCGGAAAGCCATCGATACATTCCGCGCCATACATTAAAAAACAAAGCAGAAACTTACGAAGTATGTGAGCAGATGTCATCAGACAGAGCCAGAAGCGCATAGAGCGTATGTCTTACACAAAGTAGGGTGATTGTGTAGGATACTGCTTCCCATCTATCTTTATTTTCTTTTACTCACTATTCGATATGTAATGTATCTCCGCTCCGTACTAGAGCCATCTCTGTTAAATATCTGTAGAGACAATGTATCTGATATGCAGTATGTACTGTCACTCGAAGCGAAAACTACAATTGTTTGTAGCTGTACGTAACATTCGAATCAAGACGTAAATATTTCGGTTTTGGATAACGGAAGAAACAGCATTTTCATTTAATTTCCGCTGCAAGACCGTAGCAGTAAGCAAACTTGATACTTTCGTGAGAGGCAGTGTATGGTAATATCAGATCGAAACGTTACCATTGTTTGGATAAGAAAGGGGAAAATGGAAATACATTCCTATTTCCGCTGAGTGCTGACTCAGTCCGTTGAGAAATTCAGGAGAGAAAGCCTGCGTTCCGAGTCCGGAGGGGAATTATAAGTAAATGTTGTCTCTTCGTCGACAGAATGGATAGTCTTTACAGTAACTGTTTCTGAAGACCGCTTGGAAAACTGATGTAAAAGATCGAGGAATACGAATATTATCGTTGTAACACTGCCCTCTGAAATCAAGAGTCCAATTAATATTGCATCTCAGAACCAGTCACATAGTCACTTTTTTCTTTTATTGCGAAATATGCATCAGAAATTCAATCCAGCGCTTTCAACGTTTTATCGTTGTACGCTCATCGTCCCGTTACTGTTTGCTGCTGGAATAATAAAATTAGTTATAACCACGTAACAATAATTGAAGTTGTACAATTCAGTCATTTCAGCCTGAGTCTAACGAAGAATCAGAGTATCAGAAAAATTAATGGTATGTTACATAAAAAGGCTGCAACATTGTTCTGTGGCGGCTTAACAGTTCACAAGTTTACACCAAATCTGTATGTGTGAACACTGCATCGGTTTTCCAGAAATCAGTACAAAAAATGTTTTATATTCTGACGGGAATGGAAGAAAGTGTATATTTCACTGTCTTTTATTTTCTTTTATCTAAATGTTACCTACACTGTTAATCAATTAATGTAGATTATTGCTGTGTCATTGTGTTGTCTTGTATGTGAAGTAGTAATTACTAACAAAAGTGTCGTGACATATATGTTTAGTCGACCTGTCTCAAAATATATGAAGATGGTATCTGTTCTTTTGGACATGTCCGAAAGAACAGATACCATCTGTGAACGTGCAGCTCTCTTAGAATGAAATGATAATTAAATCAAGACCATTAGCTGTCGACAGGCGTTGATACACATCAACGGGGACAGTTGAAAATGTGTGCCCCGACTCGGAATCGAACCCGGGATCTCCTGCTTACATGGCAAACGGTCTATCCATATATATATATTTTTTTGATCTCATTTTGTTCGATATAGTTCGTTGCATTTGTTCGTTGCGGATGTCCCATGACACGCGTTCAAGTTCAGTGTTGCGCCGTTGACTCAGTTTTCTTATTACGGAGGGCAATCCACCTGAGCCACCGAGGGCACAGAGGACAGTGCAACTGCAGGGATTTATCCCTTGCACGCTCCCCGTGAGACCCACATTCCCAGCTTAATGTCCACACAGTACATTCGTAGTGCCCCTGCCCATTACACTCATTACTCCCACGACAATCTTACCGAGTCCTGTAAGAGTTCGGGCAATGCGTGTGCATCTACGATACCATCTTCATATAGTTAAGGCTAACTGGCCATTCACCTTCTTCTGTGTGGATGCGTATGCTTTGCCCGAAATCTTACAGGACTCGGTAAGATTGTCTGCCGGGAGTAATGAGCGTAACGGGCAGGGGCACTACGAATGTAGTGTGTGGATATTAAGTTGGGAATGTGAGTCTCACGGGGAGCGTGCAAGGGATAAATCCCTGCAGTCGCACTATCCTCTGTGTCCCCGGTGGCTCATATGGGTAGAGCGTCTGCCATGTAAACAGAAGATCCTAGGTTCGAGTCCCTGTCGAGGCACACATTTTCAACTGTCCCCGTTGATCTATATCAACGTCTATCGACAGCTTAGGGTCTTGATTTAACAATCATTTCTTTCTTAAAATAAGACGGATGGCATTTTATTAAGTGCTGTTGATAGACGTGCAGCGTCCAACGGGGATAATATTTAATCATGTTACAGTTCATCCAACAGGCCTCCAATACGACGAGATTTTTTTTCCATGTGGGCATCTGCCATTTAATCCCCGACTGCACAGATACGTTGGCAACTGGGATGGCATGACGCGGGTGTTCTTTATTTATTTATTTACCTGCAGTCGTTTGACTGGTTTGAGGCGGGTCTCCACGATTTCCTGTGCTGCGCTGATTTCAGAATAGCACATAAACCCGGCATCCTCAGTTAACTGTAGAACTTTTTGACCTCTACTGCTCTCTCTATTAACATGGAAGTTATTTTTCGATGTCTTAACACATTTCCCATTATGCTGTCCCTTCTTCCAGTTAGCTCTTAGCTAATATTCCTTACCTCACCCAGTCTGTGAAGAATCTTTTAATTTCTAACTAGTACGTTTAAGAATCTTTTAATTTCCAACCAGTACGCTTACTTTCCGCGATCCTTGTGATATACCAAATTCCAAACATTTCGATTTTCTTCCTTTAGGGTTTTCCCTCTGTCCATAATTCACTTTATTAAGACGCTCAAGTTTATAATGATATTCGACTTGGGTCATTAGGGTAGCCGGCTCTCATTGCTCTGAAGCCACTACTGTCTTTGCCACGCAGAGGGAAGCGACCTGGCAGTGCGGGATAAGGCTGCTTCTCATAGGTAGGCCAGAGGGCAGCCAGCAGCCGCCGATGCCCTGTCTGCGAGCCGCTTTGCATTGAATTGGTCATATATCGGCTATACTACTAATGCACTGATAACGTGCCAATCATACGGGATTACCCTTCAATGCAGGTCAGACTAGACTAGTAATTTAGCCAGGCTGCAGTTGATACAGAAACAGAATGTGTGTGCACAGCATTGTTTGGCCAAGTGTTCCAGTAAAACCGTGTAGTGGGCTCGACCCAGTAAGATGAATAGTAGCAGCCCATCTCGTGGACGCACAGTGGAAAATGAGAACAAAGTATCCGATACGAATTATTACCTGAAGTTTTTTTATATGAATAACGAAGACCCTATCTGACACACATACAGTAGATATGTAAAGATGGATGACACGAGGAAAGTTTAAATCGTTGCACTTATTTGTATTTTACCCTATGACTACATAAGAAACTATGATCTTGGTTTTCAATGTCCTGAAACATTAGCCCTTTATATGAAATCTAACGCATAATTGGATAAACTCAATCCCATGAACTCTTTTTAAGTTTCATACCGAGCGAGGTGGCGCAGTGGTTAGCATGCTGGATTCGCATTCGGGAAGACGACGGTTCTAATCCGCGTTCAGCCATCCTAGTTTACGTTTTCCGTGATCGTGATTTCCCTAAACTGCTTCAGGAAAATGCCGGAATGGTTTCTTTGAAAGGGCACGGGTGACTTCCTTCCCTGTCCTTCCCCAATCAGATGGACCGATGACCTCTCTAGTTGGGTCCCTGCCCCAAATCAACTCACCAACCAACAATTAAGTTTCATAGTTGCAAGAACTTCCTCATAGTGCAACGGAATAATTAACGGGGTGTTTAACAAGAGTGAAACCACGACAAATCGAAATACATAATACTCGCAACAGACGCCACGCAGCTACTCTCTATACTGAATTATGCCTTGTAGGTGTAGTTGTACGATGCAAATGTTATTGCTCTCTGTATTCTATAACAGTAATAAATCTGAAAGATTGGAGGTAGAATTTAAAGGCTCCATTTCCGCAAGCGTAATCTATAAATTCTACAGCAAAATAAACCGTTTAACACAAGGCTTTTCTCAAGTTAAGAGCTGCTGTGCTTGCTAGCCTTTTTTGTGGATAACCGTCCGAGTCTGTCGAGCGTTCCTGGCAAGCGGGGTGCTCTCAGCCCTTGTGAGGCCAATTGGGGAGCTACTTAAGTGATAAGTAGCGACTCCGGTCACGAAAGCTCGCACTGGCTGGGAGAGCGGTGTGCTGACCACATGACCTTGCACATCCGCATCCAGTGATGCCTATCGACTGAGGTTGACAACGTGGTCGACCTGCCGAGGCCTGTTCAGACTGTGTGTTGCTTTTTTCTCACTTTTGAAGACTGTATTCTCTCTCTTCGTTTTAAATGTAGTGAAAACTAATGTAGTATGTTCGAGAACATAGTAACATGAAATTTTGTACTCACGTCGTCCTCAGTTGCGTATATATTACGGTATGTTCACAGCTATTGATTTGGGAACTTCTAATCACAACTGAATGAAAATTTTGTATTCTTGCTGCTCCACACCTTTCAGGTATTTATTAACTGACATCTTCTATATACCATGACATGCACTAAAAAGGTTTATTTTCCAAATCCGGTTTTCAGGTTTATAGCTCATCACCAGTAGCATCTGATATACGGTAACAAACAACGGTATGGACATCGATTTCTACAAAATGACAACTGTGTATATACTAACAGGAATATAGGTCTATTTACATTAGGTGCCGATTTAGAAGAGACGTTCTTATTAGTTAATGCGAAAGGATATGAAATTTGTGCTGTCACATATACAATGGCGACATTTTATCAGGTTTGACTTAACTGTCGTGTAGCGTAAGCATGCGACTGACAGATCAAAGAGTCTACATTACCTATCTTTGGTTATTTGTAAGATCATATTTACATACACCTCTGACATGCATTCATATATGTAAATTACAGTTTTTCGACAGTTGATATGTGAAAGTAGAATATGCAAAAGGTATAAAATTGCAGAATAATCCAACATATCACGTCAAATAAGACAATTTTACTAGGAAGACATAGACCCCAAACCAAAATTATTCGATTAAAACTCTGTTGCAATTTTGTATATACACCTTATTCCGAAGCTCACTTTGTTCATTAAGTATTCAGTTCTGTTGTTTTGTATTATGGATGCACATTTTAATTTCTTCTAGAATATTTAATAATCTGTCTTTTTCCGCTTTATGGAGAGTAGTGATGTTTTCGTTAATGTCCTTAGTATTGTCTTTAAATGAACACTGAAAGCTGAGGGATTGGCTTCAGTAGCATTAATTCTCTGTATCGATTTTTAAGTTCCTCCCATTTTGCCCGACATAACATTTATCATATTCAATGCACGTTATTTGATACACACGTGACATGTTATATGTTTAGCTCTGATCTACATTGTGTATAAGACGTTATCTTTCATCTTTTTCTATCCTGAAGCCAAACCGCAACCTAGTTTTCCGAAAAAAAAGACTTATTTTGTCGGAAATGTGATCCTACTATGGTGGGGCTATAAAAATGATCTTTTTCTTTACTTGCTTGCTCTTTATCTGATTTATATTCTTACTACTTCATGAAACCAAAACGTGTGTCAGTTCAGAATGGTGTGTAGTGTGAAAACTAAGTTTAAATTGGTAGTTAATGGAAGAAAAACAGTTGTAACAAAGAAAATAGAATACAATATGTAGATCAGCATCCACGCAAACTGCTATTGAAGATGCTTTGCGAAGAATAAAGGCGACACGTGTATGGCACAAAAACTGTGTTTTTCAGTTCCTATCAGACGGTCCCGAATTAATAATTACCAACATACCGTATTCAAAACGTAGTTCTTAAGCGAACACGTATGGAAGCATAGAGTAATGTTCAGAGGAGTACAAAATAATTTCGTGAGAATCCGAAATTACATGAACATATAATACGTATGTTGTTCAGAGATTGAATACAAAATCTCATGTTTCAGCTGACCACTTGTCTTTACGTGACCATCCATACCCCAAAAAACAATGTAAATTACCTCGTGTGTTAGCGTTAACGCCCATAATATTATTTTTTCGACTTGAAAAGCAGTCATATACGAAAATTGCAAGCTCAGATGACTGAATAACAATTTGATATTGGTCCCCGAGTGTTCTAATGTGTTTTTATCAGATTACGTTTTTTTTGCGTAAATGATGACTACGTCTAAGAAAGCCCACAGTAGCGACATCTAGGGAGGATGTAAGCAAACAGGTTTCTGGTTGCCACTGTACTTCAGTAGCCAGTTGCAATAATCACTACGTGGACGATGTGGCCCATTATGCACCTTATTTTAGATCCACGTGACGATGCTGTGCTGATTACATTTATATGTTTTGACGATGCCATTATGGCCTTATCACTTTAGGACATGGTGTAAAAAAGATACGTTATACCATATTTTATCTGTACATTTCCCTGGTTGTATGACAGTATATTGTGAGACATATTGTTCTTTTATGTTGAAAGACACACTGCTCACTAGATTATATATTTATATATTTTAGATCTGAGGATGGTCATTACGGACTGAAACCGGTCATCGTCTAAAGAATGGATATTGTGATCAGAGACTGGAATGAAAAACATTTGTCCTAAAGAAGTTGTGAACTCGAACAAAGGCCTGAAATTATCCACGTAACATACTACTGCTAAATATGAGTATCTTGCTTAAATAAATCTGGTGTTCCATAAACCATAATCACCCAAATGCAACGGAAATAAGCAAACAAGCAACTGTCTCGAATGAAAAACAGCCCACACTTGCACTAAATTATGTTTGTTTTAAACCTTGACCACGGTATCTGCTATAATAGTATAGCCTTCTTCAGAAGTCATACACACTAATAAATGAAAAATGTCTTAGCCCAGCGGCTGCTTCAGGACCAATAAAATAACTCACTAAAATGTAAACTTTCACGGCCGGAAATATCACGTCCATTATAATTATCCGGGCTGTTATGCCGTGGTCGGTTGATGAATTCTGAGGTGATTCCCAACGTTTCGTCTCCGACTGCGGGAGACATCTTCAAGGGGGTCCGTAGCTCGATGGAACGTCCAACACACACACTGGCTCGCTACCGACAGTAGCGAGCCAGTGGGTGTGTTGGACCTTCCATCGAGCTACGGACCCCCTTGAAGATGTCTCCCGCAGTCGGAGACGAAACGTTGGGAATCACCTCAGAATTCATCAACCGACCACGGCATAACAGCCCGGATAATTATTATGGACGTGAAAATAACTCACGCAGCCGCTGGGCTAAGATATTTTTCATTTATTAGTGTGTATGACTTCTGAAGAAGGCTATATTATTATAGCATAAACCGTGGTCGAGGTTTAAAATAAACATAATTTAGTGCAAGTGTGGACTTTTTTTCGTTCGAGACAATTTCGTAACGGTTGCTGTTGTCGCTGCCATGATGAAAATAATCAAACAAGCAACCACCTCAGTGTAATCTAGAACGAAGTCGTTTCAATGTGGCCATTTTATCACCACAAGACGAAGCGTCTATACTAAACAGATCAGCCAATTCTCGAGGCACCAGACCGCAGAAGAGAATGCACCCTATTATCCGCTGACGTTGCAGCCTCGCGAAACGACTCTGCCTCCAAGTCTTTCTATCGGATGACTCACTTAAAAATTTAGGCGACACTGAGAAGTACCTTACAGTTTCCACCGCAAGATAAGCTATCCTAGCAGACTGATAACTAACTGTTCTTTGAGACAGACTAGTGGTCTCTGATGCGTTCTGAATACACGGATTAATAGGCGCCTGACAGCAGGCGCGTTCCACACTGCCTTCTTTAAAGAAACGAATTTCCTTTGATGCAGTTCAGTGTAAAAAAAGAACAGATCCCTAGAATTAGAGGCGAATATACTTAACGTCGGTTTGCTGCAGAGGTCGAATGTAATAAATTTCCTTGAGAAAGAAAAGCATGTATTCACAAACAACAGGAATTTAGAAGGCATCGGTCCTGCGAAACTCAGATTGTCCTTTTCTCGCACGATATATAGCGAACCATAAATGAAGGGCAATAGGAGGATTTCACATTCCTAGATTTCCGGAAAGCCTTTGACACAGTGCCACACTTCAGACTGTTAACGAAGGTCTGAGCATGCGGTACAGAGCCTGAGGTTCATCAGTGATTCGATGACTTTTTCTTAGAAACAACTGGTCCCGGCGGAGGTTCGAGTCCTTCCTCGGGCATGGGTGTGTGTGTTTGTCCTTAGGATAATTTAGAATAAGTAGTGTGTAAGCTTAGGGACTGATGACCTTAGCAGTTAACTCCCATAAGATTTCACACACATCTGAACTTTTTTTTTTTTTTTTTTAGAAACCATTACGTTGTTCTGGACGAGGACGCTTCATCGGAGACCAAGGCGTTGTGAGAACTGGCGCTGTGGAGTCTGATAGGGCCGCTCTTGCTTCATAAACGATCTGAGGGTTGGGTGGACAGCAGTATGCGGCTGTTTACTGATCAGGTTCTAGTGCCACCTTTAAATGGCTATAGGTGGAACAAGATTAACTGAGCTGGATATCTGTTTGCATGAAGATTGGCAGCTTTCTCTAATTTTGAGAACATAGAAGAAAATACATATGAGTAGAAGAAATAATCATGTTATGTTGAAATACATTGTTAGTGATCATTCACGTGATTAAATATCTAGGAATAAAGTTACAAAGCGACATGAAACGGAAAGAGCAAGTAAGATTGGTTGTAGGAAAGGCGAATATAGTTTGGGAGGAGTCTAGAAAACTGTAGCTCATCTACAGAGGAGTCAGTGTGCAGAAAATTTATGCGACCCATCGTCCCGTTCTAAACTTTTGTTGAGGATTTTAGGAACTCACCAGAACGAATTAAGCAAAACACATTGAACCAATTGAGAGGTTTTCTGGTAGATTTGTAACCGGTGAGTTCGACCAACATGGGAGTGTCCCATGCGTCTAGGTCCAAACACCGTTCCGCGTTCAAAGTCTGTTACTGCCCGTCGTGCGGCCATAATCACGTCGGCACATTTGCAAATGAATCACCTGATTACAAATGACAGCTACGCCAATGCACTGCCATTTCATACCTTTGGTACAAGAAACTACCGCCATCTGTATTTGAGCGTATCGTTATTCCATGACTTTTTCTGTGTCTCTGTCTCTGCCTCTCTCTCTCTCTCTCTCTCTCTCTCTCTCTCTCTCTCTCTCTCTCTCTCTCTCATGACCCCCACCCCCGCTAATCTCAGTGTATTTCTGTAAAAGCGTCTGTTGGACCACAGTTTTACAAGTAAAATTTAAAATTTACTCTTATGAATGAAATGAAATAGTCGTTTGCCCGTTATCAGTAACAAAATTATCAAGTAAATGATGACTAACTGAAACCCTCAGCTGCCGACAGCTGTTGTTGATATACCTCGATGTGGACAGCTGAAAATGTGTGCCCCGACCGGGACTCGAACCCGGGATCTCCTGTTTGCATGGTAGACGCTCTATCCATCTGAGCTACCGAGGACACAGATGAATAGCGCGACTACAGGGACTTATACCTTGCACGCTTCCAGTAAGACTCACATTCCCAACTGTCCACATTTTTACATATGTAATGTACCTTATAGACATTTGCCCACCCACTCATTACTCACG
Source organism: Schistocerca serialis cubense (assembly GCF_023864345.2). Lineage (NCBI taxonomy): Eukaryota > Metazoa > Arthropoda > Insecta > Orthoptera > Acrididae > Schistocerca > Schistocerca serialis. The sequence goes on from NC_064639.1 coordinate 696,371,449, forward strand.
CACGCTTTGGTGATTCCCGTAAGAGTTTGGGCAACTTGTGCGCATTCGCACAGACGACCAATGCTGTTTCTCCTTCCAATTATATCATTTTATCTGCAGTCTTGACACTGTGTCTCTGGGTCAGGGATTACTCTCACGCTTCTCACAGTAGAGGGCCATATGCAGCCGCTAAAAACGGTTTTGACAGCAAGCGTTCTTTCGCCTGGCAAACTGAAAATATCCTGCTATCTCCATCTTGACAATGTACTTGAGTCGGCAAAGCCTCCCACGTTTCTTGCAGCAGGAACGCTCGCAGGGCGTCAAGAATTTTTACTGCTGGAGAACAATAGTGGCTGAGTGAGACCCTGTCTTTGACAGAGGGCGGCCGTGGCCCTTCCTCAGGCGGCCACTCTATATTGGCGACGTGATGTCGAAGGGCGAATACGTTGTACACTCATCACTGGCGCCCCTATGGACAGATGTAAACACCATCCCTTTAGCAGATTGCATTGAAAGTCCGTTTATAGTGAAGCATGGGGAGGTGGTTTCTTACTCACTTCATTTTTAAGAATATATTTCCTCATTTAGTGCTTTATATTGCGTATTATCGGAATCATTCCACATGCTGATGCCAGCCTAAACTCTCTGGATACAGGACAGCCGGAAGGTAAAATTAAATGTGTAGATAATAGACAGAGGTTTAGCAGGCAACATAATAATAAATTCTAATGTAAACATAAATTTTAAATTTTTCTTGTCGATTGGTAACATGGCTAAAGTGTTGTGTACTGTGAAATGTCGTCTTTACAGTAATAGAGCTAGTAAGGCATCCGCAGTCACTGAGTTAGAAATTCCGAAATTGTAATTTCGAATAACGGGAACTAGAGAGAAAATCAAAAGTATCAGAGTACCATTTTTACATTTTTAACATATTACTTCGATGAGTTGATCAGATCTGTATTGTCACGTTAAAAGTATCAACATTATGCCAGTGGGTTTACTAATGAGCGCTACCTACGCCCTAAAGGTGAAGAAAATAATGGACTCAATGACGTCCGAAGTTGGGGATGTGACAGCATACACGCAAAATGTTAAATGGGTTAGGATGTTATAGGGGCATTACCGAAACCTGAATACGGAAATCACTTAAACCATCTTTCACTGAACACTTCACAATAGTCGACCCTTGACCTCTAACTAAACCGAGTATAAACCCACACTTTGCCAAAACAGTTTTCTGATTTAGTAGAGCTCCCAAATCATTCGCCACCTGGCTGAATTACTGCTCCATTGTGAACCGGCCTCTAGGTCAAATACTTCATATTATGGTCTTAATTTGCCTGTCCTCTTTGTGTCTGACGTACTATGTCGCATTTCATGTTAATAAATGAAGCCGAGGAAGGAATCGAAAAACGGAATACTTTGACACTGATGATTGTGTCTCCTTACACTTACTTACGTTAAGTATTCGAGGCCCTACATCCTGGAGGCAAGCATCTTTCCAAGTATGATATTTTAAATTTCTGGAAGAAGAAAAAAATGTTATAACTTCTTTATAGTCACAGAGTACTTTGAGGTGACAAAAATCGTGGGATATAAATATTTACATATACAAATGGCAGTAGCATCGCCTTCACAAGGGTAGTGCATTGGTGGAGCTGTCCTTCGTGCTCAGGTGATTCGTATGGACACGTTTCCGACGTGATTATGGCAGCAAGATGGGAATTAATAGACTTTGATCGCGGAACGATAGTTGGAGCTAGAAGCTTGGGACATTCCATTTCGGAAATCCTTGGGGAATTCAAACCATGCAATCTGTTTGTCAACAAGATAATGTACAAGCTGGTGTTGACTCCATAATGGTGTGAGCTGTATTTACATGAAATCGGCAAAGTCTTCTGATCCAAGTTCATTGACTGGAAATGGTAACGTCTGGCTAGTTGGAGACCACTAGCAGCCCTTCAACGATGTAATTTTTATGGATGCCAATGTTCCACGTCACTGGGCCACAAATGTTCGCTACTGGCTTGAAGAACTTTTTGGACAGTTCGAGCGAATGATTTGGCCACCCATGTTATCCGATATGAATCCCATTGAACATTAATGGCACGCAACCGGAAGGTCAGTTCGTGCACAAAATCCTGCACCGTCAACACTTTCGCATCATGGACGGTTGAAGAAGTAGAATGGCTCAGTATTCATGCAAGGGACTTTCAACAACTTGTTGACTCCGCACCATGTCGACGATGATGATATTTGGTTTGTGGGGCGCTCAACTGCATCGTTATCAACACCCGTACAATGCCCCAATCTGTTCACTGTCCAGTCTCGACACTTTCCCGAATGGTGATGAAATAATGAGGACAAGACAGACACCCAGTCCCCGGGCGGAGAAAATCTCTGACCCATCCGTGAATTGAACCCGGGATCCTGTGATCCAGAGGCAGCAACACTACGCTCTAGACCACGATGTGCGGACACACCATGTCTAGTTTCTGTACTATGATGGGTAAAAGGTCGTCCGACACCACGTTAGGGGGCATCCCATGACGTTTGTCACCTCAGTGTGTGCCAGTTATATGGTGTATGTGACCCAATGGCTGAGTGGTTGAGCGCCCCTCTCGATTCAGTGACTTTCATCGGTCACTTGTCACTTCTTTCACCTCTGGCAATACTTGTTAATGTGAAAAATGCCGCCCTGCACCCTGATTCTGTGACCACCTAAAATAGCTGGTCCCCTATAACTACGTGGCTAAGTCAGTTAAAAGGTCGGAGACATGTCAAGGACATGCCCCTTCCAAGAGGACCAAGCCCATAAATACCACTACGGTGTTCAACGCAAGCTTCTGGTTAATGAGAACTTAATCTTAACTTACGTTAAACAATAAGCAGCAAGCGTTTTCATAAATGCGTTTGTAATTGCAAAATTAGGAACAAGTCGATTTTATATAATACGAGGGCAGTTCAATAAGTAATGCAACACATTTTTTTTCTGAAATAGGGGTTGTTTTATTCAGCATTGAAATACACCAGGTTATTCCCCAATCTTTTAGCTACACAACACTATTTTTCAACGTAATCTCCATTCAGTGCTACGGCCTTACGCCACCTTGAAATGAGGGCCTGTATGCCTGCACGGTACCATTCCACTGGTCGATGTCGGAGCCAACGTCGTACCGCATCAATAACTTCTTCATCATCCGCGTAGTGCGTCCCACGGATTGCGTCCTTCATTGGGCCAAACATATGGAAATCCGACGGTGCGAGATCGGGGCTGTAGGGTGCATGAGGAAGAACAGTCCACTGAAGTTTTGTGAGCTCCTCTCGGGTGCGAAGACTTGTGTGAGGTCTTGCGTTGTCATGAAGAAGGAGAAGTTCGTTCTGATTTTTGTGCCTACGAACACGCTGAAGTCGTTTCTTCAATTTCTGAAGAGTAGCACAATACACTTCAGAGTTGATCGTTTGACCATGGGGAAGGACATCGAACAGAATAACCCCTTCAGCGTCCCAGAAGACTGTAACCATGACTTTACCGGCTGAGGGTATGGCTTTAAACTTTTTCTTGGTAGGGGAGTGGGTGTGGCGCCACTCCATTGATTGCCGTTTTGTTTCAGGTTCGAAGTGATGAACCCATGTTTCATCGCCTTTAACAATCTTTGACAAGAAATTGTCACCCTCAGCCACATGACGGGCAAGCAATTCCGCACAGATGGTTCTCCTTTGCTCTTTATGGTGTTCGGTTAGACAACGAGGGACCCAGCGGGAACAAACCTTTGAATATCCCAACTGGTGAACAATTGTGACAGCACTACCAACAGAGATGTCAAGTTTAGCACTGAGTTGTTTGATGGTGATCCGTCGGTCATCTCGAACGAGTGTGTTCGCACGCTCCGCCATTGCAGGAGTCACAGCTGTGCACGGCCGGCCCGCACGCGGGAGATCAGACAGTCTTGCTTGACCTTGCGGCGATGATGACACACGCTTTGCCCAACGACTCACCGTGCTTTTGTCCACTGCCAGATCACCGTAGACATTCTGCAAGCGCCTATGAATATCTGAGATGCCCTGGTTTTCCACCAAAAGAAACTAGATCACTGCCCGTTGTTTGCAACGCACATCCGTTACAGACGCCATTTTAACAGCTCCGTACAGCGCTGCCACCTGTCGGAAGTCAAAGAAACTATACGAGACGAAGCGGGAATGTTTGAAAATATTCCACAAGAAATTTCCGGGTTTTTCAACCAAAATTGGCCGAGAAAAAAAAGTGTTGCATTACTTATTTAACTGCCCTCGTATTTTTGAAACTATGAGGTACAACTAAAGTAAGATATTTGTGCTTGCTCTAGCTCTGGAAAAACTGGTTCTCTGGACACTTACATATCACTGTTAGTTTATTCTGAAGTGTGCAGATCGGCACGTGGTCTTATGAGCAGTTTGGCGTCCTTTGCTTTTAATTTACTTCTTTAGTACAAATTACTGAACGCTGTTAAATACGTGGCAAATTGTCTGGTGACATACTGTCGTAAAACCGAGGGTTGCTTTCAGCACATCAGTGGTTTTCTAACACGGTCATATTTGAGACAGCATGTCCTTCACAAGTTTCCGGCAAGGATGACATAATGATATTAGTACTTACATATTGGCTAGACGTTCATTTTAATGAGTTTACGTAGTTCAAGCTACCGGTGTAAAACAGTTAAAAAGCTGATGTATCAGTATTTATGTAAGTATATAATGCCAGTTATGAACAGCATTGTAAGTTACGTTCGGCATTGGGTGTGTTTTCGACCTCAGCTACAACGTACGAGGGACAGTTTCAAGGTTTTAACTGTCTCCTAGAAAAATGATGGTGAGACCACGAAACTTCGTGGTGATGTAGCTCCTTCTGTTCATACCGTCCGTTCAGTGTGACCCACTTATCCCTGTGACACGATGGATGACTTGCAGGACGTCTTATTCGTAAGAATCAACATTTTCGCTGTTCAGGGAACGTCACGCAACGAAAATAATGTCGTCGTCATTGTGCAAATGCCTACCATATAATGGTTTCTTTACCTGAGGAAAGTGGGCAAAAACAATCCCTTGTACATCTTCCCACAACGCTTTGTCTTGACAGCTTTCCGTAACCTTGTCAGGAGATATCTGTACCATGCTCCTTAGGCCGTTTGCTCCTGACGAGCATAATCTGCTACACCACACCACGGCTGACCCAAAAAACACTCAGTGTCACTTTTCACAATGATAGCTGGCTCGTGACATTCTTTGGCGGCACTCACTTTGTTCCTTTCTCTCAGAGTCGTTCTGATCCATTTTGTATTCTTCGAAGCTAAAGTAGTCATTTAGACCGGCGTGAGATTCATTGGAATAATCCACAGGAAATTTAGTCCATCAGCAAAGAAGGTAGCTTATAAAACAGTCGTTCGACCAATACTTGAATATTTCTCATCAGTACGCGATCCTTACCAGATAGCACTGATAAAGGAAACAGAGTTTCCAAACAAGATCAGCACGTCTCGTTGAAGGCCCACTTAGTAAGCGCGAAAGCTTCACGAAGGTGCATTATCAACTTCAGTACTAGAAGCTGCAATACAGGTGTTCTGCAACACGATATGGTACTGCTAAAGTTCCGAGAGCGTACATTCCTAGAAGAGTTCAACAATGCATTACTTTCTCCCACGTGTGTCTCTCGAAAAGGCCATGAAAATAAAATTAGAGAGATTCGAGCGCACACGGAGGCTTACCAGGAATCGTTCTTCCCACGAACCATAAGCTACTGGAACAGAAAAATGGGGAAATGACAGTGATATACAAGGTACCCCCTGCAACACACCGTAAGGTGGCTTGCAGAGTATAGTTGTAGATGTAGATGTAGACACAGAGAATCAGTTTTGCTGATGCTCCGATTCGGCATGCTTTTTGAATGGGCATGAGCAATCGCCAAACCCAGAAGGTGACGAAGTTTGTTATGTTCAAAATATAGGGCAAGATGTTGATAGTTGATTCACATGTGCTTTTCACTTTTTTCTAGTATTGCCTCTATTGTGGTACTCCGATCTTCAAACATTAGTGCATGCACTTCTCTTGCAATTCCCAGTTCTTCACAGAGACATGGTCTGCCACTTCATTCTCTATCATTCAGACATGTCTCACACCAATGGAAGCGTCTGCAACATATAACTACTCCGTCATACCGTAGTGCATTGTCTCCGAACACTTCCACTAACTCAGCATGGATTGCTGCACCGTTGTTTCCCTTCAAATGCAAGAAACGAAATACCGCGCAATATTTCACTTTACTAACATCACGCCTTGATAGCCGAGTAAATAAGCCATATGCCAGCGACTGCAATCCATCCATCTTACGGACGACCCTTTGTCCCTGCACTGCGTCGTCGATTCGGACGCGCACTGCTTGACATGTGCTGCGTCGGGCAGCTGCTGGGATCTTATACAACATATGCTGGCGCCCCTGTTGCGACGACAACCAGAGTCTATGACACTGGACGAACTCCTACGCACGGATACTGTTTACTTTCCCACCGCCAGAACCAACACCGTCAACTAGTTGAAGGGCAGGTTGCTGTATTATGTTTTGCAAAAGCGCTCTGGATTTATAGTTCCATCTGACAAATAATGAGGCGTTCTGCCGACTTGCATTCCACTGGGCACGACTATCGAATTATTTAGGCGCATTATTCAAGGATCCTCTTGCCCACTGGGGCTTTCTGAGTACCAGAAGGCACACTTGAAGATGATACACGGCACATGGTTGATCCTCTGAGGAAACGGTTTATGGGCGTGAAGACGAATCGGAAGATTCTGGTGGCGGTAGTAGGATCAGTTTATACACACATCAAAAAATTTTTTTGCATCGCCTCGGTTCCGAGAGTTCCGGACCCTGTACAGAAAATTGGAACAGAGCTCAACATAAACATCAATTCCGCCCTTTTTATTGCTCATGAAAACTACACATTGCATGTTGTACCACCATACAGCGAGACCTTCTCAACGGACCCATCGACAAGATAACTTCCTCTTCGCCCGACCAGGGCACAGCAGTGAGTTCAACGGAACAACGTAGAAGATATTGTTGCCCACAACCAATCATACATGGAGCTGTCAAACTATACACAACGCTGGAAAGCAACAACACGATGAGGACACTACACTGCCTGAAGGGCAAGTAACCGGAACGTTAACGGCCACAAGGCAGAAGATTTCGACTGGGTGGCTAGAATTTTCCAACTTGAAAACCACGTTGTTGTTCGCGGGAATATCCCAACAGCCGACAACGAACTCCAAACGACACAATGTGAACAGTCTTGACTTGCTGGTAGATTAAATCAAAACTCAACTTTCGTGTCCTGGGTAGGTGAGCCACGGACCTCGTAGCAATGGGAAGAGCCTCACACACTCCGATATTGTGTAGAGGGCACCAGTGGCCCCGGCCAAACTACGTCCCGTGGAGAATTTCTTACTGCTCCACGCCAACCGACCGACTGGTCGCACACCGCCCAGGCGGAAATTATAAACTCCAGGTCAAAGATAGTCCAAGGTGCGAATATCGATACACACCGCTGATGCCACCCGCGGAAGGAGAGGATAACAGCATAATCGCAATAACCGCGGGAGACTAAACACAGTCCGCAGCTCGTGGTCGTGCGGTAGCGTTCTTGCTTCCCACGCCCGGGTTCCCGGGTTCGATTCCCGGCGGGGTCAGGGATTTTCTCTACCTCGTGATGACTGGGTGTTGTGTGCTATCCTTAGGTTAGTTAGGTTTACGTAGTTCTAAGTTCTAGGGGACTGATGACCTAAGACGTTACGTCCCATAGTGCTCAGAGCCAGACTAAACACAGAATCGCAACGAAGGTTTAATCCAACACATAACATGAGCCAACCACTGCTCACCTTCAGAGATGGTGGTCCAGATTGCTGTACACACCGGTAACTCTAATACCCATTAGCATGTCCTCTTGCATTGATGCATGCCTGTATTCGTCGTGGTGCACTACCCACAAGTTCATCAAGGCACTGTTGGTCCAGATTGTCCCACTCCTAAACGACGATTCGGCGTAGATTCCTCAGAGTGATTGGTGGGTCACATCATCCATAAACAGCCCTCTTCAATCTATTCCACGCATGTTCGATATGTCTGGAGAACATGCTGGCCACTCTAGTCGAGCTATGTCGTTATCCTGAAGATGTGCACGATGAGGGCGCGAACTGTCGTCCATGTAGGCGAATGCCTCGCCAATATGCTGCCGATATGTTTGCACTATCGGCCGGAGGATAACACTCACGTATCGTACAGCCGTTACGACGCCTTCCATGACCACCAGCGGCGTACGTCGACCCCACATAACGCCACCCCGAAACAGCAGCACACTTCCACGTTGCTGCACTCGCTGGACAGTGTGTCTAAACTGTTCAGGCTGACCGGGTTGCCTCCAAACACGTCTCTGACGATTGTGTGGTTGAAGGAATATGCCACACGCATCGGTGAAGGGAACGTGAGATCAACCATGAGCGGTCCATTCGGGCGGTTGTTGGGCTCATCTGTACCGCGCTGCCTGATGTCGTGGTTGCAAAGATGGACCTCGCCATGGACGTTGGGAGTGAAGTTGCGTATCATACAGCCTATTGCGCACATTTTGAGTAGAAACACGATGTCCTGTGGCTGCACGATGAGCATTATTCAACATGATGGCGTAGGCATGGTTGAACTACAGGCTACAAGAGCCTTGTGCCTACTTCCTGGTGGAATGACTGGAACTGATCGGCTGTCGGACCCTCTCCGTCTAAAGGCGCTGCTCATGCATGGTTGTTTACATCTTTGGAAGGGTTTAGTGACGTCTCTGAACAGTCAGAGAGAGTGTGTGTGTGATACAGTATCCACAGTCAACGTCTATCTTCAAGAGTTCTGTGAACTGGCGTGATGAAAATTTTTTTGATATATATATATATATATATATATATATATATATATATATATATATATATATATATATATATATATATATATATATTGGAAAACGACTTTCACCGGTATCAATGTAGGGCTGGGGCCCATGAATGTACATATTTGGAAACATTCTAAAACGAAAGCATATGTATTTTTTAACACAAACTTAAGTTTTTTAAATGGACCTCCTATATTTTTTCTTCGGCAATCCATAGCATGACAAAGCACATACACAATGGCGTTGATTGCATCGCAATATTCCCATTACATCCCGAGATATTAAGAGGCGAAGTTGCCACTCGAAACACCCGACATGCGCTGCTAGCGCACGTCCTGAGGCTCAGGCGTGAACCCCATGCTGCCCGTAATCGCGATGTGATTGACATGTGTAATCACACCTCCATACTTATAAAGAGGTCCGAAACGAATAATACGGTCTGCTGCCATCCACTCTCATAAGCACATAATGGTTTCCCTCTTGCACGTTTTACGTATCTACGCACACAATATGAATCAGTACCGATCGGTGTACACCCGTCAGGTTGTCTTATTTATCCTGCACACCCAAAATAAGGTTTATCTAATGCGTTATATGACCCACTGTGCCTGTCGCGCAGGGCCTGGCTCTACCTAGTCAAGTGTCCAACGTTGTTCCCACTACTGCCACAGTTACCGCTTCGCCGGCCGCTGTGGTCTCGCAGTTCTAGGCGAGCAGTCCGGAACCGTGCGACTGCTACGGTCGCAGGTTCGAATCCTGCCTCGGGCATGGATGTGTGTGATGTCCTTAGGTTAGTTAGGTTTAACTAGTTCTAAGTTCTAGGGGACTAATGACCTCAGCAGTTGAGTTCCATAGTGCTCAGAGCCATTAGTTACCGCTTCGCCTTGTTTATGATTTGCGACCCATGCAAACTCCTGTACTCCACCACCCTCCGAGCATCCCGTTTGTTGTTGCTTTGGCGTGCAGTACATCGCTTGCCAGTGTAGTCGTGCATCAGAGTAATCTAGTGACGGCACGGAGGTATTACACATTGTGAATAAACGTTGTGTTGTGGAACTTATACTGTACAGTATAATGTACACACATGAAGATATGGTAGAAATGCTGCTGATCTATGGAGAATGTGCGTTGATGGAAATACGTTATGAGTGCTTGTTTGTTGATAGTACTGTTAGCGAACATTATAATTATTAAGTTAAAATGTCTGTTTTCTACCCTAATCTACATACCTGTACTGTACCCTGTTGTAGGTGGACGAAATGCTGTTCAGGCAGAATGACTGTACAGAAGACGATTCCCTGACAAGCCATCGCCTTCGCGCCGGATGTTTGGTCGTCTCACATCTCGTCTACGCGAAACGGGAAGCTTAAATCCAAGACCTGGACATCTTCCTACAACACGCACAGATGAACGTGCTGAAGTTGCTGTGCTCGCTGCCATAACTGTGAATCCTCAAATCAGCACACGTCAAATTGAACGTGAAGTTGGTGTATCGAAATCAAGTGCACACCGTATTCTTAAACGTCATAAATTTCATCCTTACCACGTTCATTTACACCAGGATCTTCATGGAAATGACTTCCGCAATAGGGTAACATTTTGTCGGTGGGCTCAGCAAAAACTTCTGACTAATCCAAATTTTTTTGCAGATGTTATCTTTACCGACGAGGCATCATTCTCCAACAAAGGAATTTTCAATATGAGGAATATGCATTATTGGTCCGCAGACAATCCAAAATGGCTCCGTAAGGTAGAGCATCAACGTCCGTGGAAAGTTAATGTTTGGTGTGGGATTATTGTAGATACCATTATCGGACCTATCTTTATAAATGGCAGCCAAAATGGCAGACAGTACTCCAGATTTATACGACACAATCTTCCTATTCTCTTGGACACCGTACCTCTGAACCGGAGAATGGTCATGTGGTATCAGCATGACGGATGTCCTGCAGATAACGCCTTACAAGCACGACGACTTCTGAACCGTAAGTTCCCTGGTAGGTGGATTGGACGAGGTGGCCCAGTTAGGTGGCCTGCCCGATCTCCGGACCTTACACAGCTGGATTATTTTCTTTGGGGAGCAGTGAAGGATGCTGTTTACCAACATGAACCAACAACACCAGAGGCCATGAAGCAACGCATCATTGATGCTTGTACAGCCATCAAAGAGGAAACAGTAGCACGAAGTAGGGCATCCTTCATCCGCAGAGTGACCCTATGTATGCAAGCCAATGGGCATCACTTTAAGCATGAGATGTGAACGCTATGTTTAGTATGTAGTGCTGGTATCACAGTGGAAGTTTCTACAAAGGGCCATTTTACCCAGTGACGTTAAGACTCATTTGTTTGCAACAGTTTGTCATTTAACGCATTAGATAAACATAACATTGATAATTATGTGATTAATAAAACTAATTGGTGAAACATGTTTACATTCATCTTCTATGTCCTACCTGAACTTCCCAAATCAAAACTTTTTACCTAAACAACGGTAAAACTTTTAGTCCACTTGCCCGTTTCACTAAAACCATCAACATGAATTTTACTATTACGAGTGAATGATTAACTGTCACTTGCGCTAGATCTACAGTAAAGTAAAGTTTTAACGTTGAACGGCATTACCTTTTTAGTAACGGATTAACGATAAGCGAAGTTAACTTTGTGACTAACGTTGCGGTACACAGATATGTTACAGAACCGCATCACCCCTAGCCTATGGGATAAATACCTGCTGGAATGTACGACGTTAATGCAGGATGGCAGCAGACCGTATTTTTCGTTTCGGACCTCTTGGTAAGTATGGAAGTGTGATTACGCATGTCAATCACATCGCGATTACGGGCAGCATGGGGTTCACGTCTGAGCCTCAGGACGTGCGCTAGCAGCGCATGTCGGGTGTTTCAAGTGTCAACTTCGCGTCTTAATATCTCGGGATGTAATGGGAATATTGCGATGCAATCAACGCCATTGTGTATGTGCTTTGTCATGCTATGGATTGCTGAAGAAAAAATATAGGAGGTCCATTTAAAAAAAAACATAAATTTGTGTTAAAAAACACATATACTTTCGTTTTAGAATGTTTCCAAATATGTACATTAATGGGCCCCAGCCCTACATTGATACCGGTGAAAGTCGTTTTCCAATAGCTGTTATTGTTCCAGAGAAATTTTAGGTGGACAAGATAGTTGGGACACCCTGTGTGTATATATATATATATATATATATATATATATATATATATATATATATGTGTGTGTGTGTGTGTGTGTGTGTGTGTGTGTGTGTGTGTGTGTGTGTGTGTGTGTGTCTGCACAGCGTGTATCTGAGGCGGAACGTGAGTGCCAGTCCGATATTCATCTAGTGGGATGTGGAAAAACGCGTAAGAAACCATATCCAGGTTGGCCGGCTCACCAGACCTCGTCGTTAATCCGCAAGGCACACTCGATCCACGGGAAGCTCGCCTGTCCGAATGCTGTAAGCTTTAACGCACTTTTTAAGGCCCAGAAGGAGGGCAGGAATGGCTCAAGAGAGCTTTATTTATTTGCCTTGTAAGACTTTTCCTTTCTTGACTCTGGGAGGCTGGGAATGGGACACTGCTGCCAGGCCTAGGCAGGCGTCCCATGCCCTCTTGCCCTCGCTTCCTGGATTAAATAAATCTTAAAAAAGCGCGTTAAAGCTTCCGGCATTCCGGGAGGCGAGCTTATACCGGATCGGATGCGCCTTGTGGATTAACAACGAGGGGTGGTGAGCTGGCCAGTTGGGATGTGATTTTTTACGCGGTTTTCCGTATCCTACTAGGTGAATACCGGACTGGTACCCACGATCTGCCTCAGATACACTCTAAGCAAACATTCAGAAAGCGTTCTCACACTTCAAATGAGATTTAATCTAGACGCAGACATATGGGATACAGTTTCCATGCCATGGGGGTAACAGTGTGGCGGCAGGAATGGCATCTGGCCACCAACTGTCGCTAACACTGACAAACACAAACAACAATGCCGAACCACCAGACTCGCCGAACCTCACTTGGACAGGATTTGTGATTGGTGTAAAGAATTACAGCTAACTCTAAATATAGATAAATGTAAATTAATGCAGATGAATAGGAAAAAGAATCCTGTAATGTTTGAATACTCCATTAGTAGTGTAGCGCTTGACACAGTCTTGTCGATTAAATATTTGGGACAAGCATGTAATGGCAGTTGTGGGAAAGGCGGATAGTCGTCTTCAGTTCATTGGTAGAATTTTGGGAAGATGTAATTCATCTGTAAAGGAGACCGCTTATAAAACACTAATACTACCTATTCTTGAGTACTGCTCGAGCGTTTGGGATCCCTATCAGGTCGGATTGAGGGAGGACATAGCAGCAATTCAGAGGCGGGCTGCTAGATTTGTTACTGGTAGGTTTGATCATCACGCGAGTGTTACGGAAATGTTTCAGGAACTCGGGTGGAAGTCTCTAGAGGAAAGGAGGCGTTCCTTTCGTGAATCGCTACTGAGGAAATTTAGAGAACCAGCATTTGAGGCTGTCTGCAGTACAATTTTACTGTCGCCAACTTACATTTCGCGGAAAGACCACAAAGATAAGATAAGAGAGATTAGGGCTCGTGCAGAGGCATATAGGCAGTCATTTGTCCCTCGTTCTGTCTGGGAGTGGAACAGGGAGAGAAGATGCTAGTTGTGGTATGAGGTACCCTCCGCCACGCACCGTATGGTGGATTGCGGAGTATGTACGTAGATGTAGATGTAGAAATGGGAAAAGGCAAGGGGGAAGAAGCATTGACCATATCAGTGGTCAGTACCATTGTGTTTTAGCTCTTCTAGCAGCATGGTGTGACAAGTGAGAATGTCAATGTGGAGAAGGATACGTGCATGTTCCGCATCTGAAAAAAACCAACTTTATTTTTTCGACATGATAATCGTGTTAAATGTGGTTTGCATCAACTAGTTTTTTTTTCTAACTGTTGACAATGGACTTGCTCAGAAATACGAACAGACATTCAATGGGAAAATGATGTTTCTGAGGATGTCGCTCCTAAAAATTATGGCTGTAAGGCACGTCAACAACGTTTGTTTACATTCTCGCTGTAGCGTCCTTCCGCTGTCGATTGATGACAAGTGACAGGCACACCCCCCAGGGAGCCCCGCTGACGCCCCCAGGGACGCGCGCGCCAGAGACGCTCCCGGGATGAAAGCCGCGACCTGTCATCTCCTGCCGGGCTCCCCCTGCGGCCGGGCGTCCCCTGCGGTGACAGCAGTTATTGGGCTGTCGCTGGGATCACGTAACGCTTCTTCAAGTGTCGAGAGGAAGAATTCTCCCGCTGAATTACGGCGGCATCACACCGTAATAGTGTTCTTGTGGCAGGCGTCGCTGGATGACACTACTCGTCAACTTCCACAAGAGAGACCTGCTCTCGAAGGAATGTAATGCCAGTGAACCGTGATTTATTTTCAAAGAATATTCTTAAGAGTTTATTTTATTTACTAGTGATTCATCAAGAACATTAACACATTTAATCACACTATGTAAGCATGGAAGTAGTTGGCAGGGAGTAACTGATGAAATCATAACAAAATTCCTTTTAACAAATGGTAATTTTATTCACTTTAATAGTGCCTAAAAGCATCTTTTAAAAGAAACAGATTTAATATTATAATCAGAAAGCACCTTCTAAATATCAAAGTTACAATTTATTCAGATGCAGAAAGAAACAAGTTTTGACTGTATGAGTTTTCGGGCAGAGAACCTTGCCGCTCCCTTTTGACACGGCCGTGGTTACGACCGCTGACAACAGCCTCTGAAAGACTACACTGGTGCAAATCTGCAACACACCAGATAACTTTAAATTAAGAGTTTTAACAATTTACACAAGCACACAAACTATGCAACCCCCCCCTCCCCCCTCGTAGGAAAGATGGGAATGGTACAAAACACTAACAATTAAAATATTAACCTTGCCACCGAAGGTGCAACTTGATTTTAACTTCTAAGAAAAGTCTTACGGTGAAAGGGTGGCAACTTTATATACTAAAATGATCACTTAAATAAAAGCCCATGTAATGCAATATTACATAAAATTCTACAAGGTTGGCCAAACAATAGTTAAGATGCTCTACAGTACGCAGATACCATCTCTCAAGATCATAGGCAATCAAAGTTTCGAAAGATCAAAACATATTTCAGGTGTTAGGCCGTTACACTCGAAGCAATAAATTCGTTAACACACCAAATCCGGCAAACATGACAGAGGGAGCTACTAATGTACAGTAGATTGATAGGGAGATTATCGAACAACCCGAACCGCAGGTTGCTCTAACCCGTTCCTACTTCACAAGGGAGAAAAAGACCACCCAATTTATAAACAACCACCTTCCCGCGGTTGGGCAAACGGAGAAGAATGGTGGGACGACCCCAAAGCAAAACGGCCGGAACCTCCCCAAGAAAACAAGTAGAATTTAACAAGAGTAAATAAAATAAAATATCACCAATCACTTAACTTCTAATAAATTGCGATTTCTCGAGAAGACCTGGCGCAGCACCCCCAAATCGCTCTCCCGAACCGTCCGCTGCCAGCCGCTTCAACGGGCGCAGGAAGACGCGCCGATCTCCCGTCTCACGGCGTCGCAGCTCGCACCGGCCAGACTGATGTCGTGGGTTGACTCCTGTTGCTCTCGTGTGGACCGCGAAGTCACTACCCCTCGCTATACGCCGCGGCCCACTGGGCTCACGTGGCGACCTCAAATACGCCGACGCTCAAAACGGACTGGTCATCTTGTGTCTCAGTGCGCGACCGACCAGGCGATCGATCCACCCGCCAATGACCATTGCCTGAGCAAAGTCGAGCGACTGGCGGCCTAAAGCGCAGACTCAGATGCAGGAACTAAGCCCCGACTGGGCGACCACTCGCTGAGTTCTCTTACTGGCGGGGTGGAAAGACTCTCATTTTGTCGGTTTTAAAGGTTGATCCGAACGACAGACATACTATCACTCTGCCTAACAAATGTGGACGAGAGACAGACTAGCAAGCTGGGGACGGGAGACTGACCCAGACTGTCCCCTTGGCGAGCTCATAGCACCCCTTAAATGCACGTGAACAGGCAACCTTTCCCTTTACCACCGGAGGGAGACACCAAAGCTGCGATTGCCACAGCGGCGCCACCGCCAGAAACGGAGGGCGACTGCTTCACACTACGCGCTGCGGCGCGCTCTTCAAAACAGCAATTTTTACCACGGCTCAGTCAGTAGAGTTAAGAAATAAGCAGAAAGACAACTCGCTGTAACGAAAAAGCTAAAACTTTGGGATTTAATGTATACAACAAATGGAAACGATGAGAGACTAATTCTACTGTCAATGTATGCAGTTATTAAAAAGTTCTACCAGGCGAGCTCGGAATGGATTAGCTTAGCGCTGGGCTGATGTGACAGTCCTTATGTTAATAAGACATACAGTCTATGCAGCAGACCTCAGACCGAGGCAGACAGAATTGCAACTGCTGCTCTTCCACTTAACAAGGCACTGTGAAATAACGCTACGTAACTTCACCGGCTGAGCGCCACTACGAAGTCGAACGTAGACATAACAGAACAAAGCTCGGCGACCCAGAGTTATTATTGAACTACCACAGTGAGACAAGGAATGCTGGCTTGTCTGGTAAATGAGGAGAAATGCGCACATTCAGAGCCATGGTGTCACTCGACCCGTAAAATAGACAGGCTTTCATAGCTCAGGAATACATCCACTCGTGCTGCAATCCTGTAGGCTATATTCAGTATACTGGCGAATGCTTGAGTAAACAATAAGTTACAGATGTAAGCTAATTAACAGAGAAATATATAAAACTGTGAGGCTTACATTTATTGGTTGCGTGCAAGCTCTTGAAAAAAAGAATGATGTTGACGGCTGCAATAACATAACATCAATGTCTTCGTCAAGTTGACGCTCTTTTTTTTTAACCCGACTTCCGAGGCGAATGGTTCCGAATACTTCTGAACCTCACTCCTGTGTTAGAAAATGTTGAGGAGGTATTGCGTGTCACGTGCGGGTGTTCCTGGTGAATCAGAACCCACGCTTGCACTTTCACAGACTTTACAGCACTCTGTACTCTGTACAGCAGGGGAGGTGTTAGAGACGATGAGTACGTGCATCAACATGACAATGCACTCTGCAGAAAGCAACATCTGTGAGACAATGGTTTGTGAACAATAACATTCCAGAAATGGAGTAGCGTGCGCTGAGACATGAGCTCAACCCGACTGAATACCTTCGGGGTGAGTTTGAGCATTGACTTCGCTCCACACCGCAGCATCCGACATCACTACCCTTTATCGTTTCGCCTGCTGAGGAAGAATGGTCTACCTTTCCTCCACAGACATTCATATGTTACATTCAAAGTCATCCCATCAGAGATGAAGCCATCATAAAGTCTAAGAGTGGACACATCCCCTAAAAATGTTTCAATTTTTTGATGCGGAATTTGCTGTAGTTTTTTGCTGTAACTTAAAATAGTCGAAAGTAACAGGCAATAATTTTCGCGATAATGAAATAATGCCTATTGAACAGAAGCTTCCATTATTGATTGAAGACAGCGACGGATGTGGAAAATAAAGTGAAAGACTCAACTGTACTTTTTACGAGAATATTCTATAATTTGAAAGCCGTCGTCAAGAACTATTTTTCCCAGATTTGGAAACAGTTCACATTATTATTACGTGGTATTTTGCAGAACATGTCGGATCTTGGAACAGATAGTAAAGATCATATTCGATTCCGCAGTGGAACTGAAAATATAGGCTGAAATCTAGACCCAGAATTATGCTTGAATAATAGTATGCAGCGAGCTGCACGAAGCTGGGCACTACGTTATTGAGAGGCTGCTGGCAACTGTTACAAGTATGCTGCAGCTCGTAAGACATGCGTGGATTATTGCTATATGTGGCTAAAATAGCGAAAATTTTTTACCGCTGAAGTGTGGCTCAAAGATGCAGAGTACACTTATCTGTACACTGTAGCAGAGATTGAGTTTCCTTGATGTGGAGTTATCTCGGAGGTTGTATTCCTCAACAGCTAGATGGAACTAACTGACTACAGCTTAATAATCATATTTTTGCTTGCTGACTCAGTATGTGGGGTGTTATAAAGAGCCGGAAGACTGTCTGCAGTAGCCTTGTTGTCGGTGTTGCACCTGCCTTTCTTTGCAAAATGTAAGTGCAACATGCACTATATACTAACAATAGAATCTGTATAGTTTTGCTTATCAATTGCTTGTTGTAACAGAAAAAGTTGTGATTCCTCTGCTTGCATATGACAAAACTTGAAATATCTGGAAGCACAGTACGCACTGAAAGGGTACTGACATTGGAGAAAGGACGGTCTTTTTCGATATTGTGTGCGAGAGCTGTCAATACCAAATTTGGAGTGGCGGTGCTCGTTGATCTGAAACATTGCAAGATATACCTGCTGTCAAGATTCTTGACCGTCTGTGACGGTGAACTTTAGTTTCCCAAGAGTAGCATTATGTGTATAGTATATTGCAGAATAATGAGTAAATTGGACACAATTGATTTCGCAAACACTGACATATTACGTTTTTGTGTCAAATAGAAATAAATTACGTACATAAAAATGTAACTTTCTATTTAGAAAATACCATGCAGTCGATCAATAAGAGATATTAATAGCAGACATCTAAAACAAGGTTGTTTTGGCTCCTTGTACCTCATAAGAGTGTTTAATTCTCGTAGATGAAGTCACTGACTATCTAAATGTTTCCCAGAAGTGAACGCAAGGACAATACACTAGCATAAGAGGGAGTGTCTTACAGATTCTGCATAATTCCTTGTTTTTGAAGTGAACGACATTCCTGAATGCATTTATTACACTGAACAGTTTCTGTATCGCTATAAGAAACTGGTTGTTGTGACACTAAATATATACTATTCATATGGCATACAGTTTGCCTGCAAAATGCAATTCAGTGCCATTTCGTTTTTATGAAGGCATATACAGCAGTGAAAACTTGGTTGGCGGATGGAGATGTGTCAAACTGTAACAATCTACTGTTTGCAATAGATGATGGGCTAAAAAGTGTTGAAGAAAAATATTAAATTCATATGTTTGCATTGTGTATGACAACATAAAATGGCGAAGTTCACTGCGAAAGGGTTTTGATGATAAAATTTATATGTATAATACTTTTTGTTTCTCCTTTCGCTGCTCTGTAATGTACTACGCCATTAAGGGGGAAACTTCAATATATCAAAGTGGAATATGCTTATACTGCACCTTTCGTAATGTAGTTGCTCATATCCATGTATCTCTCAGCAGCCCACTAAATTTCGTGCGGCGAAAGTAGAGCACCTACGGCTGGCAACACTGTCGCCAGTTTTTAACTGTGAAGAGTAAACCGCTCCTAGCGATATCGGCGCTACGTGACTGAAAACAACAGCTGTCTATAAAGATGAGGTAACAATGAGGTGCTGGCGTAGAGATGTACAAAAAAACGCATTACGCGACTAGTTGTGGTAGTTGAGCGAAGCAGCAGTGAAAAGCCCCTTGACTGCCAGAGTTTTTCTTTTACCATAGGAACTACAGCAGAAAAGGTACTTCCAAGACAGTAGATATTCAAATATTTTCATTCCATCAATGTTTGTATGGATTTTCACTTTTTTAAACCCATCAAGCGTAATCTTATTTTACTGCAACACTGAGAGGACGTATAAACAAGTGAGACACACATTGATCAGCTATTAAGCAGTTATACTGTAAAAATAAACACTGGCACAGAAATTAAAAACATAAAAATTAAATTCGAAGAAAAGGAGAAATAATAGAAGCGTGGAACAAATACTCCCACATCTTCACGTGTACTCTGCGAGCCTCTGCACAATTAATGGTGGAGGATACTTCGAGCAAACACGCATGATGGCTGCCAATTCCATTTCCGGTGAAGCTACTGAGTAATGATTCTCTGTACGCCTTGGCAGGTACTGTAACCAACACGTACACTAATTTATCGTATGCGGGATAAATATGGAGCCAACAGTACTGTTCAGGATGTGGATAAGGAAAGGTCTGGCCTATCAAACACATCAACAAGTCCAGCTTCCGGCGCCATTGTGTTGTAACGTTTTACTAGATCCCCTCAAAAATCTCCGAGGTAGGGTGCACTTGAAAGCGGTATAAGGCGGCCAAGAGTACGACGATATCAGGAAGCTGCAAAATGGAAAGTGTGTATTGCAAGATCGCTTCACGTTATGAACGAGGACCAACCGGATCGAAGAATGGAGTAATTTAGTGGTTTGCAGGCATGCTTCGCGAGGGTGAACGGTATGCAGGGACGGTAATCTGGTCTGACGAGGTACACTTGAAACTGAACGGTACTGCAAACCGCCACAGCTCACAGCTGCGTGCACTGGGCTCCTGAAAATCCTCACGGCCACTTGTGCAAACATGTTAACCTACAAGAGGTTAATGTGTCGTGTGGTCTGTCATCAGACGACCCATTTTTCTTTGAATGTACCGTAACTTGTGAGGTGTATCTTCATATTCTGCGAACATCGATTTCACCTGCCAACCAAGAGGTGTTTGGAAATTAAAGATTTCACCTACATCAAGGTGGCGCTCCGGCTCACTACCACAGAGGTGTGAAAGCTTACTTGGATGAAAATATACCTGGACGATGAATAGGTCGAAGAGGGGCTATTGAATACCCACCACGATTTCCGGACCTTACACCTCGTTACATATGCCTGTGGGGGACTCTGAAAAATGAAGTTTGCCAGCAGAAACCAGCTGCACTGAACGAGCTACGAGAAACCATCGAGGCGTCCTATGCGGGAATCACACCGGCAGCACTGACAGCCGTTGTTCGGTCAACAGTTCACCGGTATCGACGTTGTTTAGCCTCTAATGGTGGTCTCTTTGAACACATAAAATAACCATCCCTCTGGGCAAGAATTGTAATGGTATGTCGTGTTGTTCCATTAATACTGACTATCAAAGAGTGCCTACATTTATTTGGACTCCTCTGCATAAAACAAACCAAGTATCATGGCAACTTCTTGCGAAAACATAAATTTGCGATAGCACTTTACTTCCAGTTATATTTATGCCAGTTTTCGGATATAAAGCATGGGATTCATGTTTTACAATAGTTATGGAATGCACTGGTGCATCGCCAAAGTTCTCAGTCCTTCAAAATTTGTCCATAACCTAATAACAATTTTAAATATTTATGTGTAATAATGTGTGCTCCTAAAATTATTTATGCTACAAATTTCACGATAAAGTGCAAAACGTAAACTGCCTTTTTTAAAAAAATATTGATGCCAATTATATTTTACAAATTTAATTTATTCGAAGGTTGTGACGTGGCGTGATTTTCAAATTATTTTATTTTCGTAACTTCATACATATCTTTTGTTTCCAATACATTTCTAAGAATTGTGCACTCATAAAAACATAATTTTATTCAAATTGTCTCTATTATTGAAAGCGGAAACTACATTATTTCTTAGTTTGACTAACAGGATCTTCTAGATGTTTCTGGAGTATTGTTTTATACATATCAAGAAATTCGCAGCAAACGAATCATTTCAGTTCCTCACCTCAGTGCTGTCACTTCTTGTAAGATCCTAGATTGCTGGCAACTGCACATTGTTTAGTATCATGAGAATGATTGTATGAAAATGTTTGTGACTTGTAGTAAAACTGTTTTGCACTGCAATCTCATATCTGAAGTTGGCGACGCGTGAACATAAAAATAAAAAATGCTAATACTAAGAACACTGCATTATGCTTCACTCTTATCATACTAAAAACTCGCACCTCTTTCGTTTTTTATTAAGATTTGCAATGAATGCAAGTCCAAAAGCTGAAGCCGTATACAGGGTAAGTAATAGTTTAATTTCCTTTCTTAGTAGAATAAAACATATGTTGCAAACATAGTGATTATCATTAGAAATTGAATGAATAATTTAACACCATATCTAAGAGCGAGTTTGTTCTGTCTTTCCTCTTTACGATCGTTCTGAGTAGCTGAAGGAATCTAAAAGAACGAACGTGGCATCTGCGTCCCCCATCGCATCTACAGGCCGCAGTATTTCTCGCAGAGCACCGCAGTCCCGCACTCATCCAAACAAATGACATTGATCTTACTCGTGCCGAAACTGATGAGGCGAGCTCCGTCAGCTGACGAAACGACGTTATTCTCCTGCGACTCAAAGATCAAAAAGCAGTTCAGATCCCGGTGCCCTGGTACTTCTCTCCATGAAGGGCACACACAGGGAGCTGTCCACTTCTCTTTCATAAGCAACTACAGATTCGGACAACTAAATCAAATTGATTTCTGTGATGTCACTCTACTTTAACACGCCCGACCGGAGGAACGCTCTAGGTAATATATGACACTCACCAGTCGCAGACCGTGCAATGAACGTAAAACAAATTCTGCCAGACGTCAACACGAAAGTTAAGCTTTTTGGACAAATCTCTGAGCCCTCTGAAATAAAGACAGGGGTCAGTCAAGGAGAAGAATTATCCCCAATACTTTTCAGTACCATGCTGGAGAAAAGTAAAGATAACATAGGAAGAAGCTTTGAAGTTGGACGGAGCAAGTGAAATACACCTTGACCAGAAAGGTTAGAACTAGAAAGTCAGATGTTTAGCTTTTTCCAATGACCTTGGCCTTTAAGCTAGATATAGGAACGGTGCTCAAACAATTTTGGAGATCTTGCATCAAATAGCTGTAAAAACTGGTCTCAAAGTCTCATATGAAAAGACAGAACATTCATATGGAACACAGTCAAAAAGGGACGGATGCTTGGATGTAAAATATGGGAAGGTTGAGAAAACTGACAAATTTCAATGCTAAGGAAAGTGGTGCCGACCCAATAGACTGGAGAGGCAATCAAAGAAAGAGACAGAAAATTAGAGTTTCCTTACACACTAACACAGAACAGTTACAACAAACGATTGACATCATACAAGACCAAAATCA
Organism: Schistocerca serialis cubense; assembly: GCF_023864345.2. Lineage (NCBI taxonomy): Eukaryota > Metazoa > Arthropoda > Insecta > Orthoptera > Acrididae > Schistocerca > Schistocerca serialis. The sequence goes on from NC_064639.1 coordinate 696,394,389, forward strand.
GTCACTATAATTTTGTTACATAACCAGATCATCCCCGCCCCCCCCCCCCCCTCCTCCCCATGAGCCATGGACCTTGCCGTTGGTGGGGAGGCTTGCGTGCCTCAACGATACAGATAGCTGTACCGTAAGTGCAACCACAACGGAGGGGTACCTGTTGAGAGGCCAGACAAACGTGTGTTCCTGAAGAGGGGCAGCAGCCATTTCAGTAGTTGCAGGGCAACAGTCTGGATGATTGACTGACCTGGCCTTGTAACAGTAACCAAAACGGTCTTGCTGTGCTGGTACTGGGAACAGTTGAAAGCAAGGGGAAACTAGAGCCGTAATTTTTCCCGAGGGCATGCAGCTTTACTGTATGGTTAAATGATGATGGCGTCCTCTTGGGTAAAATATTCCGGAGGTAAAATAGTCCCCGATTCAGATCTCCGGGCGGGGACTACTCAAGAGGACGTCGTTATCAGGAGAAAGAAAACTGGCGTTCTACGGATCGGAGCGTGGAATGTCAGATCCCTTAATCGGGCAGGTAGGTTAGAAAATTTAAAAATGGAAATGGATAGGTTAAAGTTAGATATAGTGGGAATTAGTGAAGTTCGGTGGCAGAAGGAACAAGACATTTGGTCAGGTGAATACAGGGTTATAAATACAAAATCAAATAGGGGTAATGCAGGAGTAGGTTTAATAATGAATAAAAAAATAGGAGTGCCGGTAAGCTACTACAAACAGCATAGTGAACGCATTATTGTGGCCAAGATAGACACGAAGCCCACGCCTACTACAGTAGTACAAGTTTATATGCCAACTAGCTCTGCATATGATGAAGAAACTGATGAAATGTATGATGAGATGAAAGAAATTATTGAGGTGGTGAAGGGAGACGAAAATTTAATAGTCATGGGTGAATGGAATTCGACAGTAGGAAAAGGAAGAGAAGGAAACGAAGTAGGTGAATATGGATTGGGGCTAAGAAAGGCAAGAGGACGCCATCTGGTAGAATTTTGCACAGAGCATAACTTAATCATAGCTAACACCTGGTTCAAGAATCATGAAAGAAGGTTGTATACATGGAAGAACCCTGGAGATACTAAAAGGTTTCAAATACATTATATAAAGGTAAGACAGACATTTAGGAACCTGATTTTGAATTGTAAGACATTTCCAGGGGCAGATGTGAACTCTGACCACAATCTATTGGTTATTAACTTTAGATTAAAACTGAAGAAACTGCAAAAAGGTGGGAATGTAAGGAGATGGGACCTGGATAAACTGACTAAACCAGAGGTTGTAGAGAGTTTCAGGGAGAGCATAAGGGAACAATTGACAGGAATGGGGGAAAGAAATACAGTAGAAGAAGAATGGGTAGCTTTGAGGAATGAAATAGTGAAGGCAGCAGAGGATCTAGTAGGTAAATAGACGAGGGCTAGTAGAAATCCTTGGGTAACAGAAAATATACTGAATTTGATTGATGAAAGGAGAAAATACAAAAATGCAGTAAGTGAAACAGGCAAAAAGGAATACAAACGTCTCAAAAATGAGATCGAGAGGAAGTGCAAAATGGCTAAGCAGGGAAGGCTAGAGGACAAATGTAAGGATGTAGAGGCTTATCTCACGAGAGGTAAGATAGATACTGCCTACAGGAAAATTGAAGAGACCTTTGGAGAAAAGAGAACCGCTTGCATGAATATCAAGAGCTCAGATGGAAACCCAGTTCTAAGCAAAGAAGGGAAAGCAGAAAGGTGGAAGGAGTATATAGAGGGTCTATACAGGGGCGATGTTCTTGAGGACAATATTATCGAAATGGAAGAGGATGTAGATGAAGATGAAATGGGAGATATGATACTGCGTGAAGAGTTTGACAGAGCACTGAAAGACCTAAATCGAAACAAGGCCCCGGGAGTAGACAACATTCCATTTGAACTACTGACAGCCTTGGGAGAGCCAGTCCTGACAAAACTCTACCATCTGGTGAGGAAGATGTATGAAACAGGTGAAATTCCCTCAGACTTCAAGAAGAATGTTATAATTCCAATCCCAAAGGAAGCAGGTGTTGACAGATGTGAAAATTACCGAAATATCAGGTTAATAAGTCAGAGCTGCAAAATACTAACGCGAATTCTTTACAGACGAATTGAAAAACTGGTTGAAGCCGACCTCGGGGAAGATCAGTTTGGATTCCGCAGAAATGTTCGAACACGTGAGGCAATACTGACCCTACGACTTATCTTAGAAGAAAGATCAAGAAAAGGCAAACCTACGTTTCTAGCATTTGTAGACTTCGAGAAAGCTTTTGACAAGGTTCACTGGAATACTCTCTTTCAAATTCTAAAGGTGGCTGGGGTAAAATACAGGGAGCGAAAGGCTATTTACAATTTGTACAGAAAGCAGATGGCAGTTGTAAGAGTTGAGGGACATGAAAGGGAAACAGCGGTTGGGAAGGGAGTGAGACAGGGTTGTAGCCTCTCCCCGATGCTATTCAATCTGTATATTGAGCAAGTTGACCAGTCCAACACGACATTACTCCACCTATAGTGGTGTCTCGTCGCTAGGGGACTGCAGCGGCAGCAGACCTGCATGCGTTGGTGCTGGAAACGTGGCACGCCTCCCAATCAGTCCGTCAGCCGTCTGCAGTCGGCTCGTGGTGCCTTCATTTGTACAGCCAGTGACAAGCTGATCCACGATAATGGTTACATGCATATTGCACGCTAGCTTGTCAGAAACTATTTCAAATGTCTGTACGATCCCATATACACTCCTGGAAATTGAAATAAGAACACCGTGAATTCATTGTCCCAGGAAGGGGAAACTTTATTGACACATTCCTGGGGTCAGATACATCACATGATCACACTGACAGAACCACAGTCACATAGACACAGGCAACAGAGCATGCACAATGTCGGCACTAGTACAGTGTATATCCACCTTTCGCAGCAATGCAGGCTGCTATTCTCCCATGGAGACGATCGTAGAGATGCTGGATGTAGTCCTGTGGAACGGCTTGCCATGCCATTTCCACCTGGCGCCTCAGTTGGACCAGCGTTCGTGCTGGACGTGCAGACCGCGTGAGACGACGCTTCATCCAGTCCCAAACATGCTCAATGGGGGACAGATCCGGAGATCTTGCTGGCCACGGTAGTTGACTTACACCTTCTAGAGCACGTTGGGTGGCACGGGATACATGCGGACGTGCATTGTCCTGTTGGAACAGCAAGTTCCCTTGCCGGTCTAGGAATGGTAGAACGATGGGTTCGATGACGGTTTGGATGTACCGTGCACTATTCAGTGTCCCCTCGACGATCACCAGTGGTGTACGGCCAGTGTAGGAGATCGCTCCCCACACCATGATGCCGGGTGTTGGCCCTGTGTGCCTCGGTCGTATGCAGTCCTGATTGTGGCGCTCACCTGCACGGCGCCAAACACGCATACGACCATCATTGGCACCAAGGCAGAAGCGACTCTCATCGCTGAAGACGACACGTCTCCATTCGCCCCTCCATTCACGCCTGTCGCGACACCACTGGAGGCGGGCTGCACGATGTTGGGGCGTGAGCGGAAGACGGCCTAACGGTGTGCGGGACCGTAGCCCAGCTTCATGGAGACGGTTGCGAATGGTCCTCGCCGATACCCCAGGAGCAACAGTGTCCCTAATTTGCTGGGAAGTGGCGGTGCGGTCCCCTACGGCACTGCGTAGGATCCTACGGTCTTGGCGTGCATCCGTGCGTCGCTGCGGTCCGGTCCCAGGTCGACGGGCGCGTGCACCTTCCGCCGACCACTGGCGACAACATCGATGTACTGTGGAGACCTCACGCCCCACGTGTTGAGCAATTCGGCGGTACGTCCACCCGGCCTCCCGCATGCCCACTATACGCCCTCGCTCAAAGTCCGTCAACTGCACATACGGTTCACGTCCACGCTGTCGCGGCATGCTACCAGTGTTGAAGACTGCGATGGAGCTCCGTATGCCACGGCAAACTGGCTGACACTGACGGCGGCGGTGCACAAATGCTGCGCAGCTAGCGCCATTCGACGGCCAACACCGCGGTTCCTGGTGTGTCCGCTGTGCCGTGCGTGTGATCATTGCTTGTACAGCCCTCTCGCAGTGTCCGGAGCAAGTATGGTGGGTCTGACACACCGGTGTCAATGTGTTCTTTTTTCCATTTCCAGGAGTGTATAAGTAAATAACTTTTGGCGAAACATTTGCGTTTTACTCACGTAAATTCCTACTCAAGCCTGCGTCGTCGTCCCCCGCTGCTTAGTCGTCACTGTGGAAAGAGGTCATCTCGCAAGTCCGTCGTTCTAAAAAAAAAGCCACCCTGTGGGCAGAGAAAATGAACATTCGATTCCGCGTTGTTGAAATGTCGTCCTATCCGTCTATCACCGGAGGCTTGTAGGATTCATGCGCCCTTTCGCAAAATTGCTGGTCCCGGATAAGAAAAAAATTCGAAGTTGTAATTGAATGGGAAACCAAAGTCCACGAACTAAATGTTTTCGTCTTAATGATTTACCTACAACGTAATCACTTTCCTTAAACGAGTCGTGATCTTATGGTTCACTTCCCCAGGTGTAGAAACTATTTCCCTTCTGCTGCAATGCACATCTCCAGTCGCCGTTAGACAGTTGAGCAGACAAGACGGGGCCTGTGGATGATCAAGTGGCACACTTTGTGGCTACTTGTTAACACATATCGCCTCACGTGGTTGGCACTTGGAAAAATATTTTACGGTTGCTTTTCATCCTCACCAACGCTCGAATTATTATTTTTTTGTTCGATACTGGCACAATAACAGCAGGAGGCAGCTGGACAGCCGTCATTTTGGGTGTAAATTCGCAGTTTTAATCCAGAGATATCTATTTTGTAGGAAGCACATTGTGCTCATGTGAGAGCAAAATATATGCTTGTAAAACAATAAACTGCTAGCCAACATCGCAAGAATTTCTGCTATCTTAGCTTCCAGTTTTTTGTTTTATAGGAGATATCTCTTCTGGACCATAATACGGTGTGTGTATAAGATAGTGTTCGTACGTATTTCTGTTTCAACATTTAGGATAAATGAATAGACAACAGCGAAATTTCTTAGGATACCTCACCCAACGTTAACGCTCCGTGGAGGTTGTTGCTGGACCTGCCCAGTAGTGAATGCTGTGTAAACTGACTTCACAGTGGTTCGTAAATGTTGCGTCATCATAAAGGACATAAGTTTCCAGATTTAGACTTCCCGTGGTTATCCCAAATATTATGAGGAAATGTCAGATTCGTTCCCTTTGAAAAGCTACGGTGATCATACCACCCCACTCTCCCAGTAAGAGCTTATCCTTTCTGTCATTTTCGTCATCGCATTGCTCTAACATCAGATTCTTCCGTTCTTTCCAATCTCAGGCGTCAAAGAGCAAACCGATAAATTCCACAGGAAGTTCGAAAACACAATCTCCGAAGACCTAGTGTAAAGAAAGGTTAAAATTGCACAATTTATTTAAACGCAAGATGCGCATGGCCCTCGTCTGGCTGATCAAGCATTGCTTAGCGATGCGTTTCACACCACTGTGTTAAACGCCGTAGCCAAAACAGTTACTCCGCGTGCTGCGACTGTTGCAGCTTTGTTCGTCCTCTGTATGACACCCAAGATGCCGAAAGGCACAAGAGTCCTAGTAATTCGAGGTATTGCCTGGCGCATCGTCTAGGGAAATCGTGTTAGATTACTGTTCTGACATCATTTCTCTGAGTTCCACATCGGTATGCGTATTTACACGCACATAATATTGGAGCACAGGTGAGTCATCATATAAATAGGTACTTAATTAAACTCAGCGATGAGGCACTGAAGGCCACGCGATGTCGACAGGCCGCCATGTCATCCTCTTCCATACGGAGTTACGCGGATACGGTGTGGAGGGGCGTCCGCAGCTCGTGGTCGTGCGGTAGCGTTCTCGCTTCCCGCGCCCGTGTTCCCGGGTTCGATTCCCGGCGGGATCAGGGATTTTCTCTGCCTCATGCTGACTGGGTGTTGTGCGATGTCCTTAGGTTAGTTAGGTTTAAGTAGTTCTAACAAGGGAACCTCCCCATCACAGCCCCCTCAGATTTAGTTATAAGTTGGCACAAAGGATAGGACTTGAAAAACTGAACACAGATCAATCGAGAAAACAGGAAGAAGTTGTGTGGAACTATGAAAAAAATAAGCAAAATATACAAACTGAGTAGTCCATGTGCACAATAAGCAACATCAAGGAGAGTTTGAGCTCAGGAGCGCCGTGGTCCCGTGGTTAGCGTGAGCAGCTGCGGAACGAGAGGTTCTTGGTTCAAGTCTTCCCTCGAGTGAAAAGTTTACTTTCTTTATTTTCGCAAAGTTATGATCTGTCCGTTCGTTCATTGACGTCTCTGTTCACTGTAATAAGTTAAGTGTCTGTGTTTTGCGACCTTACCGCAAAACCGTGCGATTAGTAGACGGAAGGACGTGCCTCTCCAAAGGGAACCGAAAACATCTGATCGCAAGGTCATAGGTCAGCCGATTCCTCCACAGGAAAACACGTCTGATGTATTCTGTACGAGACTGGTGACGGCATGTGCGTCACATGACAGGAATATGTTGTCGACCCACCTAACTTGTACACTTGGCGAATGGGTAAAAAGATTCTTCTACCTTGCCCGATTTAGGTTTTCTTGTGGATGTGATAATCGCTCCCAAAAAAGTGACGAAAACATAAGAGTTTGTCACATAAACTGCAACAAATGAATGCAACAGTTTCGCAGTCGCACAGATTTCCCTGTGCTCTGTCAAAAGATATGTTTTTAACGTTTTCTAATTTTTCCGTGTGTAGACCGTCAAATCCTGCACATGTCCAAGCAAATCCGAACATGTCCTGGAATTTTAGAGAGCGAAGTTGATTATATGTGAGTGCCTGAACTTTGATAATTGTCTGAAAATAAAAAATAAAATTTTTCAGTTGAGAGAAGACTCAAACCAAGGACCTCCCGTTCCGCAGCTGCTTACGCTAACCACGGGATCACAGTGCTCCTGTGCCCTGAGTATTCTTGATGTTACCTAAGTTACGCAAGGATTACTCAGTTTGTATATTTTGCTTATTTTTTCATAGTTCCACATAGCTTCTTCCTGTTTTCTCGGTTGATCTGTGTTCAGTTTTTCAAGGCCTATCCACTGTGTCAACTTATAACTAAATCTGAGGGGGGTGCGATGGGGAGCTTCCCTTGTAAGTTCTAGGGAACTGATGACCATAGAACCAATTGCATGAATATCAAGAGCTCAGATGCAAAACCAGTTCTAAGCAAAGAAGGGAAAGCAGAAAGGTGGAAGGAGTATATGGAGGGTCTATACAAGGGCGATGTACTTGAGGACAATATTATGGAAATGAAGATGAAATGGAAGATATGATACTGCGTGAAGAGTTTGACAGAACACTGAAAGACCTAAGCCGAATCAAATCCCCGGGAGTAGACAACATTCCATTAGAACTACTGACAGCCTGGGAGAGCCAGTCCTGACAGAACTCTACCATACGCACACTGCCAGCAGGCTATTCGGCACATGACACACGTCGTATACGTTCTACGTGTGACCAGGTAGCGATGCGGGCCATGAGGTGTGTGCCACAGAATTTGATACTACAGATCTTAGGAGGGCCAGCGCCAGTATTCGGCGTAGAGAGAATTACCGTTCCAGATGAGTTTAATAATACATTACTGGCCATTAAAATTGCTACACCACGAAGATGACGTGGTACAGACGCGAAATTTAACCGACAGGAAGAAGATGCTGTGATATGCAAATGATTACCTTTTCAGAGCATTCTCACAAGTTTGGCGCCGGTGGCGACACCTACAACGTGCTGACATGAGGAAAGTTTCCAATCGATTTCTCATGCACAAACAGCAGTTGACCGGCGTTGCCTGGTGAAACATTGTTGTGATGCCTCGTGTAAGAAGGTGAAATGCGTACCATCACGTTTCCGACTTTGATAAAGGTCGGACTGTAGCTTATAGCGATTGCTGTTTATCATATCGCGATAATGCTGCTCGCGTTGGTCGACATCCAAAGACTGTTGGCAGAATATGGAATCGGTGGCTTCAGGAGGGCAATACGGAACGCCGCGCTGGATCCCAACGGCCTCATATCACTAGCAGTCGAGATGACAGGCATCTTATATGCATGGCTGTAACGGATTGTGCAGCCACGTCTCGATTCCTGAGTTAGCAGATGGGGACGATTGCAAGACAACAACCATCTGCACCAACAGTTCGACGACATTTGCAGCAGCATAGACTATCAGTTCGGAGGCCATGGCTACGGTTACCCTTGACGCTGCATCACAGACAGGAGCGCCTGCGATGGTGTACTCAACGAGGAACCTTGGTGCACGAATGGCATGAATCTAGGTTCTGTTTACAGCATCATGAAGGTCGCATCCGTCTTTGGCGACATCGCGGTGAACGCACAGTGGAAGCGTGTATTCGTCATCGCCATACTGGCGTATCACCCGGCGTGATGGTATGGGGTGCCATTGGTTACACGTCTCGGTCACTTCTTCTTCGCATTGACGGCACTTTGAACAGTGGACGTTACATTTCAGATGTGTTACGACCCGTGGCTGTACCCTTCATTCGATCCCAGCGAAACCCTACACTTCAGCAGGATAATGCACGACCACATGTTGCAGGTACTGTACAGGCCCTTCAGGATACAGAAAATGTTCGACTGCCGTGCTGGCCAGCACATTCTCCAGATCTATCATTAACCGAAAACTACTAGAAATGTAGGTCTGCCTTTCCTTAATCTAAGATAAGTCGTAGGGTCAGTATTGCCTCACGTGTTCCAACATTTCTACGGAATCCAAACTGATCTTCCCCGAGGTCGGCTTCTATCAGTTTTTGTTCAAATGGCTCTGAGCACTATGGGACTTAACATCTGAGGTCATCAGTCCCCTAGAACTTAGAACTACTTAAACCTAACTAACCTAAGGACATCACACACATCCATGCCCGAGGCAGGATTCGAACCTGCGACCGTAGCGGTCGCGCGGTTCCAAACTCTAGCGCCTAGAACCGTCTATCAGTTTTTCCATTCGTTTGTAAAGAATTCGCGTTAGTATTTTGCAGCTGTGACTTATTAAGCTGATAGTTCGGTAATTTTCACACCTGTCGACACCTGCTTTCTTTGGAATTGGAATTATTATATTCTTCTTGAAGTCTGAAGATATTTCGCCTGTCTCATACATCTTGCTCACCAGATGGTAGAGTTTTGTCAGGACTGGCTCTCCCAGGCTGTCAGTAGTTCTAATGGAATGTTGTCTACTCCCGGGGATTTGTTTCGGCTTAGGTCTTTCAGTGTTCTCTCAAACTCTTCACGCAGTATCATATTTCCATTTCATCTTCATCTAGATCCTCTCCCATTTCTATAATGTTGTCCTCAAGTACATCGCCCTTGTATAGACCCTCTATATACTCCTTCCACCTTTCTGCTTTCCCTTCTTTGCTTAGAACTGGTTTTGCATCTGAGCTCTTGATATTCATGCAATTGGTTTTCTTTTCTCCAAAGGTCTCTTTAATTTTCCTGTAGGCAGTATCTATCTTACCCCTAGTGAGATACCGAGCGAGGTGGCGCAGTGGTTAGCACACTGGACTCGCATTCGGGAGGACGACGGTTCAATCCCGTCTCCGGTCATCCTGATTTAGGTTTTCCGTGATTTCCCTAAATCGTTTCAGGCAAATGCCGGGATGGTTCCTTTGAAAGGGCACGGCCGATTTCCTTCCCACTCCTTCCCTAACCCGAGCTTGCACTCCGTCTCTAATGACCTCGTTGTCGACGGGACGTTAAACACTAACCACCACCACCACCTAGTGAGATAAGCCTCTACAGCCCTACATTTGTCCTCTAGCCATCCCTGCTTGCCATTTTGCACTTCCTGTCGATCTCATTTTTGAGACGTTTGTATTCCTTTTTGCCTGCTTCATTTACTGCATTTTTATATTTTCTCCTTTCATCAGTTAAGTTCAATATTTCTTCTGTTACCCAAGGATTTCTACTAGCCCTCGTCTTTTTACCTATTTGATCCTCTGCTGCCTTCACTATTTCATTCCTACTACTTAAACTACTTAAACCTAACTAACCTAAGTACATAACACACACCCATGCACGAGGCAGGATTCGAACCTGCCACCGTAGGAGTGGCGCGGTTCCAGACTGAAGCGCCTAGAAGCGCTCGGCCACTCCGGCCGGCTCAAAAGGTCTGATACAATGGCGTGGACTCTCATCAGAGCCCTGTTTGGAGGTATTTACATCACAATAGCTGATTTCAGCCACATCAAGTCTGTTTTTCAGCGCATTCCAGAGACAGTAATTGCGAGAAGTTTCTACAGCAACATTAGCAAGTGGTATGTCACTACATTAGTCGTGACAAGAGATTTCAAATATTGTAAAGAAGTATATCGTTTTATTTAAAAATAACATTCTTGCGACTGATATATAGTTAAGACTAGAAAATTATCTGTCCTTCACGCGTACTAACTGCCGAAAATTTTGTTTTGGTATCTCAAACCGTTCACGAAATAGCAAGGTGAACACTGTAGATGAACATGTCAACGAGCCAATCGGCCGTTATTTTTGACTCGTCCATTCCATGTTGGAATAAACGTGGCTGGTGTCAGATGACTCCGGCAGGGTGGAGAAGCGCGCGGCGGTCATTAAGTTACGTGTTGACTCGCGGCGAGACGGACGGCCTCCGTGGAGCAGACGGCGGTGTTTGTGATCTGGATCGATGCGGAGGCAGATTACGGGCGAGGCGGTCGTAAGTAGGCGTAAACAGGCTGTTTACTGGCGGTGGGCGCGCCTGCCGGCCCGCCTGCGTCATCGGCCGGCTGCCCCCGCAGCGCACGCGGCGTCTGGGCCGGCAGCTGGCGGCTGGCGGCTGCTCGAGGCGCCCCCGAGGACTCGCAAACACCGCGCTGCGGGCGTCCGGGTAATCCGCGCTGCACAGTCGCCGGGGAACTGCACGGTTAGGTGCGAGCACTGCGTGGTGGCGAACACAGACAGACTGTCACAGGACCACGCTTAAATACACTACTGGCCATTAAAATTGCTACACCAAGAAGAAATGCAGATGATAAACTGGTATTCATTGGACAAATATATTATACCAGAACTGACATGTGATTACATTTTCACGAAATTTGGGTGCATAGATCCTGAGAAATAAGTACCCAGAACAACCATCTCTGGCCGTAATAACGGCCTTGATACGCCGGGGCATTGAGTCAAACAGAGCTTGGATGGCGTGTACAGGTACAGCTGCCCATGCAGTTTCAACACGATAACACAGTTCAAGAGTAGTGACTGGCGTGTTGTGACGAGCCAGTTGCTCGGCCACCATTGACCAGACGTTTTCAATTCGTGAGAGAACTGGAGAACGTGCTGGCATGGGCAGCAGTGGAACATTTTCTGTATCTAGAAAGGCCCGTGCAGGACCTGCAACTTGCGGTCGTGCATTATCCTACTGAAATGTAGCGTTTCGCAGGGATCGAATGAAGGGTACAGCCACGTGTTGTAACACATCTGAAATGCAATGTGCACTGTTCAAAGTGCCGTCAATGCGAACAAGAGGTGACCGAGATGTGTAACCAATCCATCATGCCGGGTGATACGACGAATACAAGCTTCCAATGTGCGTTCACCGCGATGTTGCCAAACACGGATGTGACCATCATGATGCTGTAAACAGAACCTGGATTCATCCGAAAAAATGACGTTTTGCCCTTCGTGCACCCAGGTTCGTCGTTGAGTACACCATCGCAGGCGCTCCTGTCTGTGATGCAGCGTCAAGGGTAACCGCAGCTAAGGTCTCCGAGCTGATAGTCCATGCTGCTGCAAACATCGTTCAGACGGTTGTTGTCTTGCAAACGTCCCCATCTGTTGACTCAGGATCGAGACGTGGCTGTACGATCCATTACAGCCATGCGGATAAGGTGCCTGTCATCTCGACTGCTAGTGATATGAGGCCGTTGGGATCCAGCACGGCGTTCTGCATTACCCTCCTTCTGCGAGCAGTCATTGGATCTCGACGAACGCGAGCAGCAATGTCGCAATACGATAAACCGCAATCGCGATAGGCTACAATCCGACCTTTATCAAAGTCGGAAACGTGATGGTACTTATTTCTCCTCCTTACACGAGGTATCACAACAACGTTTCACCAGGCAACGCCGGTCAACTGCTGTTTATGTATGAGAAATCTGTTGGAAACTTTCCTCATGTCAGCATGTTGTAGGTGTCGCCACCGGCGCCAGCTTTATGTGAATGCTCTGAAAAGGTAATCATTTGCGTATCACAGCATCTTCTTCCTGTCGGTTAAATTTCGCGTCTGTACCACGTCATCTTCGTGGTGTAGCAATTTTAATCGCCAGTAGTGTAAATAAACTCATTGCACAACGTAATACTTGCCTCAATTAAAAGGCACACTGCTCGCTTTGGAGCGATGTAGGTGGTGAATCATGAACAGCATAAGGATGCAGAAGGCAGTGCAGACCACTGCATTAATGTCACACAATGTGTATCCGCAGGACATGTGGTCTGTAACAGAGAAGTGTGACGATGATCTCTTCAATCGCAAAAGATTCCAGAGTAGGCACACATGCGGATCTTCAGGAGGGGGCTACTAAGGCGGAGGTGACCATGAGAAAAAGACTGAACTACCAACGAAAGGTTAACGTTCTGCGAGTCGGGGCGTTGAATGTCAGAAGTTTCAACGTGGTAGGGTAGCTAGAAGACCTGAAAAGGGAGATGTTAAGGATCAGTCTAGATATATTGGGCTCAGTGAAGTGAAATCGAAAGAAGATAAGGATTTCTGGTCAGGTGAGGTAGAGTAATATCGCAGCATGAATAGGTAGGTAGGACAGAGAATGTGTTACTGTGGACAGTTCAGTGATAGTTTTGTTCTCATCAAAATCGAGAGTAAATCGAGAGTAAACTAGAACCGACAACAGTAGTTCAGGTATACATGCCGACGTCGCTAGCCGATGACAAAGACAGAGAAAAAGCATATGAGCATATTTAACGGGTAATTCAGTACATAAAGGGAGATGAATATCGAATAGTTATGGGGGTGGGGATGGAATGCGGCTGTAGCGAAGGAGTAGAAGAAAGGAGTGCGGGAGAATATGGGCTTCGTAGTACGACTGAGATACGAGAAACACTGATTCATTTATGCAATACATTTCAAAGGAGGATTTATATTTGGAGAAACCACGGAGACAAGGAAAGATTTCAGTTAGATTACATAATGGTCAGGCAGAGATTCCCAAACGAGATACTGGATTGTAAGGCGTACCCAGGAGTAGATATAGACTCAGATCACAATTTAGTAGTGATGAAGAGTAGGCTGAAGTTTAGGAATTTAGTAAGAAAGAATCAATTCGCAAAGAAATGGGATGCGTAGTATGACGGTACGTCACATAAATATTGACATTTTTAGCGGTTGTAAATCGTAGTTTACGTATTTTATGAGTATAATTAGTGTAAAAGATATAGTTAATGTTCTTGAAACAACTGATACGCAGAGATAATTTAATGTCTATGAAAATAAAAAAGGATCGAAAGAGACGCGATTGTACGGCCGAGGTTGAAGGACGTATTTTATACGAGACACACTGTTTTGTTTCGCTTACGGAAGGCAGCCTTTGAGCTGCTACACATATTTTAAGTAATTTATTCGTATTTATTGCTAAAATAAACTTGTTATTATTATTATTACAAAATGAATTTCTTTGTAATAGTTGTCACCTCAAATGCTCGCAGTGGCTAACTATTTTTAATAAGCACTTTTTCAGTAAACTGCGCTGCGAGAAGCTCATCTTCCTATGCAGCCTCTGGTCGGCCATTACACGCCGAAGTATTAATTTATTTTTCAATGTTAACAGAAACTGTAAATGCGAGAGATTTCGTTATAAGAACCTTTTTAAATTGCAACAGATAATTAATTTACGTTAAAGTTCATGTTTTTAAACTATACTGATTCCGTGTGTTCAGTAAGTTTTATCTTGGCCGCTCCACGGCAACAATCGAAATTCTCTTAAGCCTTGCTTTGCAGTCAATAAACAGAAATTAACAAAATTACATTCAGTTCAGTTAAAGACAACTATATTTTAGTCATCACGTTTAAAATCTAAAGTTGGTACATGAATAACTGAGGCCCTTCAAGAACCCGTTTCCTATTTACTGATGCACGTAAGTAAAAGTGATAAGAAAAGACAATATCCCCGAGAGAAAGAATCATGCTGATAAATTAAAAATAAAAATATATAAAATATATATAATAATTTCTTTTGGACGTAACGAATCATAAACGGACGTCACAGTAGGTACTAAGGAATGAAGAGATACGCTTGCAGTTCTATGAGGGAGTACATACTGCGATAAGGAATTGCTCAATAGGCAGTTCAGTTGAAGAAGAATGGACGTCTCTAAAAAGGGCAATCACAGAAGTTGGAAAGAAAAATATAGATGCAAGGAAGTTAACTACGAAGAAACCATGGGTAACAGAAGAAATACTTCAGTTGATCGATGAAAGAAGAAAATACAAAAATGTTCAGGGAAATTCAGCAGTAAAGGAATACAAGTCACTTAGGAACGAAATAAATAGGGAGTACAGGGAAGCTAAGGCGAAATGGCTGCATGAAAAATATGAAAAAACCGGAAAAGAAATGATTGCCGGAAGGACTGACTCAGCATATAGGAAAGTAAAGCACTCTTCGGTGTAATTAAAATCAAGGGGGGTAACATTAAGAATGCAACGGGAATTCCACTATTAAATGCCGTCGAGAGAACAGGTAGGTGGAAAGAGCACATGAAGGCCTCCATGACTAGGAAGAGTTGTCTGATAACGTGATAGCTCGGATTAATAAGATTGCAAAACAGGGATGTTGACTTTCTTCTCTAGTGTTCAATCTGTATATCAAAGAAGCAATGACGGAAATAAACGAAAGGTTCAAGAGTGGAATTAAAATTAAAGGTGAAAGAATATCAATGACAACATTTGTTGATGAGAGTGCTGTACTCGCGAAACTGAAGGAGAATGATAGGATCTGATGAATGGAATTAGCAGTTTAATGAGTACCAGTACACAGATTGAGAGTAAATAGAAGAAAGACAAAAGTAATGAGAAGTAGCAGAAATGAGAACAGCTAGAAACATAAAATTCAGGTTGACAGTCACGAAGTAGATGAAGTTAAGGAATCCTGTTACCTTGGCAGCAAAATAACCAGTGACGGACGGAGCCAGGAGGACATCAAAAGCAGAGCAGCACTGGCAAAACGGACCTTCATGGTCAAGAAAAGGCTACTAGCAACAAACATAGGCCTCAGTTCGAGGAAGAAATTTCTGAGAATGTATGTTTGGAGCACAGCACTGTATGGTAGTGAAACAGGGACTGTGGGAAAACCGGAACAGAAGAGTGTCGAAGCATTTCAGATGTGGTGCTGCAGAAGAATGTTGAAAATTAGTTGGACTGATAAAGTAAGGAATGAGGAGGTTCTCCGAAGAATCGGTGAGCAAAGGAATGTACGGAAAACACGGACAAGAAGAAGAGATAGGACAGTAGGACATCCTTTAATACATCAGGGAATATCTTCCATGGTGCCAGAGGGAGTAGTAGTGGGTAAAAACTGTAGAGGAAGGTAGACATTGGAATACATCCAGCGAATAATTGAGGACGTTGGTTGCAAATGCTACTCTGAGATGAAGAGGAATTAGTTGCGTGTCGCATTTGTCTCAAGTACAACGTGCTTTTCCAGCGCTTTCGAGAAATCGAGGTTCAGATTTGCAGAGCGAGAGAGAAATACTATTTCGTGAAGGTTGCATTACTCTTTACTCCCTGGTACTATATTAGTTAGTAGTTCTGTTATTGGTAACTATGTTGAATTATGCGTGGTCGGCGTCACGAATTATTTCTGAACAGTCATTTTTTAAAATATTAATGAAGTTATTAGAAACCAAACGTTGTAATGTTGTTGCTTTAATTTGTTCTGAAAGCGGTGCTGATATTCAAGACAGTAAAAGTGGGTTAAAAGCTGTGAGCTATCTGAGGAAGTTTACCTTTCATTACTGCGCAACTGTTTCACCAGGTATCCAGTCTAGCTTACCAAATTCCCATCCAGACTAACATTAACTATAATCTTTTAGTACTCATCTTACGATATATATATATATATATATATATATATATATATATATATATATATATATATATATATATATATATATATGTGTGTGTGTGTGTGTGTGTGTGCGTGAGATTATAACGTCTCGTCTTGACAGTATTTTTCAATATAGCAACTTTTCTTTATGTTCAACCCACGTGGGGTATACTTTGTGAGACCAGTACCACGTGCTTATACAATTGTTTGACCCATCAGATTAATAGTAAGACGGTAGTAAACAGTTCGTGGTTTTTCTTTTGTAAATCGCGTTTCGATGTAATTTATTTTAATTATCAAAATTATTGTGGAGTTACACTCTTTGTGTAAACCAAGTTGACCACGTGAAGCTTGTGGTGTAAGCATCAAAGTAGCCCTCAGCTATTGTTTTCGGGAAGATTTCACAGAGACTTAGTATGAATTTAGTATATCAGTGTGTGGTAATTTCATGACGGACAGGATATATAAAGAGAATTTAAATAAAAAGAAATAAATCAGTCTATATTTGGACATTTATTTTAACATTGATCATTGTTCCGTTAAAATTTCAGGATATCAAACTTGATTCATAACTAAACTGGTGCCTTATTTAGGATTGTGAAAATGTGAGTTTGTAATCTTATGGAACACACCAAAAAGGGAACCAAGATTGGGAGATTACATACAACACTGCATTCATAAAATAGCACACGAAGAACGTTGAAACATATGCAAGAGGAAATTAACCACAACCAACCGATTCAATTTTATCCAAAGAAGTTACGTTCGTAGCGCAATCCTGTCCGTCATGAAATTACCACACACTGATATTCTAAATTCATACTAAGTCTCTGTGAAATCTTCCCGAAAACAATAGCTGAGGGCTACTTTGATGCTTACACCACAAGCTTCACGTGGTCAACTTGGTTTACACAAAGAGTGTAACTCCACAATAATTTTGATAATTAAAATAAATTACATCGAAATGCGATTTACAAAAGAAAAACCACGAACTGTTTACTATCGTCTTACTATTAACCTGATGGGTCAAACAATTGTATAAGCACGTGGTACTGGTCTCACGAAGTACACCCCACGTGGGTTGAACATAAAGAAAAGTTGCTGTATTGAAAAATACTGTCAAGACGAGACGTTATAATCTCACGCACATTCGCATTTACGATTGATGATCTTAGTTAGAGTTACTGATCAACACGTGCTTCCACTTTACTCACAAGGTACTGACAAAGCAACTACCGGAAGATATTCTGAATTTCACACTCGAATTACACTGCATTGCAATTTAAGATAACATTAGATATTTTAGAGCTAAACCTGAAATAAAAGTGATTAAATTTTCAGTTAGGCTGAACTTAAGAACTCCATTGTCCTACAGACTTAGCAGACACGCGCTTAGCCGGAGATCTTACCACCTCAGACGCTCGCCACGGGCAGACTGACCTGGGCACCTACCGAGCGTGCTTAACAGATACAAACGGAAGTGACCAGAGAGGCAGCTTCCTATACCAACATGACAAGGGACGGACAGGACCATACTAAGAATAGAAACCTCTCTGCTTTTAGAAAAAGTAGCTACCTGTTCCCACGTTGGTCCTACTGTTCTCTAGCAGACAGGCTTGTCTGCTACCATCAAGCATGCAACTTGAAATACATTTGCTCATTCATCCTCTCACACAGAAGGGAAGGGGGATGACAGTATCTTATCATATACAGTATATAAAAGAAAGCGGATGTAAGTTCCGTATGAGACTGTGTGACATGAATTACATATAAACTGTGTTTTAAAGTGTAGTAGTGTGACAGATCGTTCTTGTATATGTGTAAAAGTAACACGTTTCACTGCTCAGTCTCCTCCTAGATAGAAACACCACAGTAAATTTAGAAGAGGAATTTATGCCGTAAATGACAACATATTTAAGAAATTAACATGAAAGGAATCCAACAGAGACCTTTCAACGTGCGTTTCTGAAAATATCACGCATAAAATGTGGTTCTTGCAAGTTTATACTATGTTTGTCATGACTTGTGTGGTAGACACTACCCAAAATGCTGTCCGAGTACCAATGACGGAGAATGGTTATAAGTTTACTGAGTTATTTGAGGTAACTTTTTAGTATGTGTGTGAATGTATCGATAAGTAAATGTCCATTTTATCGCCTTTTATCACTACTCAGTTGTACCGCGTCTCGAATGTTCCGCTATAATTATTAAAGTTATTCTTGTTTTTCCCCGAAGAAATTACGGGACTCAAATGCAGTGCGGGCAGAATTGTGTCTAACAGCTTAGCCGGTTGCGCTAACGGCACATGCGGACGGCTGGCTCTCTCGTGCGGTATTC
This sequence comes from Schistocerca serialis cubense, assembly GCF_023864345.2. Lineage (NCBI taxonomy): Eukaryota > Metazoa > Arthropoda > Insecta > Orthoptera > Acrididae > Schistocerca > Schistocerca serialis. The sequence continues at coordinate 696,412,912 of NC_064639.1, forward strand.
GACAGGCCCGTAAAAGGTTGGGAATTGGATCTTATTGCAGTAGCATTTGTTGCATGTGGGTATGAACAGTCTGTTAAGTAAGAGCGTGGTCGGCATTACACACAGATGGTAAAAGATATCGCCTTAGTTCATTCACAGTCTAATAGAGGGAACCGTGTCTTTCATGTAGTGTCCATAAAGCGTTAGATTACTTTGAATGCTGAGATACAGAAGAAGAGACATAAGTGCAGCGCATTGTCAAAATCATCTACTTGTTTAACCAATTTATAGCGTTTTAAAAACTTTTGTGCAAATGACTCTGATTTCTCCATATATTTAGACGCCGCGGCATGGCCCATTTTCGGTCCTCTTACGTGGCTACAGAGACATAGCTTCAAAAGCGACGCGTGTCTCTTCTTGTGTATCTTGGTGAAGTATTCAAAGTTCGCTAGTGCTCCGTGGTCATTACATGAAGGACAAAGGCTCCATTTATTGGGATGTGAAAGAATTAAGGCGATGTCTTTTACCATCTGTGTGTAATGCCGACCACGCTCTTAATTGACAGACTGCACTTCAGATGGGCTAAAGACGAACAAAAGCGGTTACCAGTTGCACGTATGCCTCTATTGTAAGATTTTATACACACAACGAATTAGATAACTGTGACAAGAGTTCGACAGAATCAAATAACATTCATAGTAATGATATTCAGAAGATGTAAGGTCAGGGCTTCGAGTGGACCAGTTAACCAAATCAAACTGTATTTTTTCGAACAGTGGCAAACTGCTTCTTAGCTTGAGGGCAGTAGCATCACGCTGTTAAAGAAATTTCCGATTCTCAACTGTTGATAATATTTAGGAAATACTCCACGGTCTAAACTGTTTTCATAAACATCTGTGTTAATTTCCTATCGACAAAAACAACTGAGTGTAACTGAAATCTGGAAAACTACTCACAGCTGGTGTTAACAACACTACTACCACCAGATTTCGCTGTTGGCAATACAGTCTCAAGTTTCCTAGGCGTCTTCCAAGTACAGAATATTTCACGTTGACCAATTGTTCTACGTAACAGTGTTTTCTTTTTCACAGCTGTTCAACTGCTCTCTGTACAAGGCCGGGCATTCGTTCTGGGGGGTTCCTGATAGCTGCACGAGCATGCAAACCAAGAGTCCTGCCGTCTTGCATCGAATCGGTCTCTCAGTGGCCTTTATATGTGTGTTGCCATGGAAGGATTGGAAAAGGGCACAGGTCATCCCAGTTTTCAAGAAGGGACGTCGAACAGATGTGCAGAACTATAGACCTATATCTCTAACGACGATCAGTTGTAGAATTTTGGAACACGTATTATGTTCGAGTATAATCACTTTTCTGGAGACCAGAAATCTACTCTGTAGGAATCAGCATGGGCTTCGAAAAAGACGGTCGTGTGAAACCCAGCTCGCGCTATTCGTCCACGAGACTCAGAGGGCCATAGACACGGGCTCACAGGTAGATGCCGTGTTTCTTGATTTCCGCAAGGCGTTCGATACAGTTTCCCACAGTCGTTTAATGAACAAAGTAAGAGCATATGGACTATCAGACAAATTGTGTGATTGGATTGAAGAGTTCCTAGATAACAGAAGGCAGCATGTCATTCTCAATGGAGAGAAGTCTTACGAAGTAAGAGTGATTTCAGGTGTGCCGTATGGGAGTGTCGTAGGACCGTTGCTATTCACAATATACATAAATGACCTTGTGGATGACATCGGAAGTTCACTGAGGCTTTTTGCGGATGATGCTGTGGTATATCGAGAGGTTGTAACAATAGAAAATTGTACTGAAATGCAGGAGGATCTGCAGCGAATTGACGCATGGTGCTGGGAATGGCAATTGAATCTCAATGTAGACAAGTGTAATGTGCTGCGAATACATACAAAGAAAGATCCCTTATCATTTAGCTACAATATAGGAGGTCAGCAACTGGAAGCAGTTAATGCCATAAATTATCTGGGAGTACGCATTAGGAGTGATTTGAAATTGCTCCCTCCTACGTATATTTCGCGAAGAGACCATGAGGATAAAATCAGAGAGATTAGAGCCCACACAGAAGCATACCGACAATCCTTCTTTCCACGAACAATACGAGACTGGAATAGAAGGGAGAACCGATAGAGGTACTCCAGGTACCCTCCGCCACACACCGTCAGGTGGCTTGCGGAGTATGGGTGTAGATGTAGATGTAGAAGCCCTTTACGGTAGATAACAACGAGATTTGACGATTGGTTGGAATTTTGACCAGTAGACCAGTGTTACGAGATCACAAACGTGACTTTTGTACTCAAAAGTTACTACTTGCTTCAAAAGTGAATACTTATTCAAATTGGCAAACAAGTGAATATTGTTATTCTTTGTTTGGTTATGCAAAATACGTGAGAAGCCTTGTTTTTTCAATTTTCTAGTTAGCTAATAATGTCACAACACGATCGAAGTCGACTTCTTAAGCTCATCATGCCATATATTTTTCCATAATTCCTACAAAAATTCGAATCAAAAATTTTTATCAATTACTTTGTGAAACAAGGCAGAAATAGTGTTTGTTTAATTGATTTACAATGTTTCACCAAGAACCCACAGTTGATTCAGTTAACATTTTATCATTTTAAACAGAAAATTTGACGATGTCAGCTATTGAATCCCCAGTCTTAACGGCTTACTGTAATTGGTTTATTTACGAAATTAAATGAATTTACAGGCGTTGCTGCTTGGAGGACATGACCCTCAAGTATACAGCGTCTGCTGGGTGAACAAGAATAAAGTCTGTCGACATATTCTAAATCGCAAAATAATAGTACTACTAGAATACATACTACCAGGTGCATTGTGGTCTTCAATCCAAAGAATGGTTTGATGCAGCTCTCCATGCTACTCTAACCTGTGCATCTATCTCCGAATAACACTGCGACCTACGTCCTTCTGAATCTGCTTACTCTATTCCCCTCCTGGTCTTCCTCTGATATTTTTATCCTCCCCCCCCCCCCAAACAAACATCCCTCCAATACTAATTTGGCCTTCCCTTGATGTCTCAGAACGTGTCTTATCTTTTTCTAGTCAAGTTGTGCCACAAATATCTTGTCTCCCCAGCCTCATTCGGTACCTCCTCACTAGTTACGTGATCTACCCATCTAATCTTTAGCATTTTTCTGTACCACAACATTTCAAGAGCTTCTGTTCTCTTCTTGTCTAAACTGTTTGTCAACATTTCACTTTCATACGTAGCTATACTCAAGATAAATACCTTCAGAAAGGACTTCCTAACGTTTAATTCTATATTCTGTGTAAACAAATTTCTTTTCTTCAGAAACGCCTTTCTTGCCACTGCCAGTCTAAATTTTGTAGCCCGTTTATTCGGCCATCATCAGTCATTTTGCTGCCCAAATAGCAAAACGTATAAGCTACTTTAACTGTCTGATTCCCTACTCTAACTCCCTCAGCATCACTTGATTTAATACGACTGCATTCCATTATCTTTATCTTGTTTTTGTTCATCTCATAGTCCCCTTTCAAGACAATGTCCATAGCGTTCAGATGCTCTTCCAAGTCCTTTGGTGTCTTTGACAGAATTACGTGTCACCGGCGAACCTAAAAATTTTCATTTATTCTCCCTGAATTTTAATTCCTACTTCAGTTTTTTCTCTTGTTTCGTTTACTGCGTGCTCAATATACAGACTGAATAGCATCGGGGATAGGCTACAACCCTTTCTCTCCTCTCTCAACCACTGCTTCCCTTTCATGCCCCTCGACTCTGATAACTACTGTCTGGTTTCTGTACAAGTTGTAAATAGCCTTTCGCTCACTGTCTTTTATCCCTGCCACCTTTAGAATTTGAAAGAGAGTATTCCAGTCAGCTTTGTCAAAACCTTTCTCTAAGTCTACAAATGCTAGAAACGTAGGTTTGCCTTCCCTCAGCCTGTCTTCTAAGACAAGTTGTAACGTCGTTTTTGCTTCATGTATGACTGGGTGTTGTGTGATGTCCTTAGGTTAGTTAGCTTTAAGTAGTTCTAAATTCTATGGGACTGATGACCATAGATGTTAAGTCCCATAGTGCTCAGAGCCATTTTTTTTTGCTTCATGTGTATCTACAATTCTCCGGAATACAAACTGATTTGCCCCGGAATCGGCTTCTACCAGGTTTCCATTCTTTCGCAAAGGATTCGTGTTAATATTTTATAACCACAACTTACTAAACTGATAGTTCGATAATTTTCACACCTGTTAACAACTACTTTCTTTAGATTTGGAATTATTACATTTTCTTGAAGTCTGAGGGTATTTCGCCTGTCTCATGCATCTTGCACACCACGGAATAATTTTGCCTGGCTGGATCTCCCAAGGCTATAAGTAGTTCTGACGGAATGTCGTCTACCCCCGCTGCCTTGTCTTGACTTACGTCTTTCCGTGCTGTGTCAAATTCTTCTCTTAGTGTGATACCTCCAATCTCATTTATACAATATACCTTCACAAAATCTACTTACACGGCAAATCATCATATAGTGCGCAGGTGATTGTCTTGGAGCGTTTGGCGTCACTGCTTATATACCCGAAATCAGAGCCCTCAACATTTAACAGTGAAGGCTGAAGTTAATCGAATTTGAATGGATCGGTCATTAGAAGACTTGCGCGCGAAAAGCAAAGGTCCCACGTCCGGCTTCCAGTTTCTGGTGGAGTGCTAAACAACTTCATTAAAGGAATGCACATTGTGAAAACACCTCTCTCTGCATTCAAATGAGTTGTACTATGCAAATTTAGTTCAAAATTTTGTCACAATGTGAGGATGGCATGATCTACTACGTTGTCGGAAATAATACACGACTGTCTTCTGCCGGCCGCGGTGGCCGTGCGGTTCTAGGCACTTCAGTCCGGAACCGCGTGACTGCTGCGGTCGCAGGTTCGAATCCTGCCTCGGGCATGGATGTGTGTGATGTCCTTAGATTAGTTAGGTTTAAGTAGTTTAAGTTCTAGGGGACTGATGACCTGAGATGTTAAGTCCCATCGTGATCAGAGCCATTTGACCCATTTTTTTGAACGACTGTCTTCTATATGGAAATCAAAAAGGTTGTCATTACTTCGCATTGGCAATAGAATGTAGATCACGTACAAAACTAAAGCATGCTCACCCTTATTTCACACACACACACACACACACACACACACACACACACACACACACACACACACACACACAAAAACTTGTCTCAAGCGATATTCTACGACCTAAGTTGTTCAAACCCTACTGCACATAGACACGTCCGCAGCTTTTACTGTTTCTGCAGTTCAGACTTTCTGTTTTTTTTTCAATATCGTGAGGAAACGTTCTGTTAGTGAAAGGCACGCATATCAGCAGCCAGTGTTAAGAGACGGTAGAGGTGGGGTAAAGAGCGACGCCACAGGATAGTGGATGTTTGGAAATGGCTGAGTTGGGTTCATAAATAAAGCTGTAACCTGTGGAAATCCGATGTAAGGGATGGACTTTCGCGAATGCTAGGATAACGTGCCAGCACAGAAGTACGGAGGAGGCGGCGTTTCGGTATGGGCTATTTTTCATCGTTACGGCGTGGTTTCCCAATTCCGCTTCATAAAACACTAAATGAGGCACGATATGATAATATTTTAAAACGTTGTGTACTGGGTACAATAGCGGAACAGTTTGGAGACGGTGAGCGTATCAGCATGACAATGCATCCTGGCACAAAAAGCATCTGAGAGACATTGGCTTGTGGACACTAACATTCCTGAAATGGACTTGCCTTGAACACAATGGAACGTCTTCGAGGAGAGTTAGAACGTCGACTTCACTTTCGGCTCTTGAGGGAAAATCGGCTGCCATTCCCTCATAGACGTTGAGATACCTAATAGAGAATGTCGCAGCGAAGTTCAGGCAAAGGATGGACACACCCCACATTAACGTCAACTAGTAGGTGTCCCGATAGTTTCGATCAGGTAGCCTATACGTTCTGAAGTGCAATTTTAACTGATTTACAAATACTCATTCCCCTGTGAGAAACGTATTTCTAGCACTAAAGAGCTTCTTAAGAAAAACTATGCACAACATAGAACTTACAAAGGACAGCAGATCAGTGCGTTACGGGTTCATTTAATAACGAGCATAACTTTGTAGAGACTCAAACACCATTTGTATTTCCACCTACACTTATCTCAGAAAAAAGTACTGCGAAAGAGTAAAATTAGAGCGCTCCGAAATCACACGAAGGTTTGCCAACACTCGTATCTCTGTGCAGCACTGGCGACTGAAACACGAAAACGGGGAAGTGAGAGAGAGTGTTACATGAAGTACAGTTGTAGATGTAAATGTATAGTGATGTACACGTAGGAGAATCATCAACTATTCAGAAATGCGTTCGCGATCATGTCCATATGTAGGCCATTACAATTAGTGAAACCATTAGAACAGAGAACTCGCAGTTTTGAAGTGCTTTAGATTGTGTATAACTGGTACCAGTTGCCAGAACTAATTTTCGCTCTGCAGCTCAGACGCCACCAGCATATTTACAAATAACTTACATATAGATACAAGGGAAGTAACGAGTTAAAGAATAAGCCTTATGAGCAAAATATGAAATGAAAATTTAGCAATAACCAAAATAAAGCATCGGTAAACAAAGTCTTTATGACGATAATACTGAATACTGTGTTGCTCCAACCCGCTTTTTTCGTTATAAGGCTGGATACTAGCTGACGCGCAGTCGGCTAGGTTACTGAAACGTTGCTGCTGAAGCGAGTTCTGCATCCTGCAGCGACGCAGCATAAGTTTATCGTGGTCACAAGCATGGCCAATCGAGTTCACGTTAGAAGATAACGTAGGCCATTAAGTTCGGTATATTTCTGTTTTCTCGGTGAAGGTCAGGATTTCGGCGCGATGTGCTCGAGCATTTTTGCCTTGAAAGTCGAACGCATCGCCGAAACCTCTATTGCAGGGCTGAGCAATAGACTGGAGGAACATGTCTCGATCTGGACAGCTCTCAAATTACCCCTGGTGCTGGTGAGAGTCATCTGTTATTCGTGCACGATATCAGACCAGAACATCAACCAGTAGGACTGCCTGTATAAGATGTGACGCTCAACGACGATCTGCAGATGACAGACGAACGATGCACTCGTTGGTGAAGAGCACGCAGTTACATTGATCTAACCTAATTTGCACACCACGTTGTTGACTGATTTGCACGGCTGCTTGTGACGGTCATATAGCTTTCAAATTGTTCATGTGAAGACAGCTGCGTTCTGTCGGATCGATTCAGTTCTTCCATTTGCCTGCAGAAAGATCAGCGTACAGTTATGTTACACTGTCGCCAGTGTACCTAAAAGCCGTAACTCACAGTTGTTAATAGTCGCCAGCTGCCTCTAGCAGACAGATCTCGAATGTTTTGCGTCTGATGACAGTGGATGTTCGACAGTGTTGCTGCAGGGTACGCGAATTGACAGCCAATTACCCGTGAGTACAATCCTTCTTGCCGTAAACTGACAATGTGCGAACTTTCTGAACTTTAAATGACCATTAGAGAAATATTGACAAACTGAACAGTGCGCACAGCCAGCAGTGTCCCGTCCGTTGCGTTAAACCGTGCTCTGCTGAAACACTGTGAGCCTGCAGGGTCCTTTACACAGATGGCTGTGCGCGACGATTTCCTCTGGTCACATGTACAAGGGAAGAGGCTTGCGGCTAGTAAAACGCAAACCATGTATGTCACGGGTGTGATCCAAAACTTTTTTTGAGCAAACAACAACTTCTCGCGCTTCCTCCACAGTAGCTGCGTTGAAATTCCATGAAGATTCGATGAGTGACGCCCTGGTCGTCTTCTGGAGAAGTCAGCTGTTTGTAACTCCCTTTACTGGTAGAAGGGCGCGTCCTGCCTAGCACGACATGTCTTGAATTTTCTTAAATCATTGATTTCCTGGTGGAAGGACACTGCAATTTGTAAGAGAATTCATGTGGAATGTTCCAATAAAAGGGCTACTCATAAATGTGTCACGATCCAGACATACTCAAATGACGTACGTAATGAAAATAGACTTGAAAAAGGTGACAAACCAATAAAGAAGTGTGTGATATCAGAAGGACGACAGAATTTCAGTTCGTAATTAGTAACAAGAAACTCGTAAAATTATTCGACCCGTTTGTCTGTAACATGCCGGCAGATCTCGCTGAGTTTCTTTTTGACGACATTAACCGTTGGAGGTATGGCCGATGACGGAGAAAAAGCTGATAGAAATGGAGGTTTGCCGACGAAGCTCCCCTGGCTGTTTCTGGTCGGTATAACTCCCTTCTCTGAGGTCACGGAAAGCGACCTGCTCTTATAGGGATCCGGTGCCTGGGGGAAACTTCCTTTACAGCTCAGGCAGATGACTCTACCGATCTACTTATTGGTATCTGAGAGAACGTTCTCACTGAGTTAGCTCGCTACCGGATTCCTAAACGTGCGGTCAAATTGCCGCCGATGTTTCTGCGTCAGTATCAACTTCTACCTTTTACATAAGAAAGTTACTTTTACGGCCCCGTTCGGAGACAAAAACTCATTTCGACGCAAAACAGGCCGAATAAGAATTTAACCAGCTCATAAAACCCGGAACGGAGAACGAATGTTTGCGCCCACAGCTTAAACTTGCCTCATAACTTCGGGAAAGCAGCACGCGTCATAACCACTGAGAAATATTTACAGTGTCATTACTTTTTATGCTGGGTACCTTACGACCATTGATAACGAAGATGTTGGAACAAAGTATTAATTCAGATTTCAGGTGTTTGGCGTCGTATTTAAGGTGAGACAGCACCTTTTGGGAGCAACAGAATTAACAGAAACTTGCAAATTAAGTATAATGGGAGGCCATGAAATTTATATTCCTTAAAAATTCAGCTAACTATACGATTATTCGACGGGAATGAAGCGTACTGAGCAACAATGAACTTCAGTTTTGAGAAGCTTATAACAGAACTGCTGTGTGGCGTAAATTAATCTTTGTTAACAATGAGAATGTTCTCAGATATAGGTGCCTTAAAATTTATTTTATTCAGTGACGTAATTACATACCCGTAATTTGGGTAACTCTTAAAGCTAAGCAAAAGTTGCCGTGTCTAGATGTCATGTAAATTGAATTGTTTGTAGAAATTAGTCCAAGAAGGTCCTGCAGAAGCGCGTTACAGCAATTGTGAATAATAATTACTGCTTCTCAGTATATTTATTCCTACATGAATTTTAAAGCATGCAATATATGACTTTTTCTTATAACAAACAATTCCACGGAATAAGTTACACGAATAAGAATAAATTTATATAGGCTATACTGTTGTTTTAGTCCACAAATTTTCTATTATTTGCCAGCAAACATGAAAAGGTTAGTTGGTAACACAATAAAAGAAGCTTGATTGATTTATTACTGTCGAACTAATTCTGCATGTTACTTACCCAGAAAAACCAACTCACGGGTACGCTAATGATGACTTGGGGTTTCGGTAATACTCCACTTATGCACAGCTTAGATGCGGCATTGCGATCAGCGTATGATTTTTTTTTTTTTTTTTGTGAATAGGTGTAGAAAAACTGGTGAATATGTAAATCATATCGAAATATTTACGTTTCAATGTTTATTACAATTATTGTGTAATCTGTGAAGGAAAATAACTTCCAGTTTCACAACTTCAGTAGCCTTGAGATCTAATTCAGTAACGATTGTGGGTTGAATCTAACACGAGAATCTTATCTGTATGAGTTTCTGGAGAGAACAGTAAATCAAACAGTCTGATCTGACGAAGACTTTACGATGTTACTTCAACAAAAATTTAGCCCGATGGATGCAATAATAATCTTCTAATGATTGAAACTTCTTAGTCATTTCGACATGATATGGAGGGGGGGGGGGGGGGCGGCTTCGGTGGAAGAGACCAAACAGCGAGGTCATCGGTCTCATCGGATTAAGTTCAGGATGGATGGTAAAAGAAGTCGGCCGTGCCCTTTCAAAGGAACCATCCCAGCATTTGGCTGAAGCGATTTAGGGAAATCACAGGAAACCTAAATCAGGATGGCCGGACGCGGGATTGTACCGTCGACCTCCCGAATGCGAGTCCAGTGTGCTAAGCACTGTGCCACCTCGCTCGGTCGTGAAATGGATCTGGCGTCCGGGAGTGAAGTTTGTGTAAATCGTTTTTGCCTGCAAAGGTAGTCAATCCGCAACTGAAATGTTCGCCAGTGGACAAACGGAAAATGTACAGACTTTTCTACAGTGTCATGAGGACATGTGTGCACAATGTTCTTAACGCTTAAAAAATGATACAAAGCCCTCGTAGCAATTCAGACGTCATTACTAATGACGACAGTCGTGAACATGTTAGGTCAATGAAGTTAGTACATAGTAAAAGTGTAAAAACACGTGTCATTCATCAGTAAACAGTCGTTAAGGCAGAAATGAGTACTGAGAAATCTGAAATATCTACTGAACGCAGTAGGTCTACTTGCAGCCATGTGCTTAAAAACACGGTGTTCAATAGATGGGGTGTACAGAAGACAGAGCTACCTTCAGTTACAGCAAACTTTACAAACAAACATGTGCACATAAGTACGAATTTCAGTACCCAAATTTCCAGATATAATGTATTGATATACTCTGACAGCCATGCACGTGGTCTTGCTGGAATCTTACTTGATGATTTTCACGTAAGTGCCACTTCCATTGTAAAACCAAGAACAATTTTAAAGAAACTTTGAACTCTACTAGGAGAACACCAGTAATTGTCGTTGGGATTCCTCATAGGCGCGACTTCTATTGTGAATGATGAAATCCTCAAGGCCAATAGAGTTTGAAAAGATTCGTAAAACATTCCAGAATTCACATTTCTTATCTGTAGATTTCCTTGACAGAGAACACTTAACACAACATGGTCTGCATCTAAATATTTAGGGTAAGACACTTCTATGTCATTAAATCCAAGATATCATAAATTCATTAGGCAGATGCAAGGAGAGTGACCCCATTACTCTCCCATATTCTACTTCCCAGTCAACCACATGCTCCACGGCACAGCACTCATTATTTTCAGAAGCAACAGGACAGCTTACACCACTGTAATCAGCAACAACAGTATCAACTACACCACCTGTAGCAGTAAAAACCACCAGCGTGTCAATCAAAAGAAGAGTGTCACCGCCAGGCTACTATAAAGGTGAACAGTGCGACAGTTCCCAAGTTCTTTTTTACCAGACTGTTCAGGGTATAACTAATAAGACTGCTGAATTAGAAGTACGTTTGCTTGATGAGCTACAGGATATTTCAGTTTTATGTGAGAGTGAACAAAGTTTAAAGGAAAACCAAGCTAGTACTGCTAAAATAACAGGATTTGAAATCGTTAGCAGCTTCTGCAGAGCAACTTTTATGGAGGAACACGTATATATGTTAAGCAAAGAATTAGATACAAAGAAATTAAGTTCAGCAACATAAATAACATTGAGAAAGTATTTGAATATTTTGTTTGCAAAGTTAAAGAACCCATATAACCATTGTGTGTATATTACGATCAACATCAGGCAACTTTATGGGGTTTTTGAATAGTGTAGAAGGAATTTTTTCAGGAAATGTTATTGTGCTTGGTGATTTCAATGCAAACTTTAAAATAACCTGTCAGATTGTATCTAAACTGAATAATTTGTTATCTTCACATAATTTACCACCCACTGTCCATATTTTTTGGCTTGCAAACATTTGATCATAAAGTAGAAGTGACTGACACAGGATTCTCAGATCATGAAACAATAAAATCTAGTGTAAATAATGTAATCAGCACAAATTCTAGGAAAAGCGAGAAATACTTTCACAGAAGATTTATAAATGAGGACAACATTAGGATTTTTAATTCATCATTAATAAAAAAAATTCAGACTGGGTTTTGGATAAATATGACAACGCAGATATGAAATTTGAGCCATTTTTAGCTTGTTACAAACGTAACTAAGAAACTGCATTCTCTTTTAATAAAATTAAAGGAAAACCAGAACTAACACTTGGATAACACAGAGGATAAGAAAATCTTCAGAGAAACTTAGAAAGTTAATCAAATCAGATAGGCAAAATCCAATTCTGAAAGAGTACCTAAACAATTACAGCAAAGTGTATAAGAAAGTAAATACAGCAGCATAAAAATATAAGCAACGATTCAAACATCAACAGAAACAAAGGTAAAAAAAAAATTAAATCAGTTTGGAATGTAATAAATACAAACTTAAGTAGAAGAAAAGCATGATTTGTACCTCTATCTGTACGATATGTTTATATTTCTGTATTTAATTAGCTCTATGATTTGTATATAGACACTAAAAGGTTTTTTGTATCAAAATATGACAAGAATGAGATTTTCACCCTGCAGCGGAGTGTGTGCTGATGTGAAACTTCCTGGCAGATGAAAACTGTGTATGGAATCGAGAATCGAACTTGAGACTTTTGACTTTCGCGGGCAAGTGCTCTATCATCAGATGGAAACAACCCCCAGGCTGTGGCTAAGCCATGTCTCCGCAGTATCATTTCTTTCAGGAGTGCTAGTTCTGCAAGGTTCGCAGGAGAGCTTCTGTAAAGTTTGGAAGGTAGGAGACGAGGTACTGGCAGAAGTAAAGCTGTGAGGAGGGGGCGTGAGTCGTGATTGGGTAGCTCAGGTGGTAGAACACTTGCCCGCGAAAGGCAAAGGTCCCGAGTTCGAGTCTCGGGCCGGCACACAGTTTTAATCTGCCAGGAAGTTTCAACATACGACAAGTCCGACATCATCGTATGTGATAAAATAAATGATCAATAAATATCTGGTTCTGTTTTCGGTATATCTACTTCATGTTCTATTATGAAGACATTTGGCTCCTATCAGCCATTTTAGCTTGGATGCTTTAAACGTTCCGTGAGTTTTCAGACATTTCCAGTACACTGACGTATAACGAGTCATGTGCTGGTCTTCTAGGCTGTGAAACTGAAAAGCCATTTGTTTTCGCAGAATAGCATCGACGTCCCTTGGAGGTTGCCACCTTGAGTTCCACTTCGGACTTGTATGTGAGCTTTAAATGGGCAGTGGGTCGTTATTGAATGTATCCTCTAAAGAGGCAGAATATGACATTTGATTGTGTGCTGAATACAAAAAGTATTATTAAGTATAAGGACAGTTTGAGAGACAAAGGTAAATGCGATGGGTATCATTCGAAAAACCAATTAGCTGGCTGTTTGACGAATTCTTCCGCTTTCTTTTTTATGAAACCCGAAAATCTCGTCAGGAAGTGTACGTGCACGTGCCGACACAAGAAATTATGTGTGCGCCATGAAACATTTAGGGCTATTCCACACTGAGGCCGGATGAACCAGGGAGTAGAAACAAGAAAGAGGGTAGTTACGTGTTTGACCGATACAGGTATCCTATAAGAAGAATTTATAGTTGTACAGCGATGTAGCAAGATCTCGGAAAAGAAAATTTAAAAAGACTGCAGCGGCTAAGAATACCGGGAAGTGAGGAAAGATCAGGTTGGAGAGAGGGTTGTAATAGGGTAACGAGTGCGTACAGAGGCAATGATAATTCCTATGTCCTTAACTGTCTTCTGAAGCTGGAGATGTTATTTAGTTCTTTAATATAATGCGGGATGTTATTCCAGAGTCGGGTTCCTGATACTGGGAAGGACTTCGAGAAGGTGGCTGAACGATGGAGTGACTAGAAAGGACTTTGCTTATATGGGAACAGGTGTTTCTGCCACGTTGTTCAGACAAGAGCGTTAAGGTTGAGGAGAGATACGTCGGGAAGTGTTCATTCATAAGACGTTGGACAAGACAGAGGTTATGGAAATCACTGCACTTGTCTAAACGCAGCCAGGATAGTTGTGCTTATTTTGAGTTAACTAGCATTTCGCTCTCATTTAAGTATATGGCCGAAAGAGTCAGCCTTCCAGTAATTTTGAAACGAATCCTGTCGTCCAGGACCGTTTGTCACAAAGGTCGCAGATTCGCCACGAGATGGGGAAATTATCAGGCGTCTATTGTTCTACCTGAGGCCAGACTGATCAGGCCTAAACGCTGTAGTGTATGATGAGTGAGACAGACGAGAACCTACGTCATAGGGATACCCCGCAGGAGCTGTTTGTACCCAGGGAGGCGTAGCAGTGTTAAATATGACGGATGTAAGATCGGTCATAAAGGGAAACATTTATGAAAACTATTTAATTCTGAACTAATTCGAGGAATGAAGCCACAGTAATTTTAATTTACCATATTTCTTAAATTTCCATGAAGATCCCAATAAACCTTGAATATTGATCATATCTATAATAGTTTAGGATTTAGTGTTGAAGTGAAATTAACAAGATTTGTAACAAAGACTTGAATGCTAAAATTTGAACGCTTTGGTCGATCTTAACGATCGACATTTCATATAAAAGTACATCCTTAAAATGACAAATTTGTAAATATCAATTTCGTAACTTTATTTTTTAAAAATTTTCAGTTAACCATCAGATCATCATTTCCTCCACACAAAACAACTGAAGGATGACAGCATGACATCTTATTGAATCATTAACCAATAGAATATTTGTTGTAAAGTTTAGTGCATAATAGTTACTTTTGTTATTTATTTATTTATCAGAAATCACATTGGCTGGGGCTACTGACCGTGACACTCAAAGTTAAGAAGCAAATTGTATTGGTTTTCTGCAAAAGAATTTAACGTTTATTATGTAATGGATATTATTGTTACTTTATTTAGAACGTGAAAGTGGTCCAGCTTTGATTATTTAAATTTGTTAAAATGTAAGATAATGTAGAATAAACTGTAGCCAATCAGATGGACGGCTTCAGGTAAGGTAGCCAGTTGAGCGACGATGATCGGCACGCGGGGAGACGCGGCCGGAGACGGCCAGAGGGACAGTTCAGGTCTAGACATCGAAGTGTACAGTTCGGATTGAGACGCGAAAGAAGACGGTCGGTCTTAAGGTAGCTTGGAAGTGAAAAAACTTAGAAAATTTCGCGTTGTGTGGTATCGCGTGACTTAGTCCCTGAGCGGTGAGGCGCCGTGCGCCTGGTGTGAACTCGTAACTTTTCGCGTAGATAACGAGGTGGAGTAATTGGACTTGTATTTCACGATGAGAGTGTGAATGATCGAACTGTGTCAAATGGATATGCGCTCGAGTGTAACAGTAACTCTAAATACGACCACTTTTGCTATTAGTTTGCTTTCTGAATAAACATTATTCTTACCAAATCGCAACTGTGTGGCCTAGCTCCCGATATTATTATTACTGTGATTATATGTTATATTAACTTCGTATGTTTCATACAATTTCGCAAACTTGTCAGGGTCACAAGCGTCTAATTTAGGGCGTGTAAAGTGTCACATGCTGTTCAACCCCTGGACGAGTTTGAGCCAAGACATTTCGACGACGAGGGACCCCATGTGACCCCGAACATCTTTGGGACGTTAACTCGCAGTATGGTGGTGAAATGTCATCAAAACGTCTAACATCACAGATATAACGAACATACGTATCCATAACCAGTTCCAGGCGCTGCGAGCTTTCCTGAGAAAAGCGTTGAAAGAGAACATTGCTGTAATTAATAATTGGAAGTAAAAATGTTTGTACGAGTTTCTTTTTCAGGTCCAGAGGGAAGCGTTTTTTATATTTCTGTAGAGCGTAGGGAGATGCTGATGACTTCTTGCACATTACAGTTACTTGCTCAGTCCAAATTCGATTTTCATCTGTTACTACCACGCGAAAGTGAGTAGGTTGATATTTGTACCTTTTATGGTTGAAGATGGCTGGGATTCCCGATATTACAGAGTCTAGAACGACCAACCAGTAGCACTTGGGTTTTTCGTGGACTGAGTTTTAACCCTATATCCGGCATCCATGGTGATAATGCGCACAGGCCGGTACTAAGATTCTTCATAGCTATATTCAGGTTTATAGGTTTAAATAAGTTTTTTTTTTTTCACATGAGAAGAAGAATACATATTCTCACTCTGCCTTTCTTGTGGCTTCACATAGCCTTTCGAACACTCTTTTGAGACATCTACTGTTCAGTCTATTTGCTTATTCTGCTGTCTGTGTAGAGCTCAGTGGTCTGCGGGACAACAAAACTCATGTCTTTAATTCCGTGTGTGTTTTCACTTTTACACGATAGAGGGTACGCACCGCAACCAAACACATCAAAAAAAAAGTTTTGTTTCACCTCGGTTCCGAGAGTTGCGGAACCTGTACAGAAAATTGGAATATAGATCAACATAAACATCATTTCTGCCCTTTTTATTACACATGAAAGCCACCAATTGCATGTTGTAGCACCATACAGCGGGACCTTCAGAGGTGGTGGTCCAGATCGCTGTACACACTGGTACCTCTAATAACCAGTAGTACGTCCTCTTGCATTGATGCATGCCTGTATTGGTCGTGGCATACTATCCACAAAGCCCTGTTGATCCAGTGGACTCCTCAACGGCGATTCGGCATAGATTCCTCAGAGTGGTTGGTGGGACACGTCGTCCTTAAACAGCCCTTTTCAATCTATCCAAGGCATTTTAGATAGGGTTCATGTCTGGAGAACATGCTGGCCACTCCAGTCAAGCGATGCCTTTATCCTGAAGGAAGTCATTCACAAGATGTGCACGGTGGGGGCGCGGATTGTCGTCTGTGAAGACGAATGCCTCGCCAATATAGTGCCAATGTGGTTCCACTATTGGCCGGAGGATGACATTCACGTGTCGTACAGCCGTTACGGCGCCTTCCATGGCCACCGACGGCGTACGTCGACCCCACTTAATGCCATCGCAAAACAGCAGGGAAACTCCACCTTACTGGACTCATTCGACAGTGTGCCTATGGCGTTCAGCCTGACAGGGTTGCCTCCAAACACGTCTCCGACGATTGTCTGGTTGAAGGAATATGCGACACTCATCAGTGAAGAGAACGTGATGCCAATCCTCAGTGGTCCATTCGGCATGTTGTTGGACCCATCTGTACCACGCTGCATAGTGTCGTGGTTGCAAAGATGGTGTAACGTTGATGCAATAATTTGTTCTGAAACCGGAGCTGATATTCAAGACAATAAAAGCGGGTTAAAAGCCGTGAGCTATCTGGGGAAGTTAACCTTGCATTACTGAGTAACTGTTTCACCAGATATCCAGTCTAGCTTACCAAATTTCCAACCAGACTAACATTCATTATAATCTTTTAATAGTCATCTTACGACAACCGGTGATATATATATAAAAAGAGAATTTAAATAAAAAGAAATAAATCAGTTTACATTTGGACATTTATTTTAATATTGATCGTTGTTCCATTAAAATTTCAGCATATTAAACTTGCTTCATAACTAAACTGGTGCCTTATTTAGGATTGTGAAAATGTGAGTTTGTAATCTTACGGAACACATCAAATATGGAGCCAAGATTGGGAGACTACATACAACATTGCATTCATAAAATTACACACGAAGAACGTTGAAACATATGCAACAGGAAAATAACCACAACCAACCGATTCAATTTTCACCCAAAGAAGTTACGTTCGTAGCGCAGTCCTGTCCATCATGAAATTACCACACATTAGTATACTAAATTCATACTAACACTCTGTGAAATCTTCCCGAAACGTATAGCTGAAGGCTACTTTGATGATTACACTACATGCTTGACGTGGTCAACTTGGTTTACACAAAGAATGTAACTCCACAATAATTTTGATAATTAAAATAAATTACATCGAAACGCGATTTACAAAAGAAAAAGCACGAACTGTTTACTATCGTCTTACTATTAACCTGATGGGTCAAACAATCGTATAAGCGCGTGGTACTAGTCTCACGAAGTACACCCCAAGTGGGTTGAACATAAAGAAAAGTTGCTATATTGAAAAATATTGTCAAGACGAGACATTATAATCTCACGCACATTCGCATTTAAGATTGATGATCTTAGTTAGAGTTACGGATCATCCACACGTGGTTCCACTTTACCCACAAAGTAGTGACAAAACAACTACCGGAAGATATTCTGAACTTCACACTCAAATGACACTGCGTTGCAATTTAAGATAACATTAGATATTTTAGATCTAAACCTGAAATAAAGGTGATTAAATTTTCAGTTAGGCTGAACTTAAGAAATCCATTGTCCTATGGGCTTAGCAGAGACGCGCTTAGCCGGAGATCTTACCACTTACGACGCTCGCCGCGGACAGACTGCCTGGGCCCCTACCGAGGGTGCTTAATAGATACAAACGGAAGTGACCAGAGAGGCAGCTTCCTATACCAACATGACAAGGGACGGACAGGACCATACTAAGAATAGAAACCTCTCTGCTTTTAGAAAGCATAGCTACCTATTCCGACGTTGGTCCTACTGTTCTCTAGCAGACAGGCTTGACCAGAGAGGCAGCTTCCTATACCAACATGACAAGGGACGGACAGGACCATACTAAGAATAGAAACCTCTCTGCTTTTAGAAAACGTAGCTACCTGTTCCACGTTGGTCCTACTGTTCTCTAGCAGACAGGCTTGTCTGCTACCATCATCAAGCATGCAACTTGAAATACATTTGCTCATTCATCCTCTCACACAGAAGGGAAGGGGGATGACAGTATCTTATCATATACAGTATATAAAAGAAAGCGGATATAAGTTCCGTATGAGACTGTGTGACATGAATTACATATAAACTGTGTTTTAAAGTGTAGTAGTGTGACAGATCGTTCTTGTTTATGTGTAGAAGTAACACGTTCCACAGCTCAGTCTCCTCCCAGATAGTTAGAAACACCACAGTAAATTTAGAAGAGGAATTTATGCCGTAAATGACAACAGATTTAAGAAATTAACATGAAAGGAATCCAACAGAGACCTTTCAATGGACCTCGCCATGGATGTCGAGAGTGAAGTTGTGCGTCATGCAGCCTATTGCGCACAGTTTGCAGCTTAACACGACGTCCTGTGGCTGCACGAAAAGCATTATTCAACACGGTGGCGTTGCTGTCAGGGTTGCTCCGAGCCACAATCTGTAGCGGTCATCCACTGCTGTAGTAGCCTTTGGGCGGCCTGAGTGAGGCACGTCATCGACAGTTCCTGTCTCTCTGTATCTCCTCCATGTCCGAACAACATCGCTTTGTTTCACTCCGAGACGCCTGGACACTTCCCTTGTTGAGAACCCTTCCTGTCACAAAGTAACATAGCTGACGCGATCAAACCGCGGTATTGACCGTCTAGGTATGGTTGAACTGCAGACAACACGAGGCGTGTACCCAGTTCCTGGTTGAAGAACTGAAACATATTGGATGTCGGACCCCCTCCGTCTAATAGGCGCTGCTCATGCATGGTTGTTTACATCTTTGGGCGGGTTTAGTGACATCTCTGAACAGTTAAAGCGGCTGTGTCTGTGATACAATATCCACAATCAACGTATATCTTCAGGAGTTCTGGGAACCGGGATGATGCAAAACTTTTTTATGTGTGTAGTGTAGTAGTGTAGTACGCTTCCAGCTTATCAACAGGCAATGTTGAACGCAGGGAAATAGAATAAATAAAATCAAAATCTGCCGTAAGCAAAATAACGCTGTAAACAAAGCCTCTGAATCATACCAAGTTCCATGCGGAACCTCTGTATTGGGAGGGGCTGCTGGTATAATGTCGAGGCGGCAGTCTGCGCCCTCGCCGCCCCGCATACTGGAGCTGTCTGGCGAGCAACGGCGTGCGCGATGCGTGTAACGTCGCGGCTGGAGGTGTGCTGCAGCCAGGACGGTGTAACGTGACGGCTGGTAACCCTGTTAGGGCGGTGGGCGGCTTTCTGCCGCACTGATTGGCCGCTGAGAAAGTTGTAATTGAATCACCGTGCAGGCGCTGGTAGCGGGTGGCTGGGTTGGCGCGTGGTGCAGGGCGCAGGCCAGCCAGTGCCTCGGCATCGACCTGCCGCTGGGCCGGCAGCGCCGCGACGCGACGCGAGGCGAGATGGATGGCCGGCGACCGCGGCCGCCGACACCTGTTGACCGCGCGGCGACAGCGCGCCGTAAATCTTGCCGTGAGTGATTCTCGAGCCGACGCCTTCGACTTGACGCGGATCCGCGTGAAATTAAGTAGGAGAGGTGGCTGTATCACAGTTTACGACGCTTAATTTGTGGCGCCTCATACGGAAGTTTAAACTGGACGAAGGACAAAAAAAATGGTTCAAATGGCTCTGAGCACTATGGGACTCAACATCTTAGGTCATAAGTCCCCTAGAACTTAGAACTACTTTAATCTAACTAACTAACTAACTAACTAACCTAAGGACATCACACACACCCATACCCGAGGCAGAATTCGAACCTGCGACCGTAGCAGCCTCGCGGTTCCGGACTGCAGCGCCAGAACCGCACGGCCACCGCGGCCGGCGACGAAGGACACTTCAGACAAGAAGAGGAGCTTTAAAACTGCAACAGTACAACAAATTTCTTTCTAAAGGCCAGTGTCCTGTTAAAATGAGCGATATTAAATGACGCACTTCAGAATGAGCTACCACTTCAGATCGGCATAGAGGGCAGCGGTTACGATGATGATGAACAATCATACTTAAGGGGATAGACCAGGGTGACGCTCGATTTTCGAACCGATATTGATGATTTTCCTTTTCAATAAATAACAAACAGCAAATTACAAAACCTTTACTGTACACCCGATAGACTGTATTACGTATTTTTGTAAATCAAAGGGCCGGCCGAGGTGGCCGAGCGGTTCTAGGCGTTTCAGTCTGGAACCGCGCGACCACTACGGTCGCAGGTTCGTATACTGCCTCGGGCATGGATGTGTGTGAGATGTCCTTAGGTTAGTTAGGTTTAAGTAGTTCTCAGTTATAGGGGACTGATAACCTCAGAAGTTAAGTCCCATAGTGCTCAGAGCCATTTGAGCCAGTTTTTTTTTTACACCCGATAGATTGAATTGCGTATTTTTGTAAATCAAAAACTTGCACCCAGAGGACACGACACGAGATCGACGAAAGGCTTCCGCTGAGTCGGTGGACTGTTGGTGGAGCTCTGAATGCCACAATTTTCGACCTACAACAAAATTTCAAACACTGCTTTGAAACCAATGATACTGTATAACGTAGTAATTATGGGTATTTAAAAATGTTTTAACAAAATGGCGGCACTCTGAAATAAAAGTCAATACTTCCAAGAAAAAAGTTGTTATAAAATCGTGCACCAAAAGTCGAAATTAAAATGTACTACAGTAGAAAAAACCCCGACTCGCAAGTTACAAAAATAAAAATTTCGTTATAAAATTGGGCACCAATAGTCGAAATTAAAATGAATCGTAAAAACCCTACGTACTACAGTATAAAAAAACCCGACTCGCAAGTTACAAAAAGGTGTAATGTAATTGCAATTATATCTCTCGAGTTATAGCTCGCACCAACTTGAAAATGGTTGTTTTGAAAAAACGAAAGTTTACACTTTCAACTTGTGTTGTCTTTTAACCGGTCGGAGTGGCCGAGCGGTTGTAGGCGCTAAAGTCTGGATCCTCGCGACCGCAACGGTCGCAGTTTCGAATCCTGCCTCGGGCATGGATGTGTGTGATGTCCTTAGGTTAGTTACATTTAAGTAGTTCTAAATTCTAGGAGACTGATGACCTCAGAAGTTCAGTTCCATAGTGCTCAGAGCCATTTCAAACATTTTGTTGTCCTTTAACACTGAAATTAAAAAATGTTTAACCGGCAATGCCAGCACCGTAAACTTGGTCTTATTTTCACCGATGCCGAAACAGTCATTTTTACGAAATTGTAAAGATTAACTGGAAATCTGAAATTTGTGGTAAGTTCCTATGGGACCAAACTATTAAGGTCATCGGTCCCTAGCCTTACGCACTACTTAATCCAACTTAAACTAACTTACGCTAAGGACAGCACACACAACCATCCCCGAGGGAGGACTCGAACCTCCGGCGGGGGTAACCGAGCGAACCGTGGCTAGGCGCTTAAGACCGCTCGGCTACCACGCGCGGCGATTAACTGGCTTCCACTTGTCAATCGAAACGGTTTTTGCACTACTGGGATTACTTTTCGAAACTTTTCTCTCGGCATAAATAAGTTTGTTTGTTGTTGTTAAGCATTCAAGTTTTACTTCTTAACATAAACAAGCGAAATGGGAAGTTAAGCTGATGCGAGACAAGTATATGCTCTCATGTTACGAAGAGAAGTCTTGTTCACAATAGTATTTTAGTTGATAGTAATGCTCTCTGTGATACCATTCGAAACTAACAGGACCGCTACTCCGTCGGTTACTGTTACAGTACTACCCCATCGGTTGCATTCGAGTGTTCGGATGCACCAGACACCCATGCGCTAAATCACCGTTTTAACATATTTTAACATTCCTGGCACACTTTATGTGGTGTGCGTACTGTAAGACCTTTAGTACACACACAATCAGATTATTTGACTTGTCGCTCTAACGAAGTAGGCGAGTGTCAGCAATATGTCTCGTGGTCTTATCGTGGCGTGTTTATCTTCTGCCGTTAGGTCAGACGATAGAAATGCCACTTGCACGCTTAGAGTAGCTGATTGATGGTGACCAACTTTAAACAGAACTTGATTAATTTTCACACACATTTATTAAAATAATAACAAGCAAAAAAATTACTTAACTTGGTTCTGGATGCTATTAACAATTGACAATCTGAAGTTCCTTTGGTATTGGTACGTTAATCGTATTCTCACATATATATCTGATACTTGACAAAAGAGTCTATATATTTATCTTCATGGCTATGTACAGGAATATGGTAATCTTATTGGGCGCAGACTGAAACTTGACTATAGACTGGTACAGACAAATGTAGAACTCGTACAGACTGGTGCAGACAAATGCAGCCTGACTAATGGGAGGTCTGTACACTCGTTATAATACCTCGCGCGTTCATGTATCACTGCGCGAGTGTGATCTGCGAGGAGAAAATGTTGTACATTAGCAGCAATCTCATTGGCTGCGTTACATATTAATACGCGGATCGGCGGAAGCAGAGTTTGGTCCATCTCTATGGCAGCGCCATCTCGTAGTGCGGAGATGGACGAAAGCTGCACCTGCGCTGTTGTGCTTAGCGGGGCGCGCTCTAGTGGGGAAGTTGTGTACACGCTGACTACGCGGAACTATGTACACAACAATTTATATGAATGAATCTTTAAAGCAGACTAATGAAAATTTGAAGCCAATAATAAAGTAAAATTTCTACCCTGGTCTATCGCGTGATTACAGTCCAGGCGGACCATGTTGCCCTTTGTAAAACTACACAGAAATATTGAAGATTCGATGGAAAGACCAGATAAATAACGAGGAGGCAATGAACCAAACTGGGGCGAAAAGGAGTTTACGTAATGACTTGTCTAAAGGAAAGTACAGTTTGACACAAGACATCCCATGCATCAAGGATGGTGGAGATGGAGGGAAGCGTGGTAAGTAAAATTTGCAGTGGGAGACCGACGCTTGACCATAGTAAGCGGCTTCAAATGAACGAACATACCTGCACATGATACAATATCTGATACAATAGTCTGAATTAGGTGCTTAACTCTGAAATGTAACAAGCCTTCAAATTGCTGGACCGTATTGTTATGTGTTTTTGACGCAGAATGTCAGCAATGTTCAAATAATAATCGGTAAAAAGGAATTAAAAGTTTTGATTAGACTAGGAAATACTTTACCATGAAGGCGCATTCCTTTTTTTGTGCGCAGTCCCAGTGCACTATCCTCTGCAAAATTTTAAAAGCTCAGGAATTTCAGAATCCATTCTGTTTTTCGAAGTTATTGGGAAGTGGGTTTCAGTGTAATCAGTATTCACTAATGGCAGCGACATTTTTGTGTGATTATACACAATCCGAAATTGCTTAACCGGAATGGGAATACACCTCTGCTACAACTAACAAGCTCTATGGTGAAATTTGTTCAGCTGTGCTGACAACCGTTTGAAAGTTGTTTGCATTCTTTAGTTTAAACATATTTGTTTCATGAGAAATTTGACCAATTCACCTCCGTTACTGGCACCGAATAAAACCAATTAAATATATACCAACTGATTAACAACACTTTCTGATGAAGGTTTTCCTTGTTTAGTTAGAATTGCTATCTTTCTTGGCAGTGATCTGTACAGGTTCTCCATTTCGATTCGTAAACGACTTCTTTGTTCCAGAAATCCATAAGCGCGTGAACACAAGCAGGTGTAACAGGACCAGGGATTTTCTTGAGATATGTGATCGATACATCAGACAATGTCAGAAGCACTCTCAAGCTGTTCGCTGAGAATGCTATTACAAGAAAATACAGACGCTGGAAATACATAACGTCTTGCTGCACGGAAGGTCAGCTTTAAAAATTGATAAATGCAACCTAATGCGCATAAACACGACCCAAGACCCAGATAACATCTCATTAAAACATTAGCGGAAAACTGGTGGAGTCAGTCACGTCGTATAAATAGCGAAGTGCAAGAACACGTGGCAACACAGAGCTCTGGGAAAGAACAATCCGCCCATTACACTGGCCGCTCCTGTGTTTATGCGTCAGCGTGGTACATCAAAGAATTTTACAGAGGCATGGCTAGAAATATATGATATCGGCGGAGCTCACTCGAACGTGAAACAGAGAACTGTTATTCAAGACGGACATGGTGAAAATAAAGCAAAAGCAAATGAAACTGAATTTACGTCGAGTGCTTCCGTATGCTACCTCAACAAAAGTAAAGTATTGCTAATACAGGAACAGAAAGTCCCTTTATTCTATGACTAAAAATTGCAGAATAATCACTAAAAGCATTTGTCAAGAAAGTTATATGATTCTATGTAGAAACTAAATTTTTATTTAATTCACCAGCAATGCTCAGAAAACGGTTGTTAAATACTGTACATATATCTGATTTATCAGGAACAGATTTTTTTTTTTTTTTTTTTTTTTTTTTTTTTTTGCGAACTGACTTTATGTCGTCGACCTTGTGCTGCTGACCAGACGCTTCCTTCACAACTGACCATAAGGTTTAATTTTATCCTGTGAATTAACTATTGTATTTGCATACCACATACTCTTTGCGTTCCTAGTAACATTTTTAAACACCTTCCAATATTGTTTGTAATGGGCTACTGCGTAGTTCATAGTGCAGTTACACTTACTAGCGCGCGTCACATTAATCCGCAATTCATTAGCAAATATTACAGGCACGTTGCCGACGATGGGACTTACCCCGCAGTTTGAACGTTCAAACAAAACATTATGAATACATCTAACACATTAATCATGATATACAAAGGTCACTGATTTGAGAGATGAAACGGCCAGATTCTCTGCATTTACAGGCGACAAGAGTGGTAGCATTTTAAACTTTCGGGATTAGCGGCTTAAGCTTCTGAGAAGGGCAGCGCGTGCGTTAGCTAACGGCTCCATTACGATCTCGGTTCCCGGTATATCAACACCTCTAACAGCGTTGGCATCTCCATCAGATAAACCATTCCGTGTTTTCAGGTAGTATCCGCAGCGCTTCTGCATGTATGTGTGCGTCTTTTCTCCGTAGATCAACACAACGCTTAGGCTAGCAGTGATGAACAAGCGAAAGGGCGCAGGGCTCTGATGAACAACGGAGGACCACTCTGTACAACTCTAAAATAATTAACATCCAGAACATTACGGGATACAATTAGGAACTGTTGGTTTGCACACGTTTCGCGACAACATGAGTTCCGTTTTCGGCACTGATTTCAGGAATCGCAAAAGGGTTCCCCAAAACATATAAAGTAATTGAAAATTATGTTGCAATATATGCCTATAAGTGATGAAACCACTATCCTTTTCAATTAGATAATATGCTAATACGATGCTGTTGGGTCACAAACAGTTAGGTCAAGTCCTCCTCGGCGGTCAATTGAGGAACGAAAGAAACGCAGCGAAAAATTACTTCCAAATTGAGATATTCCATGCACAACCACGACAAAGGAAATGAACTGCTTAATACAAAGGCAAGAGGACTGTCAGTAATACTGTAAATGGTTCGAAATTTGCGCAACATTAGGGTTGTACGTTTGGGAAGTGGCAGAGGTTGAAATTCTGACGGGCCGACGCGGCATGCTTGTACAGTATTCTGTGTATCCCTCAGGCTCGGCAATTTCCCGTTCCACTCCTAGCGCCTGTGGTTCGCAATCAGGCTTTGCTTTGGAACGATGATAAACAAGTCTCCTCATCAAAAGCTCTCATTTGCCGGCTTCGGCAGACAGCTTAGCTGTTGCCGACATGCGTAGCTCCTACGCTGCATATAGGAAGTCGTCAGATACACAGCTCCCACATGTCGTCTTGACTCACTGTCTCAAGAAATGAAATAACCAGAATTGCCTTGAGGAAATTCTGTCGCAAACAGAACGCTTTACGGCGCTAGACACGACTGGATAGATCTGTATGGAACTGTTGTAGTTACAAAGTTATCGAAACGGTAGTTTTGCCACTTTGCTTTATCACTTTCGTATTAACAATTTTAGATCTATGCCACTGATTTTAGGGAAATTATTTGTGGTTGACTAAGTCATAAGTGAAAAGTAGGGAAAACGAAATAAAGTACTTAACCACAAATGAAAGCTTAACTCTGATATGATGAACATGATGGATGCTACCGCAGCTCCCTATCGTATGGGAAAGAATTCGACGCGTTATTTCCCATGCGGCAGGTGGGGTTGTCAGCTGGTATATATTGCAATTCATCTAGTTACAGCTGCTATCGGTAAACAAAGAAACAAGGAAACGCGGAAGGGCCGGTAAAATAAGTCTCACGAGGGGAACACGGCAAGTCCCGTTAGCCCTATATCCCATGAAGTTTGATCAGTGGAAGAAGAGCCAAAACAAGTGAACATGCGTCTCGCCTTACCAGTAGATAGTAGACCGTTTCTGAAAAAACGACAGTCATAGCTTTCGACCTACTTTTAATGTATTTTAGCGCGCTGTGGCTAACGTAGTGGTCTTTCACTTTTGGGTCCTGTATTCGAAAATTGATTATTGTCTTCATTTATTTTATTTTATTTCATTTATATTCCAATGTCCGTAGAAACTAACTAAACAAATGTTTCTTATTAAGTTAGGGGATGCAAGGGCGTTATATTAACTATAAGATTACAACTGGATTTCGCAATATATGTCATACATTTATTATACAATATATATGTGTGTACGGTATTTTCAGGGGTTACAATTTTTTAAAATTCTTATATTTCATTCTTGTACCAGTTCTTAATTCTTATATTTTATTCTTACGTTTATTCTTCAGGAACATTTGGTGCATTCCCTTGGATGATGCCGATCGTAGAAACATGGGAAACAGAAATTGTGAACACTACGGGCTTCGCTCGGAAGCAGGTTTGCCAAACCGACATATCTCCGTGTGAATTTCACTCGTGCAAGAAACGTCGTTAACATTGCTGAAGGTTTCACGCATTGACAATAATTTCTCGGCAAACCAGCACAACGGATCACTTTTCTGAGCAATGGCGCTTTCAGCTCAGTATGAACTAAGATACACTACAGGTATTTCGCTGAAAATAATTTCAAATAAATTTTCCTTAGATTCATTGTTTTTTTTTTAAATTCATTCACCAGAAATACAATTAGTAGACAAATAAGGACAACGTTATTTCAATATACATTACACAAAATTCATGTAGTAATCTTTTGTGGACATGGGTAGACAAATGAGAAGAAAAACAAAAATAATAATCGGGTTGCACTCATGGGGGGGGGGGGGGGGGCAAAAGAGCGAAGTGGCGACTCCAGCCATTGTGTCACCTCATCGGATGACACAGGTACTCGCTAAATAGGCACAAAGAATACCTCGAAAACTTTGACGTCATTTTCTCAGGGACGGTCGAATATCTACGGATAAGCCGATACACATATTCACTTATTCTGATCACTTTTCCACCGAACGAAGTTTCTCGGAAATCGAGTTATGGTAATTGTCGTTTTCTACTAGTGAGACTTGGCGCAGACATTTTGTGAGAGACATCACTGGTTGACGACGTACATGTACTACTGAAATATAAAGATAAAGCTACGGTTAGTTCCAAAGGGAAGATGGCAGCCCAGTTTTGAACTATGGGAAATGTGAAATCCCTACGCACATTATCCCATAGTTATGTTCTTGCATAACACAACAACTCAGCTTAAGGAATTTTGTTATGAAAGGGACGCGGGCTGAAAGTATTTTATTCGTAGAAAATAAGAAGTCTCGTTAGTGTGTTTGACTGAAGAATGTTGTGTTTGATGATACCTGCAGTTGTGATTTGTGAGGAGAGAGCATAGAACTTAGTGAATAGTTGACCTTTTGGCTGTGGGTAACAATAGTACTTCTCTGTCGAAATGATTAATAATAATGATTAGTAATGTTGTCTGTTTATCTCAGATAAAAATTTTAGACATTATCACGGCGCTGATACTTTTCAGAGTTTTGAACTTGTTGTAGAACATCATAAGCAGTAGCTTTCGTTTCCATTGTTCCGAAAGCATATAGAGCTAAAAAGACAAAGGCATTTGGTATTAATTGATTACATGAAAGTCCTTGATTAAGTGAAGAGGAGAATCCTATGGGAAATATGGCACAGGAAAAGTATACCACACCACTTAATAAAAGCAAGCCAACAGGAGCACAAACGCTCCAAAATTGCATTTCTTAGAAATGATAATTTTAAAACAGGAACAACTCTAGACTTACGAGAAGGATGCAGTTTGCCACCGAGACATTTCAATGATTATACTAGTGGCGTGCTCAGGCAATGGATAAAGGAAATATAATTTTACACCACAACTTTAATCAACAAAATGATTTAATGATAACACTCTTTGTTGAAGTATACTTCTTGTTGTTAATAGTAAGAACACCCTTAAAAGGTGTTTATAAATTAAGCCACCGGGAGCATTAACTATTTAAACTCAAGGAACGACAGTTATACCTTTAAAAGTCAAGAAAAAATCGGAAACAAAATTGTAATAAACGATCAGAAAATGGAGTAAATTAGTTAAAGTTCAAATGCGAGAGGCACGCAGAGGAAGCAGACTATTCAGTTATACCATTGAGGCCACATACAGAACACGGAATACAAAGACGAGAAAAGAACATTTAATAAGTCACATAAAACAATGTCAGTACAATCTATACTACATGGCAGCCAGACAACTGCAGCTGGAAATGAATGCAGAGTACAAGTAGCGGATGTTTTGAGAAGGTAACTACAGGATATGAGACAGAGTATAGAACACACCAGTGAGGCAACAAGTTGTAATAAGAAACAGATTCATGATTTTAGGAATAATAATGGTCAGGTCACAATAATAAATGCAAATAGAATACCCGAAACAATTAATTATCGATCAGTAAGGAAAACAGGCATATTCGACGGAATAATCTACGAGGGAAAACATCATTTGGAAGAGCATAAAAGGCGTTCACAAGAGAGTAAAGAGGATATATCGTGCAAAAGTCGAACATATGAGGAAAGGAGGAGAAGAAGAAGAGGAAGAAGGCTCTGGAGAAAAGCTTCACAAGATTTTATAAGATACAGATGGTTAACATACCTTCAGTCATGCGGAAAATTTCACTCCAGGCTAAAAATTCTTTCAGTATTACGGAAATTAAACGGGTAGCTGTAATAATTAGAACGGTTAACAGAAACTTAGAAATACAGACTAGTTTATTCCTCTGCAAGCAGAAAAGTATGACGCATTCATAGCACATGTATAACAGATGCTCCATTTTGATTTAGTATCCGAAGAAGCCACAATTTACGATGCAATGGGCACACAGCATAGAAGATAACTCTTAGAGATATTATGTAATAAATGTATATTGCTGCTGTAATAGTTTAATGACGTATGTATTGTGATGGCTCCATTTCGACTAAATTGCTATCATCAGACCAAGTCCATATGTCATCAATGGTTGCTGTGACTGTATATTGTACTTAGAAAAGGTGGAGGTTTAGGACTCTTACGTTATAAGCTGTCTAGTGGTTTTCTCCAGTTGTTAATGGTCCTTTCTTGTAATTTTTATAATCTGAAGTTTTATCGTAAGATTTGACAGACTGGCAGTTGTTACAGTTGGCCAACTCTCACAACTGTCAGTCTATTAAATCTTACGATAAAACCTCAAATTATAAAATTACAAGAAAGTTCCATTGCCACCAAGAGTGAACCAATAAACATCTTGTAACATAGGCGTCCTAAACGTACACCAAGTTGTAATACAATAATACAATACACAGTGACAGCGACCACTGATGATATATGGACAAGGTCTGAAGATGGCAATCTAACCGAAATGGATTCATCACAACAAATAAATCACTGAAGTACTATAGCAGCAGTCTGGGTTTATTAAGTGATACCACAATTGATATCCTCCTTCCGGTATACAGAAATCCTACATAGTTATCCAGAAAAAAATGGTTATTGTGCTAAAAGATGTCGAAGAATGAATATCTCAGCGATGCGTGATGATGAGTTATAATTAGTGATACTATTGTGCATAAATAATTCCACTATTATGTAACTAAGGAAAAGATAGGAAAAATACGACACGGAATAGTACTGCTGCATACAAGCTAGTGAAAAGATCATCCTAAGGGTGTAAGTGAAAGAAGAGCTTTTAAACTACACCAAAACCGTCGTTATTATTTACAGAATTCCGTACGTGTCACAATTTAATGAAGCATGTGCCCAGAAAGTACTTAGAAATTGGATATTAATGACAACGACTAAAACAGGAATAATTTTTCTTACTGATATCAAACGAGAGAGATGAGCATGTGGTGACGAATAACTACGTGATAAAACAAAAGTATTTATATGTGACATATCGAGAAGTAATCATATCTTACATTCAAGTCATAAAAAGTGCCATAAAACATTGTAACACATAAAAGATCCACTGCCTTCAAAAATGAGTGAGATATGAAAAACACAGTCTGTGAAGTCTGCATTATTCGTTCGCCCTTTGTTCATTGTTGTTAGCCACAAGAAACAACCTGTTTTGATAGATACGGGCGAAAAGTGCCAGAGAGATACGTATTTCACAAATAAGCGAGTAGCAAGATAATAAAAGCTTTACTGGAACTATTACGGACTTTCTGTCTGTAAAGAAAGTTCGCTCGACCCCTTGGAACAAAGGTTTCATTGCCTTACCTATGACACTTAATGTCGCGGACTGGTAGTAGAAGTTCCACAATAAGCCTTTAACTTCTATGGCGTGGCCGTAACGCAGTGTTTACAGGAAGCCAGGACGCGGAAGAACAATTACATCCGACGGGGAGCCAAGGCTTTTGTGCCACAGTTCCATTAATTGCGGCCTCGCTGGTACGAAGCTCTAGATATGTCATAAGTTACTAAATTTTGAAATTAATTCGCTCCTATTTGGAGGCCGGTAGCCTTGGCCTGTATGACAGATGTGGTTAGCAGATTATTATCATCGTCATCACGCCGCAAATAAAGCTTATGTTCCGTGAAGACCTGTGAGTTTACTATAGTATAACTACACATTTTTCCAGAACATTATTAAAAATAGCAATATAATTAGTTTAGCACCTAGTTTGTTATCAGAAAATACTTTCTTCACCAGGCTATGTGGAAGTAAATCACATGAGGTCCAATTTGATATCGACTGTACAGCAGATACAGCGTACTGAACGAAAGCTTCTGTGGTCAGCTTGTGTGACTGTTCTACTTTTCATATTAAATACGGTTTTATACAGTCGTTACAACAAGCCGCGAAGCAAAGAGATAATTGAATAAAAATATGTTCTCAGTTTGTTACTGCAGAATCCGTAAACACAACTTTCAGGCAGTGAGAGAGAAGAAATACCTAATGAATTAACTCCGGCTTGTAACCTAATCCAAAAAACAGTGACGATCCATTGCCAGTTTTATGTTTCTTCATTACTTTCTTAGAGAATTCGCTTTGTAACGAAAGAAGGACGACATATCGCCGTTTATATCGTATGTTCTTTTATGCTAAGGGATTCAACCATACAAAATCTTTATTCTTGTGATTCAATAAACATCTTTCCTTTCTTGCGAAAAAAATTGACTGTCGTGTACCAACAGAACAAAAAAGGTCTTTATTTCCTCTATCATACTTATGGAATTCTTAAATGCAATTATTTCACCATTTACCACATTCTAGGAATACTTAAAGAACGTTTTAGGTTACTGAGTCGTATGTGAAGATACATAGGTATACGATTGTTTTATATACACGGATACTAACTTATGGAATGATCAGATTAGTTTCTGGAGAAATTTAGACACTCATGGAACAATGCTAGTCCAACGACCTAGAAGATTCGCTGCAGGAAGGTAGACCTTTATTCTACATTTAGGAAAAACGCCTAACAATGTTGACTGGTACACTTTCTTTGGATTTATGAAGTTTTCATCGATTAAAAAAATAACAAGGAGCGGCAGATTATTTACAACATGTATAGAAATCATATTCGAGTTTTAAGCGTTGAAAGACCTAAAGGAAAGCAGTAGTTGGGAAGGATTTGAAAACGGGTTGTGGACTCTCCATCACGTTTTTCAGTCTGTAGAGTGAGCAAGCTGTGACGGAGATTAAGGAGAAGTTTGAAATGTAATTAAATTTTACGACGAAGAAATCAAATCTTTTACGTTTTTCTATGACACCGCAGTTCCACCAAAGACCACGGAGGACGTGTAAGAACGGTTAAACGGAATCGACAAAGTCTTGAAAACAGTGTATAAGATGAATATAAAGAAAAGTAAAAAATGTGTAACGGCGGGCTGCCGAATTAAGTAAGACAGTGCTAAATGACTTAGATTAGGAAATAAGATTCTGAAAACAAAAGATGATTTTTGCTATTTTGACAGCGAAGTAAAATAACTGACAGTGGCAGAAGTAAAAATCGCA
Organism: Schistocerca serialis cubense; assembly: GCF_023864345.2. Classification (NCBI taxonomy): domain Eukaryota; kingdom Metazoa; phylum Arthropoda; class Insecta; order Orthoptera; family Acrididae; genus Schistocerca; species Schistocerca serialis. Next base: position 696,445,845 of record NC_064639.1, read on the forward strand.
AATGAAGAATGTGAATAGCAAGAAAAAATTGTGAACACTGAAGGTAAATTTGAGTGTCAGGATCTAGGTTGTTTTGAAAATCAGCCATATGCAAACACTATTATTTTATTTTTATGTTTACCCAGACATGTTTTGACACCAATATGTCATCTTCTGTGGGTCAAATTTTTATTTCTGTCAAGTGCAATATCGCGTTTATAATGATGTAACTGCCGTAGGCCTATTTGCTTTGTTTTGTTTAGACACTCACCTTAAAATGACATCGCTAACTGAACTGTATTATTATACTGCGGTTTTAGTGCTCGTTTTCTTCGTTTTTTTGACAACATGTCATCTATAAACTAGGCGTGAAGAATGTTATTGCGTATTTGTGAAAAATGAGGTTGTGTATGTTTGTGTAGTTACATTTTTCGTCCTGTTTCGTGTCTCTGTTTGGTGTCTCGATCATCTGCTGTTTAGTGCATTGTTTTCACTCAGGTTTTCACAAATTACCGCTCACTACTTCACCTCACATGCACTTTCACAAAATGTGGGGAAATGTGATCTGAGCAGCTGCTTCTGACAACATACTCAGTGAGAGGTGTTGCGTTGTCGCCGCTCGCTTGCTCATCGTTGGTCCTCTGTTTGTTGTGGCGCTGATTTAGAATGTTTCGTAAGAACTAGTGTGGTGTGGCTGGTGGAAGAGGACAGTGGAAAAACCTTGTGTGGAGTGACGAATCACGATGCACAATGTGGCGATCCGATGGCAGGGTGTGGGTATGGCGAATGCCCGGTGAACTTCATCTGCCAGTGCTTGTAATGCTTACAGTAAATTTCAGAGGCGGTGGTGTTATGATGTGGTCGTATCTTTCATGGAGAGTGCTTGCATCTCTTCTTGTTTTACGTAGCACTATCACATCATAGCTCTATATTGATGTTTTAAGAACCTTCTTGTTTCCCATTGTTGAAGAGCAATTCGAGGTTGGGGATTGCATCTTTCAACACGATCGAGCACCTTTTCATAATGCACGGCCTGTGGCGGACTGGTTACACGACAATAACGTCCCAGTAATTGACTGGCCTGCACAGAGTCCTGACCTGAATCCTATAGAACACCTTTGGGATGTTTTGGAACGCCGACTCCGTGCCAGGCCTCACCGGTCGACATCGATACCTCTGCTGAGTGCAACAGTACGTGAAGAATGGGCTGCCATTCCCGAAGAAACCTTCCAGCACCTGATTGAACGTGTGCCTGCGTGACTGGAAGATGTCATCAAGGCTAAGCGTGGGCTAAAACCAAAACCATATTGAATTCCAGCGTTACCGATGCAAGTCGCCACGAACTTGTGAGTCATTTTCAACCAGGTGTCCGGATACTTCTGATCACATAGTGTATCAAGCGGGGTAGTGTTTGCAGCGTAGTCCCACATCCACAGTCGCTGTGTATACAGTCATAGACGGTGCAGTACGGCAAAAAGAGTACGCCTGTAGACTCTCTGCTGTGGAGGGAATAGGAAGACTGGAAGAAGGAGAGTAGCAAACTGATGTGGGCCGATGGCTTAATATGAATAGTTCTGTTGTTTCTCGGATGAGACGACAATTTATAGAGGCGGAAACTGTATCCTGTAGACTAGGACAGGGCCGACCATGTGTGGGATCAGAAAGAGTGGACCGTTATCTGGCTGTAACGGCACGACGGTACCGCCTTACCACTGCACGGCAACTGGAATCTGAGAGTCGCCCGAAGGTGTTGTATCGAGGCAAACGGTATACAGAAGGCTTCAACAATATGGCCTTTATTATTGGACACCTGACCTCTGTTTACCTCTGGCCTGTCTTCACAGAAGAACGTCTAGAGCAGAACCGTCAACAAGCCACCTGGACTGTCGAACGGTGGGTCAATGTTCTTTTCACAGACGAGTCCCGATTTGGTCTACAGAGTGATTCGTATATGGAGGGCACGTGGAACACGATTTCGGGACCCAAACATTGTGGAAAGACACCGATAACGAGGAGGATCCTTAATAGTGTGGGCAGGAATTATATTAACTACTCTAACACCTCTTCACCAAATTGTACGGCTGAAACAGCAAGATTTAACTACTGTCAGGTACCGTGAGGAGATTTCGGGATCTTATGCGCGGTTGTTGCATGATGCTATGCGCCCAGACTTAGTATTGCTGGAGGATAATGCTCGACCACATAGCTCAGAGATGGTTGATGTGTTTTTGGAAACGGAAGGTATTGCACGCATGGCGTAGCCTGCTCGATCTCGCGATTTGAATCCCATAGAGCGTGTCTGGGATGCACTAGGGAGGCGGACTGAATCACATCAGCATCCAGCAACCACTCTCCAAGACTTGCGAGCAACTCTGCAGGAAGAATGGGCGTTATTGCCTCAACATGAGATTGATGACATCACTCACACCATTTCCCGTCTTTGTCAGACCTGTATTGGTGCCAGATGTGGTCACACTCCATACTGAGCGTATTAATCAGCTGTCAGAATGTGTGTGAAAATCCATTAAGTTGGAAAAAAACGAAGAACATTTTTGTCTACCTTTATGCATGTTGCAAATGATTACGTTCTGTATTCTTTACATTGTTTCTACCTTAGTATCACCTGTTTACACTGTCTTCCTTGGGGCAAAACAAACGCAACCTTGCAAAATTTCCGTTTGTTGCTTTAATTTTGGACACCAGACTATTTTACCTTTTCGCTGCTACAGACGTGCCTTCTGCATTCTGTGCACAGTGTGGCCGGCCGAAGTGGCCGTGCGGTTAAAGGCGCTGCAGTCTGGAACCGCAAGACCGCTACGGGCGCAGGTTCGAATCCTGCCTCGGGCATGGATGTTTGTGATGTCCTTAGGTTAGTTAGGTTTAACTAGTTCTAAGTTCTAGGGGACTAATGACCTCAGCAGTTGAGTCCCATAGTGCTCAGAGCCATTTTTGCACAGTGTGGCTTTTGTTATGGCTGCACTGCTCACCAAGTGCTGGTGCCTGTGCTGAGAGACGGCATTCCGGCAGATGTGAAACACTTGTCATCCGACTTTTCGAAAACTATTAGACGAAAAAAATTGATGTTTACTCATCTCACAGTCTGATATCTTCACTCGAAAATAACTATTTCTTTTCGTTGCCCGCTATAATTAATGCGCTGCATCAAATTGAGTAAAACATTGTACGCAATTTTAAATAGTTCGCGGAGGTTTAAATGCACTGTGTAAGCTCTGCGCATGGTTGATTTTAACTCATACATTGCTAGGAATGAAATGTAGATAAGCTATCAAAATTTCATATAAAACTGAGAGAACAATGGTGTCTAATTTCGTTCTCGAGTTATTAGGTTTTGTATCCGACGGATTGTCGGGCGCCCAATTGTGTCCTCATGCATCACGAATCATGTTGTCAAAACAATCTTCATACCTCATAAATGATTCAAAGTATCGAAATGAATATTTTTGAAAAGATAGCACGCAATAAGGCACATGTTTTATATGATAAATATTAGAAACGTCTTTTATTCACTGACATAAAAAAGTAACTCTTCCGCAGTACTGAGAGGGCAGCGTTTCAGGACGGATACGGACGTACGTAGTACTGTAGGAAAATCCAAGCGGCATGCCTACACATGTCCACAAGACCTTGGGAAACGGCGTAGCAGGATGTGTATACACGCCCGCAGCAGCGAAAGGGTTAACACTATGGACGGCTTTGTCCTTTACTTTTTTCTATGTATAAAGTAATCTGGCATTTGTTCCTCAGGAAAGGTCTGCCACTTTATATGACCGTTTTCCTATAATGGCATACTCAAATATTAATATAAGATACGTACGAAAATGTGTTTATCCCAGATTATGAAGGACAGAATCGGAACAATAATAGAATGGAAAATAAGTACGTCTACTCAGTAATACATCATAAATATACAACTTGCAAAGTATAGTAGCTAAACAAGACTGTTAATGTGCACAGGCGAGCTGAAGCATTAAAACTTCTGCTGATGTTTTATCAACGTACAAGTGAAGATGGAAATATGTGGTATGCCAAATGAAGATGGGTATAAATCACGAAATGCGTGTTGGTATATACAAAAATAATGAAAAAATGGATGGTTGATGTATTTTTAAAAATAATATAAAGCCTGACTATTGAATAGGAGAATTATTGAACAAGTTTTATTTTAACGAATTGGTGAACATATTGAAATGATATGGTGCAATCAATGGAATGTTGTACAATAGCTGTTGGTGCCATAAAACAAATTGGAAATAATAAAGGATAAATTAAAAGAAATAATTGTAGATCCGCTATTTCGTTTAGTTATTTACTTCCGAATCAACGACAGTAAAAGATCAACGAATCAAGCGAAACTTACGAAGATAAACACTCAATATTAATAAGTTTGCATGTCGCAGAGACTCTCACTAGCATTTAATTGCAGTCTGATTACATGATATGAAAAGACTTAAAAATCCGTAGTACACATCAACATGAATGAAATGAACATTTAAACGTTCAAAAGCAATAGAAACACAAGAGCAGACGCTTTTTACTTGGCTCACCAAGTCCGAATTTTAACACTAGGAGGAGTGTAAGTAGTTGCAACACCCGGCACGTCATACATAGCGATCTCTGTCAAGATAGATATCGTTATACTTTAATACAGTAAGCAGGTTAAAGTGGACATGGAGTACAGTAATGATGCGGATATTAAAGTACTTGCACAAGATAGGCCAGTGTGGACAGCTGCATCAAACCCGACTTTCGACTGATGACAACAACAAAAAGACGAAATTTGTTGCCATGAACAGATTGTTACTAAATTCCCATTACATTCATTAATAGCGCAAAGTGGACGGCGTTTAAATATGCTATTAATTGAACCTCTCGTCTTAAAATGTACTTCGGGGACAAATGTCTGCATTGCTATTGTTTCCATTCTTTTGCGTCTGCTTAGTGTAAGGGAAGTAATAATTTATTGTGACTTAATTATTATGTAGCTCATGTATCAGTTAGTGTGCAAAGAAAAACCACCGATAACGCGCCACCTAGTCGAACGGGTAAAAATGTCTCACAACAAAGGTTGTCCTTCCGTCGGTGGTACACATTCGTTCTCTTTACTATGAGTGATTTTAGAATTAGAGTTAGTAGCTACGTTAACTGGTTACAAACGTAATAGAAACTATCAACAAAGGTGATTACTATCAACTTTCCGTTCAGCAGAGGAGAGTAGCTGTACGTATTTGTTTTTATATCACAGGAAGGGACATGAGTTCCCACAGGTATGTAGGTACTACGCACTTTGTTGCCACTACCAACCACCATAGCGTGAAGTGGTAATTTACAAACTATAACTATAGAATGTAGCAATACATTAAAATAAGATTTTACTGGTTTATTTTGACTGTTTGAACAAGTTTGGATATGATACGTAAAACATTGTCTCATCGTTATTTTGCATTTTCATGGTCGGTAGTATATCTGCCTGGGAGATATTCCTCCAGTCACTTAAGAAACAATTTTTTTGATCGAAAACAATAGGTATAATTAGAATATATTACATTTCTCGAGATATAGAGAGGAAACATGGCTATTAAATGATCACAACAAAGAATAATTTGAAGAGCTATCTTCACTGTTCAACTCCCAACATCCACAAGAATATAAAATTCACCTTAGGCTGTGAGGACAGTCAAGGAACAATGTTCCTTGATCTTAGAATCATCAACATTCAACATTTACAAAAAAGATACAAGAAGAAACATAAGAATATGCAAATTATTGTTTCGCACGAGGAATCACAAGCACACTAAATTTAGAATAAAACAGTCTTAGGCAAGAAGGAATTGATGCAAACAATATAATAGTTACGAAATGTCTAAAAAACATAATAATTGACAATTTAGTCATAAAAGTAGCAAGAACAACGACAGTAATTAAATAAATTGCAGTACGGATTATGATGTGAAAATACTGCTGGAATCCAATATCCTGACATCTACTTCTGAAAGGAAATGATAACTTGCTTTAAAACTCATTGTATCGATCGCATTATCCACTACTGGTGAGACGGGAAATTTGTTACAGAAAGGTCAGTAACAGTGGCATACATAAAATATCATGTTCTAGTTGTCTCACCTCCAGTGGAGGAAAAAAATAGACAGAAGCATCAATACTCAATTCCAAGAGCGTAATAAGGCCGTCCGGTCACGTCAATGAATTAGGCACAAAATAAAAAGGACCAAATCGTTGCTAAACGAAAGGTTAGATTTGGTACGGAGCTATTTTTGTAGATTTGCGATATGTAATATCGTATAATGATATGCTATGGTGTAACTGCAATAGGTATGTCAATATACCGTACAGCTGCGAATTATCAGCTAAGCCTGTCGTTAATTCATAATTTACCATCTCTCTAAACCTGATCGAAGTTATGTGATATCATGAATTGTGTTTTGTAGCACTAAACAACAACGTAACGTGAAGGACTGTTCATCCCAGCTTATCTGGTAAAGTTTCGGAAGGTTTCTCATTTTAGTCTCTTCCATTTTTCTTAGTTTTCTCTGAATCACTATTTTCAAAATTTATCATTCTAGTAACAGGAATGCACATTTGTACGACCTCAGCGATCTCAAAAACAAGAGAACTGTGTGAACGTCTAAATCTACCTGATGACTGGCCCAGTGGGAGCGAGATGTATTATATATTATAATAAATCACGAATTTGTGACCAAATGCGTCCTTTACTACATTAATACAGCTTCAAGCTTACTAGAAGTTCAAAAATTATTTTACGTTCAAAAATTATTTTGAAGTCCAGTTACTCTTAAGTTTGAACAATTTTCATCAAGTATTAGAAACTTACTTTTACGAATGTTTCGGGTACCGGTCTTGTCATGCAGTGTATGTTAATGAGAGTTTTTGATGTCTTTGACACTTACTTTTTGCTCGTACTTCTACAGTAATTTATATCTGAAAGAATTCACTACATTTTTCAGATTATTCATCGCATCACCCACTCAAAATGTGAGAGGCTCTAGTTCCCATTAAGGGGTAATTTAGTTTTTCATTTATGTGGCAGAACTGTCATGCAGTGAACAGTGTTTCTATAAATTCAATGTGGTGGGTTGAATATTACACAAGTTAAGTTTAGCAAATTCTCTATATATGAAATTCGAATTGGAAGTCGAAGGTCTTCTGGTATAAAAAACAGTCCTTAAAATCAGGAGAACATGCATCAAATTCATTTTTGTGGGTCACTACGTCTTGGTTGAAAACATTTCTGAGGACTTTGGTCAAAAAACAAAAAAATTCAGTTATTGTCTCTTCTGCATCTTGCAGCTATAGATTAATCAGTCGTATTAACAATGATTCAGAGCTTCATCGCTCGCACCTAGCGTATATGAAAAGTGTTTGATTTTTCTACCGATAACATTCACCTGAGAAGTGAACGGATGTCTAATGGCATATATATATATATATATATATATATATATATATATATATATATATATATATATAATGGAGTAATGGCTGGAACGTTACAGTATTTTAGAATATACGAACAGAAACACAATACCGAAAGCTCCTTTTATAAAACGACAAGAATTTCGAGAAAGCTTGCGGCACGACTGACTTAAATCAGCTTAATCATATTTAACATTATATTTTAGGAACCATCGTTTTTCTTTCATCTGAATGCCTTTAATCCTCCAACAGGTGCTCATATCGAAATTTACCTTACGTTCTCACTCCCAAGTGCATAGGAATTTGATGACAATGTACTCATTCACATTCTCGTCCATTTCGCTTACGTACGGTGTACTCTTTCATGTATTTCGTTGTAATTACCTTAATGGAGTGCTTCTTTAGCCATCAGTGAGATTTAACTCTGACTCTATCATTAGCATAATGAGTACCATACAGGCAACTTTGTTTGGCGTAACCAGCTGCATATTTACACGCTCTTCCAAGCACGAGGTACGCTTCATAGCTTCGAGGCCTTTCATTCTCCACAGACAAATGACCACCAACACTGTTGACTGGCTTTTGTCACTTAGTTATGATCGCCTTTGGCGGAGTGTTCAGTTTCTGTTGTTATGTTCCATAAAATGAAAAAGAAAGGTATGTTATTTAGGAAGTACTGGTGTAAATTCACTGCATATTTTGTTATATCTGCATTATGGATAGGTAAGGCAAATGCTGAATGGTTCAGATATTGCCGAAAGTGACGACTGCAAATTACTGTAAGAAATTATTTAGAGGGGAGTGGAAAAACTGTCTTCTGGAAAGGTCAGTTTGGGTTCCGGAGAAACGTAGGAGCACGCGAGGCAATACTGACCCCACGACTTATCTTAGAGGATTGGTTAAGGAAAGGCAAACCTACGTTTATTAGAAGGTAGAAGGGAGTGAAAGGCTATTTACAACTCGTAAAGAAAACAGACTGCAGTGTAAAAGATATTACAATAAATAAACTAAATTAAAATCTTGTGAATAATAATGCATAAGCAGAAAGTTTTTTAAGTACCAGTTTCTGAATGTAGCAGCAGAAATAGGTTTATATTGTTTAGTTGAAGAATAAAGAGGACACATAATAATGTCATTCAAGAAAACTAACAAGTAACTAAAAGTAGCACCAAAATTCTTCACTGAAATTAATAGAATATTCTAAAAATAGAAGCTCATTTGGAGCTGATGAAATTTCAGACAGAATTCTGGAAAGTTATTCTAACTTAATAAGTAATATCTTTAGTGATATATGTAACACAATACTGGCAAAGAGACCTGTCTAGGACGCTGATGACCGCGCAGTTGAGCGCCCCACAAACCAAACAACCTATCCAGGCAGATTAAGGTACGCAACTGATAAACCTTCTTATAAAAATTATGACAAGAAGGCCTTAAATGTATTTCAAAAAGTAACGAACCGAAAGTATCTCACATTTAAGAAAAGACAATTTATTAAGCACAGCTAGAATTTCATTTTATGCAGAGACCAGTATTAAATATCCAGTACAGCAATTTTTATTATAGGCCTACGTACGGTAACATCTACAATGCATTCTTTCGTTAATTTTTAAATATATTATAAAGTTGGTTTCGCTTTAATGCAGAATAATGCTGGGAATATATGGGCGTATATGAATTGTTAGAATGCTGCAGTGTTGTGTTGGTAGAGCTATATCTTCACCAAGCAATTATTATTGATAGTTCGTACGAGGATTTGTTGAAATCGGACTGCGATCCGATTTGTTCCGTATTTTGTGGCTGGTGGTCCTTTTCGGCAGCCTCAAAGGTAGTTAAGTGGCTGCTTTGTGTTGAATATTGTTTTTCGTAGTTTCCATATAGCGAGATATTGACTCAATTGCAGAATTTTTTTGCTTATAGTGCACTACAGATTTTAAAACGGAACTTCGCTTGTCTCTTACAATGCGTGTTGTCCGAAGGTTTTCAGAGATCTTTCCCTGAATTGTTAAGGAATTGTGTCCTAAAGGAATCATTAATGCGAGCTTTGTGCACAATTGTCATCCCTTACAGATTTATTGTAGCGAGTGACCATTCATTAAGGAAAGGTCTGCCAACACCTGAAGAGGTAGAATTTTGATCCAATTGTTTAACTTCAGTGTCTGAGGTGGCGGTGGCTCTTAGGTTTATTGTTTGTATTTTTTTTAGCATTTACTATCGTTGTTGGTGTGGGGAATTAGTTTGCTTGTACTTGTTCACAGTCGACGATAAGTTGCCGTAAAGATAATAAAAATCGAATATATATTTGATCAGTGAAAAATTAAAAGTCAACTCAAGATTTGTAATTTGAAGTAAACAGATTTTTCTGCTAGTTAATTTTGAGTCTGAAAGAAAGGAATAAAGAAAGAGAGAAAGAACTAATATTCTCAAAAATACATAAGTGAGAGGACAAATATCATAGTAATTCTCTGCTAACCACAATAGAGAGTAACAGTACTACAGTGCTAATATATATTTTACAAGTAATTTTTAAGTTTTTGCCGCCGATCTGTTGACACCTTTGAGGTGTCGGGTATTTTGCCAGCTATTAGTATAGTTCTTTCAAAAGAACGACACTGATATCTGGCAGAATACCTAACACCTCACACGTATCTGCACTGTACATGTTTTACTTCTATCTAGACAATGATAGTCATCTGAATATTATTCGATGTAAGTAATTGATAGACTAATGACCATAGATGTTCAGTCCCATAGTGCTCAGAGCCATTTAAGTAACTGATAAGGAAATAATTAATTCGACTAGCAGACATTAGTTAAAGGAAAAATTTTGTTAGAAAGAGAATACAGGCTGTCTGAAGCCGATAAATAATGGGAAGTATAAGAATACTGTATCTCTGACTTAGCGGTTAACTTGATCTGTGCTTGCAGTTAGCAAATTTACACGAAAAAAGGCTTAAGGAAAGAACTTCGTGGACATACACTCCTGGAAATGGAAAAAAGAACACATTGACACCGGTGTGTCAGACCCACCATACTTGCTCCGGACACTGCGAGAGGGCTGTACAAGCAATGATCACACGCACGGCACAGCGGACACACCAGGAACCGCGGTGTTGGCCGTCGAATGGCGCTAGCTGCGCAGCATTTGTGCACCGCCGCCGTCAGTGTCAGCCAGTTTGCCGTGGCATACGGAGCTCCATCGCAGTCTTTAACACTGGTAGCATGCCGCGACAGCGTGGACGTGAACCGTATGTGCAGTTGACGGACTTTGAGCGAGGGCGTATAGTGGGCATGCGGGAGGCCGGGTGGACGTACCGCCGAATTGCTCAACACGTGGGGCGTGAGGTCTCCACAGTACATCGATGTTGTCGCCAGTGGCCGGCGGAAGGTGCACGTGCCCGTCGACCTGGGACCGGACCGCAGCGACGCACGGATGCACGCCAAGACCGTAGGATCCTACGCAGTGCCGTAGGGGACCGCATCGCCACTTCCCAGCAAATTAGGGACACTGTTGCTCCTGGGGTATCGGCGAGGACCATTCGCAACCGTCTCCATGAAGCTGGGCTACGGTCCCGCACACCGTTAGGCCGTCTTCCGCTCACGCCCCAACATCGTGCAGCCCGCCTCCAGTGGTGTCGCGACAGGCGTGAATGGAGGGACGAATGGAGACGTGTCGTCTTCAGCGATGAGAGTCGCTTCTGCCTTGGTGCCAATGATGGTCGTATGCGTGTTTGGCGCCGTGCAGGTGAGCGCCACAATCAGGACTGCATACGACCGAGGCACACAGGGCCAACACCCGGCATCATGATGTGGGGAGCGATCTCCTACACTGGCCGTACACCACTGGTGATCGTCGAGGGGACACTGAATAGTGCACGGTACATCCAAACCGTCATCGAACCCATCGTTCTACCATTCCTAGACCGGCAAGGGAACTTGCTGTTCCAACAGGACAATGCACGTCCGCATGTATCCCGTGCCACCCAACGTGCTCTAGAAGGTGTAAGTCAACTACCCTGGCCAGCAAGATCCCCGGATCTGTCCCCCATTGAGCATGTTTGGGACTGGATGAAGCGTCGTCTCACGCGGTCTGCACGTCCAGCACGAACGCTGGTCCAACTGAGGCGTCAGGTGGAAATGGCATGGCAAGCCGTTGCACAGGACTACATCCAGCATCTCTACGATCGTCTCCATGGGAGAATAGCTGCCTGCATTGCTGCGGAAGGTGGATATACACTGTACTAGTGCCGACATTGTGCATGCTCTGTTGCCTGTGTCTATGTGCCTGTGGCTCTGTCAGTGTGATCATGTGATGTATCTGACCCCAGGAATGTGTCAATAAAGTTTCCCCTTCCTGGGACAATGAATTCACGGTGTTCTTATTTCAATTTCCAGGAGTGTATTTCGGTTCACTGTGAGTAAAAGGCTATTTGTTATCCGTCTGTTTGCTTAAGTGGTGGTGGTGGTGGTGGTGGTGGTGGTTAGTGTTTAACGTCCCGTCGACAACGAGGTCATTAGAGACGGAGCGCAAGCTCGGGTTAGGGAAGGATTGGGAATGAAATCGGCCGTGCCCTTTCAAAGGAACCATCCCGGCATTTGCCTGAAACGATTTAGGAAAATCACGGAGAACCTAAATCAGGATGGCCGGAGACGGGATTGAACCGTCGTCCTCCCGAATGCGAGTCCAGTATGCTAACCACTGCGCCACCTCGCTCGGTGTTTGCTTAAGTATTCAGCGTTGTAAGCGTAGATAAGTGGGATACAGAATGTGTCATGAGCTGCCAACAGAAGTTGATTATATTACCCTTACAAGTCAGCGATATAGTAGGCGTCCAACTGCGCAGAAATATGTAATTTGGTGGATAGCTAAGCTTTAAAGAAGCACACAGTAATTCATTTTGCGCTTCGCATGCTACAACTGGACTATTAGGTAAAATAAAAAAAAATTCACGCATGAGTGATATTACTATTGTATTTATAACTCATTATTAGTAAAAATGAAGGATGATATTGCTAGCTCTTTGCACGCTAGATTAGTTGATGACGTAGCTTCTGTGCTATTACCTATGTAACGCAATTACTTTGATGCAAGTACAGTTTACAATGCACGAATATAAAAAGGTCTATATAATTATTGTTGTTTTTTTGTGCTCTACAGAACGTTCTTCATCATGATCAAAGGCAAGGGTTTCCAGTTATTATTGATAAGCGCGAAATTCGTTTATGAGTAATGGAAACATGTTTTATGTAAACTCATCCAAGTGTTGAAGCAATGTTTATAAGTTTTATTTTTTATTTTATTTTATTTTATTATTTTTTTGAGTCCTTGAGGAAATTGCATTTTCTAGGGCTAAATGATAAATACGTATTTCTTCACGTTTCAGATAAAAAATTTTGGAATGAAAACATTAAACATTGAAAATTTCAATTTAGCTATAAATACTGTTTATTTTTAAGCAACAGACAGGAGGACACCTACGTAGAACAAAAATGTTTCGTAGGTTATGCAGCCCTTTATATACCCTCACTCAGTTTCTAGACGGTTCACCATTTACGGTTACTAGTGGGAATGTAGTAAGTCACTGGTCGCATACCCAAATAAAGCTATCGATATGATGTAACGCCCAACAGGTATGCAACACAAGTTACGGACTTGTAACGCGGTTGCGATCTTAACTGACCAAATCTACTAGGAACACTGCAGTAGTCTCTACTGACTTACGATAGCCTACTATGGCCTACAGTAGTTTTACAGCTCTAATCTACATCACACTCCGCAACCTAACCAACGGTGTATGGCGGAAGGTACTTCCGGCACAACTAATGATCCCGCCTTGCCTATTCCACTCGCGAATGGAACGAATTACTGGAGGTAAGCCTCTCTACTGGCTTTAATTTCGCGAGATATATGTGGGAGGAAGTAATATGCTGCCCGAGTCTTCCTTGAAATTTCGATATTAAAGCTCTCTCCGATGCCTCTCTCGTAACGTCTGTCAGTGGAGTTTGCTGGGTATCTCTTTAACCCTAGGCGCAAATTGAGACGCATATAGCGTGTGTGTCACGGCGCAGCGCAGCGCGCTTGTAACTTCACAGGTTCAAATGAGATCGCGCAAATTGCGACCCGACACGACGCGACGCGACTGGGACGCGACACGCGCCTGCGCCAGGTCGCGCGGCGTTGTGATTGTGGCACAGTTTCTCGCGCCGCCCGTCACGCGAGCACTGTGGGAGGTTTGAGGGGGGAGCGGGGAGACAGTCCTGCCATATGCCCACTTCGGTATGACGCATATGGACAGCGGAAGTATTGCCCATCCCAAAAATCAGCCTTACGGTGTACTGAATTTTATCGTCACTAGTAGGGTTTCGTTTTTCGACGCTTAAGCGCTCCATCTCTTTTCGTTAGTACGTAATAGTTTTCAGTTACATATTATCTCTATACATTTTTGTTTTGGTTCAAATGGCTCTGAGCACTATGGGACTCAACTGCTGAGGTTATTAGTCCCCTAGAACTTAGAACTAGTTAAACCTAACTAACCTAATGACATCACCAACATCCATGCCCGAGCATTTTTGTTTTGTTTATTTTTTTTTCTTTTTTTATCTTTTTTTTTTTGCTAATGATTCACCAGTTATTGAGATGAGCATTGTTCTTGACAAAAAAAAAAAAAAATAAAAAAAATCCCGCGTCCGGCAATCCTGATTTAGGTTTTCCGTGATTTCCCTAAATCGCTCCAGGCAAATGCCGCGATGGCTCCTTTGACAGGGCACGGCCGAATTCCTTCTCCGTCCTTCCCTAATCCGATGAGACCGATGACCTTGCTGTCTGGTCTCCTTCCCCAAAACAACCCAATCCAACAAAACAAAAAAAATAAAATAAAAAAAATAAACATTTTTGTTTTGTTTATTTTTTTGTTGGATTGGGTTGTTTTGGGGAAGGAGACCAGACAGCAAGGTCATCGGTCTCATCGGATTAGGGAAGGACGGAGAAGGAAGTCGGCCGTGCCCTGTCAAAGGAGCCATCCCGGCATTTGCCTGGAGCGATTTAGGGAAATCACGGAAAACCTAAATCAGGATTGCCGAACGCGGGATTTTTTTTTTATTTTTATTTTTTTTGTCGAGAACAATGCTCATCTCAATAACTGGTGAATCATTAGCAAAAAAAAAAAAAAAAAAAATGGTTCAAATGGCTCTGAGCACTATGGGACTTAACTTCTATGGTCATCAGTCCCCTAGAACTTAGAACTACTTAAACCTAACTAACCTAAGGACAGCACACAACACCCATTTATCACGAGGCAGAGAAAATCCCTGACCCTGCCCGGAATCGAACCCGGGAACCCGGGCGTGTGAAGCGAGAACGCTACCGCACGACCACGAGCTCCGGACGAATCATTAGCCATTGGAATTATATCTTCTGCCTCCAAAATGTTTTTAGATCGTAAGAACGGACAGAGGATTCATCGTGGGTGTAGTGAATCAGGAAGTAAGAAATATTATAAAATCATTTGATCTAGAAACAAGGCAGGAAAATGAAAATAAGGTTATGTACTTGCTACCTGTTACGCTGTCATATCTCTACGATCTGTTACAAAATGTGGAAAAGGCGTAATTTCCACAGGTATGACCCCTTTGTGTTCCTGGTTAAAAGCGTCCGAGATATGAACTACGTAAGCTTCACTATCATTATCTCGATGTGGATGTAATAAGAGACATTATACTACGTACATGTGGACATCACATATCCACTGCAAGCTAGAAACAGTCGATAAACTCACACGAATTGTCAATCCTTTCTCATTCGAAGTAGCATCACCATTTATGAGTAACGGCCACATTTCTCTTGTTGACAGGTTTAATTGTACTTCTTTTCACAAAACACAATATAATTTGCACACTCATTTTTTGCAGCAGCTATTGCGACAGAATTCTGGACCAGAGTGCTCATTAAACAAGGACCTGGCGGCCAGAGAGCTCAATAGCTTACAAAAAACCTCATTGTGTCAGTTTGCGGTAACACAAGAAAAGAAATTTCATGTTTATTTTCATACTAGGTTACTGTTGTTTCACTAGCTGTCGATAACTCTTAAAGAATTACAGTCTCTGGAATGAAAAAGAAAAAAAAAGTAGGAAGTACAACTTGTGATATATCGTCATAAATAACAAAGTTCAGTGTGTTTACGAACTGGCAAAGTAGTCTTTTCCTTGTGTCCCATCGTTCACCAAAATATCGTTTCGATGTATCGAGCGGTTTCGGAATAGTGAGGGATGTTGTAAATATTTCATACCCGAGGTCGTAAGATCGGGAATGAATGCGCTACATAGGATCCATTTTCTCGGGATCGCAGACAGGTAGAGACCTCCTCACAAATCTAAACAAAAATTCAATATGGTAGCTAAATTTCATACGTAGCAACATATGATGTAATACGCATCAAACGCAAATTCATACGACCCCTATTTTTCAATGCAAACTTTTTGAATTTTGCCTAGTGTCTTACTAAAATGTGCATATCAAAATAAGTATGGCCATTAGCGAGACGATGGGCACTTCGCCACGAAGCTGACGTGTAACGCTACAAGTAGGGCAAAAATCATATATTTTCACTGAATAGTTTCTTTAAAATCGTTTGAGAAAGATTACAGGATGCGTGCGCTTCGGTTCTGTCAGCACAGAGCGTCGCCAATCGACGCGTGTGAAGTATAGCATGTGTACGCGTCGCAATATGCACAGGACCAGCGCGACGCGCATGTTCCGCATATGTCTCGCTGGTGTGTCATGTCGCGTGACATGTGCTACACTCGTCTCAATTTGCGCTTAGCCTTACACTCTTGCACCGGATAAATAATCCCGTGATGAAACGCGCCGGTTTTCGTTGGATATTCTCTCTCTCTCCTATCAGACCTACTTGGTAAGGCTGCCACACTGATGAAGAATACTTGAGAATCGGTCGAACAAGTGCCTTGTAAGCCTTCGTGGATGAAATACATGTCTGTAAGAGTCTTCCTATGAATATCATTGTGGCATCTGCTTTTCCTACTGTTGTTTTGGTGGTTATTCCTGGATAGTTACTCTTAGATAGTTTACGGTATACGCTGTTTCCAGCAGTTTGTCGTCAACAGTGTAGTTAGACAACAAATGTAACGTATGTGCAATGCGTTATATTTGTTTCATTATGCGTCAGCTGCCGGAGCTTGCACTATTGATCAGATCCCTGCAGGTCATTCTGCATATAGATACTTTCGTCTGGCCATGCTACTCACTCCATTATCCTGACCATAATCCTCACATTTCTGGGTGTCATAGAGTAGAGTAGCCCCTATTTTAGGCATTTGATTCCCGGTATATGTTTATAGGACTTTATTTTCTAGTTCTGACCGGTAAGATAAACTATAGGAATAGAGCGGAGTGTTTTTAACACAATCTATTTCAAGCATCTTAACAACGGCTTCACTTGATCTTTTGAAACGTTCCTTAACTGTAGTTAGTGATTAGTGTCTTTTCAGTGATAGAAGAAAACAATTATAGCAGCACTGGGTTTTTCGTCTCCGCCGAAGCTACCTGTCGTCGGCCACCAAACCTTGTATGGGGAGTTCCTGCAAAAGTGCAGAGCGGGAGCTGTAATGCACAGCTTATGGCCGCCTGAGTGACAGCCGTTTCTGCTCTGAATCAAACTCATCGCGTCGTCAGGAAATGCCGCGAGGCACAATTCGATGCAATTACACGACGGAAAGAGGCCCAGCGGGCGACGGAGCGGCAACGCTGCAGCAGAAGGCAGCGGTGGTGGGGGGAGTTCTAAGGGGTGGGGGGTAAGGGCGGCGGTGGCAGGCAGCAGACGCCGGCGCCGGGCTTTGTGCGTGTCTGCGGATCCACCCGCGAATGGCGGATTGCTTCTTTCATAAAGCCTACATTGGATTTCGTCCTCTCTCGCGGCGTGGCTGGGAAAATTGCTCCGCCCGCAGCCATAGCGATTCTGAAGATACTCGGAACAAGAGCGGTCCTCTCGTTGTGCTTGCTGGGGATTGTGGAGAGGCTGCCGCGAATAGCCGCCTGTTTATGGGTGAACAGGACAGGACAAGCTGCCGCCGCAGCCTCTGCCCGTGGCCTGTGCGGCGTCCCTCAGAAGCCACTTCGCTGGCAGCGACGCCGATAAAGGCGGTTCACTGCACAAACAATAAAGTTGACGTAACAGAATGAAAACGTCCAACGCATTCTCCAGTTTTGGTGCTGTAAGGACTGGTGCCCGGTAAACATTAAAGCGTAAAGAAAAGAATCCTCATCTGCCACATCTGATATTTTCAATTTTGCACTGTAGTATATGGATGGCATTGGTGTCGTCAGTGAAGGTGAGAAAGAATTACAGGGCACATGAACAGCGTGGAGAGCACTGACTATGGACTGAGAGTTAACCAAAATAATGCAAAACTAATGCTGTCTAGTAGAAATGAGATTAACGATGAACTTAACATCGAAATTGAGAGCCCAAAATGTAACTTTGATGCAGAATTATGGAAGACTGGCCAATTAGGGAAGATATTAGAGGTTCATGCCTACTGGAGCAGACAAAATATGGGAACATCTGTAACACAACAAATTAACATGTGTAATACTGTGTACGAAAACCTTTCGCACTGAAAACAGCTACCGATCTTCTTGGACTATATGAATGCAGCTGCTATACGGTTTTAGAGCCAATCGTATGCCATTCGTCCTGCAAAATAGTAGTAAGTTCAGGTAACAATGATGGAGGCGGATAGCACTCACGCACCCTTCGCTCCAAAGTAGACCTCAACTGTTCAGTAATATCGAGATCCGGTGACTGTGTTGCCCAGGACAGATGTGACAAGCGCTCATGAAACCAGTCCTGGCAAGGCGCTATAGTGCGCGTCATTTACGACGGCGGCCGAGTTTAGATTCGTTTTGCACATCTGGCGTCATGAAACACAGTCAGCCAATGAACAGAGAATGACGTTGCCAGAGCTCGACTGCAGTGCAGAGCACGGAAGATTGTCTTCAGTTTTAGAAACGTTCAGTCATAAATAAAGTAATTGAACAAAAGCAATGTCTTGATAGCAGACTTTCTTTTACAGAAAGTTTGGAAAAAGCATTCTTTATACCAATTGCTTCATATTCTATTAATTAATTAAACCAAACAAGCAATAAGCCTCCTAATTCAGGCCATAGCAAGGAAAGGTGTTTTTATCATTCTCAAGAACGGCTTTTTCGCAATAAAGAACAGTGGTAATTGTTTATTTCCTATTATACTTCGACGAAACGTGATTCATAGTCATACCAACAGCGTTTGTCGGTATTTTGAGTGACATTTTGCAGTCCTTCATGAAGATTGTTGAAAAACAAGCTGCAATAGCGTTATGGTTAAGGTGTTTGACTGCTAAGTGAAAGGTTCTGAGTTCAAACTTTGTTCGGTGCTTAATATTTTCTTTATTTAAAAACAATATCGAAGTGTCTTACTTCATGTCTCTTCATTATAATCATAAGTTTTCGGTTTTTCTAATTTTGTCCTCCAAGATTTCTTTTAACAGCAATTAAAAACAGTGAAAAGGCACACATACAATATTCATGTTATCTGTTTTGTTTGTATATCTTCTGTTCCAGAGTCGCTGTTTTACTATTCATATTGAGATATATTCTTTTGCGACAGTATTAATAGTATTATTTAGCGCAGAATTTCGGCTCGTGCGTTGCCGAGCTACTTGATTGTCTGACGCAATTCTTTGTTTCGCTGCTT
The DNA here is from genome assembly GCF_023864345.2 of Schistocerca serialis cubense. Classification (NCBI taxonomy): domain Eukaryota; kingdom Metazoa; phylum Arthropoda; class Insecta; order Orthoptera; family Acrididae; genus Schistocerca; species Schistocerca serialis. The sequence continues at coordinate 696,465,041 of NC_064639.1, forward strand.
TGGCAACGTCATCATATTCAATGTTTTCGTAGACTGATCTATGTTTTGGCAAGTATGTGCTGTCCATTGTGACAAACACAAATTGTTTGTGCACTACGCTTCACTGACAATATATTTTAGTTTCTATGTTTTATTACGTCCACAATTCAGTTTTCGCCAACTTTGTTTTAATCAGAACTTTTTAGAAAAAAGCGAAATGACTCTGGTAGAAATAAAACTTTTACCACAGTCGCGAAAGACCTATCGGTACTTAAATGAGATATTGTTATACAGTAAATTTTATATGAAATTCAGGTATCTTGTCCACATTTCATTCTCAACATTGTGGCAACTAAAATCGACCATACGGAAAGTATACGCTATAGACTTTTACCTCTGAAAACTCTTCAAAATTTCGTGCAATGGTTTACTACATTTAATGCTGCACAATAACTGCGTTGAACATCGAAACAAAATTAAGTCATTTATGAGGCGAAGGTATCAGTCAAGAAGATGTGTAAAAATCAAATTTTTGGGCCAAATACACTCCTGGAAATGGAAAAAAGAACACACTGACACCGGTGTGTCAGACCCACCATACTTGCTCCGGACACTGCGAGAGGGCTGTACAAGCAATGATCACACGCACGGCACAGCGGACACACCAGGAACCGCGGTGTTGACCGTCGAATGGCGCTAGCTGCGCAGCATTTGTGCACCGCCGCCGTCAGTGTCAGCCAGTTTGCCGTGGCATACGGAGCTCCATCGCAGTCTTTAACACTGGTAGCATGCCGCGACAGCGTAGACGTGAACCGTATGTGCAGTTGACGGACTTTGAGCGAGGGCGTATAGTGGGCATGCGGGAGGCCGGGTGGACGTACCGCCGAATTGCTCAACACGTGGGGCGTGAGGTCTCCACAGTACATCGATGTTGTCGCCAGTGGTCGGCGGAAGGTGCACGTGCCCGTCGACCTGGGACCGGACCGCAGCGACGCACGGATGCACGCCAAGACCGTAGGATCCTACGCAGTGCCGTAGGGGACCGCACCGCCACTTCCCAGCAAATTAGGGACACTGTTGCTCCTGGGGTATCGGCGAGGACCATTCGCAACCGTCTCCATGAAGCTGGGCTACGGTACCGCATACCGTTAGGCCGTCTTCCGCTCACGCCCCAACGTCGTGCAGCCCGCCTCCAGTGGTGTCGCGACAGGCGTGAATGGAGGGACGAATGGAGACGTGTCGTCTTCAGCGATGAGAGTCGCTTCTGCCTTGGTGCCAATGATGGTCGTATGCGTGTTTGGCGCCGTGCAGGTGAGCGCCACAATCAGGACTGCATACGACCGAGGCACACAGGGCCAACACCCGGCATCATGGTGTGGGGAGCGATCTCCTACACTGGCCGTACACCACTGGTGATCGTCGAGGGGACACTGAATAGTGCACGGTACATCCAAACCGTCATCGAACCCATCGTTCTACCATTCCTAGACCGGCAAGGGAACTTGCTGTTCCAACAGGACAATGCACGTCCGCATGTATTCCGTGCCACCCAACGTGCTCTAGAAGGTCTAAGTCAACTACCCTGGCCAGCAAGATCTCCGGATCTGTCCCCCATTGAGCATGTTTGGGACTGGATGAAGCGTCGTCTCACACGGTCTGCACGTCCAGCACGAACGCTGGTCCAACTGAGGTGCCAGGTGGAAATGGCATGGCAAGCCGTTCCACAGGACTACATCCAGCATCTCTACGATCGTCTCCATGGAAGAATAGCAGCCTGTATTGCTGCGAAAGGTGGATATACACTGTACTAGTGCCGACATTGTGCATGCTCTGTTGCCTGTGTCTATGTGCCTGTGGTTCTGTCAGTGTGATCATGTGATGTATCTGATCCCAGGAATGTGTCAATGAAGTTTCCCCTTCCTGGGACAATGAATTCACGGTGTTCTTATTTCAATTTCCAGGAGTGTAGTTTTTGTGAAATCGAATGATAAGTGTGTCAAAGCAGTCGGAACACCATGTGTCTGCACAGGCGAGCAGTGCAGTGATGTCAAAATCGCGCACAGCGCGGAATGCGGGGAGCACGTCTCTGTAGCAGCGAAAGGGTTAATGCGGCCGTAGTGGCTTTACTTCATAAACTGCGCGCTCCCCAGAAAATGGCTCTGAGCACTACGGGACTTAACTACACTGGTCATCAGTCCCCTAGAACTTAGAACTACTTAAACCTAACTAACCTAAGGACATAACACACATCCATGCCCGAGGCAGGATTCGAACCTGCGACCGTAGCAGTCGCGCGGTTCAGGACTGCGCGCCTAGAACCGCTAGACCACCGCGGCCGGATGTGCGCTCCCCCTTAAACGTAAATTTGCGAACTATACTATACTGTGGCGCTGCTTCTCTTGGCGCGTGTGTCGTTTGCAACTGGCAACACAGCAATCTCCAGCGTCTGGGCGGGCATGCGCGAGCCGCCAAGATAAAAGAACTGAACTATAGTCGAGCATTGCGACACAACCTCCGGTCGAGCCAAGTTAAAGAGCAAATACCGCAGTACATCACCAAGGCACCACTCTGACATTCAAACGTTGCAGAAAGACCTGAGCTCGCGAAGCAAGAAACAAAGACGTGTCCAGTAAACCAGAGGAAACGTGCTCATCAACCTAGATCCACTATGTCATATGGGTCAAATGGCTCTGAGCACTATGGGACTTAACTTCTGCGGTCATCAGTCCCATAGAACTGAGAACTACTTAAACCTAACTAACCTAAGGACATCACACACATCCATGCCCGAGGCAGGGTTCGAACCTGCGACCGTAGCGGTCGCGCGGTTCCAGTCTGTAGCGTCTAGAACCGCTCAGCCACTCCGGCCGGGCCACTATGTCATAGGCAAGAGCTCTGCTGCTTAAAAACCGGGCTTTCAGAGCTCCCAGACACATTCAGTCTTGCCGCCATTCTGTCCGTGTCTATAGAACCACAGAGAGGCTGACAGTCGCTGAGTTGCAGTGAAACTACGCCAAGCTGAACGACGATGATTCGCCTGCTACCTGCTCGCTGACTTCGACGCCGAGTGGAAGCCATTCAGATGCATACCACAGCCGTGGGCTGTCGTTACAGCCAACATGGACATCGTGGCTAAGACTGGTGTGCTGCCCGTCCTCCAGCTACTGAAATTCGTTTGTGGATGACACGCCCACCTCGTCCTGGCAAGACGCATCTGCACAACCCCCTGGCCATTCCGTGAATATCCGCTGCGGTCTTGGTCCTCCCATGGTGGGGGAACCAGAGCCTGTCGTTGATGACAAACTTCATCCTGGACTACTCAGTCACCTACTACCTCTGAATATTCTATGTAGTGGAAGAATTTTTCGAGATACACACACGCACACAGACACACATACACACACACACACACACACACACACACACACACACACACACACACACACACACACAGATATATATATAACGTTGCTAACAAAAGTCTCGATAAGTTCTTGCCCGATTTACTTCAAATTTTTACAAGATACACTGATAAATATTCAGACGTACATAGGCTAAATATTTTTTTTAAACGGTAGTGTTGTATTTATGGCCTATGACTTAGGGTTATAGTATTATTACAGAAAATGAGTCGTCTGAAACATTATAATCCTATCCTTTCGCAGATTAAAGCTATGCGAAATGCTGTCATTGAAACTATCACAGATCCAGCTGCTAAACAAGTCTGTCTCATGCTAGTAATGGGACAAGCGACTGTTCTTAGCAATCGATTGGTCGGTCGATTGCTTTTTCATTCAGACGACTTTTTCAGTCGAATAAAACAACCGTATGAAACTGGTCTCTGCGGCCATGACAACTACACTGAACAGCCAAAGAAACTGGTACACCTGCCTAATATCGTGCAGGGTCCCAGTGAGCATGCAAAGGTGCGGCAACACCACGTGGCATGGACTCGACTAAAGTCTGAAGTAGTGCTGGAAGGAACTGACACCATGAACCTGCACGGCTGTCCAGATATCCGTAAGATATGCTCAATAGTGTTCATGTCTGCGGAGTTTTGTGGCCAGTGGAAATGTCTAAACTCAGAATAGTGTTCCTGGAGCCACTCTGTAGCAATTCTGGACGTGTGGGGTGTCGCATTGTCCTGCTGGAATAGATGCAGGTGATCAGCCAGGACGCTTATGTACTTGTCACCTGTCAGAGTCGTATCTAGACATATCACTCCAACTACACACGTCTCACACCACTACAGAGCCTCCACCAGTTTGAACAGTCCCCTACTGACATGCAGGGTCCACGGATTCATTGTCTCCATACCCGTACAGTTCTTCGGCTCGATGCAATTTGAAACGAGACTCGTCCGACAAGAAAACAGGTTTGCAATCACCAACCGTCGTCTGTTGGTGTCAACGGGCCCAGGCCAGGTGTAAAGTTTTGTATCGTGCAGTCATCAAAGTTACACAAGCGGATCTTTGGTACCGAAAGCCCTATTAATAATATTTCGTTGAATGTTTTGCACACTAACTCTTGTTGATGGCCCAGCACTGAAATCTGCAGAAATTTTCAGAGGACCTGCACTTCTGTCACGTTTAAAGATTCTCTTCAGCCGTCGTTTGTCTCGTTCTTGTAGGATCTTTTTCCGGCCGCTGGGATGTCGGAGATTTGATGTTTTACCGGACTCCTGATATTAACGGTACACTCGTGAAATGGCCATACAGAAAAACCCCCACCTCATCGCTACCTGGGAGATGCTGTGTCCCATCGCTCGAGAGCCGACTTTAACATCACGTTCATACTCACTTAAATCTTGATAACCTGCCATTGTACAAGCAGTAACCGATCTAACGACTGCGCCAGACACTTGTCTTATATAGGCGTTGTCGACCGCAGCGCCGTATTCTTCCTGTTTAGATATTTCTGTATTCGAATACGCGGGCCTACACTAGTTTCTTTGGCGCTTCATTGTAGTAAAATGTGTAGAGAAGAACTGTCGTTGAGAAAAATCAAAGAACAGTTCACATCATTTGAAGTGGAATAAAACTGTTAGCGACTTAGCTGAACTAGTCATGAGTCAATTACCTACTGCATACGTTCACGTTTTTCTTGTAAAATTTTAAGTACTGTCATAACTATTAAGAACTTCCAAGCACAAATTTTCAGAGCAATCTGTATGGCGTTGGTCGTCTGTATGGGATAGGAGAAATTATTTAATATTTTTTGGTCCGCTTTAAAAACTCGTTATATTATAAAGATTCTTACTTACATAGTTACTTTCATTAAAAATTATTGAAGTTCTATCTCTCTCTCTCCCCACCGGATTGCACCCGACATCGATAATTATTTTTCGGTAAATGTTAAGGTGACGTGAACATAAAATATATACGATACAATTTTTTCGGTTGGTGAGTTTATGAATTGCATCTTAAGCATATGCTGCCGCTTGTGAAAAGTACTCTTCGCTGTTTTCCTTTGAATTTCTTTGCTTAATATAATTTCGTACTAAGAATCATCCTTGCACACCCTGTATATCACACTGAATTTATCTTGTGGATCACATCTTACTCAATCTTAAGCATACGCTGCCGCTTGTGAAAAGTACTCTTCGTTGATTTCCTTTGAATTTCTTTGCTTAATATAATTTCGTACTATGATTCATCCTTACACACCGTGTATATCACACTGAATTTATTTTGTGGATCACGTCTTACTCAATCTTAAGCATATGCTGCCGCTTGTGAAAAGTACTCTTCGTTGATTTCCTTTGAATTTCTTTGCTTAATATAATTTCGTACTATGATTCATCCTTACACACCGTGTATATCACACTGAATTTATTTTGTGGATCACGTCTTACTCAATCTTAAGCATATGCTGCCGCTTGTGAAAAGTAGTCTTCGTTGATTTCCTTTGAATTTCTTTGCTTAATATAATTTCGTACTAAGAATCATCCTTGCACACCGTGTATATCACACTGAATATATCTTGTGGATCACGTCTTACTCAATCTTAAGCATATGCTGCCGCTTGTGAAAAGTACTCTTCGTCGATTTCTCTTTAATTTCTTTGCTTAATATAATTTCGTACTAAGAATCATCGTTGCACACCCTGTACATCACACTGAATTTATCTTGTGGATCACGTCTTACTCAATCTTAAGCATATGCTGCCGCTTGTGAAAAGTAGTATTCGTTGATTTCCTTTAAATTTCTTTGCTTAATATAATTTCGTACTAAGATTCATTCTTGAACACCCTGTATATCACACTGAATTTATCTTATGGATCACATCTTACTCAATCTTAAGCATACACTGCCGCTTGTGAAAAGTACTCTTCATTGATTTCCTTTGAATTTCTTTGCATAATATAATTTCGTACTATGATTCATCCTTGCACACCCTGTATATCACACTGAATTTATCTTGTGGATCACGTCTACCTCAATCTTAAGCATATGCTGCCGCTTGTGAAAAGTAGTCTTCGTTGATTTCCTTTGAATTTCTTCGCTTAATATAATTTCGTACTAAGAATCATCCTTGCACACCGTGTATATCACACTGAATTTATCTTGTGGATCACGTCTTACTCAATCTTAAGCATATGATGTCGCTTGTGAAAAGTACTCTTCGTTGATTTCCCTTGAATTTCTTTGTTTAATATAATTTCGTACTAAGAATCATCGTTGCACACCGTGTATATCACAGTGAATTTATCTTGTGGATCACGTCTTAATCTTAAGCATATGCTGCCGCTTGTGAAAAGTAGTCTTCGTTGATTTCCTCTGAATTTCTTTGCTTAATATAATTTCGTACTAAGAATCATCCTTGCACACTCTGTGTATCACACTGACTGTATCTTGTGGATCGTGTCTTACTCAATCTTAAGCATATGCTGCCGCTTGTGAAAAGTACTCTTCGTTGATTTCCTATGAATTTCTTTGCATAATATAATTTCGTACTAAGAATCATCCTTGCACACCCTGTATATCACACTGAATGTATCTTGTGGATCACGTCTTACTCAATCTTAAGCATATGCTGCCGCTTGTGAAAAGTACTCTTCATTGAGTTCCTTTGAATTTCTTCGCTTAATATAATTTCGTACTAAGAATCATCGTTGCACACCGTGTATTTCACACTGAATTTATCTTGTGGATCACGCCTTACTCAATCTTAAGCATATGCTGCCGCTTGTGAAAAGTAGTCTTCGTTGATTTCCTTTGAATTTCATTGCTTAATATAATTTCGTATTAAGAATGATCCTTGCACACCCTGTATATCACACTGAATGTATCTTTGGATCACGTCTTAATCATTCCTATACATTACTCTAATTCATACATTCACATAATAGTTAAATTTTCTTCGTTTTTGCCAGACTTTTCGTAGAACTGAATCACTTGTTATATTATTTGTTTCCACTTAAGCGGTAAAATTAACAAAATACATTTATAATTTTCAAGTTTTACAGCTTCTTACAACAACAGAAATTCAATAACATTCAGGAAGCAGCCCAAGGTTACCTCTAATGGTAGTCTTCTGTTTGCTAAAGTGGGGCTGCGTAATTGTGTTAATATATTGATTTGTTTTTCGTGTTGCAATCGTTTGTGTATCGTGTAAATGATGCAGGAATGGTTAACTATATCGGAATTAGCATATAAGAATGTCAAGAAACCGCGTAAAAAACCTGACTCAAGGTGATTGGCTGGCGAAGCTCTGGGGAGTCAAATAGAGACGGCCCTCGCCTTCCCACGTCTAGCACGCAGTGTGCAGACACATTTTTAAAATAATGCATTAAAATTACTGAGTTGAATTACGTTATGACACGATGTACCCATGTTCAGATAAGTTGTGAGCGTACTCGCTCAGTGAGACTATGACCACAAATACATTTCAGTTAATTAGCTTAGGGGAAAGTAAGAATTTTGCAACGTTGGGTTTCCTCGGATTGATCTTAGATTTGAGGTCGTTCATGGGCATACTGGAAGGATTTTTATACAAATGTCCGGGGTAAACCCAGAAAATTTTTCGTTTTGGGGCAATTCGATTAATTTGAAATAAATAAGGCTTAGACACTCTCCTGTACATATACAGGATGTTCCAAAATGATTTACAGCTTTGATTATGCATATTTCAGAAATGGGAATATGTAGGAAGATGCGGTTTGCGGCATAATGTTCACACACCCACAAATCTGTTTCTTTCCTGATTTCTTATGTCAGTTATTGACTAGCCTTGTCCCCCCCCCCCCCCCCCCCCGCAACCCCCCACCACCACCACTAGCAGACAACAACTGTAGGTGTTCGAAATGGTCTCCATTAACATCCACACACAAACGATGCCGCCAAACTGCAGCACGAACTACTGACTGCAACGTGTTCAGTTGGATATTTGCACATGAATGTACGATGGATTCTTGAAGTTCATCCAATGTGCGTGCCTTTTGTCGATAAACGACGTCCTTTAGTGTTCCCCACAGGTAAAAGTCCAGAGGAGTTAGGCCTGGGGAACGTGGTGGATACTCCACAGCACCTATACGGCCTATCCATCTTCCTGGTAGATTTTCGTCGAGATACGTCCTAACACGATTTTGGTAGTGGGCTGGGGCACCATCTTGTTGAAAGTAAACTGTTCCGTCTCCATACAAGCCTCGGATGGCAGGTAAAATGGATGTCTGAAGCTTCTGAAGTTACACCTCACCGGTAACTGTGCCGTCAAAGAAGAATGGCCCAATCAAGCCCCGGTAAGACAACCCACACCACACATTTACTCCTGGCGAATTCACGGCTTTGTCTACATGGACGTTCGGATTTTCGGCGGCCCAGTAGATGCAATTGTGGCGATTTACTGTACCATTGAGTTTGAACTGTGCCTCATCAGACCACACAGTCATCTCTGTAAACTATTCATCTTCGCGCACCATGTTAGTAAACCACTCGCAGTACTCCATTCTACGATATGGGTCGTCCTCGTTCATTGCGTGTAACAATCGCGGGGTGTAGCACTTCCACTTTGCTGTCCTCAAAATTCTCCGAAAACTTGAGCGACTCGCTCCAGTTTCACGTGCACACTGTCTCACAGACTTCTGTGCTGAGCGAGTGAATTGTTGTAACACACGACGGGAGTTAGCTGGACTTGTTACTGTTACAGATCATCCAGATCGTTGTTTGTGTACATCTTTAACACTTCCCTCGGCTTCAAATTTGTCTCGAATGCGACGAATCGTTAAACGTGTCGGTGGCTCTGTTTGATACTCATTTCGCCATTGCCGTTGAAGCTCATTAATGTTTTCATACTTAAAATACCACTACACGAATGTAAGTCTTGCGCCAGCCATGTTTACTCGAGTAACTAGGTGCAACTAAGAACAAAACACTGAATATCTGGCGACTTTCATCTGACAAAACAAAACAACGCAATACAACGCTTGTGTGGTGATTGCCGGAACTACAAACTATTACATTACCAAAGATGAGACAACTCCGTCAGTTAGTTTGCCAGTTATGGACTTTTAAACAGTGGATACATTTCTGGACCCCTCTGTATATTCTATTTACTTTCTGTAAAAAATTATACTGATAGTTTGCGTTTATTACAATTAATTAAGACTTTTCTTGCAATACGAAAATTTTTTAATGTGTCCAGATCTTTGGTCTAGGAAATATGGTTACCTTAACACACTGAGCTCTGTTGAGCGTCTACTAGAATCCTATGTGTTATGAACTTTTTATTACAAACCACACATTTCTGTCTTTTCCCATTTCTTAAATATAAGCGATTGAAGTTGTAAAGATCGTTTTGGAACACCCTGTATTTTCCATACTTACTGAGACAATGAAAAGCCATCAACAATGGGCGATTGCACGCATCCCGATGCAGCCCCGACCGCCAGACAACTGAATAAAATTGTTCAAATGGCTCTGAGCACTATGGGACTTAACTTCTAAGGTCATCAGTCCCCTAGAACTTAGAACTACTTAAACCTAACTAACCTAAGGACATCACACACACCCATACCCGAGGCAGGATTCGAACCTGCGACCGTAGCGGTCGCGCGGTTCCAGACTGTAGCGCCTAGAACCGCTCGGCCACTGCGGCCGGCACAACTGAATATTTTAAATGTTATTTGCTTTCTATTCATTGAGCTGTGTTAAAACTGACAACTCATGTTCATATTCCTTGCTGCAAATGAGTACTACGTCTGAACATGAACGTCTCTATAATGCGCTTTCACGTACCCTTGTTACTCCCGTGTGTAATTTGTGTCTGCGGATCGTTAGGCGGCAGGCGCCCGCTGGCGTTATCAGCACTGAAACGTAAGCGCGGAAACATTCTACCCCTCACGCATCTGCTCTGCGCAATACACCTGCCGATAGGCCAGCTTATCATCTGCAGACTGTGTATGTCAGAGAAAATAATCCAGTTTGATCCAGATGTCCCGGGTTTTCGAAGTTTTTGTCAGGGGTGGGCGATTTAATTGATGGTTGGCCTACCCTAACAATATGTCAGCTTAATTAGTTACATGTTAATGGCAACCTGGAACAACTTAATCCACAACATCATATAAATCAATTTTATATGATGAAACGAAAAATAATTCTATCCAGTACATAATTAAATGAGCATGTGTAATGCTTAACTTTGGCATATCCCCTGAGAAAGGTCTTCACTTACCCCTGGGGGTTGGGCTACTCTCTGTAGTTCATTTAATGAAATTACTGCAGGCTGATTTCATTCAGAAAAGTGAATGGATAGCTCAGTCTGCTAAAACACTAGTGATTTCAGTTGAAAGAATTAATACGTGGTACAGCCGACAGAAAAGGTACTGACTATTTTCATGTGAAAAAGAAAGAATGAATAATTGAGTCAGTACGGAAAGCCACAACGGTGTCGAATGTTTTCATTCGGTTGCTCCCAAAGACTGCTTTCACTCCAAAAAAATTAATGAGTAATAATCCAGCCGACACATAAAACTGCAACCAAACGATGCGCTTGTTGTCATTCCGTTGCTCCCACAGACTGGTTTCACTCAAAAGAATGAATGAATAATTCAAGCGAGATGTATAAACTACAACAAAATGAGCCGATTATTTACCCAACAACTAAGTGAATCGGATTGTTTTTATTCAGTTGTTCTCATCACTAGGCTATCGTGCCAAAGTCTGTCCAATGGGCATGTTATGTCGTCAAAATCCCGAGCTGGCTGGAATGCCCTGCCCATAATGATACGAACATCCTCAATTGGGAAGTAGGATTTGGCAAGCACAAAGACAAGCAGTAGTAACTCACGCTGTGCGCGGGCAGGAGTCAGATAGCTGAAATGTAAGTCCAAAATGGCTTGCCGTGAAGGGAAACAAAATGCGGCATAGAATATCGTCGACGTATCGCTGCGCTGTAAGGGTGGCGGGGATAAGCAAAGGGATGACGCTATGAAATGAATTGGATCCCCAGACCATCACTCCCGGTTGTCGGCCCATCTGGCGGACGACCACTGTCTGGGGCACCTCCATGCACGTTCTTGGGCCTGGAGTAGAACTGTCTTCAGTAATGAGTCCGATTTCGAATTGAGCCCCAATCACCAGTGTACACGTGTCTGGAGACGCCCCAGGCAGCAGTGGGATGCCAGCCTGCCGCACCTTGTCCTAATGCCTGCCAAACCCTATCCTGGCCACCAAAGTCGTCAGTTCCCTCCTCAACTGGGAACGTTTGCAGCGTTATGGGCAGGGCCCCCCAACTATCTCGGGATTTGGACAATTTAATGCGCCAGTTGCACTGAATTTGGCACGACGTCACTCAGGGGGACACTCAAAAACCCTATGAACCAAAGCTAAGCCCAAAAACTGCGTGCGTAAGACCCAGAGGTGGAATAATTCGTAATTGACTTGCTCAATTTGGGAAGCCCTTCGTCTTGAATGAGTCATCCCGTTTTCCTGAAAATTTAATCTTTTGTTCGTCTGTATTTGTACATCATGTCTACTGATTTCTGTCCCATTAGAATAATTCCTTCATGCTGCGCCGTTTTCCTTTATTGTTTTCTTTTTTTGTCTTACAGTTTACTTGCATAGTTTTAAAATGTGGTTGTAGGGAAAAATGCTAGCGGCTAAATGGACTGACAGAATGCCGGATGAAGAAGTATTTGTTAGAAAAGGGGAGGAAAGAAAACTAGAGACGTACACGAAGCGCCAGTGCAGAAATTAGGGTACTTTGGACAGTCAGTTATTGAATGCTCCTTCTCTTAAGTGCTCTACGACTCTACATACGAAGAGATACTCGTATGCTCTAGCATTTTATTAGCAAAACAGCTTAGCACCCGCTGCTTCCCTCGCATAGACTATGTGGACTGCATACATTTTTTATCTATAATGAATTTCTATGTTGTTCACCAATTGTAACATCTTCTTTTCCACGGTAATTAAGGCCACAGAAGCACGGTCGCTTTCGAATGTGCCTCTCATCAAAAAGCGATTCTTGTACCTAAGGTCAGAGGTATTTGAAAAGCACACCTTTCGAGTTCTTGTACTTCCATAGCAACTGTCATCCCCTGACACATAATTCTTTAGAAGTCCAATATCGGTTTTAATAGATTTAACTTTTAAAGATGTTTTAATATCCGGTAACGAAATATTTTCATAAGTATTTTCATCCCATATTTCTCACCCTTAGGTGTTATTTCAAAAACTACTCAAATATTTATTTTTTTATTTCTTACCGAGAAACCAAACACAAATTTTCAGATATTTAATTTTGAAAATGCTTTCGTAATGCAATTTTTGCATAAGAACTTCTACCTCCGTTTTACTCCGTTAGCGGTTAAATTCCCAAAACACTGAAACTCTTTTTTAATTCCAGTTAAGGAACCAAATTAAAATTTTTATAGATTTAGCTTTAGAAATATATAGATAACGAAATATTTCATAAAAGATTTCATCTTTTATTTCATTCCCCCTAGTAGCTGAATTTTCAGGATTACTGAAATAAGTGTTATTTTATTTTTTACCTAGAAGTCAGGTACCAATTTTCATAGATGTAACTTTACAACATTCGCAGTTTTTTTTACAATGATTTATTTTAAAAAATTCTGCCACTATTTCACCCACGTTGGGGTGAAATTTACAAAAAAGCTGAAGCACAAATTTCTTTATTTCTGAACCCGGAAAGCGATTACCTATTTTCTAGGGTCTACCTTGCAAACTGCCTTAATAGCGACATATTTTCGGAAAACCTTTCATCCCCTTAGGGGTAGAATTTCGCAAAATCCCTTCTTAAACGACGCCTACAGAATAAGATCAACACCCTATCTCAGTTTCCAATTTATAGAAAATTTCTCACCGGGGGCGTCAGCCGAGAACCTGCAGATGTACATCGAATTCCAGGGGCTCAAGGAGGCAACAGTTTTTTCTATACAAGTAATGATTTTGTTAAGAAGGCGTCAGTCTTCGTGCAGCCGCACGAGCAGCAGTATCGGTCGCTCACACAGAAGATGCTATGTTATTATAGGAGAAGAAAACGTACGTGCCCTACCGTGTATATTGTAGACCTCTGCGATCTGAAATGTTCGATAAGCAATGACGCCACGGCTGTTGAACGATTCCAGTCCTGCAACTTTATCGACTTTATGTCCACGCACGAGGGCTTCAGTTACCCATTATCATGCTGCATGGTATCATTGTTTCTATGGGTAAAGTTCGAACTTCCGCCCCCAAAACACTGATGGACCATGCAAGACGACTTGGGCGCCTACATAGTTCTCGGTATTAATAGCGATAGTATCTATTGCTTTATACACGGTAGGGCGCGTACTCTTTCTTCTCCTATAATAACGTGACATCTTCTGTGTGAGCGACCGATACTGCTGCTCGTGCGGCTGCACGAAGACTGACGCCTTCTTAACGAAATCATTACTTATATAGAAAAACTGTTGCCTCCTTGAGCCCCTGGAATTCGATGTACATCTGCAGGTTGACGCCTCCGGTAAGACTTTTTAAGTCCGAACTTGGTGTGTTATCCCGTACGCGTGCTGTAGTTACTGTAGCAGCACGCGTACCCAGCTGTTTGTTTGTAAACAGAGAGAGAGAAGAAAACTATTGAAAATGATAAGAATGAGGCGAAAATGTTGGTTGGGACGTGCATCGGGAAGAAATTACTAGCAATGAAGACTCAATGGGGGAAAGGTTGCAAGAAATAGAAGGAGGGAGAGGAAGGAGAAAACTTGTAAAGCTGGATAACGTTAAGAAAGGATGGAGTTATCAACAGGTTAAGGAGGAGGCACTTGACAGACAAAAGTGAAGAACGTCCATCCGATACCAGTCGTGAGGCGAGTATATGAAAGATGTATTATATGCTATACGTATCCACCCAGAAAGCATCTTTCAAAATTTAAACCCTAATAGAGTGAAGACATATTAAAACGCAAATTCCGCGGCTCATGTCATGGTGATCTAACCGAAAACATGGGCTACATTATGCCCCCTTATACCAAAATAATTAATAAAGCAGCGGACGTAGAGGACGGGTATAAACAGAACAAGAATAAAAGGCAATGTGCTGACTGACTGAATCATCACTGTCCAATCCCAATCGCTAAGGATACAAAATTGAAATTGAGATAGGGTGTTCATCTTATACTGTAGGCGTCGATTAAAAAGGGATTTTTCGAAACCCTACCCCTAAGGGGATGAAATAGGGGATGAAAAGTTTTCCGAAAGTATGCAGCTACTAATGCAGTTTTCGAAGTAGACCTTCGAAGATTGGTAGTCGGTTTCCCGGTTAAGAAATAAAGAAATGTATGCTTCAGCATTTTTGTAAATTTAATCCCGACGTGGGTGAAATAGTGGCAGAACTCTTTAAAATAAATCATTAGCAAACAACTACTAAAGTAGTTATAAAGTTACATCTATGAAGATCGGTATCTGACTTCTAGGTTAAAAATGATACAATACTTATTTCAGTAATCTTGCAAATTCAGTTCCTTAGGGTATGAAGTAAAAGATGAAACGTTTTATGAAATATTTCATTATCAATATATTTTTAAAGCTAAATCTATGAAAATTTTAATTTGGTTCCTTAACTGGAAACAAAAGGATTTCAGTCTTTTAGGAAATTTAACCGCTAACGGAGTAAAACAGGGGATATAAGTTTTTATGGAAAAATTTCGTTACGAAAGTATTTTCAAAATTAAATATCTGAAAATATGTATTTCGTTTATCGGTAAGAAATAAAAAAAATAAATGTTTCAGTAGTTTTCGGAATTACAGCCCCTAACGGAGAGAAATATGGGGTGAAAATTCTTATGAAAATATTTCTTTACCGGATATTACATTTTTAAAAGTTAAATCTATTAAAACCGATATTGGACTTCTAAGGAATTACGTGTCAGGGGATGACAGTTGCTATGGCAGTACAAGAAGTCAAAAGGCGCACTTCAGAAAGACCTCTGACTTTATCTACCAGAATCAAATTTTGACGAGAGGCACAATCGAAAACGACCGTGTTTCTATGGCCTTAACTACTGTCGAAAATTAAGATGTTACAATTGGTGGACAACATAGAAATTCATTAAAGATAAAAAAATATATGCAGGCCACACAGTGTGCTCGAGGGTTGCTAATAAAATACTAATGCATACGAGTATCTCTTTGTATATACACTCCTGGAAATGGAAAAAAGAACACATTGACACCGGTGTGTCAGACCCACCATACTTGCTCCGGACACTGCGAGAGGGCTGTACAAGCAATGATCACACGCACGGCACAGCGGACACACCAGGAACCGCGGTGTTGGCCGTCGAATGGCGCTAGCTGCGCAGCATTTGTGCACCGCCGCCGTCAGTGTCAGCCAGTTTGCCGTGGCATACGGAGCTCCATCGCAGTCTTGAACACTGGTAGCATGCCGCGACAGCGTGGACGTGAACCGTATGTGCGGTTGACGGACTTTGAGCGAGGGCGTATAGTGGGCATGCGGGAGGCCGGGTGGACGTACCGCCGAATTGCTCAACACGTGGGGCGTGAGGTCTCCACAGTACATCGATGTTGTCGCCAGTGGTCGGCGGAAGGTGCACGTGCCCGTCGACCTGGGACCGGACCGCAGCGACGCACGGATGCACGCCAAGAGCGTAGGATCCTACGCAGTGCCGTAGGGGACCGCACCGCCACTTCCCAGCAAATTAGGGACACTGTTGCTCCTGGGGTATCGGCGAGGACCATTCGCAACCGTCTCCATGAAGCTGGGCTACGGTCCCGCACACCGTTAGGCCGTCTTCCGCTCACGCCCCAACATCGTGCAGCCCGCCTCCAGTGGTGTCGCGACAGGCGTGAATGGAGGGACGAATGGAGACGTGTCGTCTTCAGCGATGAGAGTCGCTTCTGCCTTGGTGCCAATGATGGTCGTATGCGTGTTTGGCGACGTGCAGGTGAGCGCCACAATCAGGACTGCATACGACCGAGGCACACAGGGCCAACACCCGGCATCATGGTGTGAGGAGCGATCTCCTACACTGGCCGTACACCACTGGTGATCGTCGAGGGGACACTGAATAGTGCACGGTACATCCAAACCGTCATCGAACCCATCGTTCTACCATTCCTAGACCGGCAAGGGAACTTGCTGTTCCAACAGGACAATGCACGTCCGCATGTATCCCGTGCCACCCAACGTGCTCTAGAAGGTGTAAGTCAACTACCCTGGCCAGCAAGATCTCCGGATCTGTCCCCCATTGAGCATGTTTGGGACTGGATGAAGCGTCGTCTCACGCGGTCTGCACGTCCAGCACCAACGCTGGTCCAACTGAGGCGCCAGGTGGAAATGGCATGGCAAGCTGTTCCACAGGACTACATCCAGCATCTCTACGATCGTCTCCATGGGGGAATAGCAGCCTGCATTGCTGCGAAAGGTGGATATACACTGTACTAGTGCCGACATTGTGCATGCTCTGTTGCCTGTGTCTATGTGCCTGTGGTTCTGTCAGTGTGATCATGTGATGTATCTGACCCCAGGAATGTGTCAATAAAGTTTCCCCTTCCTGGGACAATGAATTCACGGTGTTCTTATTTCAATTTCCAGGAGTGTAGAATCGCAGAGCATTTAACAGAAGCGGTATTCAATAACTGACTGTCTGAAGTACCCTAATTTTTGCACTGGCGGTTCGTGTACGCCTCTACAGAAAAATATACATTTTTTTCCATTGTCTGTTTGTGATATACCAGCCTATGTTACTCCTGCAGAAAATTCACATGAGATAATGAGGCCTTTATTTATCTTCCGTTGATAAGTAAGAGCATACAGTTAAGTCAGTCATAATCACGGTCCTTCTCACAAGTCGTTTAAAAGTGCCACCTAGATAAAAGACGGAAGACAGTGAAAGAATACAGCTAGTTAATAATTATTTTGTCTACACGCTCTTACTTTTAGAAAAGAGAAAACACAGATGGTGCTTGATAGACCAAGGCACTCAGGAAACTTTCAAGGGTCAGATTATGAGAATAATTAGAATAATTAGTCGTAGTTTGTTGAGGTTGAATAAAGCATGACGTGTGGTGATGGATGGCCTTGCAGAGTGTTTCATAACTCTTCGTCAGGGAGACAAAGGAGAGAGAAACGGTTTGGCAGACAGCCATCTTGAAGTAGTATCATATTAATTTTGCATATCAGATTACCTGTCTCATCATCTTGATTTGGCTTCTCATGGTTTCCAACAACATTAGTAGCTAATTTCGCGGAGGGGGCTTAATTAACTCCGCAACAGACAGCCGCCACAGCGCTTCGCTCGACTAAGCAGGCATTGCGTTTTCCAAGTGTCTAGTGTCGAACGCAACGAGGAACTAACAACGTAAGCCACGGACGGGAAACATATTGCAGTTCAAAACTGCAAGCCATTCTTTTAAAAAAGTTAGTATTTAAACTATACCTCTGGAACAAGAAAACTCGTAAATGAGAAACGCACATACTGTATATTAAGAATTTTTGTGTATATTTGTGCTTTAATGGCTATGCCACCTGCTTACCACGCGGAAGATTAGGCTTGTATCCTCCATCATGTCCTGCTATTGACAATAGCGCTACGACATTAAGTTTTAACTGTGTTCCGTGTTTATCGTGCAATGTTACTGAAGATAATGGAAGATCCAAAGAGCACATCTCATTCCCTTTACGACGCCAATATTTTGTTATCAGTATTTTCATTTTCACCCTTATTAATGACGCTCATATTTCACTCCACTACATCTCTAGACACCGACTGGAAGTGCACCACAGAAATTAAAACAAGGATAGCAATGGCAAAAGAGGCGTTTTATAAGAAAAGGAGAATATTCTGCAGCGGTCTGGACAGAGAACTCAGAAAGAGACTCATAAAATGTCTTGTTGGATTGTTCTTCTATATGGCGCTGAAACATGGACTATGAGGAAAAAAAGACAGAGAAAGGCTGGAGGCTTTTGAGATCTGGACATGGCGGAAGATGGAAAGAATAAGTTGGATGGACAGAGTAAAAAATGAAGAGGTACTGAGAAGAGTGGGAGAGAAAAGACAGTTACTAAATGTAATAAATAGAAGAAAAAGAAATTGGATTGGGCATATATTAAGAAAGAATGACGGACTGATAAAAACAGTTTTAGAAGGTTATGTAGAAGGGAAAAGGAAGCGAGGAAGGAAGAGATTCCAGATAATGGATGACATGACGGACGGTGCAACATACAGCAGCCTTAAGAAGGAAGCAGTGAATCGCAGAAAATGGAGAGGCAAAGGACCTGCTAATATAGCAGATAACTAATGATGATGACGATTTTCATTTTCACCCTTATTAATGGCGCTCATATTTCACTCCACTACATCTTTTTCAAAATTATTTCCTGTGGATGAGAAGTATTAAGAAGAGCGAAAGAAAATCACTGATTACGAGGGGGCGTTCAATAAATAATGCAACACATCTTTTTTCTACGATAATTTCGGTTGAAAAAATGCGGAATTTGTTGTGGGAAATTGTGGAATATTCCCGCTTCAACCGCTCTAGTTTCATGAGGTACCTAAAAGTGGCGGCGCTTTACGTAGCCTTCAAAATGGCGCCTGTAGCGGAGGTGTGTTCCAAGTAGTGAGCTACCAGTGACTTCCTTTTAGCGGAAAACCAGAGCGTCGGAGGTATTCAGACGCTCTTACGGACTGTTTACGCAGACCTGACAGTGAATAAAAGTTTTCTGTCGAACACCGTCACAGACGACGAAACACGATTCCATCACTTCGAGCCGGAAACAAAGCGGCAATCCATGAAGTGGCGTCACACCACCTCTCCTCCGAATAAAAAGTTCAAAGCCACACCTTCAGCAGGTAAAGTCATGTCGTCGATCTGTGTTCAGCGTGTTCGTCGCCACAATAATATAAACGAACGTCTCTGTATCCATGACAACGGAGGCCTCACACAGGTCTGCGCACGTGGGAGGAGCTCAGAGAGCTTCACTGGACTGTTCTTCGTCATCCGAACTGCAGCCCAGATCACGCATCTTCCGAATTCCATCTGTTTGGCCCAACGAAGGATGCACTGCGCAGTAAGCAGTACGTGGATGATAAGCAAGACGACAGCTCCTACGTCGGCCAGTATAATGGTACCGTGTGGTCATACAGGCCCTCCAAGTAAGCTGGCGTAAGGCCCTCGCATTGAACGGAAATTATGTTGAAAAATAGAGTTTCGTAGCAGAAAGAGGAGGAAATAACGCGATGTATTGGAATTCTGAATGAAACAAACCTGTTCTCAGAAAAAAAGTGTTGCATCACAATGCCCCTCGTAACTGTGCTTTTCAACGCATGAATAACACAAGGCAGCGACAAGAAAGTTTTTAATGAAAAAGGTAATTCCTTGAGGCTGTCATGCTGTGACTCCTAGTACGATAATAAACAAGTAATACTCGATACTGAAAAATGTACTTTAGACATCTTAATGATATAGAGGATGTTTCGTAATTCCTGTTACGGGCTCATAAAGGTTGTAGATAGGACTTAACAGATGAATTTTGAGTAAGAATCGATGCTTGGAAATGGGCAGTTTGAAAGTAAAATAAGTTTGAAGACCGCGACACTGACAAGTTTTCCGCTTCATGGTACACGCTTAGCGTAGACAATGCGTTGTGACCTGCTCGCTCTACAGGAGTTTCTCCACGTGCAAGCCTTCTTCTGTTCGTTGCACAAGATGTATCTACGACGCGTTTTTCGTACTGGCCGCCCATAAACTCCAGTTCGCGTACGTCGAGTGTCACGCAGTCATCCAACCCCGTTGTGAACGTAACACATACTCCCAGCCGTCGTTGCAGTCGAACGGAAATGATATGCGACAGAGCTGGCCCATCTAGAAAACGTTCTCGATTCAACCGTTGTGCAGCTCTACCATTACTTACCGTACTGTTAAGCGGGATATTTGAAAGTGATCCGATACTAGAATTTATTTTGTGAGTTCCTGTAGTCATGTCCTAGTTCATGAATCACGGGCAACGTCTGAGTGGCCAAGTAAGTGGTCCCGACAGTCGGGATACCGGTTACTTTGGAATAAGGCTGGGCATCTCGGACATATTCTGAGTCGTGGTCACCTTTGTGCTCATGCGGCAAAGACTACCAAGTCCACCGGTTAGTCCCTCAACCGTTAGAGGTAAAACCCAATGGGACTCGGGGCAAGCAAGGCTAGCAACCTGCTTCCCTGGTACTTTAAATATGATGCTGGCAACAATCAGAGCAAAATGCCTCAGACCTTTGGAGGTGACGGAGTCCCACCTCTAACTGACAAACCAGGGACTCCTAAGATACGACTTGGCAAACAAATGGTAATGAGATGGGGAGATATTAACATCAATGGGGGCTACTCTGGGAAGAAGGTAGAGCTGGCAGAGGTTGCAAGTAAGATGAGGCTGGACGTTTTAGCTGTTAGTGACATTCGGGTAAGGGGTGAGAAAGAAGAGGAAGTGGGAGAATACAAGGTCTACCTGTCAGGAGTCAAAGCAGGAATAGCACAATGGGGTGTAGGGCTTTACATCAGGAAAGAAATGGAACCCAGCGTAGTTGGAATAAGGTATGTAAACGAACGACTGATGTGGATAGATTAGACAGTGTCTAGCAAGAAAATTAGGACTGTGTCAGTATATTCGCATTGTGAAGGGACAGATCAAGATAAGATGGATAGTTTTTATGAGGCACTCAGTGATGTAGTTGTTAGAGTAAAGGACAAGGACAGTATTCTGCTCATGGGTGATTTTAATGCCAGGATTGGAAATCGAACAGAAGGGTATGAAAAGGTTATGGGTAAATTTGGAGAGGATATGGAGGCCAACAGGAACGGGAAAAAACTCTTGGATTTCTGTGCCAGTATGGGCTTAGTAATCATAAACTCCTTTTTTAAACATAAGAACATTCACCGGTATACTTGGGAAGGCAGGGGAACCAGATCTGTCATTGACTATATGATAACATATCAGGAATTCAGGAAGGCTGTGAGGAACACACGTGTATTCAGGGGATTCAAATGGTTCAAATGGCTCTGAGCACTATGGGACTCAACTGCTGAGGTCATTAGTCCCCTAGAACTTAGAACTAGTTAAACCTAACTAACCTAAAGACATCACAAACATCCATGCCCGAGGCAGGATTCGAACCTGCGACCGTAGCGGTCTTGTGGTTCCAGACTGCAGCGCCTTTAACCGCACGGCCACTTCGGCCGGCCATTCAGGGGATTCTTTGATGACACTGATCATTATCTAATATGCAGTGAAATTGGGATTGTGAGGCCGAAAGTGCAGGAGGTCAAGTCCATATGTAGGAGGATAAGAGTGGAGAAACTTCAGGATAAGGAAATCAGGCACAAGTACATAACAGCGATCTCAGAAAGGTACCAGTTAGTTGAATGTAGTCAATTACAGTCACTGGAAAAGGAATGGACAAGGTACAGGGATACAGTACTAGAAGTGGCTAAAGAATGTCTTGGAACAGTAGTGTGTAAAAGTAGGATGAAGAAAACAGCTTGGTGGAATGACACAGTCAAGGAAGCCTCTAAAAGGAAAAAGAAGGCGTATCAAAAATGGCTACACACTAGAACTCAGGTAGACAGAGAAAGTTATGTTGAAGAAAGAAACAAAGCCAAACAGATAATTGCTGCATCCAAGAAGAAATCTTGGGAAGACTTTGGAAACAGGTTGGAGACTATGGGTCAAGCTGCTGGAAAACCATTCTGGAGTGTAATAGCAGTCTTCGAAAGGGAGGTAAGAAGGAAATGACAAGTATTTTGGACAGGTCAGGAAAACTGCTGGCGCATCCTGTGGATGCCTTGGGCAGATGGAGGGAATATTTTGAAAAGTTGCTCAATGTAGGTGAAAATACGATCAGTAATGTTTCAGATTTCGAGGTAGAATGGGATAGGAATGATGATGGAAATAGGATCACATTTGAGAAAGTGGAGAAAATGGTCAGTAGATTGCAGTGCAATAAAGCAGCTGGGGTGGATGAAATTAAGTCGGAACTCATCAAATACAGTGGAATGTCAGGTCTTAAATGGCTACACTTGATAATTGAAGTGGCCTGGGAGTCGGAACAGGTTACATCAGACTGGACGAAAGCAGTAATCACACCAATCTTTAAACATGGAAACAGAAAAGATTGCAACAACTACAGAGGTATCTCTTTAATCAGCGTTGTGGGTAAAATCTTCTCAGGTATTGTTGAAAGGAAAGTGCGAGTATTAGTTGAGGACCAATTGGATGAAAATCAGTGTGGGTTTAGGCCTCTTAGAGGTTGTCAGGACCAGATCTTTAGCTTACGGCAAATAATGGAGAAGTGTTATGAGTGGAACACGGAATTGTATCTATGCTTTATAGATCTAGAAAAGTCATATGACTGGGTTCCTATGAGGAAGTTATTGTCTGTTCTACGAGATTATGGAATAGGAGGCAAACTTTTGCAAGCAATTAAAGGTCTTTACATGGATAGTCAGGCAGCAGTTAGAGTTGACGGTAAATTGAGTTCATGGTTCAGAGTAGTTTCGGGGTAAGACAAGGCTGCAACCTCTCTCCACTGTTGTTCATACCATTTATGGATGATATGTTGAAAACAATAGACTGGCTGGGTGAGATTAAGATATGTGAACACAAAATAAGCATTCTCGCATATGCGGATGACTTAGTTGTGATGGCAGATTCGATTGAAAGTTTGCAAAGTAATATTTCAGAGCTAGATCAGATATGTAAGGACTATGGTATGAAGATTAGCATCTCCAAAACGAAAGTAATGTCAATGGGAAAGAAATATAAACGGATTGAGTGGCAAATAGGAGGAACAAAGTTAGAACAGGTGGACGGTTTCAAGTACTTAGGATGCATATTCTCACAGGATGGGAACATAGTGAAAGAACTGGAAGCGAGGTGTAGCAAAGCTAATGCAGTGAGCGCTCAGCTACGATCTACTCTCTTCTGCAAGAAGGAAGTCAGTACCAAGACTAAGTTATCTGTGCACCGTTCAATCTTTCGACCAACTTTGTTGTATGGGAGCGAAAGCTGGGTGGATTCAGGTTACCTTATCAACAAGGTTGAGGTTACGGATATGAAAGTAGCTAGGTGATTGCAGGTACTAGTAGATGGGAACAATGGCAGGAGGGTGTCCACAATGAGGAAATCAAAGAAAAACTGGGAATGAACTCTATAGATGCAGCAGTCAGGACGAAGAGGCTTAGATGGTGGGGTCATGTTACACGCATGGGAGAAGCAAGGTTACCCAAGAGACTCATGGGTTCAGCAGTAGAGGGTAGGAGGAGTCGGGGAAGACGAAGGAGAAGGTACCTGGATTCGGTTAAGAATGATTTTGAAGTAATAGGTTTAACATCAGAAGAGGCACCAATGTTAGCACTGAAGAGGGGATCATGGAGGAATTTTATAAGGGGGCTATGCTCCAGACTGAACGCTGAAAGGCATAATCAGTCTTAAATGATGATGATGTTGATGATGATTCCAACCGCGGATTCTCTACTCTTAATCTGGGTGTAATTAAATAGGTTGTGAAAGCCTTACCTTGAGACGGGGAATATTTCAAGGACAAATGAGAGATATTTCGTAATCGTATAAAAGGGAACTGAAAGAAATTGTTTTTTGGTTCTGAATTCAAAAATCGATGTTCGGTTACAACTTTGGGGGAAAAAAACGACTGTCAGTGAGAGGGAGGATTGGGTAAATTCAAGAAGGCTGTAACTGAGTTCCTGTGCAACAGAAATGGCCAGCCTTGTTTATCTGTTGTCTCCAATGTGCTTGTAATCTTTAAAACGTTAGGCAGTTTCATGAGTCTCAAGATTCGTCTTTTGCTGTAACCTAGTGTCATCTGCAAAATCACTAATTCTACATGTTATATGTTAGACGGAACATAGTGCACATATCTGATGAACAACAGAGGATTCAAGATTTAGCCTTGGGGATCGCCGTACGTGATTTGTCCCCAATCAGAGTATTGTTTCTCAGTTGTCCCCACTCAGAATATTGTTCCTCATACAGTGATGTGACAAGCGTCATGGGATACCTCCTAATATCGTGTCGGACCTCCTTTTGCCCGGCGTACTGCGACAACTCGACGTGGTATGGACTCGACAAGTTGTTGAAAGTCCTCTGCAGAAATACTGAGCAATTCTGGCTCAATAGCCAGTTTGCGGAAGTTTTACTGGTGCAAGGTTTTGTGCAGGAAAAGACCTCCGATCATGTACCATAAAATTTCGATGGTATTCATGTCGGGTGATCTCGGTGGTAACATCAGTCGCTCGGACTGTCCAGAATGTTCTTCAAACCAAACGCGAACAACTGTGGCCCAGCGACATGGCACATTGTCATATTCCACCGTTGTTGTGGGACATAAAGTCCATGAATGGCTGCAAATCATCCGCAAGAAGGCCAAAATCACCATTTCCAATCAATAATCGGTTCAGTTGGACCAGACGACTCAGTCAATTCCATTCAAACACAGCCGACACCGCTATGGAGCCACATCCAGTTTCCATAGTGCCTCGTTGACAATTTGGGTCCATGCCTTCAAGGGGGCTGCGCCACACTCGAACTCCCCATCAGCTGTTACCAACTGAAATCGAGACTCTCTCTGAGGAGACCACGGTTGTACAATCATCTACGGTCCAACAGATATCGCCAGGAGCCTAGGAGAGACACTGCAGGCAATTTCGTCCTGTTAGCAAAGGCACTAGCGTCGGTCGTCTGCTGCCGTAGCCAATTAACGCCAAATTCCGTCGCCCTGTCCAAATGGATACGTCGCACATTGATTTTTTCAATTATTTCACGCAACGTTGTTTGCGTGTTAGCACTGACAACGCTATGCAGAAAGTACTGCTATCGGTCGTTAAGGAAAGGCCGCCGCCCACTGCGTTGTGCGTCGTGGGATGTAGTGTCTGAAATGTGGTATTCTCTGCACATTTTTGACACTATGGGGCTGGGAATATTGGAACGGAATGTCCCGTGCGTCTAGTTCCAACTACCATTCCGCGTTCAGAGTCTATTAATTCCCGTTGTGCGGCCGTAATCACGTAGGAAACCTTTCCACGTGGACCACCCGAATACAGATGACAGCTCCGCCAGCGCACTGCTCTTCATACCTTGTTTACGCAATGCTACCGGCATCTGCATATGTGCATATCGCTATCCCACGAACTTTGTCCCCTCGGTGTTTATTTCAACGATCTTCAGTCTAATACACAGCGGACAAAATAAAACCTTTTCGCAGATTACACTACCACTGTAATCAAGACAAGGATATATATAGAAACAGAAGTGTAACTGACTGATGTTCTGCGAATTGTCTTAACATCAGTTTTAAAAATCAAAACATACTCATTTAGGAACATTCAGGGGTGCAACACCAACGATTGTTGTAGCACATGCTGACGAATTGATAAATAGGATGGAAACGCCAAGTGCTTAGGTGTCGCTATGGATGAGAATTTAAACTTGATAAAGCATATTTTGAGAATCCTAAAACAACTTAGTTTAGCCACATTTGCACTTAAAACTACTACAAATCTTTAGAAGTGACAAATCAGTAAGGTGGCAGATTTTGCATATTTTCATGGAATAAAAAGAAGAACTCTAAACTGCTCAGAAACGTGCTGTGCCGGTGCTGGAATCTCACTAATGGAATACGGTTGTCTCCAGTTATGAGCCACGCTTCGAAATGAGCCTGATGGCCAGCGAAGACGCGTCTGGAGACGCCCCTGACGACTGTGCGATACGAACCTGGCTGTCGCCCGCCATACGGCCCGACAACCAGGAGTGATGATCTGATGTGCCAATTCTTTTCATAGCATGACCCCTTTGCTTGTCATCTGCTGCACCCTTACAGCACAGCGGTACGTGACGACATTCTACGCCTCGTTTAGTTGCATGCCATCCTGGGATTACATTTAAGCAACATAATGTCCTCCCGCATATCATACGGTGAGATTTTCTACTGATTGTCTTCGTGATTGCCAAATCCTGTCTTGGCCAGCAAGGTCGCTTGACCTCTCACCCCTTGTGACGACTGGGTATTGTGTGACGTCCTTAGGTTAGTTAGGTTTAAGTAGTTTTAAGTTCTAGGGGACTGATGACCATAGATGTTAAGTCCCATAGTGCTCAGAGCCATTTGAACCATTTTTTTCTGATTTAAGGAAGGTAAAGAGAGTATGATTTAATGAAAAACTAAATTAACGTAGAATAATGACAAAGAATGTACGAACATTTGAATATTTGACACTGTTTTAATCAAGGCATTCAGTGGTAACGTTTAGCGAAACAAGCAAGAATTGCCTTCGTATACAACTCACTCGACTTCAAAGCCTGACAGCAGAGAATACATGATGATCTAATGTATAAGTTAATACTGGAAAAGAAGATTTTGAAAATTAAAACACTCGAGCCTGTCGTGTAAAACTCCTACTTCGTATTATTTCAGTTCATTTAAGTTTTTCGTTACGAACAAAACTCTTGCTTATATCATCTTCGTATCATTCGAATCTGATCATGTAAAACGGTTTATTCTTTTACACGCTGTTTTATCTGACGTTTGTTATTGAAGATTCATCTTTTCTGTTATTTGCAACAGTGAAGATAATTTATCTAGATACTATAAGAGGTATACATAAAACTCATACCAGAGTTTCAGGTTCGAATCCTGCCTCGGGCATGGGTGTGTGTGATGTTCTTAGGTTAGTTAGGTTTAAGTAGTTCTAAGTTCTAGGGGACTTATGACCTAAGATGTTGAGTCCCATAGTGCTCAGAGCCATTTGAACCAGAGTTTCAGCAGAAAACGTTACATGTTTCATCATTCTGAAGATAAGATTCTCCGAATTTGAATAAATTATAATTTTGAAAAAAAAAGGGAATAGAACCTCTCTCACACTAGACGAATATCTACTTAATAAAATGAAACACGTGCAGTTATTCTTTTAATGGTTTTTATTATATTGCAACAAGTTTTGGTGACTCAGTACAATATCTTCAGGCATTAACTAACGCTCAAGATAGTGTATTGAGTCACCGAAACTGCTTGAAATACAATAAAACAACACCAAAACGACAACTACAAGCGTTTCATTTTATTGTGTAAGTGAACGGCAGAAGTCTCGCAGACGATCGATAATAACGATAGACATAGAAGAACTAGACGTACAAATAGTGAACGGTCTCTTTTGGTTTATGCATTTCAAGAAGTGGCTACGAACTGGAACAGTAAATTATTTAAGTTTTATGTTCCGATAATTGTAGAGAAGTGGGCAGGGATGCAACTCCATTAAGTGCTTTACCTGTCAGAGTCAAGGTGAATAGTGAGATGGTTTCTTAAGATTGGAGACAGGCTACTCTTTCTGCCATCTTTGTTCAGTGCGAGCGTACGGGGAGTGCCGTCTGTAGTACCCTCTATGTTTACCACCATTTATCGCCCCTTCTATCTGTAAATAATTTTGATTAAGGAGCAAGGTTTTTAAATAAATATTTTCCTTCAAGACGGAATATTGTGTGCTATTACGTGGACTAAACGTTCAACTGATTTTTATTGTACTGTATTACTCTGCTAATGTGTAAAATAATCTGTCGAGGCTATAAACGTTTAAATTTCCGCATAAATCACGTTGCTTTGGAGGACGGTTCATGATTAGAGAGTTCCAGGGTTAGTTAACGCACCACGTACGTCGCTCCTCATCGTCGATGAAGCAGGACACGTTACGAACAAACGTGTCCTCCAGTGGTTGGAGAGGTGCTCGGATGTCAGAAACAGGTTCGTGTAGCTGTCAGGATGCAGGCCATAAGCCATGAGGCGTGCGGCAGGATAGGGTCAATTGCGGGATATGACGACGCCATCCAGGGACAGTCGGTGTGTGTAAACACCAGCTGCACCACCGCACCGCCGCAGCCGGCACGGCGACGTGTACCGTCTGTGGCGCAGCAGGAGGCGTCATTGGTGCGACATCGGAGTGGCAGCCACTGACGCGTGCAAACATAATACTTGGCTCCCGGCCAGTGCAGCTATTAATCTTGCACGTCAGCCACCGAAGCCTTGCCAGGGTGCAAACTGAGACGGAACCTGGTGGGCACATAGCCAACACATGAGTTTCACTATTTCTTTTTGAATTTCTAGCCAGTGATATTTTTTTTACTACTTGTTTCCAGTATTTTCGTTACAGCCAATGGTAAATGTAAGTCTTCGTAATGTGTGTATTGTTAGGAACATAACGTAAAATATGTAGAATGCATTATTAGATGTAACCGAAGGCCTGATGGCCCTAATCTCACCAGGAAAAAGCAAATCAGTCAATAAATAAAAATAAAGTCACCATTGAACCAGATGTAATTCGAGGGTACGTTACGGAACTGACAGTTTTGATAGGGGTAACAACTAGACAATATTCTATCACTCTCTGTTGAACTCAGTCATCGACAGAATGGATACAAGTGAGTGTAGCGTATGCTGAACAGTATCAGCAGCCCGTTACATATTTCTGATATCTTCTTTCGGATGGCAAGCATCTGTTATCAAATTTCTTACAAAAGGACAAAATCTTAAGTCACTTACAGTAGTCATCGAATTCTATAAAACCTACTTATACACCAGTAATGGAAATTGTACGTAGAATTTTTTGTACAGTTTAACATTAATGACATACTCATGAGTTTTTGACGTTTTGTGGGAGATCTGAAAATGGAATTGTTATGTGCAACTGAGCTTGTATACGACATACTACCTTCTGATCTCTTGCTATTGCTACGTGTCTCCGTGAAAAGTATTATAAATGAATGTACAGTTTTACAAGTCTACGTTTTCACTCTCAGTTGTCATTGATAAACAATTTCATCATCATCTCAAAAAGTAAAGTACATAGTGTTACCGTCAATCTTATAGACACTCAATAATCGCCTAATCCGTGTTACAACATTAATACGGCGGTCTCGCTCTTACACAGACCTATTAAGTCTGTTTAGGGGCGTTAATGGCACACAAGCTAATCACACACACTTTGTAATTTCTCACTTAGAGATGTATTACGCCTGTTTACTCTTGAAAGCCGGAGAAAGTGAGCTGTTTTTGTAAAGCAAGAAAAAACTCTACAAACAAATATGAAGTACAAAAGTGTGTGACAATGTTCAAAAGTTCATATTTTGCGATATTGTCGACACAAGACAGTGGCTAGTTCTATATAATACATTGAAATATATTAAAAGTTCACTTCACTTAGCATCTAATAGACTGATACATGAATGGATGATGGCTAAATAACCTGATTAAGATAGCCAATATACATAAAAACTAAGTCACTTACTTTGGTCCGGAATAACATGCTAGCAACGAAGTTTAGCTACTAATAAATCACGTTAAACGACTACTTCAACAGAGTTATTAGAGGTCTGTTCCTTTCACAACTGCGACGAATTTCTTATCGGAACCGATTAATGTATATGTTATACAAGTAAATAATATCAAAGTAACGTATGCATCTGGTTAAGTCTGGCTTCAGCACATCTTCAGCACAATACTGCAGTCAACGAATATAATAACTGTACTATGCGTTCTGTTTGATGACGCATAACTATAATTATCTAATTCCCTTCAAAATGTACACGTTGAAATGTTTTTGTCAAGTCAGATATTGATTTTTAAATAAAAAAAGTTTCACGCTTTTTGGTTGTTTCGCATATTTGAGGACTTACGATATGTGGAAGAAACAACGGAAAATTTCTTCCTTTGCAAATGTATAGTAGATAATTACGTTTTTGTGACACATTGTACAACGTTGAGGATGTACTCACTACTGAAACATTGCATCAACACAGTTCCGAAGCCAATTTCTCCAAAGAAGAGTAGCTACACGAGCCATCGATAACCTCCCGTTCCACTAACGTAATCTACCCACAGAACACGTTTGATGCTCATTGGTCCTACCATATTCGTAATAATCTGAAGCCGTATCGACCATTAACAGACTGTGACTGTTTTCAAAAATATGAAAAGGATTTTCAAAACCGCTACTAGTCACAAACTTTGTTGACTACTAAATTATTTGTTTAACGACATGTTTCGATGTATTACCTCATCCTCAGGCTATAGTGGCATTACAAAAACATTTAACATTAAGTGTATACAGATATTAAAGTTTCTTTTAATGACTGCTCCGATCGTCATTATTTAGGTTATCCTTCTCTCTCTCCATAGGATGATAAGAGCGGTCGAGTAAAGAAACTTTAAGGTCGGTATACATTTAATTTTAAATGTTTTTGTAATGCCACTATTGCCTGAGTATCAGGTAACACATCGAAACATGTCACTAAATAAATAATTTAGTAGTGAACAAAGATTGTGACTTGTAGCTGTATTTGAAAATCTTTTTAGATATTTGTAATGTTGTGAAACTAATCTGGATAGTTACCGCACTGGATCCGCCATTTTTCAGTATTAGCGACTTAATCTAGCCCAAAGACGTCCCCGTCGACTTCTTTTCGGAAAAATTGATGGTGCTGATGATGTCTTGTAGGTCTGGTAATCCAAACCCAAGCCACATATCCATAAAATACAACTAATTGGAACTTTGTTGGATACCTGGCTGTTTTGGAACTTTTGTACGTGACTAAATTGCTTTGCTGAGACTATGATAGAAATTTGGCTCCTAGATTGGACTGCCGGCCGGTGTGGCCGAGCGGTTCTAGGCGCTTCAGCCTGGAACCGCACCGCCCTACGGTCGCAGGTTCTAATCCTGCCTCGGGCATGGATGTGTGTGATGTCCTTAGGTTAGTTACGTTTAAGTAGTTCTAAGTTCTAGGGGACTGATGACCTCAGATGTTAAGTCCCATAGTGCTCAGAGCCATTATACTGAACTCTTTCTAAGATGATGCACCCCGTGCGAAAATTTCTCCTAGCTGCGTCAATTCTCTGATCTTTTCAGATGATCGGCTTCAAATTTCCATTTGTTGGAGTTGGTCTCTTTCTCCACGTTGATGTATGATAATGTTGCGATATTCTGTCTTTCATTCATTTATGAAAAGACTAGTCATGTTCGCTGGTGTTTCTATAGACTTGACAATTCGTATCAGTTCTGTCCGTATGTTAGGTGAAAGAATTTTCTCTTACTTTAGTTACCTTGAGGTTTTGTTGGACATACCTTTTATCAATTTTTCGACTGTAGTACTGAACAATACTGGTCACCATTTAGCCCATTGTCTCAGTTCAGCGATAAAATCATACATTTCCATCATTCTGATCTACAGTTTCAAGCTGCCCTTTTTGTTTCTTAAACCAACTATTAGATGGCAGTTATTTTTCCATAATTGTCCCGTAACTTGTTTAGTAATCCATGTATCCTATTAGGAACATTAAATCAAATTACTAACACTGCACGAAAACTTCAAGCAATAATAACAAATCACAATGACTGCATATCTAATTAACTCTGTCTCTTTTTCTTTTGGTACAGTGATGGGGTTTTGTAATAAGCGGCAGCCTAGGACTTTTAGCTGATTGACAAAAGGTGAGAGTAATTAGAAGATTGGCATGGGTCGTCAAGTTGTTTTATGCTGAAAGCCAAAGCCTCGGGGAGGAAAACACACAGAAGAGTGGTCTACGGACCAAACTCAGCAGGAGCGACTAGAGAGGGTGGGCACCCGTCGTATAGCTTAGGATGAGCATTTAAGTATTTAACCAACTTTCAAGCTATCCTGAACAGTCTGCCTCATGAAGCAACGGGCATGACACAGAGTTGTACCGCTGAATCAGCCGCCCGCTGATAGAATATGTGAGACAACTGACTACCTGTCCGTAGCTCGTGGTCGTGCGGTAGCGTTCTCGCATCCTACGCCCGGGTTCCCGGGTTCGATTCCCGGAGGGGTCAGGGATTTTCTCTGCCTTGTGATGACTGGATGTTGTGTGATGTCCTTAGGTTAGTTAGGTTTAAGTAGTTCTAAGTTCTAGAGGACTGATGACCATAGATGTTAAGTCCCATAGCGCTCAGAGCCAACTGACTACCTATCTATATTACATAAACATCATGAGGAAATAGGTTTTCACTGGAATGAATCACAGAAAATGTTAAGACACGCCAAGAAGACCAGAAAGGTGCAACAAGTCAAATTAATTTACTGAAGGCGATAAGGTTCTGCTAAATCTGAGGAAAAGGTCATGGAAAAGCAAGTTTATGAGCCATAAATTTTTCTGGACCGTAGCGAGTAAGGAAAGTAATACATGACAACGTAGTAGAAATCAAGACCATCAAGAGCTGCCGGCAACATATTTCAAACATCAAAAGATTTATTCAATAAACAATGTCAGAGACCACCCAGCAGATCTCACACCGATGGGTGGGTCTGTTCCGACGAATCAAGGAATATGATCTGTAAGAATTCACTGGTAGTTTACGTTTGGACGACTTCCATAAAGGCTTAAACCATTGTAATAGTATGGAATTGATAGAGGTGACAGCGTCTGACAAAATATTGGGCGAGTTTACCTAATGAGGATGTTTTGCGCGTTTTAGGAGACAGTAGCGAGAAGCACTGAGTCGTGATTGCTGGTAGCATTGTAGCACCGAGACCTTGATTCGCTGGCTCGGACATTTTTGTTATGTGTACTAGAGCCAGTAGTGTGATGAACTGAGCGATTCAAAGGGAAAGACATACCACATGTATAGGTACGTAGGCCGTTTAACTGATGGTGCAGGACTTTTTGTGTGTTTTGATTAAACTGTTCAGATGGGATGCGACTGACATGTAGTGGAAGTCCTTACTCGTAATAATGAATATCATAGGAAAAGTAGAAGTACAGCCCGTGGATGCAACGAATAAGTGAAGAATGATATAATTAGAAGAGAGCGGAAGATAAACTTGCAAGGTCAGGAAAGGAAATAAGTTTGCGAAATATGTAGTTGATGAGGTGAATATCATAATGCAGTGTTTTGCCTTGCTTTGGATTGTCTATCACATGTTACGCTTGTATGTCTTGTGTGTTTCAGAGTAGTCATCTGAGAATTAGAATGACCAGCTTGTAACCAGATTTTCAGGAAACCAAAGGAAACGAATGCAGTCGCAAAAGGGAAGAAAACTTGTCGCCAAATAAGAGTGTATATCCGCATATTCTGCCTGAACAGTAGTTAGTTGTAGGTATATTTTTGCATGCTCAACAGCATACAGAGGATTCCGATAATTATCGGCGGAAACATCAAGGGGAAAGAAATTTGCAAGCACTAAGTGTTAAGCCTGTCTTCACTGATTATTTGTACCCTTACAATGTTTGTTGTATTCTTCCACCCCCCCCCCTCACCGCCGCCCCCCATGAACCATGGACCTTGCCGTTGGTGGGGAGGCTTGCGGGCCTCAGCAATACAGATGGCCGTACCGTAGGTGCACCCACAACGGAGGGGTATCTGTTGAGAGGCCAGGCAAACGTGTGGTTCCTGAAGAGGGGCAGCAGCCTTTTCAGTAGTTGCAAGGGCAACAGTCTGGATGATTGACTGACATGGCCTCGTAATACTAACCAAAACGGCCTTGCTGTGCTGGTACTGCGAACGGCTGAAAGCAAGGGGAAACTACAACCATAATTTTTCCCGAGGGGATGCAGCTTTACTGCATGGAGAGCTGCATCAAACCAGTCTCAGGACTGAAGACCACAACAACAACAACGTATTCTTCCAGTGTTTGGTTAAATAAAGAGGTTAAAACGTAATCGACACCACTGCATTCGTCGGTGGATTTCACATTTACATTGCTCACTTTTTTCTTTCGATTTGTTCATTTTAAAGAGGCCAAGGAGCTGAAAGATAATTGTAATGTTGAAAACACCAGTCACTTTCATTCATTCATTATTAGAAGTTTTATTGCAAAGGATATTGTCATGGAAACTGTGTAAACTTTTTTTGTGTTTCTAAAGTATCTGTGTAATGCTGTTCGAGGGCAAACAGTCGACACAGCCGATGTAAGGACGAGATGATGGGATGGCTGATCGAGGATACACATGCCAGAAGGCCCCAAGTTGGCCATGAGACACAGCCTTAGGGTGAGCAAGAGAAGCCAGGAGTTCCATTGGTCCTGACCTGCTGGGGCGCTGTTATCTACACGCAGCTGGATGCATCGCTCAAAGACGCCTGCCTGAGGTGGTACGTGGCGGCCGCCTCAGGGAGCCAATGCTGTGTGTTACGGTTCCACAATAAAAGTCTGAATCGCACTGTAAGTCAGTACACAGTCAATCACTGGCACCGTCACAACAAGAGGTTGCTAACCCAGCTTGGAAAAGCCACGATAATGGCCGACAATGAGGTCAAGTAGCTACGCTTCAGAGGTCAGCTTACCTGCGTCCGTGGAATTAAACGGAAGGGAGACTTTCGGTCGGCCAAGGATATCAGCGATGTGTGTGGGGTCTGCACTAAAACTCCAACTGAACTTATGACCGTGTTGCCCACACGACAGACACTACATCAATGAACAGTGCTTATCATGTATAACACCTGCTTTGATCTTTATCTGGGTGTACACGTGATGCATGGAACAAGCGATACAAATGTAGCCACACTGATTTAGAGGACGACATAAATTTCTTTTGCATTATTTGCGTGTGAGGATGTACACTGCCATGCCTCTCACCCAGTATTGATTTATGTTAGTCAAGCACACACACCATTCAGGTTACTCACTAAGATCATTACGATCCTCGGTATGCATTGGAGCTGGGTGTGCTGAATTTCTTAATGAGGTAGACTGAGAGTTGTAAAGACGAAATGGATCCAGTTTCTCACTGCGAGAAGGCTGTGACCATAAACATTAATGCTAGCAAGTCCATAGATTAAAATCGAGGTACAGCACAAGTTAATCAAAGGAACTCTTAATTATAGCTTATAAATCGTGCCGCACTTCCTCGAGAAAAACTGTAGAAACTTAACGATCATTGAGTCTTCCTCAAACATGTCTTTTCATGTGCTATTAGTCGAAGCAGTTGGTATGGTGAGCAGTGTTTGCCTGAGAACAGTGAACTGTATTAATTTTTCTTGTTCTGAGTTTTCATTTGTGCATTTGCAAGGACGTATTAACTATTTTTATTTGAATATTTTTTGTATTTTATAACACATGTGTTTTCAGAGACACAGGTCTCTAGGTCCATTCATAGTTATTAATTAATATAATGATCCTGAAGTGTACCCTTCAGCAATTAAACTTGTGTATGTTTGTAACTTTATGATCTAACGTGAGTATGTCAGAGTTATATCTTGTTCAGTTTAATGTCACAACTATGACACTAATTTACAAATCTGCAATTGAATTTATTCACACAGTGACTGTTTTCTTATGTTTTATTAAACGCCATTTTCGAAAGGTCATGAGCTGCACTAGAAATATTTATTTGCCAAAACCGGTTTTCAGATGTTCCCATCATTAGTGGCATATTATGTATGCACCTCTATAGCAGTGACATACCTGTCAGTTAGTAACATATAATCTGAAATCTGTCCTGTCACATAATAAACCGGTTGTCATGTATGTTGCTGCTGTCAAATTTTAGACGGTTACAATACTTGATAACATTAGACATAACTGTCACAAAGTGTAAACCCGAAATTGATATGCATGTCACTGCCATAGATGTGTACACAGTGCCTCTGATAATCGGCTATAAATCTGAAAACTGGTTTTGACAAATAAACATTTCTAGTGCAGGCCATGGTGTATGGAAGATGCCATTTAATAAATATCTGAAAGTTGTGCAGTACCAAGCATTTAAGATTTTTTCTCATCTTTTCACTGTCAACACTGTCATCCATGGATTTACATATTCAGATAAATGACTATATGCTTCGACGTGTGTGATTCAGAAATTTGTACTTCCATCTGGCCATAAATTGACGAAAGTGTAGTCTAGGTTTATATTCCAATGTTTTTGAATGTCAGCACTATGTGTGTATATACAGGGTGTTACAAAAAGGTACGGCCACACTTTCAGAAGACATACATCACACACAAAGAAAGAAAATATGTTATGTGGACATGTGTCCGGAAACGCTTACTTTCCATGTTAGAGCTCTTTTTATTACTTCTCTTCAAATCACATTAATCATGGAATGGAAACACACAGCAACAGAACGTACCAGCGTGACTTCAAACACTTTGTTACAGGAAATGTTCAAAATGTCCTCCGTTAGCGAGGATACATGCATCCACCCTACGTCGCATGGAATCCCTGATGCGCTGATGCAGCCCTGGAGAATGGCGTATTGTATCACAGCCGTCCACAATACGAGCACGAAAAGTCTCTACATTTGGTACCGGGGTTGCGTAGACAAGAGGTTTCAAATGCCCCCATAAATGAAAGTCAAAAAGGTTGAGGTCAGGAGAGCGTGGAGGCCATGGAATTGGTCCGCCTCTACCACTCCATCGGTCACCGAATCTGTTGTTGAGAAGCGTACGAACACTTCGACTGAAATGTGCAGGAGCTCCATCGTGCATGAACCTCATGTTGTGTCGTACTTGTAAAGGCACATGTTCTAGCAGCACAGGTAGAGTATCCCGTATGAAATCATGATAACGTGCTCTATTGAGCGTAGGTGGAAGAACATGGGGCCCAATCAAGACATCATCAACAATGCCTGCCCAAACGTTCACAAAAAATCTGTGTGGATGACGTGATTGCACAACTGCGTGCGGATTCTCGTCAGCCCAGACATGTTGATTGTGAAAATTTACAATTTGAACACGTTGGAATGAAACTAAAATGAGCTCTAACATGGAAATTAAGCGTTTCCGGATACATGTCCACATAACATCTTTTCTTTATTTGTGTGTGAGGAATGTTTCCTGAAAGTTTGGCCGTACCTTTTTGTAACACCCTGTATGTCAGTGTATTTATATGTGTCGATATGTATATAGTGTATTTATCATGAACCTTTGTGCTGAGATAATGTTCTAAAACGATTAATATTTGCAATTAGAATACAATATGTTTAAATGTGAAGTAACGGGTCAGTTCACTTTATGTGTGAGTGTATTTGAGCAACAAAACCTAAGATGTGTGTATGACATTCTCAAGACATTTTTTTCTCTTATAACTACTGCAAAAACAAATAATAAATGTGCATGAACTTTTCTTGGCTGGTACATCCCTTGCTTACATGTAATCAAAATAAATTTACTCTTACACAAGGGAACACATGGCTTGTGGTTAGGCGCATAAGAGAATTTCAGTGTTTGTTGCCTTGGCACCAAGTTAACCATTTCCTCTGATAAGGTGGGTCACCAACACATCAATCAGTGGTTATATAAAATAAAATGAAAAAAAAGAGTCCCTACCGCCCAACAAAAATACCTTTTGATGTACTTGTGCTGCATATTACACTCGGTGCAACCACATTGGCATCCATTTTGTAAATGAGGAAGGGATGATGATACTTGTCAGTTTTTTTCAAAACTATTCCATAACCTGTTTAATAATCCAATATGTTTATCTGACGAGCAAATCAAATCCAATCACCATCACTACATGAAAATTGCAAGCAATAACAACGAATACCAATGATGACAATTCTAAATAATTCCACTCTTTTCATTTGGTGAAGGGCTCTTGTAATGTGGGGCCACCTGGGTCTTTTAGGTGGCTGGTGAAAGGCGAGAATCAGTAGGGGAACTGTTGAAAGCCAACGTCGCAGGCAGGTAAACACAGGAAAGAGCGGCTTGCTGACCGATCGCAGGAGGAGAGACTAGCAATGGCGGTCAGCCCGTCACAAAGCTACATTCTGTGTTTTACGAAAAGAATTCCTCTTAGGTAAGACAAAGCTCTTAAGGAGAGGGGAAAACAATACTTGGTACTACCCTGAAGGTGGCCAGTTGCAATTTTTGTTGAAAATTTCGGAAGGGGTCTCTGATTGGCTGACAATAATTATTTTGGTAGCGAGGGAGAATTCATGCTTTTGTGTATGTGGACATCTTCTTATTGGATATAACTAGTAATCTGTTACACAGTGATGGAAACATTCTGCCTTCTGTGCCACTGCAAGAGAGAACCATCCATCACTTGTTAATCACTGAAGAATCCATATGAGTAGGGAATTCGTTAGCATGTTTATAAAATTATCATTGGTTGTAACTCTCAATGTCTGTTGCAGTTGGCTGGTGAGATTGCAATGCTGGCAGAACCAGCAAAGTTTTGTAGAGAAAAAGAATATAAGAGAGAACACTTCTTCTTGGAACGTGATACAGCTGCAGAGCGAGATTCCTCTAAATTCAAGCAGTACTCCGATGTCTGTACTTAGAATTCTCAGCCATTGATGCAGCCATCTTCTTCTCTAATAAATCACCAGAGTGGTAAACATGGGCCTTATTTGTATTCACTTAGCTGAGATGAGCGCGAAGTCATTTACCTTGCATCAGGATTTTGTTTTGGCGATCTAATTTTCACATCCAGCTAGCTGTACCCAATATACCCTTAGAGAGTATGTGTGTTTATTGGTGCTTTTCCGGGACTTTTCTTTAGGTCGTTAACTTATTCCACATTCATTGATCATATTCACAGCATAGTTTTATGTTGCTTCCATCATGTATACATCCACTTGTGCCAACATTACCACAAACGTTTTCAATTGCTTGTTCGCTTAAGAACTGATCGTATTTTTGATTCAGTGGATAAAGCATTCCAGATACCTTTTAGACTGTTATAGTGACCCTCTGTTTCTTGGCACAATTTGATGGATTCCATTGTCAATGTATCAGTGCGAGGTACGATACACACATTTTCATGCTTAGTTGGATCGCCCATGGTAATTTAATTATTTAATTAGATAAGACGTAATCCATTGCAGAGCACTGTTTTCTTTTAATTCGACCGATCTTATGGGGAGTTTTGTATGACTATAGGTCACCAGGGTGGAATCTGTGGCATCTCTTGGGTATGCTAAATTGTTCAACCAACTTCTCTCACAACTCCATCTAGCGTAAAAGTTTCGTATGTGTTTATAACACAAACGCATTTATGCATTCTTGTGTGCTGTGTAGTCCGAACAAGACACAGTCAGAGAAAAAGCACCACAGGCGCAAGGATGCGCCAGGATGGTGCCAGCGCCATAGAGACTAGCCACTTGCGCGACATCCACCAGCGTCACGGGCGGCGCTGAGGATGAAGTTGCTGGACGACAACAGGCAGAAGGCTAGTCGGAAGGCAGAAGAGCACCTGTCGCCCAATTGGTTACAGAACATTGTCCAGGCCTGACTTAGACAGGGCAAGTCGTTTTGTGAACTCTTAGAAGTGGACAGACAGTTAATGTAAACTGCATTTGCTATGTACTGTGAAGTTCAAAAAATGGTTCAAATGTCTCTGAACACTATGGAACTTAACATCTGAGGTCATCAGTCCCCTAGAACTTATAACTACTTAAACCTAACTGACCTAAGGACATCGCACACGTCCATGCCGGAGGCAGGGCTCGAACCTGCGACCGTTGCAGTAGCGCGGTTCCGGACTGAAGTGCCTAGAACCGCTCGGCCACCGCGGCCGGCTCTGTGAAATTCACTTGCGACTATCTGCACTTAGCCAACTAGGGCCTTTCTGTGTTAATTTACATGCAGTGTAGGAGATTTCGGTATTCAACAAGTCAGAAAGATAAGTACATCTTTTTAATTTATTTGTGTGACTCTGTACAATGTGTTGGAGTGTTGTAGAACCTTCTTTCTCCCATCCTGTTACTTGAGCCTGGAGCACAGTTGTGCAGTAGTGGTACGCAGAAATTGTCTTAGCGGTGTACTGCACCAGAAGCCGTTTCACGAACTCACAAGCTCGGCCAATCGTAACAACAGTGGCGACTAGGCTTTTATAAAGATTTTTTTTAACTATATATGACGGTAGTATCTGTTCCCGAAAGAACAGTTACCGTCGATGACCATGCAGCTTTGCTAGAAATGAAATGATAATTAAATGGACTCCCTAGCTGCAAGCAGGCGTTGATACACTTCATTGGCGACATGTTGAAAATGTGTGCCCCGACCGGGACTCGAACCCGGGATCTCCTGCTTACATGGCAGACGCTCTATCCATCTGAGCCAACGCGGGCACAGAGGATATTGCGTCTGCAGGGACTTATCCCTTGCACGCTCCCCGTGAGATCCACATTCCCAACATGTCCACACCACTACATTCGCAGTAACCTGCCACGAGTAATGAGTATGATGGGCAAACATCTATTAGGCGCACTACGAACGTAGTGGTGTGGACATGTTGGGAATGTGGATCTCAAGGGAGCGTGCAAGCGCTAAGTCCCTGCAGACGCACTATCCTCTGTGCCCGCGGTGGCTCAGATGGATAGAGCGTCTGCCATGTAAGCAGGAGATCCCGTGTTAGAGTCCCGGTCGGGGCACACATTTTCAACATGGCCCCAATGAAGTGTATCAACGCCTGCTTGCAGCTAGGGTGTCCATTTAATTATCATTTCATTCTTTATAAAGATGGCGACGAGAGTATACAAAACTGTGAAGTATTAAAAAAACAGCTTCTAGATTGTGTATCATCCGTCTGCTTCTAGACTGTGTACCATCCGTCCTTAGGTGAGGGTGGCCCCGCGTATTTCGATGACAGCTGGGGCAGCAGGGCGTGTAAGACTCGGCTCAGCAGAGCGCGCCTCGCGGCCGCTGGGCTTGCGTGAGCCCCGCTGGCGGCGCTGGGCGCTGGTGTGCTCCTTGAGAGGCAGCAGGGCTACCGTTAATTGCGTGTTTGCTCCCATTAAGGCGGGCCGCGAGCTCCGGGAATTCCATTAAGTTGGCCGGCAGAGCACCCTACAAGCGGCCAGTTCCCCTAATTAGGCGGTGGCGGGCCAACATTTACTGCGGACAAGGCGGGCATCCCTCCCGGTTACTCAGGAGGGCGCTGGCCAGCATAGGAGGACACTGCCCGCTACCACGAGACTACGCCGAAGCAACTCTCCAGGTTGCTCTCTGGCTCTGTGTTTACACCCCTTGAACCGCAGGCAGCTGTTTAGCTTGATAATCTCGGGTTGAGGCCTTTCTGGTCGGAAAATGTCTCACTGCGTACCACAGATTACAAGACCATAAATTAGAGATATTTGGAAACACAGGGATGATATTTCCAATTATATTTTGGAATTTTTTCATGGCAAAATTCATAATTCACGCGTTTTACGTTTCATACCGGTTACATGAAAAACATCTTCATTCTACAACACATTCCTGTGTACCTCAGCGATCAACGGACTGCTGGAGTTATACAGTGAGGGGCTTCTGCCCGGCGTAGCGCAACAACTCGACGTGGCATGCACTCTGCCGAAACATTGAGCCATGCTGCCTCTATAACCGTGCATAACTGCGGAACTGTTGCCGGTGCTGAAGTTCGTGCACAAACTGATCTCTCTGTTATGCTCCATAAATGTTCGAGGGGATTTATGTCGGGCAGCCTGGGTGGCCACATCATTAGCTCGAATTGTTCAGAATGTTCTTCAAACCAATCGCGAACAATTCTACCCCACTGTCATCGCCCAATGGTTCAAATGTGTCTGAGCACTGTGAGGTCATCAGTCCCCTAGAACTTAAACCTAACTAACCTAAGGACATCACACACATCTATGCCCGAGGCAGGATTCGAACCTGCGACCGTAGCGGTCGCGCGGTTCCAGACAGCAGCACCTAGAACCGCTCGGCCCATGGCGCAATGGCATCCATAAAAATTCTATCGTTGTTTGGGAACAAGAAGTCCATGAATGGCTACAAATGGTCTCCACGCAGCCGAATATAACCACTTACAGTCAATGATCGGTACAATTGTACCAGAGGACCCAGTCCATTCCATGTAAACACGGTGCCTTGTTGGTAACTTCCGTCCACGATTTCGCGGGGTCTACGCCACACTCGAACCCCACCATCTGCTCTTACCAACTGAAATTGCGACTCATCCGACCAGGCCACGGTTTTCCTGTCGTCTACGGTCTAACAGGTATGACAATCAGCCCGGGAGAGGAGATACTGGCGATGTCGTGTTATTAGCAAAGGCACTCGCGTCGGTGGGCTGCTGCCATAGCCTGTTAATGTGGTGTCACCGCCAGACACCACACTTGCTAGGTGGTAGCCTTTAAATCGGCCGCGGTCCGGGAGTATACGTCGGACCCGCGTGTCGCCACTGTCAGTGATTGCAGACCGAGCGCCGCCACACGGCAGGTCTAGAGAGACTTCCTAGCACTCGCCCAGTTGTACAGCCGACTAAGCTAGCGATGGTTCACTGACAAATTACGCTCTCATTTGCCGAGACGATAGTTAGCATAGCCTTCAGCTACGTCATTTGCTACGACCTAGCAAGGCGACATTATCATTTGCTATTTATCTTGTGATGCATGTTCCGTCAGACCGATGTTCACCAGTTATGTATTAAAGTTAATTATTTCAGAAGCTACGTACCTTCTTTTGCTAGTATAATTACTTTACCTGTTCCAGACCTCACGCCAGCCGGCTTGAGCTTAAACGCGTGCCTTTCGGCTTCCTCTCCTAGTGGCTTAGCTGTCTTGCCAAGTCACAACAATTAACTTCGCTAAAAGTCGCCACGCTGTCCTAACGGATATGTTCATCGTACGTCCCACAATGATTTAGGCGGTTATTTGATGCAGTGTTGCTTGTGTGTAGCACTGACAACTCTACGCAACCGCCACTACTCTCGGTCGCTA
Organism: Schistocerca serialis cubense; assembly: GCF_023864345.2. Taxonomy (NCBI): domain Eukaryota; kingdom Metazoa; phylum Arthropoda; class Insecta; order Orthoptera; family Acrididae; genus Schistocerca; species Schistocerca serialis. The sequence continues at coordinate 696,508,162 of NC_064639.1, forward strand.
AGTGAAGGCCGTCGGCCACACTTGGACCATGGTGAGAGGTAATGGCTGATAGTTGATGTTCTCGGTACACTCTTCACATTGTGGATCTCGGAATACTGATTTTCGATATGGAATGTCCCATGCGTGTTGTCTGTTAATTGCCGCCGTGCGGCCATTATCAGGTCGGAAACCCTTTCACATAAATCAGCTGAGAAAATATGATAGCTCGCCAATGCAATGCCCTTTTACGCCTTGTGTACGCGACACTACCGCCATCTGCATATGCGTGTGTCTCGATCCCTTAATTTTTGCAGCTACATGTACATATTACGAGTACATTCCTGATGGCAAGTTTCAACAACAAGAAATCCTCTCACTCATACGTCTCCTGTTCTAGCACAAATATTTACAAAGTATTTAAAAAATGGCTCTGAGCACTATGGGACTTAACATCTGAGGCCATCAGTCCCCTAGACTTAGAACTACTTAAACCTAAGTCACCTGAGGACATCACACACACCCATGCCCGAGGCAGGATCCGAATCTGCGACCGTAGCAGCAGCGCGGTTCCGGACTGAAGTGCCTAGAACCGCTCCGCCACAGCGACTGGACAAAGTATTTCGTAATTATATGAAATGCCAGTTTTTTAACGATCTAGCGCATACGGTGACAAACATGGACATCCAAATCTACGGGACCGTTTCCCAAAGAGATACCCTATCCGTATAAGTCATGTCTGTGCACGTTTTCACTCGTATTAAGTCTGGCTTTTATGCATTGTCCAACAGGCTTTCCTACATGTGACACGCACTGACAGCGCTAGACGGGTGAGACCAATATGTAAGGTCAGGAACAAAGAAACAAAACCCGTGCAGCGTCGGTGTATAAGCCGTCTGTTGGGTCTAGACAAGACAGCCTAGACACAATGAGAGGAAGCCGAAAGGCACGCGCTAAGCTAAAGCAGGATGGCGTGAGGTCTGAAACAGGATACGTAATGAATGCTATAAAGAAAAGTACGTAGCTTCTGGAATACTTAACTTTAATCCATCCTTTTGGTACATCTGGAGATTGTGGCGATACAAGTGAGACTCTTTAGATACATGCAATGTTACTAATGGCGCCTTGCTAGGTCGTAGCCATTGACTTAGCTGAAGGCTATTCTAACTATCTGCTCTGCAAATGAGCGAGGCTTCGTCAGTGTGCATCGCTAGCTACGTCGTCCGTACAACTGGGGCGAGTGCTAGTCCGTATCTCGAGACCTGCCTTGTGGTGGCGCTCGGTCTGCGATCCCTGACAGTGGCGACACGCGGGTCCGACATGTACTAATGGACCGTGGCCGATTTAAAGCTACCACCTAGCAAGTGTGGTGTCTGGCGGTGACAGCACACCGTCTCCATAGTACTTACCTGTGGCAGCATAGCGAACATGGTGGGCTATGAACCGAGCGCCACTGGTGGAAGGAATAACAGATCGAACATCGTAGCTAATGTCTGCAAAGCTGTGGACAGCACGACATAAGTGTCGCTTACTACAGAAGTATTGACTCCTACACAGACGTGCGGAGTAGCCACGCGGTCTGAGGCGCCTTGCCACAGTTCGTGCAGCTTCCCTCGTCGGAAGTTCGAGTCCTTCATCGGACATGGGTGTGTGTGTTTGTTGTCCTTATCGTAAGTTAGTTTAAATTAGATTAACTAGTATTTAAACCTAGGGACCGATGACCTCAGCAGTTTGGTCCCATAGGAACTTACCATCACTAAATTACTATACAGTGCAAGACTGTACATATTCGAAAAAAATAACATATTGTCATTCAAAAAGAAGTAATTAATAATTGTCTTCTTTTATTTTCTTGCGACAACAATCACAGAGATATTTCAAAATGGAGTTAACAGTTTCGGCTATCGTGTGGTCATCATCAATCTGTCTAAGTGTACATGCTCCAAGCGGTGGGGTAAGATTCTACATCTACATCTATACTCCGCGAGCCACCTTACGGTGTGTGGCGGAGGGTACTTATTGTACCACTATCTGATCCCCCCTTCCCTGTTCCATTCACGAATTGTGCGTGGGAAGAACGACTGCTTGGAAGTCTCCGTATTTGCTCTAATTTCTCGGATCTTTTCGTTGTGATCATTACGCGAGATATATGTGGGCGGTAGTAATATGTTGCCCATCTCTTCCCGGAATGTGCTCTCTCGTAATTTCGATAATAAACCTCTCCGTATTGCGTAACGCCTTTCTTGAAGTGTCCGCCACTGGAGCTTGTTCAGCATCTCCGTAACGCTCTCGCGCTGACTAAATGTCCCCATGACGAATCGCGCTGCTTTTCGCTGGATCATGTCTATCTCTTCTATTAATCCAACCTGGTAAGGGTCCCATACTGATGAGCAATACTCAAGAATCGGACGAACAAGCGTTTTGTAAGCTACTTCTTTCGTCGATGAGTCACATTTTCTTAGAATTCTTCCTATGAATCTCAACCTGGCGCCTGCTTTTCCCACTATTTGTTTTATGTGATCATTCCACTTCAGATCGCTCCGGATAGTAACTCCTAAGTATTTTACGGTCGTTACCGCTTCCAATGATTTACCACCTATGGCATAATCGTACTGGAATGGATTTCTGCCCCTATGTATGCGCATTATATTACATTTATCTACGTTTAGGGAAAGCTGCCAGCTGTCGCACCATGCATTAATCCTCTGCAGGTCCTCCTGGAGTACGTACGAGTCTTCTGATGTTGCTACTTTCTTGTAGACAACCGTGTCATCTGCAAATAGCCTCACGGAGCTACCGATGTTGTCAACTAAGTCATTTATGTATATTGTAAACAATAAAGGTCCTATCACGCTTCCCTGCGGTACTCCCGAAATTACCTCTACATCTGCAGATTTTGAACCGTTAAGAATGACATGTTGTGTTCTTTCTTCTAGGAAATCCTGAATCCAATCACAAACCTGGTCCGATATTCCGTAAGCTCGTATTTTTTTCACTAAACGTAAGTGCGGAACCGTATCAAATGCCTTCCTGAAGTCCAGGAATACGGCATCAATCTGCTCGCCAGTGTCTACGGCACTGTGAATTTCTTGGGCAAATAGGGCGAGCTGAGTTTCACATGATCTCTGTTTGCGGAATCCATGTTGGTTATGATGAAGGAGATTTGTATTATCTAAGAACGTCATAATACGAGAACACAAAACATGTTCCATTATTCTACAACAGATTGACGTAAGCGAAATAGGCCTATAATTATTCGCATCTGATTTATGACCCTTCTTGAAAATGGGAACGACCTGCGCTTTCTTCCAGTCGCTAGGTACTTTACGTTCTTCCAGCGATCTACGATAAATTGCTGATAGAAAGGTGGCAAGTTCTTTAGCATAATCACTGTAGAATCTTAAGGGTATCTCGTCTGGTCCGGATGCTTTTCCGCTACTAAGTGATAGCAGTTGTTTTTCAATTCCGATATCGTTTATTTCAATATTTTCCATTTTGGCGTCCGTGCGACGGCTGAAGTCAGGGACCGTGTTACGATTTTCCGCAGTGAAACAGTTTCGGAACACTGAATTCAGTATTTCTGCCTTTCTTCGGTCGTCCTCTGTTTCGGTGCCATCGTGGTCAACGAGTGACTGAATAGGGGATTTAGATCCGCTTACCGATTTTACATATGACCAAAACTTTTTAGGGGTCTTGTTTAGATTGTTTGCCAATGTTTTATGTTCGAATTCGTTGAATGCTTCTCTCATTGCTCTCTTTACGCTCTTTTTCGCTTCGTTCAGCTTTTCCTTATCAGCTATGATTCGACTACTCTTAAACCTATGATGAAGCTTTCTTTGTTTCCGTAGTACCTTTCGTACATGATTGTTATACCACGGTGGATCTTTCCCCTCGCTTTGGACCTTAGTCGGTACGAACTTATCTAAGGCGTACTGGACGATGTTTCTGAATTTTTTCCATTTTTGTTCCACATCCTCTTCCTCAGAAATGAACGATTGATGGTGGTCACTCAGATATTCTGCGATTTGTGCCCTATCACTCTTGTTAAGCAAATATATTTTCCTTCCTTTCTTGGCATTTCTTATTACACTTGTAGTCATTGATGCAACCACTGACTTATGATCACTGATACCCTCTTCTACATTCACGGAGTCGAAAAGTTCCGGTCTATTTGTTGCTATGAGGTCTAAAACGTTAGCTTCACGAGTTGGTTCTCTAACTATCTGCTCGAAGTAACTCTCGGACAAGGCAGTCAGGATAATGTCACAAGAGTCTCTGTCCCTGGCTCCAGTTCTGATTGTGTGACTATCCCATTCTATACCTGGTAGATTGAAGTCTCCCCCTATTACAATAGTATGATCACGAAACTTCTTCACGACGTTCTGCAGGTTCTCTCTGAGGCGCTCAACTACTACGGTTGCTGATGCAGGTGGTCTATAGAAGCATCCGACTATCATATCTGACCCACCTTTGATACTTAACTTAACCCAGATTATTTCACATTCGCATTCGCTAATAACTTCACTGGATATTATTGAATTCTTTACTGCTATAAATACTCCTCCACCATTGGCGTTTATCCTATCCTTGCGGTATATATTCCATTCTGTGTCTAGGATTTCGTTACTGTTCACTTCCGGTTTTAACCAACTTTCCGTTCCTAATACTATATGCTCACTATTTCCTTCAATAAGAGATACTAATTCAGGAACCTTGCCCTGGATACTCCTGCAGTTTACCAATATTACGTTAACTTTTCCTGTTTTTGGTCTCTGAGGACGGACGTTCTTTATCAACGACGATAATGTCCTCTCTGGTAAGCCGTCAGGTATTTTATCGTTTCGCCCAAGGGGGGGCCCCTCTAACCTAAAAAACCCCCGTGTGCACGCCACACGTACTCTGCTACCCTAGTAGCTGCTTCCGGTGTGTAGTGCACGCCTGACCTGTCTAGGGGGGCCCTACAGTTCTCCACCCAATAACGGAGGTCGATGAATTTGCAACCATTATAGTCGCAGAGTCGTCTGAGCCTCTGGTTTAGACCCTCCACACGGCTCCAAACCAGAGGACCGCGATCGACTCTGGGCACTATGCTGCAGATATTAAGCTCAGCTTGCACTCCACGTGCGATGCTGGTTGTCTTCACCAAATCAGCCAGCCGCCGGAAGGAACCAAGGATGGCCTCAGAACCCAAGCGGCAGGCGTCATTCGTTCCGACATGTGCTACTATCTGCAGCCGGTCACACCCAGTGCGTTCAATAGCTGCCGGAAGGGCCTCCTCCACATTACGGACGAGACCCCCTGGCAAGCACACCGAGTGCACACTGGCATTCTTCCCCGACCTACCCGCTATTTTCCTGAGGGGCTCCATAACCCGCCTAACGTTGGAGCTCCCTATAACTAATAGGCCCGCCCTCTGTGACTGTCGGGACCTTGCCGGAGAATCGGCCACTGGCCCAACAGGCGAGGCATCCTGTGGTGGCTCGGAAACGATGTCATTACCACTAGGAAGCACCCCGTACCTGTTGGAAAGGGGTAAGGCAGCTGCCACGCGGCCAGATCCCACCTTCGCCTTTCGGCCAGGCACGCGCGAGCCCACCACTGTCCGCCATTCACCCTGGAGTGATGGCTGACCGGTAAGATGCTCACTGCCGGAAGACGCAGCGACATCAGGGGTTCCATGTGATTCCAAGGCCACCGAAGTAGGCATAGGTCTCACCACAGTTGCCCCAACGCCACTACGAGCCGACGCCTGCGCCTCGAGCTCGATGAGCCTAACAGACAAAGCCTCCACCTGCCCCCGAAGAGTGGCCAATTCTCCTTGCGTCCGCTCACAACAACCACAGTCCCTACACATGACTATGTTTACCCTACTCTACACGGTGACAAATTCCCAAGATAATCTTCTGATGAGCTACTCTGATAATCAAGAAACACTCACTGAAATACGAGACGCGAAAACTACGCTAGGTTTTCCCAGAAAAACTATTTAAAAGCTAAGCGCAGCAAATAAGTACAAAAACGCTTTATACAAACAGTACTCGCTGCTGCTGGTGCTCTCGCTCTGGCTGTCACAAGACAACTGCTGATTCAAGTGACTAGTGACTAACGGCCGCGAAACAAACAAAAGACGGTTTTAGGGCGCTTTCTGTTCTAAACGATCAAGAAAACACTAAGAAATCTAACACGAAAACTACGTAAAGTTTTATCAAGAACTGTTAGTTAGTATGCAGAGCAGATAAACACAAATAGAATCCCTTCCTTAGTGGAAGGTCGTAAACAAAATGCAAAATAAACGCTTTATACAAACAGTACTCGCTGCTGCTGGTGCTCTCGCTCTGGCTGTCACAAGACAACTGCTGATTCAAGTGACTAGTGGCTAACGGCCGCGAAACAAACAAAAGACGGTTTTAGGGCGCTTTCTGTTCTAAACGATCAAGAAAACACTAAGAAATCTAACACGAAAACTACGTAAAGTTTTATCAAGAACTGTTAGTTAGTATGCAGAGCAGATAAACACAAATAGAATCCCTTCCTTAGTGGAAGGTCGTAAACAAAATGCAAAATAAACGCTTTATACAAACAGTACTCGCTGCTGCTGGTGCTCTCGCTCTGGCTGTCACAAGACAACTGTTTTATCAAGATAGGAGTGAGCTGTTTTTAGCATCAGGCTTCAAAAGGATGAGGACGAGGTCGTCGTTGTGATACATCACTGAATGGCCGGTGTCAATACAGAGCGTTGCTACAGCCGATTAATTGGGCTCTAGGAGCCGTTTGTATTTTTAGTATATCTTGGGCCTCTTGCTGAGATTAAATAGCTTTTACAGTAATGACAATAATGATTAAGGAAGAAAAACGTACAAACAATTCAACTGAATACTGCGGAATTCATGTTGTCACGACGATGTTAACCTTAGATTTCCTCTATCGGGCTGATGTTTCCTGCATTCTGCTGTATTTTACATTTTTATCAAATGGTTCAAATGACTCTGAGCACTATGAGACATAACATCTGAGGTCATCAGTCCCCTAGAACTTAGAACTACTTAAACCTAATTAACCCAAGGACATCACACACATCCATGCCCGAGGCGGCCGTAGCGGTCGCGCGATTCCAGACTGAAGCGCCTAGAACCGCTCGGCGACACCGGCTGGCAAACATTTTTATCACAAGTGGACAATGAATATTAGGCCAACTACTGATTATCGTTTGGAATAAATTACGAAATAAATATATATCCCTGAAGATGTGGCTCTGACACCGCAAAACTAGTTGAATCACAAATAAAGATTTATCATACAGCTGAAGCTGTCTTATTCTCTAATGTACACTTCTACAGCTGTGGATGCCCACAACAAAAAATTTGCTGTCAAAATTCAGCCTGAATTGGAAGAGACGATGTTCTAGTAATGAAGCGTTCAGCTGCTATAGCTCCAATCGGCCGGATGGCTCGGAACGTTGCCGGAAGGTATACGGCAGAAATACAAATAGAGTGCCGGCGGCACCACGCCTCAGTTCTAATTGACCAGCGAACGCGCCGCGTAAACATGATGGTACGAACCGTTGCGGTGTTTGACTTTAGTTATTTAGAGAAACCGCCCGAAACTTCAAACTGTATGACTGGATGATGGTTTGCAGTACCATGAACTAGAATGAGAGTCCAATGTTATTTATCACTTCGCAGCCGCGCTCCATTTTTGAAATGTAATTCATTAACATCCCGCCTACCTTCCTGGTCGAGGGATTTCTATCTCAATAAACACCATCGAACTCCCCAGTCAACCGAAAAAATCTTTTCATGTGAACATTAACATAGCATAGTTATACGAAAACAACTCCGATTAAAACTGCTGCGAAGACGTTATCACATGAGAGAGGAAAATGAACCTTTGCCGCAGTTGCTAGTATATATACGATAACACGTTTGTACACGGCACAATAATCCATCACAGCGTCTAGAAAACTGTTGTCTGAAGTTTTACTGTGCTTGTAAGAAACTAATGATTAATTTTCTCCTGATGCTACAGAAGAGAACAACCGTGTAACCGATTCGTGAAAAAATGATTAGGTCGTTTTGCGCCAAATCAGGGAAACTGACACATTCAATTTACAAAATATGTTTTGAGAACATTTTGAAACCTTTCGTTGCTGGCAACAAGTTTTGTCTGTTGTTGGAGTGCTAATGTGGCCAGAGTAATACTGCCATGTTTGATAACACGTTTAGAGGTGACGAGGATCATCTTTCTTGAACGTAGGAAATAATACCACCAAACTGCACACCGTTGTGTCAGCTATATAATGTTTATTTTCATCACCAAATTAAAAACTTTACGCTGAGGCTTCAAAATTGCAATCTGCTTCGGAAAACCCAGCAGGGATCTCACAACCACACGCATGCAATAACTATTCACAGCATTATTCACCATCAGTTTTCGGCACCAATTTTTCAGGCAATGTTACCCTGTGCATGGTATGCATCGAAATTAATTCCTGATAAATACATATTTCTAAATGTTGACCAAGTATGTTTCTCGCCGAATCTTCGGAAGGTACGACGCAGTTGGACGAAGACTGCTTTCACTAGATGATTTTAGTGCCGTGAGTAAATTTCCTTAACATATTATACACTACCGGCCATTAAAATTGCTTCTCCAAGAAGAAATGCAGATGCTAAACGGGTATTCATTGGGCAAATATATTATACTAGAACTGACATGTGATTACATTTTCACGCAAATTGGGTGCATAGATCCTGAGAAATCAGTACCCAGAACAACCACCTCTGGCCGTAATAACGGCGATACGCCTGGGCATTGAGTCAAACAGAGCTTGGATGGCGTGTACAGGTACAGCTGCCCATGCAGCCTCAACACGATACCACAGTTCATCAAGAGTAGTGACTGGCGTATTGTGACGAGCCAGTTGCTCGGTCACCATTGACCAGACGTGTTCAATTGGTGAGAGATCTGGAGAATATGCTGGCCAGGGCAGCAGTCGAACATTTTCTGTATCCAGAAAGGCCCGTACAGGACCTACAACATGCGGTCGTGCATTATCCTGCTGGAATCAAAGTCGGAAACGTGATGGTACGCATTTCTCCTCCTTACACGAGACATCACAACAACGTTTCACCAGGAATCGCCGGTCAACTGCTGATTGTGTATGAGAAATCGTTTGGAAACTTTCCTCATGTCAGCACGTTGTAGGTGTCGTCACCGGCGCCAACCTTGTGTGAATGCTCTGAAAAGCTAATCATTTTCATATCACAGCATCTTCTTCCTGTCGGTTAAATTTCGCGTCTGTAGCACGTCATCTCCGTGGTGTAGCAATTTTAATGGCCAGTAGTGTATAACAAGCTCCATCCGTCTTGTTATTCGAAGGAAATTGAGAACATGTAACAGAGCGAGCTAAGGAGCCATTGTAAAGCGATCAGGATTAAATTTTTGATTGTTTACTAATCCAAGTCGTTTGAGAAATTTATTTGCCTGTCTTGTTATTATTCCAGATTGATATGCTTACCTTATTAACCCTTATAAGCGCACCAGTTTCGAAATGGTTCAAATGGATCTAAGCACTATGGGACTTAACATCTGAGGTTATCAGTCCCCTAGACTTAGAACTACTTAAACCTAACTAACCCAAGGACATCACACACATCCATGCCGAGGCAGGTTTCGAACCTGCGACCGTAGCACCAGCAGCAGCGGCCGACTGCACCAGGTTCGAATAAGAAAAAAATACAAATTAAAATCGTGCCAAATGCATTTGGGGACCGAACATAGGTTCTCTGCTTCGCAACCAAATGCGTTGGTCGATATGCTAGTACCGCTTTCGTTGAACGACGTTTGCCTGAAGGGTACAACAGCGACAGTCGAAAAAAGTTTGTTTCCACGAATTCCTGGAAAATATCCATTTTCAGAGCGCATATAATGATGAAAAATGCTCAGTTCTCAATTGTTTATTGATCCTGTCAATTTCGAGTCGATTGCGCGTCGTGAATATTGCGCGTGGTTTTCTCAGAACCTGAAGGTGGATGTGGGGGTGGGGGGATGTTGACCTAAAATAACTTAGGCCTTTAATTTGGTGACTTACCAAAATAATCTGCCCGAAAAAATCAGTACACTCTTTTAAACGCTTCCACTTCACTCAGGATTTATGGTTGGAATGGAGTAGACTAAACGAATACATTTACAGATCAATAGCACAAGAGATTCTGAGGTACCAGGTATCGACCCAGTCTCAAACACACATGCTACTACGTGGTGCAACCTACAAGGGTGGCAATGCAGGCGCTCACTCTGAGATCCAGTCGATTATTCAGATTGTAAATACTGTCGTGGGACACGCTATGCCACGTCCACTTTACCTGTTCACGTTGTTCTGTAAGAGCTGTTGGTTGAAAAGTCATACGAGCCGCTTCTCATCCCATCATATCCCATATGTAAAAGAATGGAGGCAAGTCCGGACATTGTGCTGGCCAGGGAAGTTGCTTCTTGTATTTCAGAGCAGAATTTTACGGGCAGTGTGTGAGCGAGCATTATCCTGTTGAAACAACACATCACATTTCTGTTGCAAGAACGGCAAAAGAATGAGTCTAACAACATTCAGCATGTACCGAGCTCTGGTTAGTGTTCCCTCCGGAAACACAAGAGGTTGAACGAGAGTTGTAGATTAGCGCACCCCAGATCATAAGGTGTTGGTCGACGCCAGTGTGTCTACGATGAAGACACTCTACGAGACAGCACTCACCAGTTCTACATCATACACGCAAACGAACAAAACTGGCGCGCAGGCAGGATCTGCTTCAATGGTCGAAGACCGTGGCGCACCTTTCCGTCTTCCTGGCAGCACCAGTCGACCTATGCAGAGTTGATGCTGTGGTGTGAAGGTGTGCGTGTACATATAGTCCCATTCGAAATAATTGGTTCGCAACAGTTCGTGTTTTCACGTCTAGGCTCACAAACCCTCTCATCTGTTCTGTGGTAGCTGTGCGATCTTCAACTGATGCCCTTGCGGTATGACGATCCTGGCAGGCGTCATGCTGCGTGGACGTCAGAACTTCATCTTTAGGTGGGAGGATGCTCACGTGGCCACAGATTCCAGCATCGTCGCACAACTGACGCAGCACGTCCAACTTGTGTGGCAGTTCTCCAAAAGGACCATCCTGCCACTCTAAAGGGCTTTCAAACTCGCTCAGTTGGCTATAGGATTTATCGTAGATCGCTGGAAGAACGTAAAGTACCTAGCGACTGGAAGAAAGCGCAGGTCGTTCCCATTTTCAAGAAGGGTCATAAATCAGATGCGAATAATTATAGGCCTATTTCGCTTACGTCAATCTGTTGTAGAATAATGGAACATGTTTTGTGTTCTCGTATTATGACGTTCTTAGATAATACAAATCTCCTTCATCATAACCAACATGGATTCCGCAAACAGAGATCATGTGAAACTCAGCTCGCCCTATTTGCCCAAGAAATTCACAGTGCCGTAGACACTGGCGAGCAGATTGATGCTGTATTCCTGGACTTCAGGAAGGCATTTGATACGGTTCCGCACTTACGTTTAGTGAAAAAAATACGAGCTTACGGAATATCGGACCAGGTTTGTGATTGGATTCAGGATTTCCTAGAAGAAAGAACACAACATGTCATTCTTAACGGTTCAAAATCTGCAGATGTAGAGGTAATTTCGGGAGTACCGCAGGGAAGCGTGATAGGACCTTTATTGTTTACAATATACATAAATGACTTAGTTGACAACATCGGTAGCTCCGTGAGGCTATTTGCAGATGACACGGTTGTCTACAAGACAGTAGCAACATCAGAAGACTCGTACGTACTCCAGGAGGACCTGCAGAGGATTAATGCATGGTGCGACAGCTGGCAGCTTTCCCTAAACGTAGATAAATGTAATATAATGCGCATACATAGGGGCAGAAATCCATTCCAGTACGATTATGCCATAGGTGGTAAATCATTGGAAGCGGTAACGACCGTAAAATACTTAGGAGTTACTATCCGGAGCGATCTGAAGTGGAATGATCACATAAAACAAATAGTGGGAAAAGCAGGCGCCAGGTTGAGATTCATAGGAAGAATTCTAAGAAAATGTGACTCATCGACGAAAGAAGTAGCTTACAAAACGCTTGTTCGTCCGATTCTTGAGTATTGCTCATCAGTATGGGACCCTTACCAGGTTGGATTAATAGAAGAGATAGACATGATCCAGCGAAAAGCAGCGCGATTCGTCATGGGGACATTTAGTCAGCGCGAGAGCGTTACGGAGATGCTGAACAAGCTCCAGTGGCGGACACTTCAAGAAAGGCGTTACGCAATACGGAGAGGTTTATTATCGAAATTACGAGAGAGCACATTCCGGGAAGAGATGGGCAACATATTACTACCGCCCACATATATCTCGCGTAATGATCACAACGAAAAGATCCGAGAAATTAGAGCAAATACGGAGACTTCCAAGCAGTCGTTCTTCCCACGCACAATTCGTGAATGGAACAGGGAAGGGGGGATCAGATAGTGGTACAATAAGTACCCTCCGCCACACACCGTAAGGTGGCTCGCGGAGTATAGATGTAGATGTAGATGTAGGAAGCACGAGTGTGGCCCCGTGGCTTGGTTGCTTGCATGCTTCACATGTCTGGACCACATTGAGCCTTCTGGCTGTGAGCATTGCGCATTAAAAGTTAGACACAGATGGGGCACTGGTAGCTCGACCACTACGCTATCTGTTGGCGGACGACGTTGAAACCATTAGCAGTACACCTACTATCCCCCAGGTGGCATATGCTTTCATTGGATCAAGATCGACGTCGTCTTTCCAGATATACTAATTTTTTCGGCAGTGTATGAGCCGAGATGGTTAGCCGTGCGTCAGGCCTTTCCCTTGTTAGAACGTAAGGGACGTACGGATCTCGCTCTGCACCACTGGCATCTTAGGTCGCCTGACCTCACAGTTTGTTATCTCTTCTTTTGTGCGGGGTTTGTCTAAGGTTACTTTTGTGTGTCCCTTTCCAACAACGCTGTGTTAACCGCCACGGCATATGACAACAGCAGTAAAATCCAGACATGGTCTAAAAGTTAGGGGAAGAGTTTCAACATTATCTGGATATTTGTCGTGCATTTAGTGGTGTGCACATTCAACAAAGGTAAACAAAAACATTGCTCCTAAATGCAGTTGTAAAACGTACCGCATGATTTGATGTGCACGCACAAAAAAGACATTTGGATGGTTCTTTTAAAAGTAAAAATTTTGTAGTCCAATTCGTGAGTGAAAATTTACCTACAGTTTCTGTCTTAATTGGTAAATAAGATAAACTGTTGTGAAATCAGATGAACCTCTCGAAACGACCTGTAGTGTACCACTCGCCTTCACATTAAATAGTTATACATGAGCGTAATGACACAAAACAGCTGTCTTCTTTGGAAAGGCGTAATGTAGGAACTTATCCGTTTTCATCTACGACATGTGTGGAGCACTGTCTTGGAATTTGGCTGCCGTGACTGTAAATATGCCACGCATGCGACCTGTCCGCTAGTCCCGTTCACACCCCTTGTCAGCAGCGTGACGTTAACGAGTGAACAGTCACAGAATTCACAGGAAATGGTTTAAAGAATCAACAGGAAGTCTTAAAGCATCATGTTCATTTGACTTTGGATCGCTTACTACTGAGTGAATGTTGTTCAGTGCATTAAGTGAGGGACAGTGACTTATATACTCGTAACCACTATTTGAACAGTTGTAATTAGCAAATAGTGTCACGATTTGGCAATCAGTGATCGCGTAATGTCTCATTAAGTCTTCATCATACACATAGTTTGTTCCACAGCCTCACTAATCGAGGATGTGCACTCATCTAAGTGTCATGTGACTGTAACAGCTGATCAACACCCATAATTTTACCGCTATGTTTCCTACGCAAGATTAAAAAGTGGAGTTTCTTTGTAATACTAGACAGCTATTTCATACATGTGACTTTTGATATCGAGCACTTGTCGTAATGAAATTTGCCTTACAGTTTACTATCTTGTCTTACTTTATAGATATTCGTAAAATGGCACCTTTGTGACACTCGAAATGTCACCTCATTTCTGAATGTAATCTAACTATGGGACTGTTAAGGGCTAGATTAATTAAAGTGCACTTGCCACGATTCTACTACCATAGAAAGAAACCGCTGCAATTTGCAGTGGTTAGCAAATTTTTCAATTACAGTGATAATACTGTATTAATTAAATCACTCTCCAAGCCCAACTACCACGAAAAAGACTACACTGAACACCACTCAATACGCATCACAAACAAAGCAATGGAACCGGCTGAAATGGAAATTAAAGCGTGCCCTCCCATGCATATCGTCACACGCACTCCACATTAGCGTGTAGTACATATAATCAGAGCTACAGCGTTTGAGTGAAATGTCATTGTATTTGTTGGTTAGTCATTGCTGTGAAATATGGCAGCATTCAGCACATAAATGAAGAGTTCAGTGGCTGCATAAGTTTAGTGCCGCTACAAGAATTACCATTTAAATGAAGTTGCTTTACAATGGGCAGGAGCAAGAGTTAGTTAACTACACGCATTACTATGAGAAATTACTGGACTATAATGATCCAGCAACAGATGAATGAGTGCAGCGATAAATATATAAACGCATGCAGTTACTGCTCCCCAAACTCTACATCGCCAATTTGCAAATGAATCAGCGTGAGAGGTTTCGGTTAATACAATTCTAGACGTCATCTGACGGTAGCAACGGCAGCGGTGTTGCAGTATCAACCAGTTTAGTATGTGTTTTAGTTTCGCGTGAGTCAAAACACGTCGAGCATTTAAAACATTTGTTTGTTGCCCAACGAGCGTGAATAATAATAAACTGTGGTATGAGTGCATGTGAAAACACCTAGAACAACATGAACACTATTCCCTGGGAAATAACGGTGTAAAAAGTATTCCAGGCAGTAATTACACGGTAGCGCTCTTGTAAATTATCGTACCGTGAGAAAAACATGCAAGCCTACTGACAACGAATGTGAAAGCGAGAAACTGGTAACTCTGCTGTTTCAATAATGTAAACCTAAAACTAAATTGCGAGTGGTTGCTGCTGCACGCCATAAAAATTCCAAGTAACATAACATCCACGGTTCACCAATTACGTCATTATTTAACAAAACAGAAATGTCATCTCGGCCTCTGCTTGATCGTTTTCAGCCGTCGCCTCGCCTCTGCCCCCTGCACCCACACCCAGCGTTCTCTTCACACACACACACACACACACACACACACACACACACACACACATACATACAGTGCCCACTCCCACTCGGAGTTCATCACCCAATGATCACTCTGGAGGAAGAGGCGCCTCAGTTCCTAAACATCTCAATTCTTAAACACAAACAGGAGCTGATGATTCGAACTCAGCACTTAAAATAACAGATCTCAGCGAAATCCAATGTGTCAGGATTACGTCTAGTGTGCGTGAGTGGTTAAAAACGGCACATATTCTTAGATAACAATGCCAGAATCAAAAGTGGTTTACTGACTCATATCGCCAGTTTTCCAACACAGAATATTTCCAAACGTTTAAACCAGTGCTCATCAAACATTTTTGCTCAGATTCCAATACAGACATAATCGGCCGGCTCCTCGGCCCACAAATGTACCGGATCTTATTATTAAAAGGCAGCCTGTATAAATTAGTATGCTATGAGCTCCCATTAGACTGGTAAGAGAGTGTTAGATTTACCTCTGACATTGAAGTAGCGATCTTAATAGTCGACACCAGTCTAAACTCTTTGTGATGACTCTTCTATGCTTTAGATTACTTCCTCCATTACCGACCCCGATTCTGTGGCACTGTAATTGTCTGACGACATATTGTTGTTTTGCCTTTGTGAGCCGTTGATTAATTGATTGATGACAGTAATTGTACTTATATTTCAATGCGTTATGCAACATGAGACGATCACAGGTATTTTCTTCTACTCATTGCACTGTTCCACAACAGCCTTCATTTTATTTCATATTCCTGTTACAATTATGTACCACATTCGAGGCTGATCGTCTCTGCGAATCCATGTTACATCTGTGTTTAAATTTATATCGCAGCTGATCCGTACGAGTCGTACATCCCTATATCATTACCGGAAGAAAAACAATTAAACATTTCCCCTCTCACATCCCTTAATCCCGCATTAGCCGCACTGCTTATCCCTCTGTCCCTAAGGTAAGAGGCCAGCTTTACTTAGCTCACGACCGAATATTCACCAACGTAAATTAAATACACTCCTGGAAATTGAAATAAGAACACCGTGAATTCATTGTCCCAGTAAGGGGAAACTTTAATGACACATTCCTGGGGTCAGATACATCACATGATCACACTGACAGAACCACAGGCACATAGACAAAGGCAACAGAGCATGCACAATGTCGGCACTAGTACAGTGTATATCCACCTTTCGCAGCAATGCAGGCTGCTATTCTCCCATGGAGACGATCGTAGAGATGCTGGATGTAGTCCTGTGGAACAGCTTGCCATGCCATTTCCACCTGGCGCCTCAGTTGGACCAGCGTTCGTGCTGGACGTGCAGACCGCGTGAGACGACGCTTCATCCAGTCCCAAACATGCTCAATGGGGGACAGATCCGGAGATCTTGCTGGCCAGGGTAGTTGACTTACACCTTCTAGAGCACGTTGGGTGGCACGGGATACATGCGGACGTGCATTATCCTGTTGGAACAGCAAGGTAGGAATGGTAGAAAGATGGGTTCGATGACGATTTGGATGTACCGTGCACTATTCAGTGTCCCCTCGACGATCACCAGTGGTGTACGGCCATTGTAGGAGATCGCTCCCCACACCATGATGCCGGGTGTTGGCCCTGTGTGCCTCTGTCGTATGCAGTCCTGATTGTGGCGCTCACCTGCACGGCGCCAAACACGCATACGACCATCATTGGCACCAAGGCAGAAGCGACTCTCATCGCTGAAGACGACACGTCTCCATTCGTCCCTCCATTCACGCCTGTCGCGACACCACTGGAGGCGGGCTGCACGATGTTGGGGCGTGAGCGGAAGACGGCCTAACGGTGTGCGGGACCGTAGCCCAGCTTCATGGAGACGGTTGCGAATGGTCCTCGCCGATACCCCTGGAGCAACAGTGTCCCTAATTTGCTGGGAAGTGGCGGTGCGGTCCCCTACGGCACTGCGTAGGATCCTACGGTCTTGGCGTGCATCCGTGCGTCGCTGCGGTCCGGTCCCAGGTCGACGGGCACGTGCACCTTCCGCCGACCACTGGCGACAACATCGATGTACTGTGGAGACCTCACGCCCCACGGTTTGAGCAATTCGGCGGTACGTCCACCCGGCCTCCCGCATGCCCACTATACGCCGTCGCTCAAAGTCCGTCAACTGCACATACGGTTCACGTCCACGCTGTCGCGGCATGCTACCAGTGTTAAAGACTGCGATGGAGCTCCGTATGCCACGGCAAACTGGCTGACACTGACGGCGGCGGTGCACAAATGCTGCGCAGCTAGCGCCATTCGACGGCCAACACCGCGGTTCCTGGTGTGTCCGCTGTGCCGTGCGTGTGATCATTGCTTGTACAGCCCTCTCGCAGTGTCCGGAGCAAGTATGGTGGGTCTGACACACCGGTGTCAATGTGTTCTTTTTTCCATTTCCAGGAGTGTATATCTTAAAATATTACTGTCTACGTAAGTAGTTTTGTTTGTTACTGAGCAAGTAGCTCTTAACATTAGTTCACATAAATTGAAGTACCTTCCTCGCTTCTGTCTGTATCTCCGAGAAAATCTCAGAAAGTTTTGACACTGATTCACTTGGGAGGTTGGCGCATGTAGTTTATAAATATTACGTGGAAACTGGCTGATCCATTACGAATTAAATTCCGCTACTGCTGTGAAAACGATGGCGTTGCCATCTAACGGCACAGCCGCGGCAACTGCAGACAGCAGCGTAGCTTAAACAGAATCCGAGATGTGCCTGGGATTCTAGCGCTGGTTTAATAACCGGGATCGAATCCTGGTCGGACCACGGACTTCTGTCTATGTTTTTTAATCTGGCAAAACATCTCTCAACGATGGTGGAGTTTCGCCTGAAACGAAACGATTCTGCTTTCAGCTGTAGGCTGGCTTTTCCCGGTTGCATATCAGGGTGGGGAGACTCAAGTCCCCAAAGAGACGTCCAGCTGAAAGACTTACACCACGACTCTGAACCACAGGAAATAATAATAATTATTACTATTACGAAAATCTATGCATTCTCCTTCCGGCACGGTTTTTCTCTCTGTACGGCTTTGGATCCGGCTGCTAGTTACTGTATGTGTCTCTTCTCTTACATAAAACATTGAAGTTCCCTGCTCGATTCTGCCTGTTCGTCTGTGAAGGCTGCTCCCAGAAACTGCAGTAGGGCTGTTGTACTGGCGGCGCACTGACGCGACCGCCCAGCAGACAAGTGGGCGGCTCCTTTGACGCACGGATCACATTGTTAGCGGTCTGTCTGGCAGTATCTTTAGGAGCTGCAGCACCAATGTTCACAAACGTACGGTAACTCTCGTACATTTGCGATGATTTCATGCATGCGTGCGATGTGTGAAAGCATTTTTGTATCTTAAGCATATGCAAGATAATTTCGAACATAATAAGAAAAATTGTCAGTATATTGCACTCTTAGAAGCTAGATTAAGAAAAGGCAAACCTACGTTTATAGCATTTGTAGACTTAGAGAAAGCTTTTGACAATGTTGACTAGAATACTCTCTTTCAAATTCTGATGGTGGAACGGGTAAAATACAGGGAGCGAAAGGCTATTTACAATTTTTACAGAAACTAGATGGCAGTTATAAGAGTCGAGGGGCATGAAAGGGAAGCAGTGGTTGGAAAGGGAGTAAGACAGGGTTGTAGCCTCTCCCCGATGTTATTCAGTCTGTATATTGAGCAAGCAATAAAGGAAACAAAAGAAAGCCGGCCGCGGTGGCCGAGCGGTTCTAGACACTTCAGTCCGGAACCGCGTGACTGCTACGGTCGCAGGTTCGAATCCTGCCTCGGGAATGGATGTGTGTGATGTCTTTAGGTTAGTTAGGTCTAAGTAGTTCTAAGTTCTAGGGGACTGATGACCTCAGATGTTAAGTCTGATAGTGCTCAGAGCCATTTGAACCATTTTTTTGAAACAAAAGAAAAATTTTGAGTAGGTATTAAAAGCCATGGAGAAGAAATAAAAACTTTGAGGTTCGCCGATGGCATTGTAATTCTGTCAGAGACAGCAAAGGACTTGGAAGAGCAGTTGAACGGAATGGACAGTATCTTGAAAGGAGGATATCAGATGAACATCAACAAAAGCAAAACGAGGATAATGGAATGTAGTCGAGTTAACTCGGGTGGTGCTGAGGGAATTAGATTAGGAAATGAGACACTTAAAGTAGTAAAGGAGTTTTGCTATTTGGGGAGCAAAATAACTGATGATGGGCTAAGTAGAGAGGATATAAAATGTAGACTGGCAATGGCAAGGAAAGCGTTTCTGAAGAAGAGAAATTTGCTAACATCGGGTATAGTTTAAATGTCAGGAAGTCGTTTCTGAGAGTATTTGTATGGAAGTGAAAAATAGACGTTAAGTAGTTCTGACAAGAAGAGAATAGAAGCTTTCGAAATGTGGTGCTACAGAAGAATGCTGAAGATTAGATGGGTAGATCACATAACTAATGAGGAGGTATTGAATAGGATTGGGGAGAAGAGAAGTTTGTGGCACAACTTGACTAGAAGAAGGGATCGGTTGGTAGGACATGTTTTGAGGCATCAAGGGATCACAAATTTAGCATTGGAGGGCAGCGTGGAGGGTAAAAATCGTAGAGGGAGACCAAGAGATCAATACACTAAGCAGATTCAGAAGGAAGTAGGCTGCAGTACGTACTGGGAGATGAAGCAGCTTGCACAGGGTAGAGTAGCATGGAGAGCTGCATCGAACCAGTCTCAGGACCGAAGACCACAACAACAACAACGTTACACTCTTACGCGGATTGACAACAATTAAAGAGCAAAGGATTTTCTTCACAGCCCTAGTGCCTTATTGTCTCGTAAGCAAGTCAATTCAGTGGCTGTGAATGTCTACCGATTAGTGAGCCAGAATATAATAACGTTGTTCGATATCAATAATTCGAGTGTCGATGTTCTCGCATTATACATTTCGCATATCTTCTATTGGAGTGTTGGAAATTGCATTAAACGGGTTTGAAATGTGCAGTCTTATCACGAGACTGGTGATGCTGAAGTATCTAGTATTCACTGGAGCAAGCAATGGCCGGCCAGGGTGGCCGAGCAGTTCTAGGCACTACAGTCTGGAACCGCGCGACCGCTACGGTTCGAATCCTGCCTCGGGCATAGATGTGTGTGATGTCTTTAGGTTAGTCAGGTTTAAGTTCTAGGGGACTGATGACCTCAGAAGTTAAGTGCTATAGTGGTCAGAGCCATTTTGAGCAAGCAAGCAATATTCTGAGGCAACAACTTTGTGACTGGGCGAGTGATTGCTTTTGCATTGATAGGTCTATATACCTCTCAAATATGTTAGTTGTTCGGCTGCGTATTGTATATACATATATATTGTTACACTGTATTGCTTTTTGTAGAAAGAAATATGAATCCTTCATGCGAAGATAGCGACAGTTAGAATCGCCAAAATTAGCAATAAACATCGTCACTAAAAATTCAGAGATGGACGGATCAAAAATGAGGATTACAAACTATGGCTTAGAAAGATGCCTGAAGATCAGTACAGAGCTAATTGTCGTATATGCTACGTAATAAGAAAAGCAGAATTGGATGCGATTAAATTCATGTGACACCTAACATTGTGCAGCCCATTTTTGGTTTAGCATTGGCAACAACATTGCCTCTTAGTTATGTTGATTTGCATTCTCTGAAGAAAATGAATTAAGCTTTTAAAATGAAAGCACTGCTTAATTTCTTCAAACTTAAGGTCTCAGAACAGGCACAGCAAATGTTTGTTGCGACACATGAACTGCGTTTAAGTTTTGAAGACGTTGTAATTCTTCTCCCCTCCACGTGCCATTCCTCTCGCCTGCATTTATTTTTCCCTTTCATATCGTCTCATTCATCGTAACCGAAAACTACAGGTACAGAGGTCACGTCTTATATTGGTCACTGCTTATGGAGAAATGAGTGAGAGGAAATGCTGACGGAATCCAGGCTTGGCGCTGTCAATCCACACCGAACGTGCGATTCGTGCTCTTAGCGCGTCTCGAACCGATCAACTGCTGAGGTTTAGATTTACGCTGAACTAAAGCTGAATCGTGAAAACACATTATACACACGATCGTCTGCAATCACATAACCACTTAGTAGCAGGAAATACAACACTGTCACGGGACTATTATGTCATAATTGTTAGGTCGCTGGAGTTGACAGAAATGTGAAAAAGAAGAGACCGGACGCAGAGCGTTCGGGATGGAGCCGATGTGTGACGGAATTTAACCAGGAAGCTACTACAAAATTTTTCATGGAATAGTTTTATATGCCACATCTAAAGCGTCTCTGTTGATTCGAAAATAGTAGTATATTTTACGAGAGGTAGACTACAAAGTACGCACAGACAGATTTGACACTCAGTGTTACGTATTATTGTCACTGTACTGATAATACGATAAGTTTGGTTAAATTTGATCCATTTACGATAATTTCACGCCCCTGGTACAATTGTCTCGTCGTTTCAAGTGGGGAACACTGTGCAGCACGTCAGCAAGCTTTATGTACTACTCAAATGGCTTAATTTATATGAATGTTACAATACTCAGTTACTTAACGTTCTTCTCCTATTTGTAACCACAACTCTATGCACTGCCCTGCAAACAAAATTACTGCTACGGCGGACTAATCGTCTGGCAGTAGACACTTGGTGTAACCGTGCAAAGCCGTGGGGTGTGGATTGGGTTCGCTATTACAAAATACGGCTGAGGGCCACGGGCCACGCGAATACGTGATTCGGGCGTAGTTTGACGGCCACTGCTTTGAACACTTTATATCTACAATAAAACTACTTATCGGTAGTCATAACAGTGTTTTACAAAGCTATAAACAAGTTTCTGTACTCCTAACTAGATGAAAGCCCACGATGGCCACATTAGGTACAAAACTGGAACGACTGACGATAGTTAGTGACCACGAGGTACTCTCAGAACTGCAGTAAAGGACGTTAGTGTAACAGGCACTGTTGTTCCAGCTTTTATCGCCAATATTCCTTCCTTAGTTGGCATATTTACCCAGTGTCAGTGGACTAACGGCTTTTAAGTCTTTCTGTTTCATTTCAAAGCACTGTCACAGTTCAGTTCCAAGAAATTTACTGTGTTATGCATCAGTAAGGTATTACAACATTACTCTACCACTTACGAACCTAACGTCTATTCCCGGAAAAAGTTGAGGACGGTCTGTCTTACGAATACTCTTTATGAGTGATGATGAAGTGAAGAAATTAATTAGCCACTCGTTGAAATATTCTGGTGGAGAACACCCATACAAGGTGTAATGTGACAGCATAAATAACGTACGAACTCCTAGTGGTTGAGTGTGGACTCAACTTCTGTCTTTTATACGCGTTACATTTTGAGCCCTACATTCCCAGTGAGAATTTAAATCTTAAGCACAATGTTTTAATGATATACTTAGCCGTTGTTACTGGGTTTTTAGATCTATTTTTTCTCTGGGCTAGAGAGGTTGGAATCCAGGGAACGGGAACTTCTGCAACGATTGCTTGTAACTCCAACCGCTGTGGCCGAGTGGTTCTAGGCGCTTCAGTCCGAGACCGCGCTGCTGCTACGGTTGCAGGTTCAAATCCTGCCTCGGGCGTGGATGTGTGTGGTTCCTTAGGTTAGTTAGGTTTAAGTAGTTCTACGTCTAGGGGACTGATGACCTCAGATGTTGAGTCGCGTAGTGCTTAGAGCCATTTGAACCATCTGAGCTCCAACTGAGGCTAACCAGCCACTAATCGAAACATTATATTTAAAAAAAGGAATCCAGATGGACACCCGAAAAAATAGAACTATCAGTCTTTCCAGGAAAAATTTCTCTCTTATACAAATTTATCGTGAATATTACGCAGAGCAACGCTTCTCTTCATTTTCTTCTCATGGGTCTGTGTGGAGCATAAATATTGCAGTCATTTATTTACGTGTTTTTCTGCCATTCCTTAAATCTTATCCCTTCTTTTTTCACGACTGTTTTCATTCGTTCATCTAAGAATTAGTTTCATGTGATTCAGACTTTTTGTTTGTTAGATACAGGAAAGAAACTCTAGCTCTGTAAACATTGGTTTATTCGTGTATGGTACCACATATTGAGATATATCACAGAAGCTATTTTTTCGTGTTCTAGTGGTAAAAAATGGCTACACAACTGAGTTTCATAAAATCTGGGTCGCGCGTGGTAGCCGCGTGGCTAAGGCGCCTTGCCATGTCTCGCGCGGCTTCCCCCGTCGGAGGTTCGAGTCCTTTCTCGGGCATGTGGGTGTGTGTTGTTCTGAACGTAAGTTAGTTTTAGTTACACTAAGTCTTGTGTAAGCCTAGGCGCCGATGACCTCAGCACTTTGGTCCCATAGGAACTTACCACAAATTTCCAATCTCCATAAAATCTGGGAATGTGGAGCTAGCTTGAGAGCGTTCGTGTGTGCCTGCATTAGCCAGGAAAGAACAGCGGTGGGGGGCCGTACAACTGGCGCGCTTCGTGCTACGCCAATTTGTGCCGCAGATTACGTTGCAGCGTCCGGCGCCTATCTGCGCGACTGAATGCGAACAAAAACACCATCCAAATCTAGCTCTCTTTCTTTATGTCTTTCTTCATCTGGTGCTATGGATCGCGACTCGTTGGCGCCGGAAAAGGAAACTGATACGAAACTGCACCAATATATAACCATTTTTATTATATTTTTTGGTCGGATTTATTTTAAAGAACAGGAGTAAGGAAACAAAATAAAGAATTTGATATTGAGTAACATCCGTGTTATTCCAAATAAATCCAGCAGAAGTGTAAAAATAAAAACTAATATAGAAACCAAGACTTTAAGCTGCATTGGCGGTGCAGAAATATTTTTCAAAATGGCAGTCATAGTGTTATGGAAGACGTTGAACCGTGTCGAAAAGGATTGCTGAACGCGATCATCGCGCCTGAGACGTATTGCAAAAGGCGTGATGTGTTCTCTGTCACAGGCTGCTGATGACAGCAATCTCTCCTTCATACAGGGTGTCACAGATGGAATCATCAGTACACAGAGATATGACAGGAACCATCATTTGAAGCAAACAAAAATTAATATGGACATATCCCTTATTCCGAATGGTAGCCGAGACAGAACGTATCTTATACATATTATTTATTTATTTTCTGTATTGTTCAATACATGGTCAGGTTTACAAAATTACAATTGAACAACATTTAGAAACATTACAAAATGAGTTTCACAAAGTATCAGTTGAAAAATACATATTTTTTAACACATTCACCTCTAAGCGTTAGTGGGACTACGATGTTCCATTTCAGCAATGTGTTGCTGTTCCTGCACAGGCAGTAGCACTACACATTCAGAAGGAAAATCGGGACTTAGAAGAATAACTGTTTCATGTAATGTGTTGAAAACTCTGGTAAAACTCAACGATCAGGAATTCGATGTGTCGGGAAACGCCGGCGTTGTTCTTCGACAGCAGCAGGACAACTACCATCTCAGAAGCCGTAAACATACTCCATATTGCAGAGTAAGGTGTCCTAAAACTGATAGAGCCAAAACTTTCCAAAAATTATACACCCAGTCTAATTATAAGAAAACAGTACCTATCATAAATGTTCCTCCTGTTATTTATACTACCATTAATTAGGAATAGTTAGTCATAATTGTTTTTTTTCCGTTGGTAATATCACTTTGGGGGCAAAATATAATTTCGACAAACAGCACTTTCAGACTAAAAATGAATGTGCACGTAGTTCTAGAACATTTGCCACATTTTCTCTAATACTGACTATATACCTATAAAATTGGCATTACATCCACAGACAAATGTGCTATATCAGCTGAATTATTCATTATAGACACGTTTGTTGTATGGAAGTAATTATGAAGCAGTCAGTACAATCCTTAAATATGATAGACGCTCTGTTCCGAAATATTATACAAAATATGATTCAAATTGATTGGCTGTTCCCTACTTTTCAGCCAAAAGCCATACACCAGTGTAGCGCGGATTGCCGCCATGCCCATGCGCCAGCAAAAAAACCGTGGCAGACCACACCTTCAGCAGTAAACTAATTGCTGAAAAAGAAAAGCCTCCAAACGAAAAACTGAGTAGGCGAAAAGTAGGAGAGGCAGAAAGCTATGTCTCTGTGACGAAAGCTGTGGCAGGTAAATGAAAAAAAAGAAGAAGAAGAAGAAGAAGAAGAGAGCAAGCTGGGGAGGTTGGTTTTGATTCCGATATCACTTCGATGAGTGACGACAGCATGGATGATGTCTATCCCTTTCGGGAAACTACACCAGATCCTATTGCAATGACTGATCCAGCACGTGTATGTGGAGGACATTATATCTTGGCTAAATTTTCAGGAGGGAAGAGGAATTCATGCAGCCACAGACATTACTGTACTGCACAAAATGTACTGGAGAATGACCTAGATGTTATGGTGGTTCTCGAGTCCGTGACAAGGACAAAATAGTTTACAAATTAAATTAAACAGACGTTTCTCTTAATAATAAGAGCTATGTGATAGGGAAAATTGGCAATTCTTTATGTTTCTGCTAGGATGGAAAATATCAAACGAGGAATCAACTTCGGGTTTAATGCTCCTGGTGATGTTCGTGAGAAAAAATAACACAATGATTCTCTTTTGTATAGGTCTTATGTTTGTATTAGTGTCACCGAGCGAGGTGCTCCAGCAGAGAGGACTACGTTTCAAATATGCGTCTGGTTATCTTGATTTAGGTTTCTCCTGATGTCCTTAAATCGGTCCAGGCAAATGACTGGATGGTTCCTTAGAATGGGCACAGCAGATTTCCTTCCACATCCTTAAAACATTCTGAGCGTGTGCTCGGTCTCTAATGACCTCGATGTCCACGGCACCTTAAACCCAGGTTACCGTCTTGCTTCCTATATACTAGTGTCTATACATATAGTATGAATGTAAACAGTTCTTATTCATTGATGGTAGACTTCATAGTATTAAAACAAGAAATACCAATTAAGAAATTTCTGTATTTCAATCCGACGTACGTTTCATGCTATAAATATTCTAGAAGGATCCACCACAGAAATTCCAAGTTTCACATACATAACGATTTTTGTGTGCTCTCTATCTCAGTTTTAAGACCTTAACCTTCTATCTTCAGTGAACATAACAATAATCTTATCTTAAAACTTTTCCATTGGCCCGTGATTGCATGCAAAAACAACATCACTGGATTGTGGGTCCGCCTTGATGCAAAAACACTTTTGTTATTTATTTATCCTCCAAACTAGTTACAGTGACAAATATCGCCGTCAGCAGTGGGTTCTTTGGTTCTATAACATGCAGACATAGCATACTTATAAAACAATGTAAAGGCAGTAAATTTCATATGTCAGCCAAGCTGTTTCAGCTTTTTGTTCAGCACGCTATACTGCAGGTAGCATGTTGTTTATATTAATTTTAATATAATTAGAAATGATGTTGTAGGATGAGAAGATTTTGTTGTACTTCAGGTTCATGTTTGTTTTATATAGCTTCACCGTCGTTTTCTTAAGTCTGTTGAAAAGTACTACTGGGAGCGCCTGGCATGGCATGCAAACAATAGTTTTACATTCAAACTCTTCCATGGGCCCGTGTTTGCGTGCAAAAACAACATCATTGAATTGTGGTCCACCTTGACGCAAAAGCAGTTTTGTTATTTATTTGTTTATTCTCCAAACTAGTTTTAATGACAGATGCCGCCATTATCAGTTCTTTGAGTCTAAAACATGCAGAAATGGCATACTTATAAAACATGTAAATGGAGCAAATGTCGTATTTCAGCCAAGCTCTTTCAGCTGTTTGTTTAGCACGCTAGGCTAAAATTAATGTAAACAATATGTCACCTGCGGCACAGCGTGCTAAACAAACAGCTGCAAGAGCTAGCCTGAAATATGATATTTGTTCCCTTTATAATGTTTTATAAGTATGTTTTGTCTGACCGTTTTAGAATCAAAGAACCCACTGATGATGGCGATTTTTGTCGCTGAAGCTAGTATGGGGAATAAATAAATAAATAAGAAAATAGTTTTTGCATCAATGTGGACCAACAATCCAATGTTGTTGTCAGCCGATTATATTTAAATATTTGAGTCCAAAAAATGATACACTTTTCCGTTTTTCTAGTCTACATTTGTAACTTTAAAGAATTAAATACAGTATCATTTTAAAGCAGCTTACACTCTCTAACATTTACAATTTTTTTATAACAGTTACTCTTTTTCTACTAAAAATACTGAGAAATCTTTTGATTTTGTATTGTATTTAAGTGATATTACTCTGTATTCTTCATTGGTGGAGATATGTGGCATTTATCCACTGCATGAATAAACACATTTAACCGACGCTTCCCTCTGACACTTAATCAATTGCACTACTTCACTCACAATATACCACGGACACTGCGCATTCCGTGGTCTAGTTTAACGACAGAAAGCATCCTGAAGAATGAGGCTGAAAGCGATCATGTAGCTTGGGATACAAAAAAATGTAAAAGAGTTTGGGTAGGTGCTCGCCGATAGGTAAGAAACAAATGTACAATAAATGTGTTTTGTTGATTAAGATCTGTAGATCGAGCTCATCAAGTTGCAGTAGCTTGACAACCAACCGATTTTAAAGGAAAGTAGTAGTTGATGTAGCATCGCAGTGTGCAGCAGAAGTTATCGTTATCTCCGTCATGCATGAAACACATTTCCATCCGGTATATTAGACTTATTTATTACTATAATTCCACTAAAGAAACAACTAGAAAACCTCAACATCGTTCTCTTATCGATCTTGGTGGTTTCAAATGGTTCAAATGGCTCCGAGCACTATGGGACTCAACTGCTGAGGTCATTAGTCCCCTAGAACTTAGAACTAGTTAAACCTAACTAACCTAAGGATATCACAAACATCCATGCCCGAGGCAGGATTCGAACCTGCGACCGTAGCGGTCTTGCGGTTCCAGACTGCAGCGCCTTTAACCGCACGGCCACTTCGGCCGGCCTTGGTGGTTTATGGACAATGATCTTTACTACTACGCCAGCTACTGACAACATGCTTTTGCTGAACCCTCGTACTTGCGCACTGTGGGTTGTTTTCCGGGCGCTCATGAATATTATAAGTAATCACCTGTCCTCTTATTCATGAAACAGACTTCTTCGATGAAAAGATTTGTGCTTGGAAATTGCTGGTCTTGCACCTGATGACCTATAAAGACGTTGCAGATGATTTGGGTCTGCGGGTAATCTTCTGATGAAAATGCTTGCAGCTTCTTCATGCAAAATTCATGTAAATGATTCCCATGCAGTAATCAAACAACGGAGTGGTGTGATATTCCTAATGCAGTACTGCCAGCCCCGGTGCTCGTCCTCGGTTTCCTGCAATAGCTTTCAACAAATTCTGTTCGCTTCCCAGATTGTATGTCGACGGTCGATACCGACCATTAAACCATAGAGGTGCTACAAACCAACCTTTCTAACTAAGCAAAACCTTTTTTGTTTATGGTTTCTGCCTGTAGTGATATTTTTCTTAACGTAGTTACCTTGTAACCTTATCTCTCCCGTTTGCAAACCTGTGGATGTGGTACATGTCTGCATATTAGTCGCCTGTGGATATTGCCTTGAAATGAAGCTGCAAAGTGCCTGTTAACAGCTACTCACGCAGCACGTGTGGGCTACAATGAACAATGCGAACAGACCCGCGCGCTGCACTGGTTCCTGAATTGTCCGCTGCTGTTTCCATTTACAGCTTAAATTTCATGTCTCATTAAACAGTACACTTTCACTGGCGACATGAGACGGATCACATAATCTTAAAGGTTGTTCGTACTTAACGAATTGACGACTTTTCTACCCATACTTTCCCAGCGCTAGCTCATAAAAATAAGGACAATGGTAAACCCTATTACGATTTTTAAGAAAATAGCATGACTATATCTTGATGTTCTTTCTTTCCTCGATAAATGAAAAACCTTATTCTTTATTCTGTAAACAATAAATCCACGGGAAAAAAGAAGTCTTTCTCGAATTACTGTGTGTAACAGGATGAGGTCTTCTATTATTTTTCTTAGTTTTTACACACACACACACACACACACACACACACACACACACACACACACACACACACACACACACACACACAAGCCGCGTATTGAGAATTTACGTAATGTGTAATTATTTGAAGAAACTTGCGATTGTTTTGTCATGTTGTTTCTAACACCAACGTTTTTAGACCCTGGTTTCAAATGAAAATAATCTTTATTTGCATCATCCTCATGAATGTTTTTTTAAGCAACATGAAGAAGCAATCACATACTCAGAAACAATGGTTCAAATGGCTCTGAGCACTATGGGACTTAACTTCTGAGGTCATCAGTCCCCTAGAACTTAGAACTACTTAAACCTAACTAACCTAAGGACATCACACACATCCATGCCCGAGGCAGGATTCGAACCTGCGACCGTAGCGGTCGCGAGGTTCCAGACTGTAGCACCTAGAACCGCTCGGCCACTACGGCCGGCCATTGTCAGAAACATTTTAATGAAAATGTCTACGACTGCGGAAACCTATGCTCGTACGTATATGAAGAAACTTACGATAATATTCTCTTTGTTACTGTGTTTGATCTGTGTTTAGCGTCTATAAATGCAAGACATTAAGTTTGTAAATTACGATTCTCAGCCCTATGATCATGAAATTATATGAGGCTATTCAATGAAAGACATAAATATATCGGGCATAATACTCTGAAGAATGCTATTTATAGGTAATTTAATATGACCTTGTTTTACTGTGCTAAGTTTCAGGTTCTCGTGATAACTTACTGCAGTGTTCCTCTAACTTGCACATTTCGAGCTTATAAAGTGAAGATGTTTCGTTTTTGCTTTTCTCGTGGTGAAGCAATGCGGCGTTATTTGCAACCAGGCTGCGGACATTTCTCTCCGAATACCTGAGTTTGTGCCTCGGACAAACTTCTCTTTATGCTAAACATCAGAGCAAAGAAAGTTTCCACCCCGTCCATTGCTGCTTCAAATTAACTCTCCACCTCCACTCAATCAGATGCTAATTTATTTCTGTTCATTTCCTTCAGAGCAATATTCTTTCCATTTATTGCGCGTTTACAAATGTTTGCGCCTACGTAATAGGTTTGACATCCTACTCACTGCATTGGTTTTCTTCTACAAGGATTCAATTAGTTTTCGTTTATACTGACTTTAAATCAGTACTGTAAACATACATGATTGCTATAAGTGTCTACGGTCTAAAATTTTTGTTCCGAAGTTTCTGTAAACCAGAAAAGAGAGTGTGAAGGTGGTTTATTCAGCATGATGGCAGGCGATCGTTTCTGTTTTAGCGCAGATGATTTAGTACTCCGTTTCTAGTCGACAGTCTGTTATCCGTTCTCTACAACAGCAACGATCTATTTTCGCTAAATAAACCCACAGAATTAACAGCAGGTATTGCACATGAAAAGGAGGAGGAAGGAACTGGAAGACAGAACCTTCGAAGTGGACTATGTATGAAGCGTGTTCGGTGCTCAATTTTCAGAGCCATCTCCTTGAACGAAAATGGTTCGGGACTCAGTCAGAAAGTTTGGATGAATTGCGAATGTATTACCAACAAATTAAAGTTGCTGTTCGTAGCTTCCTTAGTATGATTTTAAGCAGGGATACCGAATAAGTAGAATGTTAGATGGAGACTAGACAACGACCCTCTTCGTCTTCATATCATCATCATCATCATCATTTTCGTCTTTTGCAATTTACACAATTTACTTATTTGAGAAAAGTAGATTCATTTTATTTTAAGCCTACTGAGTGGTCACCGCACCAATAAATTATGATGTCGCATAAACTGAGTTTAATGAGAAAAAAAATTAACTATTTTCATACGCAATGTTAACTTTGCAGTACTCACCGTTGTCTTCTAATTACATCTCTTAGGTTCATTCTATTGGAGAACGGTGTAAGTTCGTCGCCAGTTTGTAGTTTCACTGTCAACAGTCAACGTAAGACCCCAAACAACAAGCAATTTTTTCCTTCTTATCGGTGTTCACACTTTGCATTCGTAGCGAATATCTTTAGGGTATTGTTGGTTCATTCGATTTTAATTTTATTTTTCGCATCTTTTTCTCCTGTAAGAAAACGCGACAAATGATACATCTCTTCAACGAATGTTATCTATTTGTTTCGTTCATTCAGTTTTATAAGGCTAGTAGAGCTACGAAGAATAAGCAAGAATAAGTCGAACACCGTCCTGTAAGTGACCTTCGCGGATGAAATACACGTCTTCAGGATTCACAGGATTAATCTAACATCTACATAGTTCACTGCTCGTTGTGTGTAACCATTCCATTTATAATCGCTCTACTCGTCTATTCCTGGTTACATAGCGGTTCCGACTAGTCCCCTTGACTGATAAAAGCTCCTGGAGCCAAACGATATATGGTCATTTCCTCTATTCACGTATACTACGTTTATGTATGTTAACGGGCAGCCGTCAGTCTTTGTACAAGCCGGTGATCGTCAAGTATTTCTGCATTCCATAACCATTTTGTAACAACGTGAATTCCCTGGATGTAGCTGCTCCGTTTGCGAGCAGCCTCAGAGGGCTACAGACGTTGTCAGTCTGCCTCGTTTGCATACGTCGCAACTAATGACGGTCCTAATATACTAACTTGTGGTACGCCGGCCTTAACTTTTGCTATGTCCCTCCATTACGAAAGAAGTAGTGAACTGTGTTACTTAAATCCCTTTGTTGCTCACTATTACTGTGACTTCATTTACCCAAACTGAAGGATAAATATGTGTTTTGTTCATTTTCCTTGGATGGGTGATCCATCACTTTTTGAGAAAGAAGTAATTGTTACATCCTGTCTTATAAATGATCACGGGGAGAAGTCCTTTAGTGAAACAGAAGTAGCATCTAGGTTTCCCCAAGGTAGTGTCACATGCCCTCTGCTGTTCTTACTGTGTAGACACTGTTTAGGATAGAATCTGAGCAGCGCTCTCACGTTATGTGCGGACGAATCTGCCGTTTACCGTCTAGTAAAATAATCAGAAGATCAAAACTAATTGCAAGACGGTTTAGATAAGATATCTCCAAGGTGCGAAAAGTGGCAATTGACTATATAAAATGAAAAGAGTGAGGTCATCCACATGATTACTGAAAGAAAGCGGCTTAGTTTCGGTTACATGATAAATCACACTAATCTAAAGGCTGTCAGTTCAGTTTAATACCTCGAGATTACAATTACGAACAACTGAAATTCAAACAGTAACATAGAAAATATTCTGGGGACAGCGTTTTCTTGACAGAACACTTACAACATGCAACAGGTCTGCTAAAGAGACTGTCTGCAGTACGCTCGTCCGCCCTCTTCTGGAGTTCCGCTGCGCGGGGTGGAATCGTTATCAGATAGGACTGACGGAGAATATCGAAAAAATCATTTTATACTATCGCAAAATACTGGGTTTGACAATCGAAGTGAGACGACATTCATTAAAGAAGATGAGTTCTTCTTTACGGTGAGACATTTTCACGAAATTCATTCAACAACTTTCGCCTTCGAATGGCAAAAGGGTTTTGCTGTGTCCTACCTGTACAGGAAGAAATGATTACAGAAATAAAATTAGAGAATTCGGAGTTGGCGCGAGAATTATTAGGTGTTAGTTTGGTCCACGTGCTACTTAGGAGTGAGACGGTAGAGAAATAGTCGAAGTGGTCCCATGCTCCCTATGCCAAGCAGTTAAGTCTAGGTTCCAGAACTGATTTTATTGCTTTATTTATTCATTAACACCAGGCTTCCGCAGATTGTCCAGTACAGTGTTCGTAAGTGGGTTTTGTGTGCCACGATTAGGGCGTCAGCAAAAATAGACTGCCCTCGTCATATACACGGTGGTCCATTGATAGTGACCGGGCCAAATATCTCACGAAATAAGCATCAAACGAAACTCGTCTAGCTTGAAGGGGGAAACGAGATGGCACTATGGCTGGTCCGCTAGACGGCGCTGCCGTAGGTCAAACGGATATGAACTGCGTTTCTTTCTAAATAGTAACCCCCATTTTTATTACGTATTCGTGTAGTACGTAAAGAAATATGAATGTTTTAGTTGAACCACTTTTTTCGCTTTGTGACACATGGCACTGTAATAGTCACAAACGTGTAAGTAGGTAATATCACGTAACATTCCGCCAGTGCGGACGGTATTTGCTTCGTGATACATTACCCGTCTTAAAATGGACCATTTACCAATTGGGGAAAAGGTCGATATCGTGTTGAAGTATGGCTATTGTGATCAAAATGCCCAACGGGCGTGTGCTATGTATGCTGCTCGGTATCCTGGACGTCATCATCCAAGTGCCCGGACCGTTCGCCGGATAGTTACGTTATTTAAGGAAACAGTAAGTGTTCAGCCACATGTGAAACGTCAACCACGACCTGCAACAAATGATGATGCCCAAGTAGGTGTTTTAGTTGCTGTTGCGGCTAATCCGCACATCAGTAGCAGACAAACTGTGTGAGAATCGGGAATTCAAAAACGTCGATATTGAGAATGCTACATCAACATCGATTGCACCCTTACCATATTTCTAGGCACCAGGAATTGGATGGCGACGAGTTTGAACGTCGTGTACAGGTCTGCCACTGGGCACGAGAGAAATTACGGGACGATGAGGGATTTTTTGAACGCGTTCTATTTAGCGACGAAGCGTCATTCACCGACAGCGGCAACGTAAACCGGCATAATATACGCTATTGGGAAACGGAAAATCTACGATGGCTGCGACAAGTGGAACATCAGCGACCTTGGCGGGTTAATGTATGGTGTGGCATTATGGGAGGAAGAATAATTGGTCCCCATTTTATCGATGGCAATCTAAATGGTGCAATGTATGCTGATTTTATAGGTGATGTTCTGCCGATGCTACCACAAGATGTTTCACTGCATGACAGAATGGCGATGTACTTCCAACATGATGAATGTCCGGCACATAGCTCGCGTGCGGTTGAAGCGGTATTGAATAGCATATTTCATGACAGGTGGATTGGTCGTCGAAGCACCATACCATGGCCCACGCGTTCACCGGATCTGACGTCCCCGGATTTCTTTCTGTGGGGAAAGTTGAATGACAACGCCTGACAGCATGCGTCAGCGCATTGTCAATGCATGTGCGAACATTACGGAAGGCGAACTACTCGCTGTTGAGACGAATGTCGTTACGCGTATTGCCAAATGCATTGAGGTTGACGGATATCATTTTGAGCATTTATTGCATTAATGTGGTATTTACAGATAATTACGCTGTAACAGCATGCGTTCTCAGAAATGATAAGTTTACAAAGGTACATGTATCACATTGGAAGAACCGAAATAAAATGCTCAAACATACCTACGTTCTGTGTTTTAATTTAAAAAACGTACCTGTTATCAACTGTTCGTCTAAAATTGTGAGCCATATGTTTGTGACTATTACAGCGCCAGAAAGCGAAAAAAGTGGTCCAACTGAAACATTGAAATTTCTTTACGTACTACACGAATATGTAATAAAAAATGGGGGTTCCTTAAAAAAAAAAAAAAAAAAAAAAAAGAAAACCGCAGTTGATAGCCGTTTGACCTATGGCAACGCCATCTAGTGGGCCAACCACAGCGCCATCTGGTTTCCCCCTTCAAGCTAGACAAGTTTCGTTCTTTGTGGTTTTTTCGTTTGACGCTTATTTCGTGAGATATTTGGCCCGGTCACGATCAGTGGACCACCCTGTACAGCAAACTAAATAGAAGATAGTATGTACTCACGTCATTTATTAGAAACGTGACTCGAGCACATAAGTAGTTCAATTTAATTTACTGTATATGACGAGTGCAGTCCACTTTTGCCAATGCCGTAATCGTGGCAGCCAAAACGCACTTACCAAGCCGGCCGATGTGACCGAGCGGTTCTATTCGCTACAGTCCGGAACCGCGCGACCTTACGATTGCAGGTTCGAATCCTCCCTCGAGCATGGATGTGTGTAATGTCCTTAGGTTAGTTAGGTTTAAGTGGTTCTAAGTTGTAGGGGACTGATGACCTCAGAAGTCCCATAGTTGTCAGAGCCATTTGAACCACTTACAAACACTGTACTGGTCATTCTGAAATACCTTGTATTAGGCGAAACGCACTTCATGAATAAATAAGGTAATAAAATCAATTCTGCAACCAAGACCGTAGTTTCCACCAAATTGTGGATGCTGGTTGTCGTACCAACACGGTATGAAGTGGGAATCCGTTTATTTAAGTGTTAACTGCAGAGTAGTTATGCAGACGGAGATGTAGATCGAAAAATGCATCAAGTTAAAATGCATTCCACCCGACATGTTATGTGAAGACAATTATACTGAAATATCTGAAAAGATTTTACCAAAGTTTAAAGGAAGTGGTGCCCCAGAGACGCTAGACGCGATAGACGTGTAGTGATCGCGACGTTAGTGCCGTGTGGTGTCTATGTGACACGCCGGTTTGTCACAGCTCTCAGCGGGGAGTGCGGTGCAGTACACGCTGCTATTAGCGTGGCTGGCAGGCGGACGGTGCGGCGTTCAATTTCGCTCCCTCGGGAGGGATGCTGTGCTCTTCTGGAAGCTTCTCAGGGCCCGCCGCGAGCTGGAAGAGGCAATATCTGGGAGCCAGTGGCCTGATTTCCTGCTCCACTCTGCTGAACGGGACCAGAACAAATTTAATTAGGAAGAGGGAAACGACGGCCATCGGTAATGGGAAAGAAAGCCCCATTCGGAAATGAGAAATTCTGGGAAGAATGCAGCATCTTTCAGTAGTTCGATATTAATCAACGTGGAAAATTTCAGAGAAAACGTGTGCCATTAAGGAATCTGCAAGATTCCTTTACAGCGTTCATGCCGCTGCACCGTCTGGTGACTCCTGTGACATAGATCTGCTTTCCGTTTACTGGCAAGTGTGAATAATGATGTTATCGTCGTTGTGCAACTAAAAAAGTCCCAACATTTATCTGGGATAGTTTATAGTGGTAGGCATACTCGTAATGGGGATTTGACAGTCCCTCTATTAATTCCAATACCTAGGTGATTCACAAGAAATATGCCACTGAGAGAGTAACTTGAAAGCTCTTAAATTTGGATAGCTCTACTCACAATCCTTAAAAGCACACCTCATAATACAGTGAGACCCAAAAGTCTGTTAACATTTGAAAATACACTAATTCACGGAATAATGTAGATAGAGAGGTAAAACTTGACACACATGCCTGAAATTACAACGGGTTTTCTTGAAACCAAAAATGAGTGGAAAAAGCGGCCAGAAGATGGCGCTGGACAGCAACACATCAATAACGCAGCATGAGAATCGTGTATAAAATGAGCTGTAGTGAGAGAGGGCGTCCCCTGCCACGTCTTCACTGTTGTATCCCCCCTACCCTCCATCTCTACACCCTACATCTCCTTTCCCAAGGTGGCTTCCATAAACTCCCCCTCCTGGATGGTGCCCCCTCTCTCTCTATTTATCCCTCCTATCAACTCTGATCCTCACCCCCCTCCTTTCCTCCGTCCTTTCCCTGGGCTCCCTCTTCCTCCCCCCTTCCATCCTGTGTTTTCTCCCCGCCTACCCTCTCCCTATCTCCTTTCTCCCCCCCCCCCCCCGAGTCCTTTTGTACCCCCTTCCTCTGCCTTCCCCACTCCCTGGCACGTCTGCTCAGCACCCCCCCACCCCTCTTATGGATCCTCCTCTTCCATTGCTTCCATTCCCCCCTCCCCCTTCACTTTTCCTCTCCTTCCCCCCCTTTTTTTCCCGTCATCTGACCAGTTTCCCCCCACCCGCTCTCAGGTGTGGTATGTCATATTTGTGCCAACTTTTTAGTGGAGTGTTTAAGTGAGTGTTCAGTGTTGTGCGTCTTTCCACAGTGTTGCGAACAGAAATCATGCTGTCGCTGGGTGTGCATTTTATATCTCTTGCAAACAGAACCCAGACTGTCGCCGTGTTTTTTAATTGTCTCTCTATTATTTTTCTGCTTCCTGTGTATTTTATTAGCATCATCAACCCTGTGTTTTATGTTTTAAGCTCCAGAATTTTCTGCCATTTTACCTTTAAGTCACCGATTTTATCGCCAACTGTTATTATTTTTTTATTATATCCATCTTTTCGAAACAAATTCTGTAGGCTGAAGAGCGGCGTAATAAGCTGCTGCCAGCCCGCCCCCCTTTAGGGGGAATCGAAACTCAGTAAAGGAAAAAAAAAAGAGAGGGCGTCAGATGCGCCAGCAATCGCTACGTGTTGACTTGAGTAATGAAGACTCTGTCAGTGAAGCTTCACTATCAGAATGTAGACTCCATTACTTCACTTTTAAGATCCTATTGCTATGAGAAAGGTATTTGAAAAGGTAAAGTTCAAAGCAATGGGTTGCTTACACGATCGGCCTCCTAGTGGGTGACTAGACACAAATGCTGCTGCTGCTTGTAGAGTTCAGGAATAAATGAAGTCTTTAGCGGGTTCGTCTCCGCACGGAAAAGTCAGCGCTCGTGGACCAGCATTCCATGCACTACTGTTTGGAGAGCACTAAGGTATGTCTTCCATTGTTATGCGAACAAAATCCAACGTCATTACGAGCTACGCAGATTTGATAACGCGGAGAGCAATTGCGGCATGAGCACTTCCAAAAATGGAAGAAGATGACGATTTGTTGTCTAACGTGTTGTGGACCGACGACGCTCATTGCGCACACCGAGGATCTGTCAACACCGACAACTGCATAATTTGGTTTACCAAACATCCTAGAGGACTGTCGTAGAAAGCTTACGTGTGGTGTGTATTTAACACATCAAACATGATCGGACCTTTTTCCTTCGAGAAAATGGCCGGATCTGCTTTCCAAAATGTAAGGGTGACAAGTGTGATGTACGCCGATATGTCACAGAATCATCTCATCCCTGGTCCGTCTGATAAACACCAGCTGGAAGGAGCGACTTTTATGAAAGATGGCGCACCACCTCCTATTTCTACACATGTGAAAGATCTCCTGTGGACATCATTTCGTGATGTCGCGTGCTGAGCGGCCGCTCCCATCATGCCTCGCAAGTTCCGTGACCTCAATCCGTGTGGTTACTACACTACTGGCCATTAAATTGCTACACCGAGAAGCAATGCAGATGATAAACGGGTATTCATTGAACAAATATATTATACTAGAACTGACATGTGATTACATTTTCATGCAATGTGGGTGCATAGATCCTGAGAAATCAGTACCCAGAACAACTACCTCTGGCCGTAATAATGGCCTTGATACGTCTGGGCATTGAGTCAAACAGAGCTTGGATGGCGTGTACAGGTACAGCTGCGCATGCAGCTTCAACACGATACCACAGTTCATCAAGAGTAGTGACTGGCGGATTGTGACGAGCCAATAGCTCGGCCACCATTGACCAGACGTTTTCAATTGGTGAGAGATCTGGAGAATGTGCTGGCCAGGGCAGCAGTGGAACATTTTATGTATCAAGAAAGGCCCGTACAGTACCTGCAACATGTGGTCGTGCGTAATCCTGCTGAAATGTAGGGTTTCGCAGGGATCGAATGAAGGGTAGAACCACGGGTCGTAACACATCTGAAATGTAACGTCCACTGTTCAAAGTGCCGTCAATGCGAACAGGAGGTGACCGAGACGTGTAACCAATGGCACCCCATACCATCACACTTACAATGTGCATTCACCGCGATGTCGCCAAACACGGATGCGACCATCATGATGCTGTAACCGAACCTGGATTGATCCGAAAAAATGACGTTTTGTCATTCGTGCATCCAGGTTCGTCATTGAGTACACCATCGCAGGCACTCCTGTCTATGATGCAGCGTCAAGGGTAACCGCAGCCATGGTCTCCGAGCTGATAGTCCATGCTGCTGCAAACGTCGTCGGACTGTTCGTGCAGATGGTTGTTGTCTTGCAAACGTCCCCATCTGTTGACTCAGGGATCGAGACGTGGCTGCACGATCTGCCTGTCATCTCGACTGCTAGTGATACGAGGCCGTTGGGATCCAGCACGGCGTTCCGTATTACCCTCCTGAACCCACCGATCATACATCCTGCTAATAGTCATTGGATCTCGACCAACGCGAGCAGCAATGTCGCGATACAATAAACAGCAATCCAATCGCGATAGGCTACAATCCGACCTCTATCAATGTCGGAAACGTGATTGTACGCATTTCTCCTCGTTACACGAGGCATCACAACAATGCTTCACCAGGCAACGCCGGTCAACTGCTGTTTGTGTCTGAGAAATCGGTTGGAAACTTTCCTCATGTCAGCAAGTTGTAGGTGTCGCCACCGGCGCCAACCTTATGTGAATGCCCTGGAAAGCTAATCATTTGCACATCACAGCATCTTCTTCCTGTCGGTTAAATTTCGCGTCTGTAGCACGTCATCTTGGTGGTGTAGCAATTTTAATGGCCAGTAGTGTAGTTGTGAGTTTTCCTGAAGTCGCAAGCCTACCGTGATCGTCCGACCTCATTGGGGATGCTAAAAGACAACATCCGAGGGCAATTTTGCACCGTATTTTGTGATATGGTGAACAGGACTGTTCACAAAACTGTCCTTCGAATACACCTATAATTGTTGGTGAACGACGGCCGAGATGATGAGCATTTGTTACATCCTGAAAGGACAAAGACCGTGGGCTAGTGATATGCACTTGTACAGATGGCGGTAGTGCCGCGTACACAACATGTCAGAGGGCGGTGCAATGGCGGAGCTGTAATTTGCACTCTGGTGATTCATTTGACGGCCGTCATTTAACAACTGAGAGAATTGTCACTGCTAGCAGACAAGCAACATTGCGTCAGATAGCCGCAGAAATCAATGTGCGGCGTACGACGAACGTATCCCTTAGGACAGTGCGGCGAAATTTTGCGTGAACAGGCTATGGTAGCAGACGACTGACGCGAGTGCCTTTGCTCACAGCACGATATTGCCTGCAGCACCTGTCCTGGGCTCTTGACTATATCGGTTGGGTCGTAGAAGACTGAAAAACCGTGGCCTGGTCAGATGAGTCCCGATTTCCGTTGGTAAGAATTGAAGGTAGGGTTCGAGTGCGGCGCAGCCTCCAGGAAGCCATGGACTCAAGTTGTGAACGAGGCACTGTGCAAGATGGTGATTACTCCATAATGATTTGAGCTGTGTTTACATGGAATGGGCTGGGTCCTACGGTCAAACTGAAGCTATCATTGACTAGGAATGGTTATGTGCGCCTACCTGAAGAGCATTTTCAGCCATTCATGGACTTCATTTAATATGGATGACAATATGCTGTGTCACCAGACCACAATTATTCGCGATTGGATTGAAGAACATTCTGGACAATTCGAGCGAATGATTTGGCCATACAGATTTCCCGCCATAAAACCCATCGATGACTTATGGAACGTAATGAAGAGATCAGTTCGTGCACAAAATCCTGCACCAGCAACTATTTCGCAATTTTGGACGGCTATAGAGGCAGCGTGGCTCAGTATTTCTGCAGCGGACTTCCAAAGACTTTTTGAGTCCATTATACGTCGAGCTGATGCGCTACTCCGGGCCAAAGGAGGTCCGACAAGATGCTAGGAGGTATCCCACGACTTTTGACACCTTAGTGTAGGGAACATCGTCTTTGTTAAAAATCAAATATCGTAATTTTGGCTTTTGTATCTTATGAAGTGCCATCTGTTGGACACTTTGTGGCAGTTTCTGGTTTCAGTAAAGTGCCATGTCATTTCAAGCAAGTGTCAATTTTGACCTCTCCCATCATTTCGCGAATAATTGCATTTCAAATGTTAACCGACTTTTGGGTCACCCTGTATATTTACTTTGTTATGAATCGTCTTCTCTATTTAATGCGTGTGTTCGGTAAAAGCTTCAGAGCAGAGACCAGAGTAGCTTTTGATTTCGTCGCGATTGTAGCCTTAAAAAGTTAATTACGCACCAGTTGAAATGATCAGTATTAACCTTATTAGACATACAAATAGCTACCCCCCCGCTCCCGCCCCCCACCACGATTCTTTAAAGAATGGAACTACCAAGTATAAAACAGATTCAAACATCTGATTACTTTACAAATGACTGAATGAATTGAATATTAGATGTTAAGCATATAAAATCTATATGGCTTGTGACGTCATGTCTCCTCAACGTTTTGTTGTACAGTGATGTAATTTTGCAGGCATATTCTGTGATACATGTGAATAATATTTGCAAAATATGTTGCGAATGTTGCGAGTAGAGTTAGTAGTAAAGAGATAATAAATTATAACGTCGTATCAGATGCCGAAGTTTTACAGAATGAGCAGCGAAAATGTAGCTAGACATAGTTTTTTCTCTTTTCGTTAATTTGTTAGGCGTATCAGAGTGAAAAAGCATCGAAAATTTTGAAATTATGTCTAAAGTACGTTGATTAATCGTAAATCCACTATAAAAATATGGAATGAGGAACAGCTTCCGGTCGAAGTGCTGTAGAGATATTTACCTCAACGTTATTTTTAGCTTTATTTAGGCTACTAGCTTCAGCGGCTCAGTAGCAGCTCCTTCAGATCCCTACGTGATTATAAAAAATACTTAAAACAATAAAGTGTATAAAGAAGTTCAATATTACAATAAAACTGTTATATCAAATAGATACAAGTAAATAATTACGAAATGTAATGTGAACGGTAATAATACAATAAAAGTGTAATATCAAATAGACACAAGTAAATAATTACGAAATGTAATATGAACGATAATAATACAATAAATCTGTTATATCAAATAGATACAAGCAGATAACTACGAAATGTAATATGAACGACGGTAGTTCATTGACGTAAGGTGTACGTACATCAGATTTATTGAGACAGAAATGGGACACAATGTCACTGTAAAGGACTGCAGCAAACTTTCAGATTTAATGTTCAAGATATAAAACAATTTTTGTGGGAACTCAGAAGCGAGAAAAGTTGTTAAGAAGATTTATTAGGTACGGTGTAAAAAAATACAGTAATAGTGAATGAAAATATGGTAAAGTAGTAGTAGAAAATAACAATACTTAACCACAATGTAAAACGGTATGAGATAGGATGTGTTTAACGTGTGTGCGTGTAGCATCAAAACGAATTGTTTCTTAGGTTGGTAAGAAAACAGGAAAACATCATGCCGTATACAAAAATATTCCAGGATATGTCGTGAAAACCATAGAACTGTCTCGAATGAAGAACAGCGCACAGTTGCACTAAATTATGTTTATTTTAAACCTTGACCATGGTTTCTGCTATAATAATGTAGCCTTCTTTAGAAGTCCTGTTTTCATAATTTTTCAAAGACATGTCCATATACATATATACTGCCTTCACAAATGTCACATTGTGACGAATGTTAAATGCTACTCTTAGTTGCTACTTGCAACGTGTAGAGGCGACTTTCCTCTGAAATCGCAGCCAGGCTTGCTAGCAAGACACAAGATTCACAGAAAGAAGTGCGAAATTCGACCAATAGACGGCTCACGGCGTTGAATGATAAATGCTACTTGCTACTCCTAATTGTGACTTAAATCGCGTCCAACTACTGTGAAGTCGTAATTGCGACATCTGCGGCTTCCAGTCACGATGATTTGTGACATATAAGCGATTTCTTGACCATCCCCAGGACTGTTGAGAGGAGAAATGGCGTGGACTCGGCGTGGGGGCTCTGAGAGCGTCGGGAGAAGATAAAATATTTTACATGATATTTATGAATTTTCCGAGTGGTGTAGGACTTAGTCACAGAGACTGTCTTTTACGGACCACTGATGTTTAGTTAGCCAAAGGGAATTCTGCTACCATTCAGTTTACGCATTTACGCAAACTTTATTGCACTGGAGAATCATTATTAATTTTCTCACATATTTAAATTCTACTCTATAGTACCACTATTTCTAAGTTTCGGTTTTCCGTCTGATTGAATAAACCAGTACATACGACTTAAATCTTTGTTGACATTTACTCAATTATTTACTTGAATTCAACTCTTTTTCATTTATTGATATTGTTCCTAATATGTTTCAAATTGAATTACTTAATAATTCGTATTACATTTGGGTAACTCGACTGCAGGATCACAGACAAACAATATTGCAGTGAAATCTGCAGTTGGGCACGAAAGCAAACGTGTACGGCTTGACCCTATGATTATATCGAGCCACATTTGTTGATATAGCCGTACAGCGGCCAAGCATCAATCCCTAAAGGTACGTCACAGCTTGGCTGCAGTTTCTGCATTTGTTCCTATTTTTCTGCAGAGTTGCATACCACCCAAAGTTGTTGGAACAGGAGGCACACAGAATTTGTCTCTCACAGACGCCTATAAAAGATCCACATACCGTGAGATTAGAAAACTGTGAAGGTCAATTTTGCAGTGCGAGTTTCATACGCATCCCGTATTAGGAGAGCTCATGCTTCAGGTATGTTCTTCCATGCAGACACCAATGCGGTGGTGCTCTGACCTTCTGAAGAAGGAAATGTTTGGCATTTCTCTCAGCTGTGGAGGATGCCAGATCTACAACATTTCCAGATACGTGATTCCTACAATCATCATTCCCGCAAAAAGAAGTGGCCATAATCTTTCTTTAGAAAGTGGCACAAAACACGTGAATCCTGTAAGTCTCTCTCTCAAGCTCGACTATGCCGCGAAGGTGCTGTGTTCTATATACTGATGTGGTGTTGAGGTTGCGTTTTCCTCGTAGCCTCATCACTTAACACTAAGCGTGCAGGATAATTGTTATCTTCGATCTCTCCTCCAAGAAAGAACTAACGAAACCAGACTCATTGTTCCGTTATTTTTCGGGAGTACACTTTAAGCAACTCATCGGCTTTTTGTTGTTTATCGCCACTGTGAAGGGCTTGTAGCGATTGAAATCTGTATCGTTTCATACACGAGCGTTACAAACAAGCACACGGAGGTGATACAAAAACCAGTGTCAAGAAACGTCTGCTGCATCGTCTAATGGTCTGAGCTGTAGGATGTGGTGTTCCGACTGGTTTGATGGTTTGATGCGACCCACTACGAATTCTTCTCCTATGCTATCTCTTCATCACAGAGCAGCACTTACAACATACACTATGTGATCAAAAGTATCCGGACACCTCCAAAGACATACGTTTTTCATATTAGGTGCATTCTGCTGCCACCTACTGCCAGGTACTGCCAGGTACTCCATATCAGAGACCTCAATAGTCATTAGGCATCGTGAGAGAGCAGAACGGGGCACTCCGCGAAACTCACGGACTTCGAACATGGCCAGGTGATTCGGTATCACTTGTGTCACACGTCTGTACGCGAGATTTACACATTCCTAAAAATCCCTAGGTCCACTGTTTCCAATGTGATAGTGAAGTGGAAACTTGAAGGGACACGTACAGCACAAAAGCATGCAGGCCGACCTCGTCTGTTGACTGACAGAGACCACCGACAGCTGAAGAGGGTCATAATATGTAATAGGCAGACATGTATCCAGGCCATCACACAGGAATTCTAAACTGCATCAGGATCCACTGCAAGTACTATGATACTTAGGCGGGAGGTGAAAAAATTTGGATTTCATGGTCGAGCGGCTGCTCATAAGCCACACATCACGCCGTAAATGCCAAACGACGCCTCGCTTGGTATAAGGAGCGTAAACATTGGACGACTGAACAGTGGA
This sequence comes from Schistocerca serialis cubense, assembly GCF_023864345.2. NCBI lineage: Eukaryota > Metazoa > Arthropoda > Insecta > Orthoptera > Acrididae > Schistocerca > Schistocerca serialis. The sequence goes on from NC_064639.1 coordinate 696,553,087, forward strand.
AAAACGTGGTGTGGAGTGACGAATCACGGTTCACAATGCGGCAATCCGATTGCAGTGTGTGGGTATGGCGAATGCCGGGTGAACGTCATCTACCAGCGTGTGTAGTGCCAACAGTAAAAATCGGAGGCGGTGGTGTTTTTCATGTAGGGGGCTTGCACCCATTGTTGTTTTGCGTGGCACTATCACAGCACAGGCCTACATTGATGTTTTAAGCACCTTCTTGCTTCCCTCTGTTGAAGGGCAATTCTGGGATGGCGATTGCATCTTTCAGCACGATCAAGCACCTTTTCATACTGCAAGGCCTGTGGCGGAGTGGTTACACGACAATAACATCCCTATAATGGACTGGCCTGTATAGAGTCCTGACCTGAATCCTATAGAACACCTTTGTGATGTTTTGGAACACCGACTTCGTGCCAGGCCTCACCGACCGACATCGATGTGTCTCCTCAGTGCAGCACTCCGTGAAGCATTGGCTGCCATACCCCAAGAAACCTTCCAGCACCGATTGAACGTATGCCTGTGAGAGTGGAAGCTGTAACGAAGGTGGGCCAACACCATATTGAATTCAATCATTACCTATGGAGGGTGCCATTTTCAGACATGGAGGGCGTCAATTTCAGCCAGGCCTCTCCCTACAGCTTACCCCTATTTTTCTCAAAATTTCGAACATCTTGCAGCATTTTACATAGTCGAACACTTTTTCCAGGTCGACAAATCCTATGACCGTGCCTTGATTTTTCTTTAGTCTTGCTTCCATTATCAACCGCAATGTCAGAATAGCTCTCTGGTGCTTTTACATTCCCTAATGCCAATTTTCGTCATCTAACACCTCCTCAATTTTCGTCTCCATTCTTCTTTATTTTATTCTTGTGAGCAACTTGGATGAATGAGCCGCTAAGCTGCTCGTGCGATAATTCTCGCACTTGTCAGCTTTTGCAGTCTTCGGAATTGTGTGAATGATATTTTTCCGAAAGTCAGATTCTATGTCGCCATACTCATACACTCTACACACTAACGTGGATAGTCATTTTGTTACCACTTCCCCCAATGATTTTAGAAATTATGATTGAATTTTATACATCCCTTCTGCCTTATTTTATCGTAAGTCCTCCAAAGCATTTTTAATTTCTAATACTGGATCCCCTATCACTTCTAAATCGACTCTTGATTTTTCTTCTATTATACAAGAGAAATCTTCCACCTTATAAAGGCCTTCAACGTAACCTTTCTATCGATCCGCTGTCTGCTTATACGCTCTCTTTAACAAGGCCGTTGGCAGATTAAGGGTGTCTACTTATGCCGCCAATGCTGATTATTAGCCGAAATTTAAGCGGTGGCGGGTTTAGAAAGTAGGACCGCGGACTAATCAAAAACGCTACCCCTAGACCACGGGTATCGTACAATCCACCAAAATCTCGGCGCACAGTTGTAACTGGGTTGCAGTTGTTGAAATGGAGACGCAAAACGGCTTGCGACGGTTCACCGTCAGCATCTCGACTATTGTGTAACAAACTTGGGAGCTAGATACTGTTACTACCGGCAATCACATGCACCATTAACGTACAAGTGGCGCCAAGGTAAACTTCTAATTTCGATGCATAATCAAAATTTACCCTCAAGAGGTTACCTCTGTAACTTGTATAATTACATATGTTTTTACTGGTAACTGAGGACGGTGTACTGAACAACATTACATCAGTATTTACTTCAGTTGCAGACTAATAATTATAGCTATTAGGGTTCGATTGCTTTTAGGTTTGTTAGTACCTCCAAATACGTGTGGAGGAGCAAATCATCAATGTTTATTTTCCCCTTGGCAGCATGTCAGACCTTGAAATGTGGACGAAAAACGGTTAACTTATACTGACAACGGTAGTTTATTTAGTGGTGCAGTTAAGGCCGTGCAGAAAACATCAGGTAGTAGATTATGTGACGTATTTGTGGGAAAATTGTTCGACGCAGAGAAAAACAATCGACACACTGATGTGTTTACATATTAAGGTATCACATGTAAAAAATTATTTGCACAAATTCCCCGTACACCCCGTATAGTCTCGTCAAACTGGGTAAATCTTATAGAAGCACCCTGTGTGACTCCTGGTCACTGTGATATTTCTGGGACAAAGCTTTTTGCACCTGAAAACCTGTGTTAAAATATTTGAGGGTAATTCCTCCAATTTTTATGTGCAAACACGGAAAATTAGAAGAAGTTTTCAGGCGGAGAAAAAATTCTGTATTTGGTGTGTGATAATTCAGTCACTCTCAGGAGGTTCAGTGTTATATCTCACTCTCAATCGCTGTCCTCGCTCCTTTCTGGGTTCCCATGTCGTGAGCAGTCACCACATCCCTGCCAGGTGCCATCCCTCCCCCAGTGCAATTACGTAAGACGGAAGGACAGCAGTATTGTATACTATTTATTTGCGAAACGTTTAAATTTTGTTGTGTATTATTTCTTCTTAAATCCAACAGAAAAAGGAAAGGGAGATCAACACCCTGAATTGTCATATTAATTAGGAAGGGTGAAAAACTAGAAAAATACTAGTAAGGCAATTGGAATCGTGCGTAATTTCGCTCAGGGAATCATTCTGGCGTTATGATTTACGGAAACTATGTAAAACCGCACGTTTATTTATCTGCTCCTTAGGAATGCATTGTTATTTTGCCCCTTTGCACACTGCTTTTCTGAGGAGAAATTGGGGAATTGCTTTTGAATTGCTTTTGACAGGATGGGAAACAACCTAAAAGCCACACTCAGACTGATTGGTGAAACAGACCAATCATTGCTAACCTGGTGCAGTGGGTGCGATCTGTGTGCGGCTCACATCCCAGTCTAGTGAATCAGGAGTTAACGAATTATACAGACAAGTAAATGTTTAATTTTATCTGTATCATAAACCGTGAACACGACATGCCGCAGATAGATTACATTTAAGCTCATTAGAAAATTTAATACGCGAGGGTTTCGATAAGCAAGATAATAATTTCTTTATCTGAAAGCAGAATGGTTTTATTGGGGCGTCCAATAAAACTTATTATTCCCAACTCTTTTGGGTACTATTTTTCGGCATTGCCTCTTTTCAAAGAGACGGCCTTAAGCCATCTGACTGGGAGGGCCTGTATACCTGCGCGGTCCCATTCTACTACTCGAGTAGAAGACGTCATGGTGCATGAGTAACCTCCCCATCATGCACGTACTGCTTCCCGCGGAGCGCATTCTTTATAGGGCCAGACAGATGGAAGTCGGAAGGTGCGAGGCCCGTGTTGCAGCGTGGATGAGGAAGAACGGTCCGATGGAATTTTGTGAGGTCCTCCCGGGTGCGCAGACTTGTGTGAGGCCATACGTTGTCATGGAGAAGACGAGGTTCGTTTGCATTTTTGTGGCGACGAACACGCTCGAGTCGTTTCTTCAATTTCCTGAGGATTCTCATGATCCAGCACTGCAGGAGCTACAGTTGCGTGCGAACGGCTGGCACGTGGAATATCGCACAGGCTTCCGCCACCTGGTTGCGACGATGATAGACGCCCCCCTCCCAACGACTCATCGTGATTTTGTTCACTGACAGGTCTCCGTACACTCCCTGCAAGAACGAAAGAATATCTACGATGTTCTAGTTTTCCGCCGAAAGAGACCCGATGACATCTCTGTGCTTGGAACCTACCTCCGGCACACGGACACTATTTTGAAGGCTTCATTAGCGCCTCCACCTGCCGGAACTTCAACAACTATACGGGCTGAAGAGGAAATATTCCACGATGTCCCACAGAAAATTCCACACCTTTTCCACCAAAACTGGAGAGAAAAATGTGTTCGACTACTTACTGAACTCCTCTCGTAATTTAGACCGGAAGTGTCATAACCCCCTGAATTTCACATTGTCAGGAAAACATTTAGAGCTGGAGCAACTTGATCTGTTTCCCTTATTCCATAACATTTCACAATTCCGGAGCCACCGTGTCAAGTGAGGAGGTGTAACAACTCTTGAGCATAGGCAAGTCTGAAACATAGTAACAGTCGCAGAAGTCGCTTAAATTACACTGCAACGCCGTGAAGCCGGCAGACGGGAAACGTGAAACTGAAATGAAGTGTGCCGCATGCTGGAATACGCAAGTGTCTAGCATTTTAGCGCAACCGCACAAAGCCCGTAGCATTATCGCCATCTACATTATGTTCAAAAGTAAGGATTACACAGTGTTTTTTTCATTTAGAACTCATATTTGGATGCTGTTTGCTTGTAAGAATGTGGTGTTATGGCTCGTGTAAGAAGGTGAAACTTTTACCAGCACGAGCTGGAATTTGACAGGGCAGGATCGTTTCATTTCAAGACTGTAGTTTATCGTTCCAGTTTATTGACATTCCCCTTGGTCATGATTCCATGACTCTCATGCCAATACGGTATCCGTTCGTTCAGGACGACCATACTCAAGTAAAATCTCCACGGCTCCAAGCGACTACCACACGACTTACACAGAATGTCTCAGGATGAATAGTCGATACTCAGGTATGTGACAGGAATACTCATCTGAAGTAAAAAAACTTCATATTGACATATGCCCTGTTGCGAATGGTTTCCAAGATAGAATACATTTAATGTACATTTGTTGTTGTGCTATTGGGTCGTAGCCCAACCTACCTCGTCGCTTTCAACCTCTTTGCTCATGATATCTTTCTGCTGTTAAACTAGGCGGTAGAAAGCGCAATTATTGTCTATGGCTTGTTGTGGATCAGACAATTAGAGGGACTCAGAGTTGCATCTGTAATCTGCGTCTGCACACGAGCTGGCTAAAATGCCACGCATCTACAATAATGAAGAACATGTAAATATGGCCTATATTTACGACTTCTGCGATGGTAGTGCTCTTTCTGATGCAGAGGAATATCGTCGCAGCTTTTCAAAACGTCAAATTCCTGATAGTAGAGTGTTCACCAGAGTTTTCATCACGTAGTGAGAAACAGATACTCTTCCAAGTTCCAATTTTTCTTCTGAAGGTGTAGTTCAACAACTTGAACAGGAGAAGCAATATATTATTGAAATGGTGTACGTCGTCCTACTACCAGTACAAGGCGAGTTTCTGGACTAACCAGTGTCCAAAGAACACATGTGTGGCGATCATTACACGTGGAGAAATTGTAGATATTTCTCATACAGCGTGTCCACAATCTTCAAATTGGTGACCACGCCAGATAAGTTGAATTTTGTCACAGGTTAAATGACAACTGTCATTAGCTTCCGTTAATACTTTTCACTGACTTACACGGAAGTGAATCAAGAACATACGTAACAGCCGTGATGGTCACAGAAAATTCTACATGACACTGTGGAAACCAATGGTATCGTCGATAACATGCAGATAGCTCCAGTGAGAGCGAATTACAATGCAGAATTATTTGCATTTTTTGTAAACTTCGTTTGTTGAATGCCTTGAGGACGTTGTTTTGGCCACGCGGACTGTATTGTACATCAGCATGACGGAGCTCCTCCACATTTCACAAGACATGTGTGGGAACGTCTCAACCGCACCTACCGTAATCGCTAGCTTGGTAGAGGTGGTATAATTAATTGGTCACCAGGATCGCCAGACATTTAGGAACTAGATTTACGTGTAAGGTGTTGGACGAAGTCTGAGAAATACAAACGAAAGATGAATACTCGAGATGAGCTCCTTGGTCGCATCATGTACGCTGTTGCCCTCATTAGTGAACGTTCAGAGACACTCAGACAAGCAACACAACATGTTCCCAAAAGTCTGTACAAATGTATTAAAGTTGACGGAGGGATATTCGAACACTAAATATGAGTTGTACAACAGCTATAACTGGATGTGTGCGATAATGCTTAGAAGTGAATGTGTTAAAATTCGTATTTTTCAACTGATACTTTGTAAAATGCATGTTATAATGTTTACTAAGAGTACCAGTGGTCTAGGGATAGCCGGCACGGTAGCTCAGCGTGTTCGGTCAGAGGGTTACGTGCCCTCTGTAATAAAAAAAACTGAGTTAATCGATCATCAACTAACTTAAACGGATGTCTTACGACGTCCGCCCAGAGCAGAAGCAACGAACAAAAGCGAGCAAAATGAGAACTAAAAAAAAAAAAAAAAAAAAAAAAAAAGGGGGCGGTAGCGTCTTTGATTCATAATCAAAACGTCTTCGGTCCCGGGTTCGATCCCCGCCACTGCCCAAATTTTGATAAATAATCAGCATTGGCGGCCGGAGACTTCCGGCATAAGAAGTCAGCCTCATTCTGCCAACGGCCTTGTCAAAGAGGGCGGAGGAGCGGATAGAGGTTCAGGGCACTCTCTTGTCCTAGGGGTGGGAAATTGACCCTAAAGGCGGAAGAATCAGCAATGATCAACGACATGAGGATGGAAACCACTGCATTAAAGACACGTAACGTGTATCCACAGGACATGTGGCCTGTAATTGAAGAAGTGTCATGATGAACTCTCCATTGGCAAAAGATTCCGGAATAGTCCCCCATTCGGATCTCCGGGAGGGGACTGCCAAGGGGGAGGTTACCATGAGAAAAAAATTGAATCATCAACGAAAGGATAACGTTCTACGAGTCGGGGCGTGCAATGTCAGAAGCTTGAACGTGGTAGGGAAACTAAAAAATCTGAAAAGGGAAATGCAAAGGCTCAATCTAGATATAGTAGGGGTCAGTGAAGTGAAGTGGAAGGAAGACAAGGATTTCTGGTCAGATGAGTATCAGATAGTATCAACAGCAGCAGAAAATGGTATAAGAGGTGTAGGATTCGTTATGAATAGGAAGGTAGGGCAGAGGGTGTGTTACTGTGAACAGTTCAGTGACAGGGTTGTTCTAATCAGAATCGACAGCAGACCAACATCGACAACGATAGTTCAGGTATACATGTTGACGTCGCAAGCTGAAGATGAACAGATAGAGGAAGTGTATGAGGATATTGAAAGGGTAATGCAGTATTTAAAGGGGGACAAAAATTTAATAGTCATGGGCGACTGGAATGCAGTTGTAGGGGAAGGAGTAGTAGAAAAGGTTACAGGAGAATATGGGCTTGGGACAAGGAATGAAAGAGGAGAAAGACTAATTGAGTTCTGTAACAAGTTTCAGCTAGTAATAGCGAATACCCCGTTCAAGAATCACAAGAGGAGGAGGTATACTTGGAAAAGGCCGGGAGATACAGGAAAATTTCAATTAGATTACATCATGGTCAGACAGAGATTCCGAAATCAGATACTGGATTGTAAGGCGTACCCAGGAGCAGATATAGACTCAGATCACAATATAATAGTGATGAAGAGTAGGCTGAAGTTCAAGACATTAGTCAGGAAGAATCAATACGCAAAGAAGTGGGATACGGAAGTACTAAGGAATGACGAGATACGTTTGAAGTTCTCTAACGCTATAGATACAGCAATAAGGAATAGCGCATTAGGCAGTACAGTTGAAGAGGAATGGACATCTCTAAAAAGGTCCATCACAGAAGTTGGGAAGGAAAACATAGGTACAAAGAAGGTAGCTGCGAAGAAACCATGTGTAACAGAAGAAATACTTCAGTTGATTGATGAAAGGAGGAAGTACAAACATGTTCCGGGAAAATCAGGAATACAGAAATACAAGTCGCTGAGGAATGAAATAAATAGGAAGTGCAGGGAAGCTAAGACGAAATGGCTGCAGGAAAAATGTGAAGACATCGAAAAAGATATGATTGTCGGAAGGACAGACTCAGCATACAGGAAAGTCAAAACAATCTTTGGTGACATTAAAAGCAACGGTGGTAACATTAAGAGTGCAACGGGAATTCCACTGTTAAATGCAGAGGAGAGAGCAGATAGGTGGAAAGAATACATTGAAAGCCTCCATGAGGGTGAAGATTTGTCTGATGTGATAGAAGAAGAAACAGGAGTCGATTTAGAAGAGATAGGGGATCCAGTATTAGAATCGGAATTTAAAAGAGCTTTGGAGGACTTACGGTCAAATAAGGCAGAAGGGATAGATAACATTCCATCAGAATTTCTAAAATCATTGGGGAAAGTGGCAACAAAACGACTATTCACGTTGGTGTGTAGAATATATGAGTCTGGCGATATACCATCTGACTTTCGGAAAAGCATCATCCACACAATTCCGAAGACGGCAAGAGCTGACAAGTGCGAGAATTATCGCACAATCAGCTTAACAGCTCATGCATCGAAGATGCTTACAAGAGAAAATTGAGAATGCGCTAGGTGACGATCAGTTTGGCTTTAGGAAAAGTAAAGGGACGAGAGAGGCAATTCTGACGTTACGGCTAGTAATGGAAGCAAGGCTAAAGAAAAATCAAGACACTTTCATAGGATTTGTCGACCTGGAAAAAGCGTTCGACAATATAAAATGGTGCAAGCTGTTCGAGATTCTGAAAAATGTAGGGGTAAGCTAGAGACGGGTCATATACAGTATGTACAACAACCAAGAGTGGACGATCAAGAACGAAGTGCTCGTATTAAGAAGGGTGTAAGACAAGGCTGTAGCCTTTCGCTCCTACTCTTCAATCTGTACATCGAGGAAGCAATGATGGAAATAAAAGAAAGGTTCAGAAGTGGAATTAAAATACAAGGTGAAAGGATATCAATGATACGATTCGATGATGACATTGCTATCCTGAGTGAAAGTGAAGAAGAATTAAATGATCTGCTGAACGGAATGAACAGTCTAATGAGTACACAGTATGATCTGAGAGGAAATCGGAGAAAGACGAAGGTAATGAGAAGTAGTAGAAATGAGAACAGCGAGAAACTTAACATCAGGATTGATGCTCACGAAGTCAATGAAGTTAAGGAATTCTGCTACCTAGGCAGTAAAATAACCAATGACGGACGGAGCAAGGAGGACATCAAAAGCAGACTCGCTATGACAAAAAAGGCATTTCTGGCCAAGAGAAGTCTACTAATATCAAATACCGGCCTTAATTTGAGGAAGAAATTTCTGAGGATGTACGTCTGGAGTACAGCATTGTATGGTAGTGAAACCTGGACTGTGGGAAAACCGGAACAGAAGAGAATCGAAGCATTTGAGATGTGGTGCTATAGACGAATGTTGAAAATTAGGTGGACTGATAAGGTAAGGAATGAGGAGGTTCTACGCAGAATCAGAGAGGAAAGGAATATGTGGAAAAAACTGATATGGAGAAGGGACAGGATAATTGGACATCTGCTAAGACATGAGGGAATGACTTCCATGGTACTAGAGCGAGCTGTAGAAGGCAAAAACTGTAGAGGAAGACAGAGATTGGAATACGTCAAGCAAATAATTAGGACGTAGGTTGCAAGTGCTACTCTGAGATGAAGAGGTTAGCACAGGAAAGGAATCCGTGGCGGGCCGCATCAAACCAGTCAGTAGATTGATGACCAAAAAAAAAAGTGTTACATTTATGTACATGGTCAAAACCTGACAGTGTATCGAAAAATACAGAAAGTAAATAAAAACGTACGTTACATGTGTTACAATGTGAACTTCATTCTGCTTCAAATGAGCGTTCCTGTCGCATCACTGTGTGCATTGTTAGATCGGCGTTGCAGAATCGCCCACTGACATCACTTACCTTGACTCAGGAAGTAGGTATGTTTCCGTCAAGACGAGCCACACGGAAAGTGCGTCGGCGCCTGGAGCACAGGTCCCTATCATAACGGTGACTATTGTTGTGGCTTTTATTGACGGGGCGGGAGGGAGAGGCGCGTCAAGTCCACAGAAGTGCGCCCAGCAACTACTCTGGACATTGAAGTGGCACCACGTGGTCTTTCCAGACGAATCTCGGTTCTCGGAGCAGGATACTGGTGGACGAGTCCGTGTGCGGAGACTTCGAAGAGAAAGAACGTTATGAGATTACATTCGTTATCCTAATAAGGGCCCAGTGCATTTTGTGATGATATGGGATCACACTGGGTGAAGAACACAACAGGTCTGGTTCGCACAGCCGGTAATTTGATGAGGAGGGATTACTTATCTGACGTATTGAGGCAGGTGACCGTGTGCTATGTGACTTCCTGCATTTGGGAGCCATAGCACCCACTCCCAAACCTCACTTCGTTATCGGGAAAGTATAACGTTAACTCGTGTATGACTTAAGAGGGGAAGAGAGTTAGCAACATTCTATCGTTTATTAAAATTTCTTTGACGTAAAGAAAAAGAGCGTTCAGTAAATAATGCAACACATTTTTTCTCGGCCAATTTCGTTTGAACAAATGCGGAATTTGCTGTGGCACATCGTGGAACATTCCCCCTTAAGCCCCTATAGTTTCAGAAATCCCCGACAGCGGCGACGCTCTATGTAGCCTTCAAAATGGGGTCTGTGACGGAGGTGCGGTACAAGCAGACAGCTGTCGTTGAGTTTCCTTTGTCGGAAAAATAATTCCTAGAAGTTTGAAGAATATCTACGGAGACCTGGCAGTGAACAAAAGCACGCTGAGGCGTTGGGTGAGGCGTCTGCCATCTCAAGAACGTCGCACAGACCTGTCCCATCTCCCGCGTGTCGGCCGGCCTCACACCACTGAGTCCTGCAGTGTTGGAACGTGCGGACACTCTCATTCGAGGTGATCGACTGATCACAGTCAAACACCTCGATGCTCAACTGGACGTCTCTGTAGATAGTGCCTAACACACTCGCCCACCACTTGGTGTACTCAGAATGTGTGCCCGCTGGGTTCCTTACCACCTAACAGAAGACCATAAAGAGCAACAAAGGACTATCTATGCTGATCGTGACATTTTTTGTCGAATATCGTCACAGGCGATGAAACAGGGGTTCATCACTTCGAACCGAAAACAAAACGGCAATCCGTAGAGTGGCATTACACCACCTCTCCTCCGAAGAAAAAGTTCAAAGCCGCACTCTCAGCCGGTAGAATCGTGGCGACCGTCTTCTGAGAGTCTGAAGGAGCTATTCTGTTCCATGCCCTCCCTGATGGAGCAACGATCAACCCTGAGGTGTATTTTGCTACCCTCAGAAGATTGAAGAAACGATTTCAGCGTGTTAGCCGCCACAAAAATGGAAACGAACTTCTCTTTCTCCATGACAACGCAAGGCTTCACACAAGTTTGACCACCCGAAAGGAGCTCTCAAACCTTCATTGGACTGTTCTTCCCCATCAGTCCTAAAGCGCGGATCTCGCAAGGCCCGACTTCCATCTGTTTGGCCCAGTGGGTGATGGGGAGGTTATTGACGGAGCAGGACGTTGGCTCCGACGTCAATAAGTAGAGTGGGACCGTGCGTGCATACAGGCCCTGCCAGTAATGTGGCATAAGGCCATCGAATTGAAGATAACGTTGAAAACTAGGGTTTTGTAGCCAAAAGAGTGGGGAAATAGTATGATATACTGGAATCCTGAATAAAACCTGTTACGCCGTTAAGTCAAGCGCCGGCACGCCATTCGGTAACGAGAGTGCAGAGGGGGCTGTGAAGAAGCCGTAGGCCAATCGTACGCTGACCAACCCCTCTCCAGGACGGCGACGCAACAGCAGCGGCCTCTATGTGAAGAGAACATAAGCGCAGCGCCCGACTGGTCGCCGCCCACTTCTACGGCAGCATCGAGACTAGGCTCTTCAACACCAGCGACTTAGGAATTGTACACACTGAAGAACATGGTTTATTTTGTTTGTCGCCCTTTGCTGGCGACACGTCATTTTAACACAAAGTTAAGTATTGTCATGTATTTTTCGTAATAAAACTTATTAATACGATTTGCTTCAATTCTTGTCTAGCAATCCGAGAACCAGGTTTTCTAGACACTCCATCTTCGACAGCTAGGCAGGATTTAACACAACGAACCATCTTTCAGAAACAAAATGTATTGGGTTACTTACTGAATGCCCTTGTAATTCTTTTTTGACTGATATTTATTGCACATACCCTCAACTGCAAGAGATCTTACAGTTTATTCAGTTTCTTTTGTTACCATACTTCTTTAATGACCTTGGAATAATGATGTGCGGACGAAGCACTTCGTGGGTCAACGCCGCGACTAAAATGAGAATCCAGCGACGTTCCGGGCTGAGTAACAGTTGAGTCGAGTGCTGGAAGTGTGAGCACGCGGCTACAGCGGCTGTGCTGTTTGCTGCAGCCAATGCCTTTAGTTCACCGAATACGTAAATATTAATGTAACGCGACTACGTGCAATGCACAGCAGAGTACGTAAATAAAAAGTTGGTTTATTAAGTGAGCTACGAGAAGTTATTGCCAAGTATCAGCGTTGTTCAATGTTTGTACAGTACTACGTCTGACATTATAGTCGATCATTTATTCTGTCACTTGTTAGCAGTTCGTGGCTTTGTTCGCAACATCGTTAATGTTTATAACAAGTCACTGCCATCCCCGAACTTTTAACTAGGCTTTCTAGTTAGTAGCACTGCAGTGCCTTAGCCCAATCGCTAGTAAGTTTTGTTACAGCCTCACATAAAGAGAACCGAACGTCACGACCTACGAGCTACTTCTCGCAGGGATAGCTAAAAGAAGATACCATGATGGGTGGACTTCTAGAACTTTTTTGTTCTGTCCTGATGCGACAGAACACATGCTCGGCATTCAGAGTACAAACTTGAACAGTTACATGTGATGTCCAGTAAAACTGAGAAGCGAATACACACGCTAGGACGTTAATTGTACTGAACATTGACTTATTTTCCAACCGGCTGCAACAGTTAATTCGTTCTCAAACAATAAGTGCTTCTAACAGTGCCGGCCGGTGTGGCCGTGCGGTTCTAGGCGCTTCAGTCTGGAACCGCGTGACCGCTACGGTCGCAGGTTCGAATCCTGCCTCGGGCATGGATGTGTGTGATCTCCTTAGGTTAGGTAGGTTTAATTAGTTCTAAGTTCTAGGCGACTGATGACCTCAGAAGTTAAGTCGCATACTGCTCAGAGACATTTGAACCATTTGAACCTTGCAACAGCGTACCCTCTGTCGTATTGTTACGACGTACATGGCATCCCTTGAGCGGGAACAAATAATTAGTTGTTGTCCGAATAAGCGAGGTTCCAAAAGACATTGAAGTGTTTGATCTTTGTTTAAACTCTGCAGGACGGCCTTTGAACGGTATTTGAGCTGCTCAACTAGCAACTGTTTGCTACCCCGTCGCTAGTATTAGGTTTGCGGCTAAGGGCTCATTTTAGATTAGACGCTATTGAACTGTGTTCTATTAACATTTCCATGCGCCGTCGCTGTGTGAGTGGTATGATTACAAAGATTTCCTCGCATAACGAATGTACTCATCGCAGAAGGCAACAATGGCGAACAGGGTACACCGAACGAGACGCGTTGCCAGGTCTACAGGGTCTGCATCCAGTCACGTTCGTAGTACCTGACGTCACGGCAGCATCGTGCACCCAACTACAACTAAGTCTTCAAGACAGAAGCATGCAATTACTGTAAATTATGTGAGGGTTATTCTTTGCATGGCGTAGCTTAATGCATGCAAAAGCTGGCAAAATACACTCCTGGAAATGGAAAAAAGAACACATTGACACCGGTGTGTCAGACCCACCATACTTGCTCCGGACACTGCGAGAGAGCTGTACAAGCAATGATCACACGCACGGCACAGCGGACACACCAGGAACCGCGGTGTTGGCCGTCGAATGGCGCTAGCTGCGCAGCATTTGTGCACCGCCGCCGTCAGTGTCAGCCAGTTTGCCGTGGCATACGGAGCTCCATCGCAGTCTTTAACACTGGTAGCATGCCGCGACAGCGTGGACGTGAACCGTATGTGCAGTTGACGGACTTCGAGCGAGGGCGTATAGTGGGCATGCGGGAGGCCGGGTGGACGTACCGCCGACTTGCTCAACACGTGGGGCGTGAGGTCTCCACAGTACATCGATGTTGTCGCCAGTGGTCGGCGGAAGGTGCACGTGCCCGTCGACCTGGGACCGGACCGCAGCGACGCACGGATGCACGCCAAGACCGTAGGATCCTACGCAGTGCCGTAAGGGACCGCACCACCACTTCCCAGCAAATTAGGGACACTGTTGCTCCTGGGGTATCGGCGAGGACCATTCGCAACCGTCTCCATGAAGCTGGGCTACGGTCCCGCACACCGTTAGGCCGTCTTCCGCTCACGCCCCAACATCGTGCAGCCCGCTTCCAGTGGTGTCGCGACAGGCGTGAATGGAGGGACGAATGGAGACGTGTCGTCTTCAGCGATGAGAGTCGCTTCTGCCTTGGTGCCAATGATGGTCGTATGCATGTTTGGCGCCGTGCAGGTGAGCGCCACAATCAGGACTGCATACGACTGAGGCACACAGGGCCAACACCCGGCATCATGGTGTGGGGAGCGATCTCCTACACTGGCCGTACACCACTGGTGATCGTCGAGGGGACACTGAATAGTGCACGGTACATCCAAACCGTCATCGAACCCATCGTTCTACCATTCCTAGACTGGCAAGGGAACTTGCTGTTCCAACAGGACAATGCACGTCCGCATGTATCCCGTGCCACCCAACGTGCTCTAGAAGGTGTAAGTCAACTACCCTGGCCAGCAAGATCTCCGGATCTGTCCCCCATTGAACATGTTTGGGACTGGATGAAGCGTCGTCTCACGCGGTCTGCACGTCCAGCACGAACGCTGGTCCAACTGAGGCGCCAGGTGGAAATGGCATGGGAAGCCGTTCCACAGGACTACATCCAGCATCTCTACGATCGTCTCCATGGGAGAATAGCAGCCTGCATTGCTGCGAAAGGTGGAAATACACTGTACTAGTGCCGACATTGTGCATGCTCTTTTGCCTGTGTCTATTTGCCTATGGGTCTGTCAGTGTGATCATGTGATGTATCTGACCCCAGGAATGTGTCAATAAAGTTTCCCCTTCCTGGGACAATGAATTCACGGTGTTCTTATTTCAATTTCCAGGAGTGTAACTAAGTGAACTGAGAGTTGTAATAGCTGTGTTTAGAAATATTCGTATAAATTTTATAAAGCGCTTATAAACTGCTAAAAATTGCTAGTGAAGAACAAAGAAGTTATCTTCTTAGAAACAGAGAAGGGGAGTAGGCTAAATGTGGTGTGGATGTGTGGGATACCGACCATTCACACAAGATTCGTCTCGGAGGGCAATGATTCCACCACCTTCAGGGCAGAGGCACATTTCGTTCGACTTCCAGCGGTAATCTAAAATTACCAAGCCTGGAGGACATGGACGAGGGCTGCGTATAGGTACGCTAGGATGGAAAGTGAGTCGGCCGGGGAGCGTGCCGAGATCGTCCGCGCACTTTTGATAAACACTATGATCTTCTGGGGCAGCAATTAAGCACTCGGCTTTCGGCAGAGGTCGCGTGCGGACCTGCTCCGGGCGCCGGGCAGCGCTCCGCTAACGTAGGTGTTTACTTCGGCGTCGCGGTATTTCTGTTGCCTTGTGTCCATCAGTATTGTACCCTGTGGCGCACTCTTATCGCCGAGTATCACTTAAAGTTACATTCATAGCTGAACAATGCATTCGCAGAGAGCTACTCCTGGACTCTCGAGAAGTGATAAGTATTCACTTGAAACTTCCTAGCAGATTAAAACTGTGTGCCCGATCGAGACTCGAACTCGGGACCTTTGCCTTTCGCGGGCAAGTGCTCTACCATCTGAGCTACCGAAGCACGACTCACGCCCGGTCTCACAGCTCTACGTCTGCCAGTATCTCGTCTCCTACCTTCCAAACTTTACAGAAGCCTGGGGGATGTTTCCAGAATGAGATTTTCACTCTGCAGCGGAGTGTGCGCTGATATGAAACTTCCTGGCAGATTAAAACTGTGTGCCCGATCGAGACTCGAACTCGGGACCTTTGCCTTTCGCGGGCAAGTGCTCTACCATCTGAGCTACCGAAGCAAGACTCACGCCCGGTCTCACAGCTCTACTTCTGCCAGTATCTCGTCTCCTACCTTCCAAACTTTCAGAAGCTCTCCTGCGAACCTTGCAGAACTAGCATCGTCTACATTAAACTGATGATGGAGCAAGCATGCGCTGACGTAGTACGACAAATCTGAATGAAAGTATATGACGGTGGCTCAGAAACTACTTGTCAGCAGACAGAATGGTACGGGTTGGGACAGTTTAATCTTGATCTGTTGGACACCATTTAACACGTGGCATGTACTTAGACGCAAGCCGGCTTTTGTGGTCTAGCGGTTCTAGGCGCTTCAGTCTGGAACCGCGCTGTTGCTACGGTCGCAGGTTCGAATCCTGCCTCGGGCATGGATGTGTGTGATGTCGTTAGGTTAGTTAGGTTTAAGTAATTCTAAGTCTAGGGGACTGATGACCTCAGATGTTAAGTCCCATAGTGTTTAGAGCCATTTGAACTTAGACGCGAACACCGAACAGAGAGCTCTCACGACGTCTTACTTTGATAAAGGTTTTTCCAAGTTAATTAATAATTAACTTGTGAGAGAATATCAGGAAATTCGTTTAATTTATCGGTGGGGGTGGCGTGGGGTGGGGGTAGCGGGAGTGTCGTCCTGGTGCAGGAGACTACATCGCCAAACCAGATTTCAATGAAGGAAAAGTCGCTATGTGGAGGGCCACATTTCAGTGCAGTTCACAAAGCCTGTCTATATCGGTATGTGTTCTCAACCTCTCGAAACTCCATATGTATCGAGTCCACTTTGAGTTTCCGAAGTCAGTGATTATACACTGCTTATCAGTTATGGCGTTTTCATATCACTGGAAATGATGCTTCTGCCGATATTTAACTGCGCTCTACCCGCCTTGGTATCCCACTGGTACGAAGCACATTGGTACGAATACTCTGCCACGCAGCACTGGAAAGAAGGGCACTCGGCCACGCAAAACTGTTGTGAAACACCTTCTGCCACATAATTTCGGTAGGATGTACCCTCCATCACTCAAGATTGGTACGAAGGACATTGTGCCACTCAATATTGGAAAGAACCACACCCTGGCACGCAAGACTGGTACAAAGCTCTCTGTACCATGAAACACTGTGGATGCACCTTCTGCCGCACAACATTGGTACAAAACCCTCCCTGCCACGCACAATCAGTATGGTGCATCCTTCGCCTCTTACAGTATTTCCTGAGAATGTCCCGAAGAGACGGAAACGCGGCAGGAGAGTTAAGTTTATGTACGTAGAGATAAAGACACGAATGACATAGAGAGAGAGAAAGTGACAGTAGATAATCAGACAGAGAGACAGGCAGAAAAATAAATGTGTAGAATATGGTTAATAGCACTTCAGTGTAACATATGAAAGGATTAGGAGCGTCAGCCTCGGGGAGATAATTGTATGACGACTCAAACATTTTTTTTCACAAACAAAAGGGTTTGCACAGCGGTTTCTAACTTGGGCCATCGTTTTCAAGTAAGTGTTAAATGTAATTACCATTCCATCGCTATTGATGAAATAATAATGTATCCATTATCACTTAATATCTCTCTGCGACGTTCCAGGGATTTATTAGTTATTATTCGTAAGAGAACTATACATACGATGAAGGTGGAACAACTCCATATAAAGAATCGTTTGTGTGGCAGAAGCCAGAATCAGATTCACTAAAAAATCCTGAGCAACTGACGTCAACTGTGAAGTAGGTAGCATGGAAAATACTTGACTACATCGATCAATACCTGAATAATCATTGTCATTCTGCTATGAGTGCGAGATGCGAATGCTAGATGCTACAGAATAAAATGCAAAGAAAAGTAGTACAATTCACTGCAGCATCATTTAGTAAGCATCACGAAGATGCTCTTCGAATTCCTCTGGTAGACGTTAGAAGACGTGGTTTACTGTGAAAATACCAAGAGCATACGGTCCGCATCTAACATATCCAACACCCCGGCATTACTATAATATTCGATATCCGGAATTTGTAGCCGGGTATCGGTACTTTCTGTTACATAAAGAATAAAAATCATGCCACTATGGCACCTTTTCGTGTTGTGTAATTGTACTATATAATACTAAGAATTATATTTAAAAAAATTTACGAATAATTAAATAATATGTAAATATGTAACATAATAATCACTATGAACCATCAACATTTAATCAGAACTATAATAACCAGTACGTAATTCATTTGATTAGAAGTAGTTATAAATGTTAGCATCGTTATTACTTTCGTTAATTAACTGCAATTAGATCTCGAAAGTTCAGTTTGGAAAACGTTATTGTAAATCGATCAAAAAGCAAGAACCAAATTTAAATTCACGTAATTTCAAGTGATATGTAATTTCAAACCCAAATTTGTAAACCAGAATTAATATCATTGATAAAATAATTAATTGATCATTGTTAGCACTTGTAATTAACTCCATTACTTACGTTTGGATGCATATTTCAAACTTATGAGCCGTTAAAGAGGTTAAACAACTTGTGTACATATTACGTAAATGTTAACAATATTTTACGATCGATAATTGATTTGTATTTATTAAATTAATGAAACGCATTATTGTAAAGAGTCATATTTAATTTTCAATCTTAAATTGTACAATTTCTAGCCTAAAACTCATCTGTAATGAACTAATACTTTATGTTGTAAGTAATCTGATTGTCAACCTTTTGTGTATTTGTAACTTTTAATTGTAACTATTAATTTCACGATGGTGTAATAACTGAAGTAATGAACACTCATTGTTTGGAATATATAAAAGCAAACGCAGCAATGCAGCGTCAGCTCGCCTAGGGGTTCACTTTGTAGTCAAGTCTTTTCGGTCAGAAAGTCAGTCTGTCAGCTCTTGGATTGTCAAAGAGACTATATGTGAAGTTTGCTGTATTTTGCAAAGACTTTGGGAAAATGTTATCATCAACAAATAAACCTCCGTAAATTGAATGACTTGGAGTTTTAATCATAAGGAATCACCAGCTACCTGACTCAGCCAAATTACAAGATAAGTGCAACAAAATTATTTTGTTATGCATCGCCCTTACTTACGTCCATTCCAGGTGCAAATATATAAGTAATTATATTAACTCACCGGCAAATAAATCATATGCATTCATAAAGTAAGGGAGATGACATACGGTCTTAGAAGAGTTAACAATATATTGCTTCCACCTAGGTATGTCTCGCGAAAAGACCATGAAGGTAAGGTTAGGAGGCTTACCAAAGACCGTTCTTACCGTGAAATATTGGCGACTGGAACTCGAAAAGGGAGAGTGACAGTGGAATACAAAGTGCCCTCCACCACACTCCGTCAGATGGCTTGAGGAGTGTAGATGTATATGCATATGACGGTTGGGACGAGGATGCCTAGGGAGGTGCACGGCATGAACATGCAGAACAAGAGCCCAAGGGTAAGGCCAAGGTAAAAGTGGCTCGAAGGAGTGAATGAAGCATACAGACTATGATGTGAGTACATTAGTGTATGTCATCAGCAGAGGGCGTTTTGTGGCGTCTTTATGCAGGTCTTGGTGTCTCTGGAGCTAGTTGGCTAGCAAATGTCCTGTCTGGCCCATTCATTGACATCTGACTGTCTCAGCTGTCATTTGGCGTCCCATCTGGAGGAAACATTACAGTATTAAGTTTTTATGAGCCAGGTCAGCACATCACATATATATTTCAAAATGTGACCATGCTCCACTCGGTACAAACGATTAACACAGCGCAAAATGACTATTTTGAGTGGAACCTGGCTGTACATAGCGTCCTTACAGTGCGAGAGTATCATGCACTTCCGTTTTTCTATTCTTCTCGTTAGTTTGGCAGCCAAGTGTTGGCTCCTGACTGATTTTATTTCTTCCACGGCATTTTGTTCGTAATCTTTGACATGGAGAGATAAATTTCTGAAGGAGCTGAACGAAGAAAGCAACGAAGATAAGAGTTTCACAAGTTTGATTCCATGAAGAAACAGATGTGCCCAGCGGCTCTATTTATTTCAGGTAGTAGAGGGTGCAGCAGTCAGTTGCAAATAATGTCTATTGGAAATCTAGGTTCCCATCACTGTGTGGGCATCTTTAGTGCAGTAAATGTACGTTGAAACATTTAAAATCAATTTGATGTACACATAATTCCAAGTGGAATATTCACGTCAAGTGTTGGGTTCACATTATCCTTGGACATGTATAATCTATTTGAGACTAAGTGTATAAATAAGTGGCTTGAATGTTTTAACTTACATTTACTGCACTGAAGATGGCCACACAGTGATCGAAATGTGGACTTGCAATGAACATTATTTGAGACTGATTGTTATACCCTTTACTACTTACGGGTTTAACATCTCGTCACCTAAGTAGTCGTTTACAGAGAGGACTAATTCTGTGGCACAAGTATGTGGAAGAAAACCCACAGTGGACGCCCTCAGGGAACCACCACCGAGTTCTAGGTGAAATCACTGAGACCTAAATTAGGACTGTCAGTAGAGGCATACTCCTCCTCAGTACTAGTCCGACGTCTTAACCATTCCCCGGATTACTGAATAATGCTATAACGGAGAGAATCAGGGAGTCGTAGGGAGGACGTTGCGATCTCTTGCTTACCAGAAGACGTAGGGGTCCATTATTTTCGGGGTTTCGTTCTATATAGGTCACTGTAATGTGTTCTTAATCACCAACGGCATATGTCGGTAATTAACGCTCAGTTGTGTAGTGATTGTATTAAATTGGCTACTCCAGTATCCTTGCGACGAAAACGACCATCTTCGCTACGGACAATAATAGACAGAATTAGCAACTCGAATATCTCTTGTCGAAATCTATGAGTGATGTGATGTGCCTCACGTGTTTGAAATGTAACGAAACACAGAGGTACAAGCGGTTCACAAGATGTGTAGCGTCTGACACAGAAGGGTAGAGCTCATCAAAAAACTAGGAGCACTGCGTTTGACCCAGAAAGGTAGCCCGGTCGGTGATCCGGCCGAAAGGAGACTGAGAGCGGAGAGTCGTGAAGGAGTGGCTTCTTTGAGGGACGGAAAAAGAAACGGTTTGCAGTGGAAGGAAGTCCCCGAGCTACAAAGAATCCAGAGGGATGAAGCTCCGTGCCGGGGCTATTTTGGAACAGAATAAGCTCACGTAACTTCTATAGATGGCGACAGCTAAGGAACATCTCTTGCGTAACTTCCTGTTTCGCAGGAAATTTAACAGCTGGTTATGCACTCTGAGGAGCACAGCAAATGGCCATTAATAATTGCTCACTGTATTGCTTGTCTTGCGTAACATGCACACTCCTAAAGTTTCATAAACAGTAAAGAAGATTAAGCAAGTTATTTTTCCCTCTAAGGTGATCATACGTAACACTCTTTCCACAAGTGGAGTCCAGGCTCACGATAATGTATACTAATTAAACGACAACAGTTTTAGAGAAATGTTCCTTTTTATTTTTTAGAAAATGAACCAGTAACTTTTCTATAAGCGTCACATAACATTTCCCTTAAAAGTTGTACAAGAAAGAAAGAAAGATTACAAATTAACGTAGCGCAACTCATTACATTAAATATATTCTATAAGTAAAGAACATGAGAACAGTACTTATTAGTCATACAGCCATATAAAAAATTTTATAGTCGGCAGTAGCAAATGTGTAAACATATTTGACTTCAGAAATACTTTCGGAAGGTATAAGAAAATTGGCCGGTCGGTTCTAGGCGATTCAGTCTGGAACCGCGCGACCGCTACTGGCGCAAGTTCGAATCCTGCCTCGGGCATGGATGTGTGTGATGTCCTTAGGTTAGTTAGGTTTAAGTAGATCTATGTTCTAGGGCGCTGGTGACCTCAGATGTTAAGTCCCATAGTGTTCAGAGCCATTTTATAAGAAAATTCTAGCTTGAATTTGGATGCAATAAAAAGCCTTAGTTGGTCACATACAGAATGCTGCTCTGCATCAGTGCAACACTGTTATAAAAGCGTGTGTGCTATGCGTATAAAGGCAAAACGAGGAGCTACAAGTTATTCGATAAACGCAAATGCACTTAACTGTTAATTAAATGTGACGAAATTGGGAAAACGGGGCGGCGATAAACGTGGTAGCTACATAAATTATTATTTTACACAAGGCAACGGCAGCGTTGGTAACACAGCCGACAAATCCGTTATTCGGATGAAGAAGTGAATGTATTAAGCCATCTGAAGAGGGGTGAACATCCGCAGTGCATCTTTGCTTAAATAAAGCTGAGAAAAGTTACTGGATGCTGTATTCCTTCAAATAATTAAGCAAACCTTGTCTTTAATAGGAATTCGTCACTGCGATTTCGCACTGAATGCAAAATGAAACTCGCCTCACCTGCAAGAACATCTTTAAAACACCCATCTCCTGATCTTTTCTCGTTTATTTACGGTATCTGTTACAGAGTAATTTAGAGGCAGAGATATGAAAATGGCTCACTCTGTTGACTCATCACTACATAAGTGAACTGCGAACGTCTACTGGTTCACACGAGGCCGAAAAATCCCATGACATTTCCCGGTAGTGATGGTGGATCCGGTTTCCCATAATTGAATTGAAACCTGATGAAGCGGTATCACGAAGATTACGTTGCTTTTTCGTCAGATGTAACACTGCGCTCTGTTACTAAAATTTGTGAGTTAAAAATACGTGCAGACACACAAATCAAACGGTCTGGTGCTGACGTATAAGAATATCCATATCCTCTGCAGTAGGGAGGTATAATAATCATAGTTCTAGGCGCTTCAGTCTGGAACCGCGCGAGCGCTATGGTCGCAGGTTCGAATCCTGCCTCGGGCATGGATGTGTGTGATGTCCCTAGGTTAGTTAGGTTTAAGTAGTTCTAACCTCTAGGGGACTGATGACCTCAGATGTTAAGTCCCATAGCGCTCAGAGCAATTATAATAATCATAACAGGTCCGTAAGTCAAACTGCGTATTACTCTGCTGGGGAAGAAGTAGGAACGCTGTGTAAGAAGGAGGTTGGAGGAGTAGGGAATACGATTGATGATCAGAAAGTGTTCGGTGGGGAAAATCGACCTCTGACATCAGAACGAGCAAGAGGAACTTGCCTCAACATTGGTCGGCCTGCTGTTATGAGAAAAGCACGGAACGAAGTGCTTCCATTCAATTCGGTAGGAAACACTTGCGTGCGACTCACAATAGCAGTGCATTTTACATCGTCCTGTTATGGCTACAGGAGTAATACAGTATCTGCCGATGCCAAACTCTTTGCTCGCAGGTTTGTTTGTTACTGTCTGTGCTTTACTGGAAAACGCTCTCAGGAAACTCTTAGCTGAATATGTTAGTTTGCTCAGTGTCTATACTGTTCTCTGTTTGAGCCATATAGAGATTTGTTTCTGTGGTGTTGTTATGAACGGTCATATGCCAAGTACGAGAACATGGAAAAGCTTTTAGGTTACCGTTTTTATGAACAGGCCAGTACTGTGTCTAGTGTATTTCATTACGGGCCAAAAGCAGACAGATTGAAGCGTTGTTAATGACATTAAAGAGTGGTAGACCCTGGCAAACCATTTTGTAAATTACGACCCTATGACACAGAATTTAACTAGAAAACTGATGAGGAACGAATTATGCGAGTGCTTATCTAACATTAGGAATAACCTGAAGAAGCTAAAAGAACGTTTAGGATTTAACTTCCTATCGAAAACGAGGTCATTAGAGACGGAACGCAATCTCATATTGGGGAACAACGGGTAAGAAAATCGGACGTGTCGATTTTAAAGAAGCACTGCGGGATTAACCTAAAGTGATTTAGGGAAATGGCTGAAAATCTACATATCGAAGCGACCGACAACTCTTAAGCCCTGTCATATCGATAGTCTGATGCATATAGTGCAAGCGCATAATCAGTAAATCGGATAGTAGGCTTTCAAGCAATTACAACACATAACTCCTACGTATCCTTCGGATACCAGTCATAATTTGTTTCTAGCAAAATGTGGCTTGTCACTTTTGGAAGGCGACAAATATTGAGCTTCTTCCTAATAGGAATTACATACTGACTGAGTGCTTCTTCCTGTTACTGAGCCAATGGTAATGAGGCGGAGCTCACATCGTCTTGATAACGATACAATACAAAAAATCGCAACACCAAAAAATAATTAATGTAGAGTAATGAAATTTCGGGAATCCATTTGTCTAGGTAATATATTTAAGTGATTAACAATGTGAGATCACAGGTTTATGTTAGCACTAGATAGGTCATTGAAAATACAAAATGTTGGTCCATAATAACAGGTGTAACCACCAGAATGTTGAATGCAAGCCTCAAAACGTGCACGCATTCTGTTGTACTGGCGCGGGATGTCAGTTTGAAGAATGGATTTCCATGCCTGTGGCATTTGGTCGATCAATATAGGGATAGTCAGTGCTGGTTGTGGATGACGCTGGAGCTCTCGTTCGATGATATCCCATGTGTGCTCGATTGGACACAAATTTGGTGATCGAGCAGGCCAAGGCAATATGTCGACAACAATCTGTAGAGATGTTGGATTATAAAAGCGGTAAGCTGTCGTCGAGCGGTTCTAGGCCCTTCAGCAGGGAACTGCGCTGCTGCTTCGGTCGCAGGTTCGAGCCATTTGATCAATAGCTGTATGTGTGCTGGCGGAACACAGTTGAAAAACACGAAATGGAATGTTGTTCATTAATGGCAACACAACAAGGTTGAATAATCACCACACTGACGTACAAATTTGCAGTCAGGGTGCGTGGGATAACCACTAGAGTGCTGCCACTGTCATACGAAATCACATCCCAGACCAGTGTGTCTACCACGCAGACAGGGTGGTTCTAGGGCCTCCTTATAAACAATACACGGCCGCCACTACTACTGGGGCTGAACCAGCTTTCATCAGAAAACACAACAGCCTCTACCCTGTCCTCCAATGGGCTCTCGCTTGACACCACCCCTGAAATCGCAGGTGGTGTTTGTTACCGTCTGTGAAATGCTACAGGGCATCTGGCTCGGTGCTGTCCAAGTAACTGATTTGTAACAACTGGTTGTGTCACTACGAAACCAGCTGCTGGAGATGATGTACGATGCGCCAGAGCCATTCGCTGAACACGGTGGTCTTCCCTGGAAGCCGGTCTTCTTTCGACCGTACATTCTCGTGACCACCGTTATCATGTACAGTGTCTATGTTCCTACCATCCTGCTTCTTGTAACCCTGTTACACGACCTCATTCAAACTGTGTGAGGTGTTGATAAAGGTGTCTTTGTTGGATTAAGGGCATTCTTGACTAATATTGACTGACCACGTCGAATTTCAAAGGTAACTGAACCCCACGAACGTTACAGCGTGTATTTAAAGCAAAGCTGAGTTCTATATTCTTAGAGGCGCTACTGGACCGACTCTTACGCGACTGGCGTGAAATGTGAATAGACAATCTTTCTGGTGTAGAAACACGCCTATCAACTTTTGTTTACCTCAAAAAAATGGTTCAAATGGCTCTGAGTACTATGGGACTTAACTTCTGAGGTAATCAGTCCCCTAGAACTTAGAACTACTTAAACCTAACTAACCTAAGGACATCACACACATCGATGCCCGAGACAGGATTCGAACCTGCGACCGTAGCGGTCAGGTGGTTCCAGACAGTAGCGCCTAGAACCGCTCGGTCACTCCGGCCGGCTTGTTTACCTCGTACAACTCCTTTTTGGTGTTGTAATTTTTTCCGTCAGTATTGTTCTCCGAGCTGTGGTTGGAGGATAATGGTAGCTTATGGATGGTTAGAGTTAGTATTTTTGGTAATGTGAAAGCAAATGGACTAAGAGAGTGGCTGGTGCAGGGACGGTGGGCATCGGTTAGTCTGGTCCTCTCCAACAGACCTCCACCCTGTCCTGCACCGCTTAACACTACTGCACTGCACTGGAAATAAGAATAGGCTCTCAACTGAGACTTCGGTTTTAGTTTTCAATGTGACGTTAACCTGTGCGTCAAATACAATAATAGCATGAAAGTGTACTGAAGTTGCGTAAACCTCTATATGCTTGAATTTGTTGGTTGCAAAGGATATATATGAAATACACCACTGTCATTAAAACTGTAACACCAGGAAGGAAAGTAAGTAACGGAATTTTGCTTAATGTGCATAATACAGTAAAGAGAATACGCAGTTACATTTGTAGTTGACTTGATGGCATACAGTGCGAGACATTTAGCACACAGAGCAAAACTGACTCTCTTGGCGTCGTGTCGAACTGAACTCGGATGACAGATACTCGTGCCCATCACTCTTCACAGCTTCAGCTCTGTGCCAGAGTTCATCAATGACTGTGGATGGCGGCTGGTACCACATCAGTCTCTCAGGAATCCGTTATCAGATGTCTTTTAGTAGGAGAGAGATTTGGAGGACATGTTGGAAAGTGTTACCGATGGGTCGAGGTACGCCAGAACAGCAAGAGCGACATGCAGTCAGGCAGTATCAACTTGAAAGATAACACCACAGAAATCTCGGCGATATGGCGCAGCCACCGGCCTGAAGCACGTCAGAAATGTAGCGGCTGCCGTCCAAATTACCGGTTATACGAACCAGAGGTGATCGTGTCGTGTACCCAACAGCACACCATGCCACATCAAGTGACGCCAGGTTCTATGCCCGTACGACAGTGGCTCATGTCCATCGTGAAACTGTATGCAGAAGCTGGACTCGTCTGAAAAGGCGACGTGTTGCCACCCCTGTGTCTAGTGTTGCTACTGGGCTCACCGCTGTCGGCGCACCTCGCTCTGCTGGTCCGTCAAGGGGAGGGAGCCACACAGTGGTCGCCGTGCCGACAATCCGTGGAGCTCCAGACGTTGTTGCGCTGTTCATGTGGATACTTGTCTCACTGCAAACAAGTCCATTTATTGAGTCAAGGTGTGTAAGTTCCCTGTCCGATCTTCCATGGTATTATGGCCCTCCAGAACTCATCGCATGGCAGTCTAGGGATCCCAGCCACCGTGAGCAGCAGTTTCTCGCCATGATAAACCACAATCTAGGTACGGCATGATCCAGCCGCTGCTGGCAGAGGTTACTCCTTCTTACATGAGTTACAAAATGACCTTCTCACGAACAACCAATAGTCAAATGTCGTTTCTGACTGACAAATCACGCTGCATCATTTTTCATTATACTGGGTGTTCCTAAAACGAAGGTAAAAAATGAGAGGGCTACTAGAATGGGTCATAACAAGCAACTTTCACTTAGCAACCCAATCCTCATCCGTTAGAATTCGGTACTAGGCGTCATTTAACAGCATCGCATGCTGCCGAGAAGGAAGGCATACAACCTGCAGTCCGAATCGAAATGCTGGAAGGTACTCCGGGTGAGGCAACACAAGGAATTTATTTCTTATTTAATGGGACGCGTTTGGTAGTGTATACGCGTCTTTGATACGATATTGCACAGTGGGCGGTAGCTGTGGCCACTGCAGAGAATGGTTCACCCTGGGTCAGTGTGTCAACAAAGGGGGGCACTCCGGTGTTTGATACCGTGCGGAGCGGACGGGAAAAGGGGTGCTTTTCTTGGGAGGAAAGAGCAGACATACGTTGGGTTTATGATGCAGCGGATGGAAACGCTCTCGCTGCTCTCTTGTTGTAGGTTCAGTGGTTTCCGAATCGTTGGAAGCCAGAATCACCACCCACAGATCTCTAAGATCGACGGGTGCACTTGATGTGGGTTATCCAATGACAAGGTAACGTAATAGTACGTGAGCATTTAAGGCCTACTGTGAAACCCGACACATCTATTTTGTGACTCAGCGTTGCAGTTACTAGTGCTAGTGATTTTTGCAGAAGTGTGCCATTTATACTGAATTCCGACACGTTGTACTTTTTATGGATGAGGCGTGTTCAATAGCAACAGCCAACACGTGTGGGCACGAGAAAATCCGCACGCTACCTTTATTCATGGTCAACAAGAGCGCTTCGACTTCGACGTCGGTCTGGTATGGTAGGCGATAAGCTGGTTGGTCCAGTCATGCTCACCCGAGAACGGAACACAAACAGATACTTAATCTTCTTAAGGGAAACAATGCCGGAGTTGCTGTCCCACTCAATAGGCGACAGCGCTTGTGGTACCTTGATAGTGCATCTGCGCACTTTGATCGTGCGGTTGAAAATCATTTGAATGAGATCTTTCGTGAGAACCGAATAGCATGCGGTGGGCTGGTGGCATGGCCTGCATGTTCCCTCCACTTCACGTCCCCTGATTTTTTCATCTGGTGACACACGTACTCTGTTGTTTTGAAACACGTATCGGATCGGATCAAGAACTGACAGCGTGAATTATGGCAGCCCCTGACGGAATCCTCACTTGGACAAGGGTGTTTGAAAGAGTGCGACAATGACTCAGGCGCCATTGCACGGCATGCGTTCAAGCAGTAAGGCATAATTTTGAGCAGTTTTTGTAACTCTTTGCAAATAAAGGACACAAAATGTCCACCGTACCTCTCTCTTACCTCGATGCCTCAAAGAAATTGAAAACGTTGCCCTCCAGGCCTGCCACCTTGTCGACTCGGATGACGGGCTGTATGCCTACCTTCCCAGCTGTGTGCGACGTTGTTAAGTGTCACCTAACGCCGATCGCTAAGGGATGCGGCGTGGGTTCCTATGTGAAAGTTTCTTTTCATGGCCCACTGTACCAGCTCCCTAGTTTTTTACATTGATTTTCGGAACACCCTGTACGCAGAACATCGATATTGTGCAGTTGCGTCGAAATTGTAATCGTTCGCGTATCCAAACAAGCAGTGACTTTCACGTCAATCTGACATACGTTGCATGCCGCCGTCCCGTTATTTCAGTTTTAACGGCGAACAGTGTACATTATACCAAGTAAACAGAGCCCTAATAATAGTACTACATGAGTACACAGAAGATCGTTGAGATTGCGGTACTGGCAAACTCGGTTGGTATATAGTTTGGTACAAAAATTACTATAAAATAAAAAGCCTGACTTTTCAACCGGCGCGTTGCTTCAGTGCCATCGACTACCTAGCAGTATTACTTGTTATGACGTATAAGTGCGTACAGACTTGTCCCCATTTTGGGGTGCAAGAAAAAATGCACAAATTTTTATAACTATAGTGGGATGTTAGTCAATGTGCTACTCACAAAATTTATTTTCTCGTGGACAGAGAATATGTTTTACTTGTAATTACTTATCTGAAGAAACCAGTTACTAAAACATTGTGATGCATACGCTGCTGTCTTGAAGCGCAGACAATTACTGGTTAACTCATTCCTAACGCTCGTCTTTGACGAGCTATGGCTCCAACAGAAGGGTAAGAGAGTACTGAAATCTTTTAGACTTAGGTAACTTGTAACACTACAACCCAGCGCCTTACGTATGTGTTTAAAACCATTTTTTGTAACTATATGTATCCATGAATTTTGTCAGTATTTAGTGTTTATGCATATCTAATGTATGCTGAAAGAGTAAGTAAGAAATAATTATTTCAAATCACTGTAGTAAACACGCTGGCCATGTCAGGAAAATTAATATTGTACGAAACAATAAGAATATCTTTCATGTAACAATAACATCGCTGGCGCGAGAGCGCACAGTCGTAGAGAGGATAGTTACGCCAGGACAGCCTGTAACGCCGGAAATGCATATCCTCCTATTTCCATCTATTGTACTATTATTTTTTTTTTCCTTGTTTTGTTACCTCAAGATATGACATTTCTGTCTCTTTATATATTGTAATTGTTTTACTGTTTGTATATATATATTTATGCACTCATGTCGATGTATAATTGGTTTGTTTCGTAATTGTTATTTGTATTTTTACGCTGGGTCTTGCCTAGGGAAAACTGCTATCGAACGATTACATCGATGTGTCGTGTGAAGAATCAAAGTGTGTAGGATCTTTGGTAGTGTGAACTCTGCCGCGTGGAGCGCGGGCAGTCGAAGTCTGGCTGGAGTAGCGAGTGGAGCAGGTGTGTTGTGTGACGCTCCCGCGAGTTGCCGCGCTTTCGGGGTTTGGCAGCATGTAATTGCGCTCGACTCGCGATGATAGTTTCTGACATGGTGTCGCGGACGGGAAGCATTAGCTGGCGCACATCAAGAGCCCGTTTCGCCTGGTGACCGTGTCGAGAAGAAGGCGCGCCAACATCCAGCTTCTGCAACAGCGACGGCCGACAATGAGTGACTGTCGCCACCTCCTCGATCGACGGCTTCAAACCTTCAATCAACCAACAAGGAAGACTGAAAGCACGTAAAGTTTCAGAACTGTATGGCAGACCTCAGCTTTTCAAATTGTTCCATTTGCCTCGCAAAATTACAGCAACTTAGCATGAACCTTTGTTGCTCATTGTCCCAATTGCATTGCCAAGCAGGGTCCCTTCCTTTTCCGAAATGAACCCGAGTGTCGTTGAAATTCAAACGCCAGCATAATTCCATTTCACTGCTTTAATTTCAAAGTTCAATTCAAGCATTAGCTGGCTACAATAGTTAGATTACACAAGCACAAATTAAGAGTGCGAGTTTTGTTACCGTATTTTAGTTACCTGTGACTGCAGCTCAGCTTGGTACGTACTAAATTTTACTATTGTTAATTGTTCAGAATCATTTAATTCAAGTTCAAAGTTAATTCTCTTATTTCTAAATTGCGTAGATTCAAGTAGTTGAGGTAGTCCAAGACTAACCTTATTTTACTGAATGTCGATGTGCTTCAGAAAGAAAGCTCACTATTAACTTCAGTCACTAAATTAACTTTCGATTTTCCAGTTTTATTAATTCTTTTGCTAAATTAAGTCAGAGTGTAGCGAAATTTATTACTTCTGACAAACTTTCAGTTTTCACACTACACGTGTCAACCTTCAGTTCCCACGCTTCTAGTGCTAATTATATGTGTAATTACCTTTCTTTTTCAGTTACTATAGTAATTGTCCTTAGGACTGGCGACCGTAATTTCCCCCAAATCTCAAATATCTAATTACCGCTAGTTAATTGTTAACGTAACGGCCGCACATTTACTTTCTTCATTAACTTTACCCTTTTCAAAATTAATTTCCACCAGTTTCATTTGCATTTTTCCTTTCATTTAGATGTAACCCTTTCCTCCCTCTTTACCGACAGGTTAACTTCGGTGACGATTGCTTTTCCAAAATTACCATTAGGTACACGCGGTTTCATTTTTCACTGTCATTAAGGTCGATAAGTGAGGGGGGAGGTTACAAGCCAATGGTCATTTTTCTGCAGAAGTTGTGCAACACCACGAAATGTAAGATTAATATTGCGCTAGGCGTACCATTGTTGTCTCTTTTATAAATTATCTCACATCTCTTTCTCAACATGTGCACTATTGGCCATTAAAATTGCTACACCAAGAAGAAATGCAGATGATAAACGGGTATTCATTGGACAAATATATTATACTAGAACTGACATGCGATTACATTTTCACCCAATTTGGGTGCATAGATGCTGAGAAATCAGTACCCAGAACAACCACCTCTAGCCGTAATAACGGCCTTGATACGCCTGGGCATTGAGTCAAACAGAGCTTGGATGGCGTGTACAGGTACAGCTGCCCATGCAGCTTCAACACGATACCACAGTTCATCAAGAGTAGCGACTGGCGTATTGTGACGAGCCAGTTGCTCGGCCACCATTGACCAGACGTTTTCAGTTGGTGAGAGAATGGAGAATGTGCTGGCCAGGGCAGCAGTCGAACATTTTCTGTATCCAGAAAGGCCCCTACAGGACCTGCAACGCGGTCGTGCAATATCCTGCTGAAATCCAAGTCGGAAAGGTGATGGTACGCATTTCTCCTCCTTACACGAGACATCGCAACAACGTTTCACCAGGAAACGCCTGTCGACTGCTGATTGTGTATGGGAAATCGGTTGGAAACTTTCCTCATATCAGCACGTTGTAGGTGTCGCCACCGGCGCCAATCTTGTGTGAATGCTCTGGAAAGCTAATCATTTGCATATCACAGCATCTTCTTCCTGTCGGTTAAATTTTGCGTTTGTTGCACTTCATCTTCACGGCCAGTAGTGTAGTTGTTAATGATTTTACGTACGACAATAGCAGAAGCTGAAGAGCTGAATTAAAATCTGTACCATGGCCAGGACTTGAACGTATGTCTCTTTGCTTAATAAGGCAAAAATGCTAACAGCTACACCACCACAACACTGTCGTGAACATAGTTGCATAGACTACTCTAGTCCAACATTAATTGACAAAATTTCTGTTGATGTGTGTAAGTCAAACCTAGGTCACAAGACGGGGTTAGATGTTTGCTTCACGGTACCTTTTATATAACAAACATTACTTTTCTTTGGTGTCCCTGTGTATGTAACGTTAGTTCACCACTGCGATCTGTTGTTTCATGCGCGAAATATCAGTGAGACCTCGTGAAGTAAAGTAGAACGTTTGTTTCTCAAGAAAGTGTGAGGCAATGTTTGTTTGCAGTGTAAGAATTGTTACCACTTGTAACTTGTCTGCTAAGTAAACCGTTAGGAGCGCGTTCCTGCACCTACTGCTGATCCATCTTGGCAGTCCGACGAAAGAGATTAAAAACACTCCGTGATGGAATCTGTTTGTCTTACACGTGAAAACCACACGTGAATTTGATGACATCAGATGAGATATTCCGTGAAAATAGCTTATTTTTCCGCCGTCGTAAATACCTGGTCCCAAAAATAAGACACAGGATTTCCTAGAGAAATCAGAAGGCTCTGTCACTGCTTTTCTCGTAGTTTTGACGGCGGAGCAGATGGATGGTTCCGAAGAGGAAGGAATATTCCGAGGGCCCTAGATTTCTTTGACGCTCTGGTGTCTATGAAAACAGGGTGGGGTCACAGTGATAACATGGACTTGCCTAGCATACTAAACTTCATGATAGGAAGTCAAGATTTATAACGTTTGCTCTTGTTTTT
The DNA here is from genome assembly GCF_023864345.2 of Schistocerca serialis cubense. Lineage (NCBI taxonomy): Eukaryota > Metazoa > Arthropoda > Insecta > Orthoptera > Acrididae > Schistocerca > Schistocerca serialis. The sequence goes on from NC_064639.1 coordinate 696,585,810, forward strand.
GCGATGAAATTAAAACACTGATGACAACTGCGTAATTCTTAGAAGTTTGGCAATCAAGGAATGTAGACATGGTTTTTGTGGTCTACTAGAACTATGCACGTATGCAAATAAACGAAAAAGAAAGGTCGTACGTAGTTCATCTAAAAATGGTTCAAATGGCTCTGAGCACTATGGGACTTAACTACTGAGGTCATCAGTCCCCTAGAACTTAGAACTACTTAAACCTAACTAACCGAAGGACATCACACACATCCATGCCCGAGGCAGGATTCGAACCTGCGACCGTAGCGGTCACGTGGTTCCAAACTGACGCGCTTAGAACCGCACGGCCACACCGGCCGGCGTAGTTCATCTCCCTTCCTGTCAAATGTTCAGCTCTCTGATGTATCCAGTGATTTACTACTGGAAGAAAACCTTTTTGATATGAACCTATTGCATAGCACACAACCTCGTCATCCTTAGGGCGAAATGATATATTCCAGAAATTAAGGAATACTTGAAGTCTCATGGACGTAATGGAGTAAAGGAATGAAGTTTTACCGCGTGTCTGTTGAGAAACAGTGTAGAACGCTGCACCGATGTAATGCTCCTTATTTTTTTAAGTCGATACCTTGATAAAATGTAACTAATTAACAATGTTGCCTCTAAGACTGTAATTCGTATTTCCTAGGGGAAACAAATCATGTCGAAGATATGCGTATTCCCTTCGATTTTTGGCATTTCCAATCATTTTGTCTTTGATATGATGAATGCTCTTTGGAGAATTAATAAACGTAAACGTAGTCCGTAGTTGGCTGTAACGTGATTTTCATTTAATCGTGCGATTAGCTAATTTCGAATACTTTTCATTGTCAAGCATTTGGAAGCAACATGGAAAAGCACTACATTGTCTGCATGTATCGCATGTATAACTAACGCTTTACGCACCTCACATTATGATAAAATATCTTAATGGAAGGTATGTAAGGAGTTTATTAAACATCTGGAGGTGGTGGATCCCTACAAGCAAAAAAAAAAAAACAAAAAAAAAAAAACATCAAGCTCTTAGGATAAGTTACAAGAGTTGCTGGAACTACTCAAGACTGAAGTTGAAGACTGAATGACGCTGCACCGTATCTTCTGCTCTTTACTCACCTAACACTGAGGTGGGTTCATACTTGACGATACGGATGGAATGTCAGTATTCTAAATTGCATTTCAAACGGCAGAATTCACAAAGGCCGCCAACAGGACGGAGTGGCACAGAATGGGACGCCGACGTCAAGGTCTCTCGGGAAGAATGTTTTGGCTTCGTTGGCTGGCTGTGGAGTGACGTGGTCTATTAACTTTGGAAGTTAATCTTCTCTCGCCGCTCTCAGTCGTGTTATAGTAGTTGACTGTGTCCTTGGTTGTTTTCTTAAACTTTGTTCCGTTTGTTTCGTTTCAATGACGACATTGCAAAGATTCTATGACTACAATATTTTTCCTAGGAGTCCATGAGTGCTCTTTCTAAGAGCAGATATTTGAAAGAGAAAAATGTTTTACGTTTTACAGTACCTGGACAAAGAAAAATCCACACTGCGCATAGAGAAGAACATAAATAGGAGAAACAGTTTACATTAAATAACCTTTCTTCCGGCCGTGAAAGCTCCAACTCTACTGAAGCAGGAAGACACATTTTTAGACGATCTTTTTAACTCAGAAAACCGTACCTACAATAGATAAGGTAAGTATGTAAGCGTACTGTCATATCGCTGGATTGGTTGCGGAGTATCTTTGCGGGCAGCGGCGTCTGCAGAGTCCAGCACAGGACACGGAACTGTTATGTTGTGTTGTGGGTAGCTCTGCATGTAGGAGGCATTGTTAGTATGGAAGTTCAAGTGTTGCTACAAGTGCTATTGCAGTTAAGTGATGAAATATGGAAGTGATTCAGAGGAAAGTGCGTAATTATGTAATTAAAAATAAGCAGTGTCACCTATAACGTATTTGTGTATCCTCTTGTTGCGTTCGTACCGTACGTCAATCATCCTTGCCGGGTTCGGCCTCTGAGAATGAACTAATGTAAATCAGCAATGTAGTTTACCACTAAAGAGAACATTCAAGTGCCAGTGTCTTCCAGTGCGCGTGAGAACGTGCGTCACGTTTCCGCATCATCAACAATCAACCGCGCCGCGGCGGTTACATTCACGCTCGTACAAGAGAGAACTGAGAAGAAAAATTAACTTTATGAACAGTGTTATATTCTTATAAGTGTCAAGGAGGACTGGTGCCACATATCTGTCAACGTGTAACGAGTGTAGGAACTTTCTTTCGTTCATTCGGCTTCCGCATCGTCAACAATCACCCGCATCGTGTCGGATACACGTACGCTCGTCCAGGCGATATTGTGGACAGATAATCACCAATAAGTTAATTGACATAGTCACTTATGACTTACAGAGTGTAAACAGTGCAACCTGTGATTTACATATTGTCTCAGAATATAGATGTTCATACCAGACATAGGACAGTGTTGTGCTTAACGTTGAATGGCTCCCCTAAACCCACTTGCATATTTAAATACGTAATTTCAGGCAAGCCAGCAGCAGTGTGTGGAGCAGAACAATAGGACCGCCGCGGGATTATCAGGTATGTGGTGTGGACAGGGCGCACGGTCACGAAACAAGAAGCGGCAAGCGAAAACAGTTAAAGGGTCAACCACCATGTGTACCCCCGGGCGTGTTACAAGTAGACCGTACAAGTATTGTTTGATGTGTCTGAATGTACGTATAATGTATTAATGTATAATGTATTAATGTGGAAGTTTTGAATTATTTGTATAACAATTTTGCCCTTTTATCACTTCTCAGTAATTGACCACAGCAACATTGTCAAGAACATCCGTAATGAGTTTCGATTTTGTGATTCATAAATTTTTAACCTGCGTCCTGCTATATTTTCCTGGTTCTTAACTAAAACAGTTTTCTTTGCAGGGATCGGACAAAGATACCGGATGATTAAAAGAGACAACACGTCGCGTACGAAACGTTACTGTGTACTCTATAACGATAAAATGTCTCTTTTTTACAAATACTATAGTCTTCAGTTCTTAAATTTAAGAATAACATTTTCTATGAGCTACTTCGTTTATTGAGCTCGAGAGTAACACACTTTCGCCGGCCGCGGTGGTCTAGCGGTTCTAGGCGCGCAGTCCGGAACCGCGCGACTGCTACGGTCGCAGGTTCGAATCCTGCCTCGGGCATGGATGTGTGTGATGTCCTTAGGTTAGTTAGGTTTAAGTAGTTCTAAGTTCTAGGGGACTGATGACCACAGATGTTAAGTCCCATAGTGCTCAGAGCCATTTGAACCATTTAACACACTTTCCAACAATGGTTAGGCGCAAAACAAGTTGCTCAAGTAATAATATAACCCCCCCGCCCTCCAACGAAAGTAACTGATTAAGGATGACGATACTCATGCGTATTTTGGTTACGTGTGTAACTACGTGCACCATCAGCGAATAAACCGATAAATCACAGAACGTTGTTCACTTTTTGCTGGCTCTCGACTACATGCGACCGTCCCAGGCGAAATCTGAGTAACGACTGCCCTCGCCTCGCATAAAGGCTCGTGAACGCAGCGTCCTTGTGTTGCTGGACGAAACGGCAACGCAGTGCCTCCGGACGAAAGATAAGTGCTCCGCTCCGTGTGTTCCAGGGAACCAACGATGCGTAAGCGGTACTACTGACTACGTCATACTAGTATCGGTAATACTATCCCTCACAGACTTTATCACTGCTAGTATCTTAATTCTGATAACTCTCCGGCTCTTTAAAGAATCCAACTCCCATGTATAAAACAGCTTCAGTCATGTGGTTACCTTATAAATGAGTTAATGCTTTACATAGTTGACAATTAAGTCGTATGCAAGCCAGAAAATGTTCGAAAATTATGTTTAAAGCTTGATGGAAGTCGCTAAGTCTCTTTATTAAGAAACACTGTATGAATATATTCTGAGTAACTTCCGCGCCTGGAACTACTCTGACTCAGGACATACAACCTCCGACAATAAAGTTCGGTCAATAGTTCAGTAACATTAACGTAGGTGAACTGTAACTGCAACTTCGAAACAGTCACGTCCCATAACTATGCACCGCTGATCTCTGCGATACATGTCTTGGAAACTTTGCACGGAGTCTTCCTTTGGGGTGGTGTTCAAATGCTGCGTCACAGTTTGTTGGGTGTCAGGAATATCGTCAAATCTCTTTCCTTTCAAAGCGAGTTTGAGTCTAGGGAATGGGAAGAAGTCTAGAGGATTCAACATCCGGCGGGTACGGTGCATGATCAAGTTGCAACACCCTCTTTGTTGCCAGGAACTGTTTGACGATATTGGCTGTGTGAGGGCGAGCGTTGTCGCGGACAAATAACCAGGAACTTTGTTGTGCGTACTGGGGCCGTACCCTGCGTAGACGTTGCATGAAACGGCTCATAATAGTAGATAGTGTCGGAAGTTCCATGTGGCTTTTCGCGGATGATGCTGTAGTATACAGAGAAGTTGCAGCATTAGAAAATTGCAGCGAAATGCAGGAAGATCTGCAGCGGATAGGCACTTGGTGCAGGGAGTGGCAATTGACCCTTAACATAGACATATGTAATGTATTGCGAATACATAGAAAGAAGGATCCTTTATTGTATGATTACATGATAGCGGAACAAACAATGGTAGCAGTTACTTCTGTAAAATATCTAGGAGTATGCGTGCGGAACTATTTGAAGTGGAATGATCATATAATAGTAATTGTTGGTAAGGCGGGTACCAGGTTGAGATTCATTGGGAGAGTCATTAGAAAATGTAGTCCATCAACAAAGGAGGTGGCTTACAAAACACTCGTTCGACCTATACTTGAGTATTGCTCATCAGTGTGGGATCCGTACCAGGTCGCGTTGACAGAGGAGATAGAGAAAATCCAAAGAAGAGCGGCGCGTTTCGTCACAGGGTTATTTGGTAAGCGTGATAGCGTTACGGAGATGTTTAGCAAACTCAAGTGGCAGACTCTGCAAGAGAGGTGCTCTGCATCGCGGTGTAGCTTGCTGTCCAGGTTTCGAGAGGGTGCGTTTCTGGATGAGGTATCGAATATATTGCTTCCCCCTACTTACATCTTCCGAGGAGATCACGAACGTAAAATCAGAGAGATTCGAGCGCGCACGGAGGCTTTCCGACAGTCGTTCTTCTCTCGACTGGAACAGGAAAGGGAGGTAATGACGGTGGCACGTAAAGTGCTCTCCGCCACACACCATTAGGTGGCTTGCAGAGTATAGATGTAGATGTAGATAATTTCAAAGTACCGTGCAGCGTTCAGCGTCGTTCCCTCAGGTACAAATTCCTTGTGTACCTCGTCTTGACTATCGAAAAAGGCGATGAGCATCGTTTTGATTAGCGACTTTACGGCTCTGACCTTTTTCCGACAAGGTGATGTCGAAGAACACCATTCCAAGCTTTGCCGTTTCGTTTCAGGGTCGTATCAGAGACACCAGGTCTCAACCTCAGTGACAATACGGTTCAAGAAATTGGGTGTTGCATCGACCGTTTCGACAAAATCCTGTAAAGCCCTTAAACGTGCCTGCTTCTGATCATCAATCAAGTGATGTGGCACAAGAAGACAACACGTTTTCCTATTCCCTAACTCCTGGGTAAGGATTTGTCGCACGGATTCAAGGCTCATCTGCAGTCCATCCGCTATCATGCCCACCGTTACTCTACGGTCGTTCGTGATTAATGTCTTCACTTTCTTTATGTTTTTGTCACTGACGGCGGTCGCCGGTCATCCACTACGGGAACTGTCAGAAACACTTTCCCGGACTCCTCGAAAACGGGCAAATCGCTCGTTCACACGTTTCATGGGCAGCGCTTGATCCCCATAAACACCAGCATTGCATGCGTCTCTTTCGGTGTCTTGCCAAGCTTAAAACAAAACTTTAAATTGATCCTTTTCTCGTACATTGTCCTGTTCTCAGTTCAGAACCAACACACTAAACAAGCACTTCGTCCAACAGGTCTACCACGGAACACACACGATGCTCAACTGAACTACGGTGGGGACAGGTTGTCAACACCGGCCGCTACGCAGGTGCAGCGTTGTCAGTCGCCAGTGGTTCAAAATGGCTCTGAGCACTATGGGACTTAACATCTGTGGTCATCAGTCCCCTAGAACTTAGAACTACTTAAACCTAACTAACCTAAGGACATCACGCACAACCATGCCCGAGGCAGGATGCGAACCTGCGACCGTAGCGGTCGCGCTGTTCTAGACTGTAGCGCCTAGAACCTCTCGGCCACCCCGGCCGATAGTGTCGCCAGTGGTGCCCGATCAACCGTTCTGACTTCCTTCACCGAAATTTTATTTTCAGAGGTTGTACCACTGTTTCTAACTGTAACACTTATCTTTCTGTGTTAAGCCTTCAACGTAATAATATACCTCTTAATGAACAGATCATGACAGCACCAAAAATTTTTAAATTCGCTCGATAATTGTATGAAATATTAGAAATGAAATTTTTGTTGCCCCGGCAGCCTACCAAGGAACTGTGCACAATGAACCATTCTCTATGAGTCGTGTTAACCGTTTAGTAACACAGGCACATACCCACTCTTTTGTATCACAAGTGGTGTCACAGAACCTCACTTTCAACTTTCTGTGCTGGGTTGAGCAAAGTGAAGATCTGTTGGAGTCCCGTTGTGAGGTAACACTTTTACTTGTAGATTTACAGCGATAGGTTTAGTGAATTATGTTCGCAACCACCATGTTTATGTGCCCTAAGTAACGCAGATACTTTCTTTCCACACCGAAATAAATTTATAGTCCATCTGAACTACTTTTTAATTTACGTAGAAAAAAGAGCGTGCAGAAGTTTAATTTTTAATAGTATTACTTTCATGCTGCAAAAAATGTTTTTATATGCTGTGGAAGTAGAGACGCTCGACAACAGAGACGCTACTGCCAACTGCCACGAGTAATGGGGTACTTGGAGAAAAAGTTGATAGCAGAGGCGAGTGGCATCTGTGAGTGAGTGACATAAACCTGGAACATGAGTAGGAACTTTTAAAATCAGGTGCACCTGTCTACTTGTAATTTAAAAAAAATGTTCTTTGCTTTAGTTACGTAACAACAAGATTAATATAGATTTTTCTGGGTTTTTTATTGGTGAGAAATGAAAGATATTTTAGGATGTGGACACTGAAATGATATTTCCGAATGTTTCGCTATCCAGACTATACCCTGTTACTTTTTTTAAAAAAGATATCGCTTACTGTTTGTAAACGAGGAATATTTTCTGGAATTCGTTATTGCTGTGATAGAGGAAACCAATAAATTCAAATCGGACCACATTTCCCATATGTGAGTTCAGTACGACTTGATTTACATAGAGTGACATAGCCTGATGTTGTATCTCCAAGTGAGTAAAAATCGATACCCATTTCAGGAGTTTTGATCGCATGTATGACTTATTTTGTTGCAGTACTGATATCCCTATGGTAAATCTGCCCTCACAGCGACTAACGAAGTAGGTGCAACAACATTTTTGAAAAATACATGGTCACATATTTTTTCCTGAAACCTGAAGGCTGCAGCTGGTTACACTGTAAAGCCGCGACGACAGTTTTAAAAACGAGAAAAAATGTCTTTCTGGTGAAATACTAATGCTTAAAAGCAGACTCGCCTTTTTTATTTCTGGATTCAGCCTTTTGGCCCGGTATCCTGGTAACTAAATTTTGAAATATTTTACTGTATACAGTGCTTCGTTCGCTCGAGTAACACGAATAATTTGATTTTCCTCCGTCTAGTGTGAACACACCTTCATTTGATAGTGATATAGCTACCCATTCCGTTGACGTCCAATGTCAGTCGACCTTTATTCTCAGACCGTTTTTGTTCCAAAATAGATTGGAAAGCGACAGGGCCCTGCGCAACAGATACACTTAAATCGTTGGACGTATTCATATTTTCCTTTCGCGGAAACTGAAAACCAGTGATAGCCGTCCATCTGCTTTTCCCCTGTTTTGCCAGGGTGTACTTGCCTGCCCTCTGAGCACTCTTTGTTTTATGGAACGGAAGGCTCCTCGAGTGCGATGGATATGGCGAGCAGCGCGAGCATCCACCCAAGTAGTTGGCAAACTTCTGCCTGCGCAGAAGTGCGTAATGGCGGCATTTCGGAAACTACTGTTCTGCCGCGATGGGAAGGCTTCTCGTAAGCGCCGCTGAAAAGGAGGTCGCTGCGAATCCCGGGCTTGTTTTACTTCTCGGAACTGAAGCAACAGCGTATTGCACTGCGAGGCAACGACTCTGACTCCTGGAACGAAATTGAGTTACAAAATGAAAACCACATTCAGCCATGAAAGCTATTTAGTTAACGTACATTGTATTACCTCGATGTTGCAGTGTTTTTCATATCTGACTTACCAGTCTTTCAATGTCTCTAAAAACATGTTAGTTACAGGATGTGCGACAATGCGTTTGCCGGAAAACTTATGACAGTACTCTTAATAATATTATTAGTTGCTTACGTCGTGATTTTTAAGGTCTTACCGTTATGGAACGGAAGGTACACAACTAAGGAACGTGAGAGACAGTGAACACATCACTTGTAACCTTTACTAAGATTAATTTGTCAGTAGAACGAAAAACCAGTCCAAGTTGCAAATTTATACTTTTTATTCATTCGATGACTGGTTTCGGGTCGAGACCCCTTTTCAAAAACGTTCATTGCACATTTTTGACATCTTCGGAAATGCCATGTTCGATTATGTTATGATGATTAGAAAAAAGGGTCTCGGCCCGAAACTAGTCATCAAATGAATGAAAAGTAAAAAATTGCATCTTGGACTGGGTTTTCATTCTACTGCTTAACAGAAGTTGCTGACCCAAGCTACTGCAGAATGCTATAAGTTTCGTATTAATTTGTCTGGTGATGACTGTATGCCACGTTTTAGGAAACGTGCCTGCAATATTTCTGTCCCTAATTTCTTTTACTATCTAATATTGCTACAAAATTATGAATTTTAAAATAGATTTCTTTGCTGAGTATGTTGACAGACGTATACACAATTGCTAGCATAGTGTAACACGCAGCACACTAGCTTGCTAGACATCGAGGTGACCCAGACCAGGATTGATGTGCCGGATTAACGATTGTGGGCTGGTACATCTGGGAGCCTAAGGTGGTTTTTCGGAGATTTTCCACTCCCGTTTAGGCAGTGAGTAAGGGACAGTCAAACGTAAACGAGACAAATGGAAGACAAGTGAGTCAACTGTTTATTATTTCAAGATTAATAGCCGTAGCTGTTAGTACTTGTATCCCACTGTGAGACAAGGCGCTCAATGTCTTCATGGAAAAATGTTTGTGGCTGCCTACGGAACGGTGACTGTATTCACTCGTACACCTTTTCGTCCGAAACAAATCGACAGCCACTGATGTCTCTCCTCGGTGCTCCATAAACATGGAAATCGCTTGGGGAGAGATCGGGACTGTATGGAGGATGTTTCCCAGAGAAACTTTTGCAGCGTTGTCGAAACAACCAGCTAATAAAATGTCAGCCTACATTTTGGCAAGCTTGTTTACACTCATCTGCAGATGTTTCACTGGGAAGCTCTTACAACATTCTCCATACAGTCTCGATCTCTCCCCAGGCGATTTCCATGTTTCTGGAGCCCTGAGGAAAGACAGTAGTGGTCTTCGATTTTAAAATGGTTCAATTGGCTCTGAGCACTATGGGACTTAATATCTGAGTTCATCAGTCCCCTAGAACTACTTAAACCTAACTAACCTAAGGACATCACACACATCCATACCCGAGGCAGGATTCGAACCTGAGACCGTAGCAGCCGCGTAGTTCCGGACTAAAGCGTCTAGAACCTCTCGGACGAAAAGGGGTGTAGTGTTTCGTTTGACAGTTGTTATTGCTCGTAAAGTCTTCCACGGAAATCGGGCGCAAATATTGTTTCCCTGTCGTATACATTTAAACTGGATGCTTTTTGTTATTCACGGCACATTGTTTGAAGATGACTCTGCTGAGTAGTCGAAACTGGTAGTGTAAATAAACAGCTAAAAAAAAAGACTGCTGAATATCATTTTTACAATTCATCGACCAGCCGCAGTCCCAAACTCCATAACTGTAAGATGGGGTTATTTTACACACTATGGTGTGATCTGCTCCATGATTATGTTAGCAAATTGCCTAATGCGGGACACATGACGTTTTAAACCATACGATGACGTTACAGTAATGCTGAAATCTGGCGATGTTTAGGCCTACAGCTACTACAGAGAATCAGGTTAACAAAACACGGTTATTACAACCGAACGTTAATGAGGGTTCAGATAATTCTCAGACATCAGAATATTCTAACACGGAACCCCTCCCCCCTTCCCGCCCCCCCTCCCCCCGAGTGCGAAGTCACAAGTTTAATCTTCAGTAAGGCTCATTTGAAAGTGTTGTGTTAACAATTATGACCGGAAAAATATTAGCCGATAATGACTCACCACGTACATAAGGAGGGTGATAGAATAGTGTGGCCGGGAGGTGCAGAGATCAACTTTACAAAATTTACATCTTCGACATTAAGAGATGTTTGAAGCAAACCATTAACTTACACCATGAACACTGAATGAATAATGGCGCGCCACACTGATCACAAATATTCGCACAATCAAGATCGAAAGAGAAGTCCTTTGGATTACAAAGCGTGGCGGACGTTCACCTAGGTATCCACTCTGAAAGAATGCATATACAATCATATTCGTGTAATGGGGTGATGAGAACTGATAGTATGTGATGGCATGTAACCGAATTTAAAGCAGTCTGTCGTGAAGCTTATCGTGAAACTGGCTATACTCTTAAGGCATAGCTGCAGATAGTGCGATAATACGTTTTATAATCACGGTGACAAAACATCAGGGGTTGAATTTTTTCCAGTGGTTCCAGGTGGCATGAATTGCAATGTCACACACTCCAAAAGAGTATGATTTTTGTATGTTTTTATACAGAGACTAGGGGCCAAGCAAAGGCAAATTATTTTGACCAGCGACTGGCCAAAAGCAGTGCTCATACCATAGTTATTCTCTTATACCCATTTTTCCACTCTTGCTTGCTGTAAGTTTTCTCTACTGACCTTGCAAGATCGCGCACATGAGAAAGAATCATAGAGGACAGAGCACTTTCAGTTTCTCGCAGCGCAATAAATAACCTTCCACCCAAATTAACATCCAGATTAACAGTCGGCATAAATGTATGCGAATACCTTAAAGTATTGATGTTAGTTGAAGTGGATATAGATCTCTTGGTACCTCTAATTTTCAGGGTTCCTTCCATATGCATTTTCTCTTCAGATCCAGAATACTCGGAATAACAAATTATTTAACGGACGATGGGATAAATTTGTTTATATCATCCACAAATTTTCTGGCCGATTCCGCAGTTTGCTGTGCGTTCCCAAGTTGAAGCTTTGTTTGAAGTTTTTTTACCTTACGTCTTCTAATTCCGCAGCACTGTTTGAAGTTATGCAACTACCCACTGCTACCCCTTAAAATCACTGTAATACATGTCGCGTGCAATTTGACGTGCGTAAGGTAGTACGTCATTATCATGTACATCCTGTTAAATTGTATCGAGCACCCTTGAAACGTGCTAACACTAGTTTTAGTAGCAAGTGCGCCTTGTCCTCCCTTAAATACCAGTAGTTTTTCTTATGCACTACACGGTCATACTGCGGCAGACTTTTTCGAAATCTGCTTATTATTATTTTTTGACTATGCTGCGGATGGTGTTCCATGTACGTATTTATGTGTAGTTCCCGCTTCTTGGACAAAAAATGGTTCAAATGGCTCTGAACACTACGGGACTCAACTGCTGTGGTCATAAGTCCCCTAGAACTTAGAATTACTTAAACCTAACTAACCTAAGGACAGCACACAACACCCAGCCATCACGAGGCAGAGAAAGCTTCTTGGACAACTATTACCCTTTACTACGTTTTTTGGAGACGGGTTTGTGGCTCCCTGCTCGACAAGGATGATGAACTATATGGCTGGACACCTGTTTCAGCATCACTTTCACCTGTTGAGCACATATCGTCATAACTGTGTTCCTCATGTACACTGTCCGCACAGTGGAGCGTATACGACACTCCACTGACTCAACTTGCGGAAACGCTAATATTTCGTCCACCACTTCTTTCTCAGTCTACGGAATTCGTTTGGTTCCCTTCCTGACGAAATGTCAATTTCGGCAACTGTTGTAAATATAATGTTGTGTTTGCTTTGTTTATCGTTGCCATTGCTCTGCTTTGTGTCAACACCAAAAGCATTGTAACACTGTTGTAAGTCGCTCGTCAACCAAGCAGTTCAAATGGTTGAAATGGCTTTGAGCACTATGGGACTTAACTTCTAAGGTCATCAGTCCCCTAGAGCTTAGAACTACTGAAACCTAACTAATCTAAGGACATCACTCATAGCCATGCACGAGGCAGGATTCGAACCTGCGACCGTAGCGGTCGCGCGGTTCCCAACCAAGCAGTTCAACCACTCTCTATAGCTTCGTGCTGTGCTCATCACTGGATACCTATAGTCTCGCCCCCTGTAGTTATTAGCAACCAATATTGTGGTCGCATGGTAGGAAATGTATGGAACGTCGAGTGCCGTAAATATCATTCGCCTTTTGCGACCTCGCACTCAAAGCTTTCCTTGTAAGTTAGACGCCCAACTTGCTAACAGTTTCAGATTGTTGTAAGAGTTTCTGTACAAAATATGAAGAATATACAACTGCGTATAACTACAATCTGCGAGACATACCGCGCATGATACACGGAAACATACGTCACATCCAGAAATACTCGTAATATGCTCCTGGTACTCTGTTTATTAAGAAAGAGCACAGAGTAAACGGCTGTGAAAACACACTTGACCTCTTAGCAACAAATAACCCTGAGTTAATAACGAGTATCAAAACCGATTCAGGGATTAGTGAACACAGGGTTTTCGTAGAGAGATTGAATATTGTAATCCCCAAATCCTCGAAAAATATACCTATTCAAAAAAGCAGAAAAAAATTCACTTGATGCTTTACCAGATGTGGCTTAAATTCAAAGATATAGTATCGGCAGCAATTGAGAGATTTATACCAAATAAATTTACAAACGACGTAGCTGATCGTCCTTGGTACACAAAACGGGTTAGAACACTGTTGCAGAAACAACGAAACAAACCTGTCAAATTCAAACAGACGCAAAATCCCCAAGATTGGCGATCTTTTACAGAAGCTCGAAATTTAGCGCAGACTTCAATGCGAGATATCTATAACAGTTTCCACAACGAAACTTTGTCTCGAAACCTGACAGAAAATCCAAAGAAAATTCTGGCCGTATGTGAAGTATGTTAGCGGCAAGAAACAATCAATGCGTTCTCTGTGCGAATACAATGTAGATACTATCGAAGACTGTGTTGCCGAAGCAGAGTTACTAAACACAGCCTTCCGAAATGCCTTCACAAAAGAAGACGTAAATATTTCAGAATTAGAATCGAGAACAGCTGCCAACATGAGTAACGTATAAGTAAATATTCTCGGAGTAGTGAAGCAACTTAAGTGACTTAATAAAAGCAAGTCTTCTGGTTCGAACTGTATACCAATTAGGTTCCTTTCGGAGTATGCTGATGCATTAGCAGCATACTTAACAATCGTCGATCCGAAAGATCCGTGCCAAAACACTGGAAAGTTGCACAGGTCACACCAATATTTAAGAAAGGCAGTCGGAGTAATCCACTAAATTACAGGCCTATATCTATAACGTCGATATGCTACAGGATTTTAGAACATATATTGTGTTCGAACATTATGAATTACCTCGAGGAAAACCGTCTATTGAGACACAGTCAACATGGGTTTAGAAAACATCGTTCATGTGAAACACAACTAGCTCTTTATTCACAAGAAGTGTTGAGTGCTATTGACAAGGGATTTCAGATCGATTCCGTATTTCTGGATTTCCGGAAGGCTTTTGACACTGTACCACACAAGCGGCTTGTAGTGAAATTGCGTGCTTATGGAATATCGTCTCAGTTATGTTACTAGATTTGTGATTTCCTGTCAGAGAAGTCACAGTTCGTAGTAATGTACGGAAAGTCATCGAGTAAAACAGAAGTGATTTCTGGCGCTCCCCAAGGTAGTGCTATAGGCCCTTTGATGTTCCTTATCTATATAAACGATTTGGGAGACAATCTGAGCAGCCGTCTTAGGTTGTTTGCAGATGACGCTGTCGTTTATCGACTAATAAAGTTATCAGAAGATCAAAACAAACTGCAAAACTATTTAGAAGAAATATTGATATGGTGCGAAGAGTGGCAATTGACGAAAAGTGTGAAGTCATCCATATGAGTGTTAAAAGGAACTCAAACTTCAGTTACACGACAAATCAGTCTAATCTAAAAGCCGTAAATTCAACTAAATACCTAGATTTCACAATTACGAACAACTTAAATTGGAAGGAACACATAGAAAAAATGTTGTGGGGTAGGCTAACCAAAAACTGCGTTTTATTGGCAGGACACTTGGAAAATGTAACAGACCTACTAAGGAGACTGCCTACACTACGCTTGTCCGTCCTCTTTCAGAATACTGCTGCGCCGTGTGGGATCCTTACCAGATAGGACTGACGGAGTACATCGAAAAAGTTCAAAGAAAGGCAGCACGTTTTGTATTATCGCGAAATATAGGAGAGAGTCTTACAGAAATGATACAGTATTTAGGCTGGAAATCATTAAAAGACAGGCGTTTTTCGTTGCGACGGAATCTTCTCACGAAATTCCAATCACCAACTTTCTCCTCTGAATGCGAAAACATTTTGTTGACACCGACCTACATAGGGAGGAACGATCACCACGATAAAATAAGGGAAATCAGAGCTCGTACGGAAAGATATAGGTGTTCATTCTTTCTGCGCACTATACGAGATTGGAATAATAGAGAATTGCGAAGGTGGTTCCATGAACCCTCTGCCAGGCATTTGAATGTGATTTGCAGAGTATCCATGTAGATGTAGAGCAGACTTATACAAATTACCGCAGTGTTTATACATAACAAAGATAGCAAGACTGAATAAACGAAGGGATTTCCATAAGTAAGTTACACATTATTATGGCAGGGCGAGTAACTTTTATTAAATGCTGCATTACGCCTCAGAGTAGCACAGTTAACAAATTTCTTTAACGGCGACGATTGAAATCCGCTTCTTGGTTACTGAACTGCTCGAGGACCGCTGTGTGAACGTCTCCAGCGCTGGAAATTCTACGATTGCTGGTATTAAGTTCTTCGATTACCTGGACACGGCCGTCAGCTGTCGATGTCGATGTCCTTGTTTCTCAGTCAGCGTCGCACGTGTCTGTAGTGGGTCTGGGCAGTCTGTAGGCACCGTTTCACTACAGCAGGATGTGACTACATTTGGCCTACATACCGCCAGAATCTCGTGGTGCATCTTCGCGCAGTTTTTACATTTTGTCCAGAAGAATCATACTGTCGCGTGTCCTTGACGTTTGGAGTACTCACCGCGTCACTTCACTCGCACACTGTGATGCACCGCACCAGTCACCCGTACCGCAGCAGACCTGCGTGTGCAGGAAACCCAGAGCATGTACTCACTTCTGACAACGCGCCACTCTTGTTGCACAGTGTCCTCAGCGTGGGACGGCATGTCTAACTATTTGAAGTCCCCTCATATGCAGGGTGGTAAGAAACAGTCCGAAAAGCCTGAAAGGGTGTAGCAGAGTGTTTCTGTTGAGAAATAACTATTAATAAAAAAAATAGGTACGATGCGCTGTTTCCCAGTTAATTAGCGTCGACGTTAGCCAATCAGGTCGTTGCCCGCGCAAATTCAAGCGGCTCACCAGGTACAATTAGTGTGACTTGTTTTCATAGCGTAGGTGATACGCACGAGACTGCCCAGCTTTTGGCTCGGGTTCGATCCTTACTACTGCTCCATCTCCTGTTTTTGTATCGCTCTCTTGTTCTGCTTTAGGAAACCAAACGAAGAGACGTATGGCGACACCGTCTCTGGCGGGCCGCTTGAATCTGCGCGCGCAAATGCCTGATTGGCTAACTCCAATGCTAATTAAGTCGAAAACGGAGCAATGTATCACTTTTTTTTAAGAATTATTTATCAGCACAACATACTCTGCAACCCCCTTGAAAGTTTTTCAGACTATTTCTGACTACATTGCATACAAGTATACGCAGGGAGTTACAAAACGATACCGACAGAGGTAGATGTGTTGTAGAGGCTGCCATGAGGAACAGAATGAGGGTAGGAAATCGTGTCCGGAAACGTCATCCAACAAGGCTACGGAAAGTCGTAGTTACAGTCGCCGGCGCCTTCCGCAAGATCACATCTTCGACAGCAAACGTGACTTTGTACGCTGACGGACCGTAGGCCGAAGGTCTCGCAATATTCTTTGTTATTCAGTGATCGTGACTGATTGACACAATCGCCAGTTGAGAACACGAAGCTAGCGGCCGCATAGACAAGACTTGTCTCCTATGAATGAGATGCTATGTTTCCTTGCTGGATGACGGTTTTGGGAACTGGTTTTCAATCGCAGTTTATTTTTCTCCTGTTTGCCGATAAACATATGGGATTTTGGGGGAGAAAAATTAACTGCGGATGGAAACTGGTGTCCGAAACTGTCATCGCATTAATAGGAGACAAGGGCTGTCTACGCAGAAGCTAGCTCCATCTTTTCCTCTGGCGATCGTGGCAATCAGTCGCTATCGCTGACTAACCAACAACATTGCAAGACGCCTTGCGTACGTTCCGTCAGCGTACAAAGTCACGTTTGCTGCCAAAGGGGTTACCTAGTAGCAGGTGCCAGCGCCTATAACTTCGACGTTCTGTAGCGTCATTGGACGACGTTTCCGGACATGGGTTCCTAGCATCAATATGTTCGTGAAGAGATCCCCTACAACCCGTCTAAGTTTGCCAGTATCGTTTTGTAACACATAGTACATATTTTATGAAGTAACGCAGACGATTTTATGGTGGTACAACTGCGCGACGCAGCACGCTTCCGACAACTAGGGCTAAATGGGGGATGAGAGGGTGGAGGGCTCCGAGCAGTGATTGCGTCAATACCGCTGATTTTGTGAAATTCATCTCGAAACTGTATCACGACACGTGAGGGAGCAAACGATCTAATAACGATAGATGATGAAGTTCAGCGCCAAAGTGGTAAGAGTTATACCGATACCAATCAATTAATCCAGCAAGCCCATAGGGACCATGCTCTATCTTTTTTGTTTAACGAGCGCCAGGAAAGGGTGAGTGACTCTTCCCGCTCTTGACAGGTAAATCTGACTCAGCCTAAGATCAGCAGATATCATGTGCATTAATACATGCCACAATCGCAAAATCGGCGGTGGTGTGGTTTAGGCCGTTACGGAACTCAGCACCTAAATTTTTTAAATAAGCATAACGTCGTACTATTCCACTCTGGAGAGTAAATTATGGCTTCTCATACACATTTAGGCAGCTGCTATCAAATGTGCTACAAAGTAATTGTATAGCTGCAACTGTTTATGATGTAGCACGTAGTTCCAAATTGATGGTACTTTAAGTTTCTGGATGTTTGTCACCGAACTCTACAGCCCACAACGAAAAAGTAGTTTCTTAATTGTTTAATAAAGTGTGTGGATGTGTCAGTAACGTCTAAGCTAGGATATGTTTGTCGCAAGAAACAGACCCTCAGTAGGTATATTATACACTACTGGCCATTAAAATTGCTACACCAAGCAGAAATGCAGATGATAAACGGGTATTCATTGGACAAATATATTATACTAGAACTGACATGTGATTACATTTTCAAGCAGTTTGTGTGCATAGATAGTGAGAAATCAGTACCCAGAACAACCACCTCTGGCCGTCATAACGGCCTTGATACGCCATTGAGTCAAACAGAGCTTGGATGGCGTGTACAGGTACAGCTGCCCATGCAGCTTCAACAATATACCACAGTTCATCGAGAGTAGTAACTGGCGTGTTGTGACGAGCCAGTTGCTCGGCCACCATTGACCAGACGTTTGCAATGGGTGAGAGATCTGGAGAATGTGCTGGCCAGGGCAGCAGTCGATCATTTTATGTATCCAGAAAGGCCCGTACAGGACCTGCAACATGCGGTCGTGCATTATCCTGCTCAAATGTAGGGTTTCGCAGGGATCGAATGAAGAGTAGAGCCACGGGTCGTAACACATCTGAAATGTAACGTCCACTGTTCAAAGTACCGTCAATGCGAGCAAGAGGTGACAGATACGTGTAACCAATGGAACCCTATACCATCACGCCCCGTGATACGCCGTATGGCGATGACGCCTACACGCTTCCAATGTGCGTTCACCGTGATGTCGCCAAACACGGATGCGATCATCATGATGCTGTAAACAGAACCTGGATTCATCCGAAAAAATGACGTTTCGCCATTCGTGCGCCCAGGTTCGTCGTTGAGTACACCATCACAGGCGCTCCTGTCTGTCATGCAGCGTCAAGGGTAACCGCAGCCATGGTCTCCGAGCTGATAGTCCATGCTGCTGCAAACGTCATCGAACTGTTCGTGCAGATGGTTGTTGTCTTGCAAAAGTTCCCATCTGTTGACTCAGGGATCGAGACGTGCTGCACGATCCGTTACAGCCATGCGGATAAGATGCCTCTCATCTCGACTGCTAGTGGTACGAGGCCGTTGGGATCCAGCACGGCGTTCCGTATTACCCTCCTGAACCCAATCGCGATAGGCTGCAATCCGACCATTATCAAAGTCGGAAACGTGATGGTACGCATTTATCCTCCATACGCGAGGCTTCACAACAACATTTCACCAGGAAACGGCGGTCAACTGCTGTTTGTGTACGAGAAATCGGTTGGAAACTTTCCTCATGTCAGTACGTTGTAGGTGTCTCCACCGGCGCCAACCTTGTGTGAATGCTCTGGAAAGCTAATCATTTGCATATCACAGCATCTTCTTCCTGTCGGTTAAATTTCGCGTCTGTAGCACGTCATCTTCGTGGTGTAGCAATTTTAATGGCCAGTGGTGATCATTAAACATAACGTCAGCATAACTGTGTTTAATTAACATGATGGTTGGGGGTAATCTCTTTCATATTTAAAGCATTATCAGTGAAGGTCTACTTGTCTAAATATAGTTGAGGGAGTACATGACGTCTAATCTCGCTTATGTATGCTGCAAGAACCAAATACACTCAGTGATATACTGCACTATAAGTGTGTGAAAATGCAAATTAAACATGATGGTGGTCGGTCCCAGAATCTCCCTGGTTGCTTCGGCAGAGGGGAAGGAGGAGGCCGGTTCGAAATTCGTAACGAATTTTAAGAAAATTGCACATTACAGTGGTCGAACACAGAACCTTCCAGAAGTGGAGGTATTAATACGACGTGGGGCTGGTGTGTGGCTGAAAGATGGATTTGGAAGTGGATCTTAGACCTGAGGAAAATTCAAAATGGCACCTGTACTGGTGAGACCATACTATCAGTAGTGTGTATGAAGTGTATGTTTCGGACGCTTATTCTGTAGGATCATTTCCTCCACTGTATTAATCCTATAGGGATTTGCCTCAGTTACCGCGGCACCTTATCTCAGTGTCTATGAATTCACAGTATTTAATTGGCTAGGACCAGGGAAAACGTTGAGTTCGTTCCCCTGCCTATCTTGTCACCGGTAGTAGCCCCCTTTGTCTGTTGATAATGGAGACTGGTAATGGCTGCCGCGCTCCTCCCTGTCTCTGGAGCGGCTGTCCATTGTCCAGTCGACAATGTCGGCTTGTACCTGCGCAGATGCTGCACAAGCAGCAGGCCGGAGTTTGGCGTGCCACCGCGGTGGAAACCGCCAACTCGCTCTGCTGCCTCCAGCAGGTAACGAGGCTGGCAGTTTTGGACGTGATCAGGCTCAGGGGCGCCATTCAGCTGCACGACGGCTTGGCGATGTTAACAACACGGCCGCAAGCTGAGGAACCGTAGTTCTGTGCTCATCAGCAGCGGCAGGTGCGCAACTCGCACATCCCGTGTCTAGAAGCCCACCTCTAGCGGGCCATAAAGGGCGACCCGCTGTAACTCTCCCTCTCCCCAACTTCAAACACTTTGCTGCGACCTTTCGCGCTTCCCGACGTTGGCTTTCCTATTAGCGATGCGGTCTTGAGCGTATCGACAGCAGACAATCTACTCCAGCGATAAATTTGGTGATTGCAGTTAAATTCCATGGAGGTAGAATAAGGGGAGATGGCGCTACAGACTTACGCTGTACGTTGTTTTGAAGCCAGTGGTCGGGGCCTGCCACCATCTTGGATCCCCCAAAACATTTGCGGACGAGTGTTTACAATTCCTTCTTGTTCGTTATTTCTGTCGTGTGTACGCGATATTTATTTTATATAGTAAATGTTACGCTGTTTAGTGAACAACACAGCATAACGAACGCAACTTCAACCGTTTATCTGGTCTTAAATGCGTATTCGATACAGTAATACGACACCAAAATATGTAGCTTCAGGCCTCAGTACTGTAATTCCTTTTTGTTTATACACTTCGAATAACCGAGAAGAGAAGTCTGTGCTGTGGAAAGCGTGCTTTCGAAATCCATTTCTATTCACTTTTATTGTGTCTGTGTCGATAATTGATAAAGCCAGAACTCCGAAAGCAATGATTGATAGTTTACAGGCACCGATTTGTATTCGTTGCATTTTCAAATAAAATGCAAATTTTAAATGTTCAAGTTTGCAAGAAACTTGCCTTATTTCCTTTGGTGTCCCATAGATGTATGCAGGGATGATGTAAACAAGCCAGCTGTCGTGTCAACAAAGTGAAAAGTTCATTAAATTACGAAGGAAAAGAACGGAATTTAACATTGTCAGGCCCATTGTAGTTTACACATCTACTTTGTTTTTAAATTGTACCTACCAAGTGACATTCAGTGTGGCAAAATAACAGGAATTTACAGGGTAACACGACAGCACAGTGATTAATGTAATGATCTAAATAGCCTGGACATTGATAGGGAACTTTGCTTTAACAAATATGTAAACCTTTAAGTACTCATAATTTAACCACTGTAACATGTGTTCCACAGATTTTACTGAAGATTTAATTAACTACATTAAGTTACACTACTTTTATATTAAATTATCGTATTTTAAAACATTAGTCCCCATTTCCAGGATATTTCTTGCCAGGACTTTTCAGTTACTTGGGAATAACCAAACAATGAAAACCAAGTGTATTGCTCACCTCCAGAGAGTTCTTCGCGTTGGACTGATAGGAAATCTAAAGTCAAATCACAGAAATAAAACCATACTGTAGAACTTTACAGTGCATCAGAATTTCAAGTTTATATAAGAAAATAGCGCTTAAATAAGTCCACTTACGAATGAAATGGGATTTGTTTAAACTTTAGACTACAATCAGAACGATTAGTACACCAGTAAGCGACACAAGCCGGCATTTTTTATCAAAACACTTCACGACTACACGAAATCGAACTACCAGAAGCGAATGTTTTGGGGTAGCTAACATGGCGGATCTCGACTTGGGTCGGCTACAAGTTTGTGACGTCATGACAACTCTTTTTTTTACCTCCATGTTAAATTCTCAACATTATAACTACTGAGCTAACGAACTGTGAACCTGCAGATTTCATTCCTATGTTCTCCCAGAAAATGTACACTGAGGTGGCCAAAGTCAAGGGGTATCTTTTAATATCGTGTCGGACCTCCCGCTGCCCCGCGCAATGCAGCAACCCGCCATGGCATTGGCTCAACAAGTCACTGGAGTCCACTGCAAAATTATTGAACCATGCTACCTCTGTGGCCGCAGTGCAAAAGTGATGCCGATGCAGGATATCGTGCACAAACTGACGACTTTATTAAGTCCCACAAACGTTCGATGGAACTCATTTCGGGCATCTGGGTGGCCAAATCACTCGCTCGTATTGACCGGAATGTTCTTCAAACCTATCGCGAACAATAGTGGCGTACTATCAGCCATAAAAAGTTCCATCGTCGTCTGGGAACATGAAGTTATGAATGACTGCAAATGGTCTCCAACTAGCCCAACATAAAGATTTCCAGTCAATGATCGGTTTAGCTGCAGCAGAGGAGCCAGTCTATACCATGTAAACACAGTCACACCATTATGGAGACACCACCAGCTTGCACAGTGCCCTGTTGATAACCTCGCTCCATACCTTCGTGGGATCTGCGGCATACACGATTCCTGCCATCAGCTGTTACCAACTGAAATCGGGGCTCATCTGCCCAGGCCACAGTTTTCCAATCGTCTGGGGTCCAACCGGTGTGATCACGAGACCAAAAGAGGCGCTCTAGGCAACGTCATGCTTTCAGCAAAAGCACCACGTCTGTCGTATGTTGCCTCAGCCCATTAACGCCAAATTTCGCTGTACCGACCTATCGGATATGTTCTGCTGTTATTTCACTCTCATCTGTTATCACAGACAACTCTTCGCAAAAGCCGCTGCTCTCTGTCGTTAAGTGAAGGCCGTCGCTACTGCGTTGTCCATGGTGAAAGGTAATGCCTGAAATTTTGTGTTCTCGTCACACTTTTGATACTGTGTTCTTGGAATATTGAACTCCGTAACGATCTCTGAAATTGAATATCCCACGCTTCTAGCTGCAACTACCATTCCGCATTCAAAACCTGCTAATTCCCGTCGCGTGGCCGTAATCACCTCGGAAACCTTTTACATGGAGCACCTGAGTATAAATGATGACTCAGCTCATGCCCTTCTATGCCTTCTGCACCCGATATTACCGTCATTTCTATATGTGAATAGCGCTATCCCATGAACTTTGTCACCTCAGTGTATTTGTTCGTACTCTGCGTAGTATTCGTTTATAGCACAAATAAAAAAAACCAAATTTGACGAAAATATCTTCAGTGCACTGTCTGAGTTTGGGACACGTGTAAATATGTACGGAGACCAAGAAGGGACCACACGATCTGTCACAAGGCAAGAGCGCATATTTTCGGGATAATTTCGCTAGCTTTTGATTCAACTCGCAAGGTAAAAGGTTTGTTAGTAAGAGAGCGTCACAGGTATTACCGTTTTACAAACAGATAACAATAACGACGATAAGCAGCGAGTTCCAAAAAATGTGGCCATCCGTTTCTCGCCGAGAAAACAGTTGTTGTTCTCGACTATAGACATTGACTATCAGATCGCTTTTGTAACAGGTGTTTTGTATGATGGTGGATTTACGTTTGGCCTACAGTCACATAACAACGCCAGAATTCTCCTTATTAATGTTCAGCGTCTTCGAATTTCACTTCTGGAGTGTTTTTTATCTAGCGTTAATATATGCGTGCATCGTATACTCGGCTTCCTCATAAGCGTCGCGTTATACAACATACGATGTCTAGCCGAAAAGCACTGCCTCCAAATTTCTTTTGCAAAAACTTTTAAGGCTTTTTAAATAAAACAAAAGTTATTAACATTCTGCATCTTTATTCTTAGTTTCTTCATATAGATTTATCAACACAGCCACCCTGGCGACGAACACATTGCTCCCAGCGAGTGAACAGAGTGTTGGTAATACCATCACTGAAGAGTGTTTAACTTGTTGACAGAGCCGCAGCCTCGCCGTTGAAGACACCGCTTCATCACTATCAAAGCGGGGTCATCGAACGTCTTACGTTTCGCAAACAGATGAATTTTATGTAGGATGACCGATCGCAGTGAGCCGAAAGCGTTGGATTGTTGCAGTTGTCTCAAAGCTCGTGTGTGGTCTTGCGTTGTCATACTGAAGGAGGGCGCTCCATGTGTGCAAAAACTCTTCGAAATCAAAAATCGCTTACAGTACGCTATTTTTCACGTACCAACATAGTTAGGTTGCACTCCGCCAAGTTACACGCTGCAATTCGGAGCCCTTAAGCGGTAGAGTGTTGAAAATATGTAGACATGAAGAACAAAGACGTATAGTGTTAATAACATTCGCTTTGTTTAAACAGCTTTAAGAGTTTTGACCTGACAAATTCGGAGACATTACTTTTCAGCCCTCTCTCGTATTATCTAGCCATCAGCATGGTGTGCCTCCAGATTCAACTGTGTTAGGATTCGTTTGTTGTTGTGGTCTTCAGTCTTGAGATCGGTTTGATGCAGCTCTCCATGCTACCCTATCCTGTGCAAATTTCTTCATCTCCCAGTACCTACTGCAACCTACATCCTTCTGAATCTGCTTAATGTATTCATCTCTTGGTCTCCCTCTACGATTTTTACCCTCCACGCTCCCCTCCAATGCTAAATTTGTCATCCCTTGATGCCTCAGAACATGCCCTACCAACCGGTCCCTTCTTCTCGTCAAGTTGTGCCACAAACTCCTCTTCTCCCCAATTCTATTACATACCTCCTCATTAGTTATGTGATCTACCCATCTAATCTTCAGCATTCTTCTGTTGCACCACATTTCGAAAGCTTCTATTATCTTCCCGTCCAAACTATTTATCCTTCATGTTTCACTTCCATACAAGGCTACACTCCATACAAATACTTTCAGAAACGACTTCCTGACGCTTAAATCTATACTCGATGTTAACAAATTTCTCTTCTTCAGAAACGCTTTCCTTGCCATTGCCAGTCTACATTTTATATATTCTCTACTTCGACTATCATCAGTTATTTTGCTCCCTAAATAGCAAAACTCCTTTACTACTTTAAGTGTCTCATTTCCTAATCTAATTCCCTCAGCATCACCCGACTTAATTCGACTACATTCTATTATTCTCGTTTTGCTTTTGTTGATGTTCATCTTATATCTTCCTTTCAAGACACTGTTCATTCCATTCAACTGCTCTTCCAGGTCCTTTGCTGTCTCTGACAGAATTACAATGTCATCGGCGAACCTCAAAGTTTTTATTTCTTCTCCGTGGATTTTAATACCTAATCCGAATTTTTTTTTGTTTCCTTTACCGCTTGCTCAATATACAGATTGAATAACATTGGGGAGAGACTACAACCCTGTCTCACTCCCTTCCCAACCGCTGCTTCCATTTCATGCCCCTCGACTCTTAAAACTGCCATCTGGCTTCTGTACAAATTGTAAATAGCTTTTCGCTCCCTGTATTTTACCCCTGCCACTTTTAGAATTTGGAAGAGAGTATTCCAGTCAACATTGTCAAAAGCTTTCTCTAAGTCTACAAATGCTAGAAACTTAGGTTTGCCTTTCCATAATCTTTCTTCTAAGATAAGTCATCTTCCCCGATGTCGGCTTCTACCAGTTTTTCCATTCGTCTGTAAAGAATTCGTGTTAGTATTTTGCAGCTGTGACTTATTAAACTGATAGTTCGGTAATTTTCACATCTGTCAACACCTGCTTTCTTTGGGATTGGAATTATTATATTCTTCTTGAAGTATGAGGGTATTTCGCCTGTCTCATACATCTTCCTCACCAGATGGTAGAGTTTTGTCAGGACTGGCTCTCCCAAGGCCGTCAGTAGTTCTAATGGAATGTTGTCTACTCCCGGGGCCTTGTTTCGGCTCAGGTCTTTCAGTGCTCTGTCAAACTCTTCACGCTGTATCATATCTCCCATTTCATCTTCATCTACATTCTCTTCCATTTCTATTATATTGTCCTCAAGTACATCGCCCTTGTATAGACCCTCTATATACTCCTTCCATCTTTCTGCTTTCCCTTCTTTGGTTAGAACTGGGTTTCCATCTGAGCTCTTGATATTCATATAAGTGACTCTCTTTTCTCCAAAGATCTCTTTAATTTTCCTGTAGGCAGTATCTATCTTACCCCTAGTGAGATAAGCCTCTACATCCTTACATTTGTCCTGTAGCCATCCCTGCTTAGCCATTTTGCACTTCCTGTCGATCTCATTTTTGAGACGTTTGTATTCCTTTTTGCCTGCTTCATTTACTGCGTTTTTATATTTTCTCCTTTCATCAATTAAATTCAATATTTCTTCTGTTACCCAAGGGTTTCTACCAACCCTAATCTTATTACCTATTTGATCCTCTGCTGCCTTCACTATTTCATCCCTCAAAGCTACCCATTCCTCTTCTACTGTATTTCTTTCCCCCATTCCTGTCAAATTTTTCCCTTATGCTCTCCCTGAAACTCTGTACAACCTCTGGTTCTTTCAGTTTATCCAGGTCCCATCTCCTTAAATTCTCACCTTTTTGCAGTTTCTTCAATTTTAATCTGCAGTTTATAACCAATAGATTGTGGTCAGAGTCCACATCTGCCCCTGGAAATGTCTTACAATTTAAAACCTGGTTCCTAAATCTCTGTCTTACCATTATATAATCTATCTGATACCTTTAAGCGTCTCCGGGATTCTTCCATGTATACAATCTTCTTTTTTGATTCTTGAACCAAGTGTTAGCTATGATTAAGTTATGCCCTGTGCAAAATTCTACCAGACGGCTTCCTCTTTCATTTCTTAGCCCCAATCCATATTCACCTACTTCACTAGGAATCATAGTGCGATGTAATACTGCCACGATACCATGAAGTCTGACAACTACGTCTTTACAAGAAACTTGATTCGGGAATCTCGCACATGTCAAGCACATAACGACTTCAGAAAGTGAGTTACACCTGTCGTCTCAAGCTAAGATCACTGCGCAACAAGAGTGGCGTGTTGTTACAAGAGAGTACACGAAGCAACTGGCAGAGTACTCTTAAGTTGAAGTACGCACGATAGCACGATTCTTGTGGCAAAACGTCTAAGCTGCACACAGATTCACCGTGAAATTGTGACCGTATGTCTACCAAATTCTACGTCGTGTGCCGGCCGAAGTGGCCGTGCGGTTAAAGGCGCTGCAGTCTGGAACCGCAAGACCGCTACGGTCGCAGGTTCGAATCCTGCCTCGGGCATGGATGTTTGTGATGTCCTTAGGTTAGTTAGGTTTAACTAGTTCTAAGTTCTAGGGGACTAATGACCTCAGCAGTTGAGTCCCATAGTGCTCAGAGCCATTTTCTACATCGTGTCCAGGCGTAGTGAAGTCGTGCCTCTGGCGTTATTGGCTCTTGGAGCCATAGCGATCTGATTCAGTAACTAGAAAGCTTAATTGTACCTGATGACGTAAGTGATAATTGAAGAATGGACAACTGACCTGTATTAACATTCCTTTCTACATGTACACAGATTCTACTGATATGTACAGCAGATACCTTCAATAGAAAGAGATGAAACACAGTATTCAAATTCTTTTCATTACATTATTCCCATAACATTAACATGACACAATGCAGACGACGCACTTCGTGGTCCTTCTGCGCTCCAAAATGTGAGCAGAACGGAGTGTTTCGGGCTATGATAGTTTGAGTCGAGCGTGGGACGTGAACGGGCTAGCGTTCACGTTTAGCAGCGGCTACGTGTTTCGATGTAGGCACTGCCGCACGGTTAAGACGTTATTTCGTCACCAAGTATGTGAATTCAACGTGCCGCACCTCTGCCCACAACGGACAGCAGATTTTGCATGTAGGAGTAAGTTTATCAACTGTTGAATACAAAGTTTTGTGATCTGTGTCAACGTTGTTAACTGTGCACAATTTTGCGTGTGTTTCTGTAGTCGAACACCTATTATGTCGGTTACAGCTGATTTACAGCTTCATCCGCCAATTTATTCCGTTAAAGTAAAGCTGTCGGCATGGCTGAACCGGACTTCATACTCGGTTGTTTGAGAGCAGTAGCCCACAGCGCACTCGCTGCAGACTTTCATTACAGCCTCACATCAGAAGAGCCGGACACCCCGACATGAGTGTTGGGACATCAGTAAAGACACCACGTCGGTGGCAATTGAAACATTTGTGTCTTCTGCCTTGGTGCATTAGGATGCAAATATGACCCTCGCAAGCTCTGCATTCAAAGTACAAATTTGCATAGGCACGTGTAATCGATAGTAGTGTGGAGGAGAGAGTACGCAGGAAGGGCACTAGCACACTGATTCAGAAGAGCACTTCCACTGGTTTGCATTAGGTTTCAAACGTTAATTAATTTCAGAAACGATTAGTGGCCACAAAATTAGCTCCTCCTGTCAGTGTTGTACCGCCTAATGCCAACAATCTGACGAAGGCCGCAAAGACGTACGTGTTGCTTCTGAGGAAGTCCAAATCTTGTACTATCCGATCTCTATTTTCTCGGCAAGCTAAAAGCTGAAAGAACGTCTTGGGGGGGGGGGGGTTTACTGTTTACTAACAGCCGCTCACATGGTTGCAAAGGATATGATGTTCGCTAAGTAAAAAACGACAACAGAAAAAAAGCGCGCAGAAAACATGTCGCAGACAGCGACAATAATTGCTTAAAACATGCTGTAACATACCATATATAAGGTAGCACAAAAGTGTCCATAGATAACTATATTTCAAAAAACGAATAGTAAAAATGTAATAATGTGCTACTGTGTTTGTATAACCATGCTATTTTCTGCATGTTTTAGATTTTTTAAAAAAACCACTGATGATGGTGATATTTATCGCCGAAACTAGTTTTGGAGAGTAAAGAAATAGACGAATAACAAGCTATTTTGAATGAAGGCGGACTCAGTTTTCTGATATTACTGTTTTTCTATGCAAACACGGACCAAATGGAAGAGTTCCAAGATAAAATCATTGTTATTTTTCTTGCTTGCCTTGCTGTTTCATGCATTTCTCTCTTCCAAAATGCCCATAATGCAGATGTTTCAGTTCTAGACCCAGCAAATATCTACGTTGCTCAACACGGTGCAGCAGCTACTGGCAAACGATGCACGCCTGACAGAAAAAGCACCACCTACAGCAACACCTACTCCTATACCGCCTTTTCGCCAGTTTCGTGACCAAGAAGAGGAATGGCTCGCGTGGTTTCAAGTGTTCGAAGCTCACGTACTCGCTCACAGCTTACCAGGTACTGTGAAACTACCCTATTTCTTATCGGTGGAAGGAAATGCACTGTTCCGCCTTGTAAACAAACTATTTCCTAACACCACTCCGAGTAAACTTTCGTATGGACAGGTTGTAGATTCGCTAACTAACTATTATGACCCACAAGTGAATCTGGTACCAGCTAGGTATCAAAATGGCTCTGAGCACTATGGGACTTAACTACTGAGGTCATCAGTCCCCTAGAACTTAGAACTACTTAAACCTAACTAACCTAAGGACATCACACACATCCATGCCCGAGGCAGGATTCGAACCTGCGACCGTAGCAGCCGCGCGGTTCCGGACTGAAGTGCCTAGAACCGCTCGGCCACAGTGGCCGGCCCTTAAGTCTACAGTCAACCCATAAACTGTGATTGATATTTATCCATTACCATGTTCAGAAAATCTCATGGACAGATTAGGGCCCGCATCTCGTGGTCGTGCGGTAGCGTTCTCGCTTCCCACGCCCGGGTTCCCGGGTTCGATTCCCGGTGGGGTCAGGGATTTTCTCTGTCTCGTGATGGCTGGGTGTTGTGTGCTGCCCTTAGGTTAGTTAGGTTTAAGTAGTTCTAAGTTCTAGGGGACTGATGACCATAGCTGTTAAGTCCCATAGTGCTCAGAGCCATTTGAACCATTTTTGACAGATTAGGCACTGGACGATACTTTTCAAAAACTGATTTGCGCGACGCTTATATTCAAACAACGCTCGATGAGGAATCTCAGAAAGTGTGTGTAGTAAATACTCATTTCGGCTACATCTAAAAAGCAAAGACGAAAATAAAAGAAATGTTGAGAAGTGGGATTAAAATTCAGAGTGAAGGGATGTCAATGATACCATGGCTGATGATTACTACCTTCAGTGAATGTTAGATAAAATTACAGGACTTATTGAATGGACTGAATGATTTAATGATCCCATAATACGGACTGAGAGAAAACTGAAAAGGTAGAAAAAAGAAAAGAATGACAAACTAATGAAGTAGAATGTAAGAATGATACTTGGCTTGTGGGGCGCTCAACTGCGCGGTTATCAGCGCCCGTACAAATTCCCACCCTTTGCTCAGTTCAATCTCGCCACTTTCATGAATGATGATGAAATGATAAGGACAACACAAACACCCAGTCATCTCTAGACAAAAAGAATGTAAGAAGAAGACTAGCAGCGGCACCGGCAAAGAGGATAGTCCCAGCTAAAAGAAACGTGGAAAACAGCAAAACAAAATAATACATGACGGTCGAATTAGGAAGCATGTACGAAGCAGACGAGTAGAGGCAAAGAAGGCATTCTACGGAAAATAAAGCAGTTAGTAACAAAGCTAGGAATTAACTTTAGGAAGAAGTTTCTGGTAGTTTGCAGCGGGGCGTGGAAAATAGGAAAACACAAAAGCAACATAGTAACATGCCTAAAATGGTGTAGGAAAAATACTTTCCAGTGGTCTCGGAACCGATAAACAAAGTGCTTGTATGGTTTTCAAAGGAAGCTTACAACATTATTCCTGCAAAATAATAGTAATTTCTGATACAAGCGGGCTATGTACAGATAATTAAGATGAGGGTGGATAGCGATCAGGCACGCTTCTCTCCAAAATAAATCACAAAGGCTGAATAATACTGATATCTGGTTACTGTTGGTGGCCAGGGGAGATGCGACAATTAATCCTCGTGCTTCGACATTAGAGAACAAACTTGTATCATGGGACGGACCTGATCGGCCAAAATTGTTGGAAGTACTGCGACATCGCAGCGTAACTATGGGGCCTGTGGGAAACCACGATATGGCTGCCCAAATCATCACCGAACCTCCGCCATATTTTACTTTTGGGGCGTCAACTCGGCCAGAAGCTGGAAACAATGAGAAACTAGACTCATCCGACCAAACGACTTCCTTCAGTTGCTCCACAGTCCAGGTTTTACGCCTTCGACACAATATTTTCCGATTACGACTATTTACACACTGGTGAGTGGTCTTGGAATTCCAGCTAGCGGAGCAAGTCGCTGCTTATGGAGCTCCGTTCGTGTTCTTTTGGAGCGGACACTGTTCGCGAGTGCGAGGTTCGGTCTTTCGTTGACTTTGCTGCTGTCGTCCTCTTATTTTTCATCCCAGTCCTCTTCAATGACAGTCTGTCACGATCACTCAACACACACTTTCTTTCGCGTTGTGACGTAGCGGATAGGGTTTTTCCACTTTCCCCGTATGCAGTATAAATCTTCGATATAGTGCCTCTTGAAGTACCAAATATTTCGGCTACCTTGGAAGGCGAAGGACGCACCACAAGAACACCAACATTTTTCCCGTGTTCTAATTCTTTAAGCTCCGACATAATGGGCTCACAACTACACAGAATGCTGTTCTGAACACGACTGGCACTTGCAACGGATTCAGGACATGGTTAACGTCATGTTCGTGGTCTAATACAAAAACGCAACCTGCAGTCTTGTCTAACATGTGCATTTCTGTTCAAGGGCGCATTTCTAACAGTGTTTCCTTATTTCTGGCTCGCCGCTGTTCCATACAGCGTGTATGGAAGTGAGTCATGTTCTCTGAGAAAACTGGAAAACGAGGAGAATCAATATCTCTGAGATGTAGCGTTGTAGGAGGATGTTGAAAAGTATGTGGACAGATATAATAAGAAATGAGGGGGTTCTGATGATGATGGTGATGTTTGGTTTGCGGGGCGCTCATCTACGTGGTCATCAGCGCGCGTACAACGTCCCAATCCTTATACAGTAGAGTCTAGACACTTTCACAAATGATGATGAAATGATGAGGACAGCACAAACACCCAGTCTCCAAGAAGAGAAAATCCGCAACCCAGCCGGGAATCGAACCCGGGACCCCGTCATCAAGAGGCAACAACGCTAGCGAGGGGGTTCTCCACAGAATCTGAGGAGAGGTACACGTGGAAAACATTAAAAAGAAGTAGTGACAGGATGGTAGGATATTTGCTTGAAGGAGGTGCAGAGGTCAAAAGCTGCAGCAGAAGACAGAGATTGGAATATGTAGCTAGTAAATGAGGACGTTGTGTACAGTTGTTGCTTGGCGGAGGAGAGGACGTCGTGGCAGACCTTATCAGATCAGTCAGAAGTTATTAAAAACTGATCAAAAGTTGTTAACTACATTAGAGTGGCAGTGTCGCCTTTTGTAAAAGTACGTGGTTTTTTCCTAAGTTCTCCCAAGCAATATAGTTTTCTGTTTTATTGTTGTATCCTTACCTCCTCATGCCCGAATTAGAGGACGAGATTCTGTTTTAATAATCAATGGTTCTTCATTGAAAGTCATTTTGCCGCTTAAAAGAATAGACCTCACAAAACGAAAGAGGACACAGGTGTAACAGAGAACGACATGTATAAGAAAAACAAACGCAGAGATACCACGCGAGTTCGCAGCTGCTCACCACCACCACCTAAACGTAGCCGCACGTACAGGATCGACAAGTGCGCAGTTTCCAGAACGGCTGAGCTGCCGAGCCAAACCGCAGGGACGGGCGGGTGCGCGATTGACCGCGTCGCTAAACCGCCGGTTCTCGTGGCAACTGCCTGTTAAGCGGCCGCGCACGTGAACCGCCCAGCTAAACCGACACCGTTAAAGCAACCTGCGGGTATTGCTCGCAAAAGGGAAAGTTCGGAGTCGGTTAAGAAGACAGACGGTAAATTTCGAAACCGGTAATTGAAAAGGCGATTTTATCAGTCACTGTAACCCTGTAATTCTAGCTGTAGCTTCACAAATGGCTCAAATGGCTCTGAGCACTATGGGACTTAACATGTCAGGTCATCTGTCCCCTAGACTTAGAACTATTTAAACCTAACTAACCTAAGGACATCACACGCAGCCATGCCTGAGGCAGGATTCGAACCTACGACCGTAGCAGCAGCGCGGTTCTGGACTGAAGCGCCTAGAACCGCTCGGCAACAGCGGCCGAACAGGCTGATCGTCAAAGAACCTTTTATTTTTAGTGTGATGTTACAATTTTGTAGAGGACATCTGAATGAATGTAAAGGAACATCTAGCTGTGCACTCCAGTAATAAAAGATTTTCCATATTATGTGGAGACATTATTTTTCTCCGTTCCTGGTATTCAGTTTTATTTTCTAGCTTACATGCGTCAAGACGTTAGTGTACCTGTAATTTTTTATTCCATTTCATTATCAATCCGCAGTCTCTAAACAAAACAGAGATGCGGCCGTAATTGATTGTTCCCGTGATGGTGTGTTCATATACACTCATTTGCAGAAAAAACAGAACACTTCGAACGACTATAAATAGTAATCAAAATATCCACGGGTGTACTGCCGGTCTACAGTGTCCAACGGGCACAATATTTCGGCGATCATACATGTCGCCATCATCAGGTGAACTGACGGACTGAGCTCCTGTGAACGTGCCGGCACGGAGATCCGTACGCTATGGCTGCTCAGAGGGAACTGGGTTCGGTCGCGGCGGCGGCCGATTTAAATACCCTCCGCCCGCGGCGCGCTCCCTCGCGCATTTAAACCAAGTCGGCCGTCGGGTACAAGGTCAACACCCATATCGCTGCTCAACACCACCTATTGGTAAAATGTGCTTTAGGCTCTCGTTGTCGCTATAAACTGAACGTAATGGATCAGTCTGACTTGAAAAGACGTGCAGGATGCCTCGCAGACGTATGTGCGAATCGTAAGAGGGCAGATTGTTGGCATGAGACAATGTCATGCATCCATCGGGGACATTGCTGCTCGTGTGGGATGAAGCGTTTTGGCAGTGCAACGGGTGTGTGCAGAATGGTTCACGAAAGGCCGTAGAACACGACGAGAGATGTCAGGTCGCACCACCCAGCCCCCCCCCCCCTTCCCCCCTGCCCCGTGAAATCGGCACTTCATTCCAATGGCACTGCGGCACAGATCTGTTTCCTCCTCGGCTCTTGTGCAACAATGGAACAGTGGAAGACATTGTACACTACCAGGGGTGACACTCCGTCACAGTTTATTACGGCATGGGTTACGTGCGCGTCGTCCACATTTCCGCCTACCTTTGGCGAATGTGCAGAAACAGGGTAGACGTCAATGGTGTATAGAACGATGTCACTGTGGAGAGGAATGGCATCAGGTAGTGTTTTCGGACTAATGCACGTTCTATTTATGTGAAAATGATGACCGCAGGGGGAGTGGGATCACAGTAACTGTATTCGCACAAGACATACACAGCCATCTCAAGGCCTTATGGCGTGAGGTGCTATGGGGTACAACCACAAGTCATAGTTGGTGAGTGTCCAGGGCGCTGTGACCCGTGTGACCTATGTGAATGACATCCTGCTACCCATAGCCGTACCCTATGTGCACAACATCCCAGATGTCATTTTTCAGGAAGACAGTGCACGACCGCATGTTGCTGCACGAACACGTGCCTTCGTGGTGTCACAGGATGTCAAACTTTTTCCCTGGCCCACCAAGTTACCAGATTTGTAGCCAATCGACAGAGCGTCGGATATGGCGAAACGTTGGATGCGGCGCTGTGACCCAATGCCAACCGCCATAGATGAAATTTGGAACCAAGTGAATCCAGTATGATTGTCTATACTACAGGACGCCATTCGCACCTTATAAGTGCCGATGCCATCACGCATGGAAAAAGTTATCTGGGCCCATGGAGGACCCTGTTGCCTACTACGCAACGAAATGCTAATCCTTTCTGCACAACATACTAATACACGAGGGTCATTCAGTAAGAAATGCCCAACATTTTTTTTTAAAAGCCATTAATATACTTAGACAAACGTCCTTGTTGGTGCTTCTCATTTGATCATTGTTCTGCGCACCGGTGAGGTTTCGAACCGTTCTGGCAGATGGCAGAGCCATAGTACAGCGTCGAAATGGCGTCTACATACGACTCACGTTACAAGCAGCGTGGTGTTATTGAATTCATGTGTGCAGAAAAAGAAACCGTGGTGAACATCCGTAAACGATTGTGTGCAGTGTATCGCGATGCTGCAGTTGATAGGAGTACAGTCGGGCTATGGGTAAAGAAAATTAGAGCCTCAGGAAATGCAGAAACAGAGCTCCATGATCGGCCACGCTAGGGGCGTTCTATCACAACCACTGCTCCAGACATGCAGAATAGTGCGGATGCCATTATTCGTCAACTCGACAGTTGGCTCTACACTTGTCGGTCAGCTTTAAAAGTGCGTCTGCAATGATCGAGACTCTCGGATATTGAAAGAGGTGCTCACGATTGGTTCCACGAATGCTCACAGCGGACCACAAGATTCAAAGAAACCCCATTTCGTCTGAATTGTAGGAGCGTTTTGAGACCGACGGAGAGGCCTTACGTCACGGGTCGCTACGGGGGACGAAATCTGGCCGCGCCGCTTTGTGCTGGAAACAAAAAGGCAGTCCATGGAGTGGTATCATCCTCATTCACAAGAAATTTAAGACATCTCCGTCTGCCGGAAGAGTCATGATAACAGTCTTCTGGCATAGTGATGGTGTCATTCTCGTGAACGTGATGCCAAGAGGGTCAACCATTAATTCAGAGGCATACGTGAAGACTCTGAATAAACTCAAAAACCGTTTCCGACGTGTTCGGTCGCACAAGAATCCAGCAGAAATCTTGCTCCAATACGATAATGCACGCCCACACACAAGTCTGAGAACCCGGGAACACATCGCCAAATTGCGTTGGACATCATTGCCTCATGTACTCTACAGTTCAGACCTGGCACCCTCGGACTTCCATCTCTTTGAGCCGCTTAAAGATTCTCTACGGGGAACACACTTTGAAGATGACGGAGGTATCAGTCACGCAGTGAAAATATGGCTACGCCTGCGGGACAAGAGAATTTACCAGCACAACGTTGGCGTTCGGCGACAGAAAGTGACGGAGACTACGTAGCAAAATAGCACATGGACAAGACATGTTGATGTAAATTGTCACGAAAATCTGACTCTTGGCAATAAATATGTTCTGAGGAAAAAAGTGGGGCATTACTTATTGAACGATCCTCGTACATGCCCTGCGAATATGAACATCCTATCTCTAGTCGTTCAAGGTGTCTTCTTATTTCTGTAAATGAGTGTATTATTTTACTCAAAACGCATCGTGAGAAAATGAGCTAATAAAAGAAGGAAAGGTTTGAAATTTTCATTGATTGGGTTAAACTTTATAACTATTCTTTGATGATATTGAATAGCTTCAAATTTTGTTTCGTCTCGTAATAAGAAAAAGCTTTTATTGGTCCTTGATAGAACATGCCTTGCAGCGACAGCACATTCTCTTTGGTCCATCCTACGAAACGTGTCGTACTCGAAGGAATAAGGTTAAGCTTAGCTCAAAATGTGTGTTACATCTCCATGACGAGCAAGTCATCGGCTTCTTATATGCCACCTAAATGGATTCCTCCTGCCCACAGTACAATGATGGTGTCCTCATAAGGCCATCATCTAGACTTGTCCTTCACGTATTATAAATTTCTTAAGAATCGAGCAGCAAATGTTACACACATAGAACTGTATTTAAAGTTTCTTAAAGCTGTCAACTAGGAGAAATAAGATCAGCTGTAAATTCTTTATTTACATTAGGGATTGAAAGCCCATGAAGTCAAGCTCGCACATGAGATCCTTATTTGGAATTGAATTACTAGTTTTGGCTACAAATCTAGCCATCTTCGGATCTAAAACAGGTTTCTCATGTCAGCAACAGACAACAGCTTACAGAACAGCACGTAATATTGTAGCAGGCTTCAAGCGTATATTCACGAATTAATTACAGAATATACACCATAAAACATTCTTTATTAGTGAAGGTGCCATTAGGCTTCATACATCTTTTCAATTATACATATACATAATATAGTTATAAACAACTTTTCACGGTTCGTGACCAGTATAATTGAACGAAGTTGATAAAACAAAGGCGTTATCCCGTTAAAACTTGGTAACTGACAGTATGGCAGTTTCAAAAAAATGGTTCAAATGGTCCTGAGCACTATGGGACTTAACTTCTGAGGTCATCAGTCCCCTAGAACTTAGAACTACTTAGACCTAACTAACCTAAGGACATCACGCACATCCATGCCCGAGGCAGGATTCGAACAGGCGACCGTAGCGTCGCACGGTTCCAGATCGTAGCGCCTAGAACCGCTCAGCCATCCCGGCCGGCCAATATGGCAGTTTCATCACCTTACAGTAATATCTACGAGTATATGATGATCTCTGTTACGAGATGACGTAAATAATAATTGTCAGTTACTTAGTTTTAACGGCATAACGCCTCTGTTTTATGAGCATCATACAGTTACACTGGTCAAGAACGATGGAAAGATGTTTTAACTATACTATGTATGGATGCTATTTTCAGAAAGATTTTAAAGATGTATGGAGTCGTAATTCTACCACCACTAACGAAGAAAGGCTTACGGTATATATATTCTATAATTAATTCGTATATATACGCTTGAAGCCTGTTACAGTATTAGGTGCTGTTCTGTAAGCTGTAGTATGTTGCTAACATGAGAAAAAAAATCTATTTTAAATCTTAGATCTGACGATGGTAAGAGTGTTAGCAGAGAATAGTAATCCATCCAAATAAACATTTCATTTGTGATCCTGACCTCGCGTGTTTTCCCTCCCTAACATAAATTATTATATTTGTCTTGTCCACGAGGTCACCTCTTGCTACACTGATCTGAAATGGGATGTGTAGCCTCTTTTCGCCGTAGCTTGACAAATCTTCGTGAGCTGCCAGCTACGTTGAGCGGTCACGGGCACGTTTCGTCAACGCTTCTGCTCTCTTGTGGAGATCCGTGCCAGCTTACCGTCGTCAGCATCACAGAGGCGTCGTTTTGTTCAGTACTGCTCAGTGGGTACAAGCAGGTCTGTGCCGAATCCCCGTTGTCCATCCAATTTTATTGCGGACCGGTCTCCGCAGTTATGTGAACATGGACGCCGAGCTGGCGGTCGCTGGCGGCGCCTGTAGCACGGCAGCCAGACACCTGTCACGGCGCCACGAACGGCGGGCCACGGACAGCTCGGGGTCAGTGGGGACTCGGCTCGGGCCGCGGCCGTAACGAGTCCAGCTCGGGCAGCGCCGGCTGCGCTGGCAGCGTTAACGAGACGGTAATTCGACGTAATTGTCTGCTGGCAATCAGCGCGTCCAATTGGCAGTAATTGCCATCGGACGGCTTTGCAGGCTGCGCTGGCCGTGGCTCTCGGAGCCGGGAAGCGGCGTCGAGAATCACCCGCGGCCTGGCGGCGGAGCCACTTCCCACTACACACACTGCTGCCTCTGGCCCTTCCAGTTCTTATGTTAGTGCCTTTTGGCATTACACAGTTACCCGCATGACCCAGCACACATTTACCATCCCTTAGCTTCACCTGTCCCGGAACCATGTGTTATAAATGATTTAGTGTCATACGGGTTAGAACTTCGATATCTGTAATCTTATTTATCCGCTTATTTGTAAAAGTGCACTTACGATGTCAGCGGTTTTAAAGTGAGGTGTAGGTATTGGTAACAGTGCCATGAATCATGGCAAGCGAAGATGGCTAAACATAAGTCAGACACAGGTAGCCAATGCCAGAAAACAGAATGAGATTTTCACTCTGCAGCGGAGTGTGCGCAGATTTTGAAACTTCCTGGCAGATTAAAACTGTGAGGCGGACCGAGACTCGAACTTGGGACCTATACCTTTCGCGGGAATGTGCTCTACCAACTGAGCTACCCAAGCACGATTTACGACCCGTCCTCACAATTTTACTTCCGCCAGTATCTCGTCTCCTACCTTCCAAACTTCACAGAAGTTGTCCTGCGAAACTTGCAGGTCTAGCACTACTGGAAGAAAGGATATTGCGGAGACATGGCTTAGCCGCAGCCTGGGAGATGTAGAGCACTTGCCCGCGAATGGCAAAGATCCCGAATTCGAGTCTCGGTCCGGCACACAGTTTTAATCTGTCAGGAAGTTTCAATGCCAGTATAGTTTTTCCTTTGTTTCACTTTGTAAACAAATCTCCGGCGCTATTAAGTTCCTGCACAACCACATCCTCTAAAATCTAAAAAACCAGCCTCTTCCGCCCAAAAAATGGAATTAATTTCAGCGACTATCGTTAGCTGCTTTATAGTGCCGCGACACTGGATAAATCACGGAATATATTAGAATCGAAACAGTTTTCATTACTTTAAAACTTAATAGTACACCGAGGAAAATGTCAACAAACTTTATTTGGGTTGTGTTGGGTTGGGTTGTTTGGGGGAAGAGAGCAAACAGCGACATCATCGGCCTCGTCGGATTAGGGAAGGACGGGGAAAGACGTCGGCCGTGCCCTTTCAAAGGAACCATCCCGGCATTTGCCTGGAGCGATTTAGGGAAATCAAGGGAAACCTAACTCAGGATGGCCCGACGCGGGTTTGAACTGTCGTCCTCCCGAATACCAGTCCAGTGTGCTAACCACTGCGCCACCTCACTCGGTACTTTACTTGCGAACCGAAAGAAATGGCGCATGATATTCTCACTGGCTATAAACATCTGACTCATAATCGGCCGTCTTCATTCCCGTGTTACCAACACCTACATCTCACGTAAAAACCGCCGACCTATAAATGCACTTCGATACTATTTAATGTCATTCAGTAATACAGTCCATCAATGATACAGGAGGAGTTGTTAAGGGGAAAAAAGCTGTGTGTTTCTGAGTGTCTCCGCTGTTGTCACCCCTGTATTAAACTCAAGCAGAAGATTATGGCAGAAGTGTTCCGATTTGAAGTGACAGTTTTCGCCTGAACTTTGATATATGTATAACCAGTTACGGCTTTAGGTGTTTCTATGACGCTATGAGAGCGTTCTTTTTTTTATTTATATGTATAGAATTACTTGGTCCCCAGGTAACAGCCAACGTGGAACAACCTGTTCCTTTCATCATTCTCGCTGACTATGTGTTGCATTTTTTATACATCTTCATGATAAGTATCGTATGGGCACTCCCGTCTTGCAAGGTGAGACAACCTTGTTCACAGAACTGTACGCGTAAGTCCCGGTTTTGACGAACACTAACGTACCCTCTCACACTTCGACTGGCCCGCTAAACCACCTGATTTTAATCTCACAGAAAATGTCTTGGGCTTTGTGGAACAGCGTGTCAAGCGTCAGTACCGCAGCAGTTCGACAGCTGTGTTGGATCGAACCGTCAACGATTGGCTTCA
Organism: Schistocerca serialis cubense; assembly: GCF_023864345.2. Classification (NCBI taxonomy): domain Eukaryota; kingdom Metazoa; phylum Arthropoda; class Insecta; order Orthoptera; family Acrididae; genus Schistocerca; species Schistocerca serialis. Next base: position 696,625,895 of record NC_064639.1, read on the forward strand.
GCTGTCTGTGGTGCACCTGTGGGCCGTTATCTAAGCTGTAGCTGGTGTTACACCACCATCAGCGAGATGTCTCATGACGTCACAAGTTTTCTATCTAGTGTGCTTAACAAGCAAGCGAATGTATTTCAATAGTCTCTGTCTCGAAATCTGGCAGAAAACCCAAAGAGATTCTGGTCATGCCGGCCGGAGTGGCCGTGCGGTTCTAGGCCTACAGTTTGGAACCACGAGACCGCTACGGTCGCAGGTTCGAATCCTGCCTCGGGCATGGATGTGTGTGATGTCCTTAGGTTAGTCAGGTTTAAGTAGTTCTAAGTTCTACGGGACTGATGACCTCAGCAGTTGAGTCCCATAGTGCTCAGAGCCATTTGAACCATTCTGGTCATACATAAAGCACACCAGTGGCAAGACAGAATCAATAACTTCACTGCGCGAAAACAACGGTGAAGTCACTGATGATAGTGCCACTAAAGCAGAGTTATTAAACACGGTTTTCCGAAACTCCTTCACCAAAGAAGACGAAGTAAATATTCCTGAATTACAACCAAGAACAATCGCCAAGATGAGAAACATAGATGTAGATGACCTTGGTGTAACGAAGCAGCTTAAATCACTTAATAAAGGCAAGGCCAGATCGTATACCAGTCAGGTTCCAGATCGTATACCAGTCAGGTTCCTCTCAGAGTATGCTGATAAAATAGCTCCATATTTAGCAATTATATACAACCTCTCGCTCACAGAAAGATCCGTACCTAAAGACTGGAAAATTGCTCAAGTCACACCCATAGCGAGAAAGGGAAGTAGGAGTATCCGCTGAATTACAGGCCTATATCACTAACGTCGATTCGCAGTAGGGTTTTGGAAATATACTGTATGCGAACATTATGAAGTACCTCGAAGGAAACGATTTATTGACACATAGTCAGCACGGTTTCAGAAAATATCGTTCTTGTGAAACAGAACTAACTCTTTATACTCATTAAGTAATAAGTGCTATCGACAGGGGATGTCAAATTGATTGCATATTTTTAGATTTCCAGAAGGCTTTCGACACCGTTCCTCACAAGCGTCTTCTAATAAAACTGCGTGCCTACGGAGTATCGCCTCAGTTGTGTGACTGGATTCGTGATTTCCTGTCAGAAAGATCACAATTAGTAGTAATAGGCGGAAAGTCATCGAGTAAAACAGAAGTAATATCCGGCGTTCCCAAAGGAAGTGTTATAGGCTCTCTATTCTTCCTGATCTATGTTAACGAGTTAGGAGACAATCTGAGTAGCCGTCATCGATTGTTTGCAGATGATGCTGTCATTTACCGTCTTGTTAAGTCATCAGATGATCAAAACGTCTTGCAAAATGATTAAAATAAGATAATGTATGGTGAGAAACGTGGCAGTTGACCTGAATAAGGAAAAGTGTGAAGTTATTCACATGAGTGCTAAAAGAAGTCAGTTAAATTTCGATTACGCGATAAGTCACACAAATCTGAGGGCTGTAAATTCAACTAATACTTAGGGATTTCAATTACAAATAACCTAAATCGGAACGATCACATAGATAACTTTGTGGGTAGAGCAAACTGCGATTCATTGGCAGAACACTTAGAAGGTACAACAGGTCTACTAAAGAGACTGCTTGCACCACACTTGTCCGCCCTATTCTGGAGTGCTGCTCTGCGGCGTGGGATATGCATCAGGTGGGACTGACGGATGGCATCGATAAAGTACAAAGAAGGGCAACTCGTTTTGTATTATCACGAAATAGGGGAGATAGTGTCACAGACATGATACGTGAATTGGATTTGAAATCATTAAAACAAAGGCGTTTTTCGCTGCGACGGGATCTTCTCATGAAATTTCAATCACCAGTTTTCTCCTCCGATTGCGAAAACATTCTGTTGGCACCCACCTACATAGGGAGGAATGATCATCACGATAAATAAGAGAAATCAGGGCTCGCACGGAAAAAATTAAGTGCTCGTTTTTCCCACTTGCCATTCGAGAGTGGAACGGTAGAGAGACAGGATGAAGGTGGTTGATTGAACCCTCTGCCAGGCACTTTATTCTGAATAGCAGAGCAATCACGTAGATGTAGATGTAGACACATATTCCATCGTTTTAGTGCTATACACACACACAAAAAATAGAAACGAGAAACAGGATAGAACTCTGACTAGCAGGAGGAGAGGTTGAAAGAGACAAATGATAGAGGGTGCAGTTGGGGGTGGATTAGAAGGTAGTTCAGTGGGCAGGGTTTGTCATCATGGGACTCTCAGCGTATTGGTCACCAGACGAGTGTGTACGCAGCATGCGAAGTGCAAGAAATCCTTTGGCGAGGTGTCGTCCGTACAAAAGATGGCTTTTAACGAAAAGGGTAAACAGCTGATTATAGGACAGATATACATCAGTGATGTTTGCTGTCATTGTGCCAACACTGGGTACGCAGTAATTTATTGGCGTAATGACAGGAGAGCCGCATCGGAAAACAGCTCTGGCGGCGAACCCAGTCGTGATTACAGGAGCGATGCCTGCGCGTGACTGAGAGGACAGCGACTGATAACGGCGGCAGGCGCCGCGCCGCTGCTGGAGGGCGGCCGCCACCTGCTGTGCACCAGCACCAGCAGCGTCCACAGTGACGGATCCCGGTCGATTTGTGCAGTCGCCTGGGTGATTACGGGTTATAAGCCTACGCTATAAAAATCGGTATTACACAATTTGCATCCTGTCGCAATCAATTAAACTCAATTTTCCGAGCTGATAAAAAATGTGCCTTTGTTAGGATTTCGGCTAGAAACGTAAAGCCAGGTAATTTTGTGCTCGTATGTGTACTAAAGATTTATCAGGTATAGAGTCAGCAGCACCCTTAGGTTGTTCACATGTGCTGACATCCTTTCTGTCTGTCTGTCTGTCTGTCTGTCTGTCTTTCTTTTAATAGAATGGAGAGGTTCCAATTTGAGAATAGAAGCGAACCACTTACCAGTTATGCCATTTACCTCAGAACTTAGGAAACGCTTCCAGATACCTTGGTTGGCACCTCACCGTGGATCTTCACCAAGAATACCTCTTTGATACACTCAAGGAAGTATTCAAAAGCTGGCCAGTGTGGACGAGCGGTTCTAGGCGCTTCAGTCTGGAACCGCACGACCGCTACGGTCGCAGGTTCGAATCCTGCCTCGGGCATGGACGTGTGTGATGTCCTTAGGTTGGTTATGTTTAAGTTCAAATGGTTCAAATGGCTCTCAGCACTATGGGACTTAACATCTATGGTCATCAGTCCCCTAAAACTCAGAACTACTTAAACCTAACTAACCTAAGGACAGCACACAACACCCAGAGAAAATAGGTTTAAGTAGTTCTAAGTTCTAGTGGACTGATGACCTCAGATTTTCAGTCCCATAGTGCTCAGAGCCATTTGTACCAAGTATTCAAAAAACACACCACACGACTATACAAGAACTCGAGCCACTCGAACAGTCCTTTCATCCTCACTCTGGGAAACTACGATCACAACCAAAGGTGGAAGCACAAGCGGCCAAACACTACTAGCTAGGGCATAGTCACCTATGGTAAACTAACATACACTAACAAGCGACAAACATCGGCAAGCCCCTGTATATTAGCAACACTGGCTGGTAACTACCAGCTGCTATTAAAGCCGACCAACAGGCCACAGCAAGGACACCGACGAGGTCGCCCACTGACGCACAAACAATTCGCCAACATCACCCTACACTGTGCATCCGATATATGACCTATCGGACACAAAAACGATGATAAACCTAACTGCTGCAGGTTGCTGACGCTACCCTTCGTTCGACTTCGACCCAACCTATCTCCACATGAGCGAGTATTAATGGTTAACCTTAACCAAAAGTACGCAAAGATCGCAGAACCCACATCCTGTGACACCTCAGTTTAGTGAATACTAACCTTTATGCAGAGATGGCAGTAGACCTATTGAGTTGGCCATCACGCCGGTGTGGGGGCGTGGAGGGGCTCCACCTCTATTAAAAAAAAAAAAAAAAAAAAAAAAAAAAAAAAAAACCAACAGGGGATTGGAAGAGCTGTAGTGCACCTGTCCACTGCAGTGGACATCTATTAATCTCGCTTGTTTGGCGGTTTCAGTCAGTCCTGAGGCTGAAAATGCATGGAGGCCACTCAATTGGACACAGTGAAGATGTAGTAATTCTTTATTGCTGCCATTTCTTTGTCTAAGTATTCATATATTTGATAGTGTAGCATGGCTGTATTTTGGTAATAAAATTAAAACGTAACTGCAATTTGTTTCTGTTTCTTTAGTGAATAACTGTTTTCTTATTATTACTTGAATATGGGAATACTTCACATTCTTTTGTTTACTGCATCTGAATTTGAATATTAACTGTGACTTTATGAGCTGCATGTAAATCATAAACATGAAAGCGCCTAGAGCGATATCGAGGGTGGCAGTTGAGCAGCAACATACAATAAGTGTGTGTGTGTGTGTGTGTGTGTGTGTGTGTGTGTGTGTGTGTGTGTGTGTGTATGTGTATGTGTGTGTGTGTGTGTGTATGTGTGTGTGTTTGTGTGTGACAATATGCAGAGACGCCCGTTGTTGATTTGAGATGCAAAAAACTTGCCGATACAGTAATTCGATTTACAGTTGAAGTACGTAATGAAAGTTCAAGTGAGCTTTCTGAACAGAAAGATCGTACAGTCTGAGAATTACAAAAATGGAATGTCTTGATCGGTGCCGTTAAAGCTTTCGCGTGCTGACAGTATACACTACTGGCCATTGAAATTGCTACACCAAGAAAAAAAGCAGATGATAAACGGGTTGGACAAATATAATATACTAGAACTGACATGTGTTTACATTTTCAAGCAGTTTGGGTGCATAGATCCAGACAAATCAATACCCAGAACAACCACCTCTGGCCGTAATAACGGCCTTGATACGCCTGGGCACTGAGTCGAACAGAGCTTGGATGGCGTGTACAGGTACAGCTGCCCATGCAGCTTCAACAAGATATCACAGTTCATCAAGAGTAGTGACTGGCGTATTGTGACGAGCCAGTTGCTCGGCCACCATTGACCAGACGTTTTCAATTGGTGAGAGATCTGGAGAATGTGCTGGCCAGGGCAGCAATCGAACATTTTCTGTATCCAGAAAGGCCCGTACACGACCTGCAACACGCGGTCGTGCATTATCCTGCTGAAATGTAGGGTTTCGAAGGCATCGAATGAAGGGTAGGTCCACGGGTCGTAACACATCTAAAATGTAACGTCCACTATTCGAAGTGCCGTCAATGCGAACAAGAGGTGATCGATACGTGTAACCAATGGCACCCCATACCATCACGCAGGGTGATACGCCAGTATGGTGATGACGAATACACGCTTCCAATGTGCGTTCACCGCGATGTCGCCAAACACGGATATGACCATCGTGATGCTGTAAACAGAACCTGGACTCATCCGAAAAAATGATGTTTTGCCATTCGTGCACCCAGGTTCGTCGTTGAGTACACCATCGTAGGCGCTCCTGTCTGTGATACGGCGTCAAGGGTAACCGCAGCCATGGTCTCCGAGCTGATAGTCCATGCTGCTGCAAACGTCGTCGAACTGTTCGTGCAGATGGTTGTTGCCTTGCAAACGTCCCCATCTGTTGACTCAGGAATCGAGACGTGGCTGCACGATACGTTACAGCCATGCGGATAAGATGCCTGTCATCTCGACTGCTAGTGATACGAGGCCGTTGGGATCCAGCGGGGCGTTCCGCATTACCTTCCTGAACCCACCGATTCCATATTCTGCTAACAGTCATTGGATCTCGACCAACGCGAGCAGCAATGTCGCGATACGATAAGCCGCAATCGCGATAGGCTCCAATCCGACCATTATCAAAGTCGGAAACGTAATGGTACGCATTTCTCCTCCTTACACGAGGCATCACAACAACGTTTCACCAGGCAACGGCGGTCAACTGCTGTTTGTGTATGAGAAATCGGTTGGAAACTTTCCTCATGTCAGCACGTTGTAGGTGTCGCCACGGCGCCAGCCTTGTGTGAATGATCTGAAAAGCTAATCATTTGCATATCATAGCATCTTCGTCCTGTCGGTTAAATTTCGCGTCTGTAGCACGTCACCTTCGTGGTGTAGCAATTTTAATGACGAGTAGTGTGTGAGTGAAACTGCTTTTACATTTAACCGCGTCACGGGAGGCAAGGCTCCATAAAACCGTGTAATATATCTGTCCTCTTAAAAAAAAGCTGAGTGTCTGAAGCCACAACTGCCACGGTGAGCATGGTTACAATTGTGAATCTGGTGTAAGAACGGTTTTATTGACTGAATTTGCGATTGCAGTAGTCACATGCAAACGCGAAGAACAGTTATATGGCGGTCGGAAATTGTCACAAACGCTATAAGATACTGAAATGAGAACTAGGTGTTTGTAACGAGTAATAAACGTGCACAAGCTAAATCTGTAGATTATCACCAATAATGGCTGCTTTTCAGCCAGTGGCCTGATAAACGCCGGTGCGGATGACTTTGCAGCTTAACCGAGAATAGATTTCACCAGCATACTTCGCTGTGGAAATAAGACAAACGGAGTTGCCGGAGTAGCTTCTTCTGCAACATCACGAGCCACCGTCGTTACATCAACGCGCCGCCACGCCTCTCCAAAAACGAACAGATAAGCTGCTCTGTCGCGAGGTCACCCAATTTAAAGACTAACAGATTGCAGCAATTCAGACTGAAAATCGCTTGCAACAAAACTATTTTCTTTTTACTTTCTTAAATTTTGCTATGTAAATAAAATTGCTTGAAGTGACCTATTAATTTTCCATGTAGCTTTGTTGACCTGCCATTAGTTATAAGTATTTTTCTTTTACTTAAACTGTTTCTTTCTTTTACGTTAATACTGCTGCAGTTTCATGTCCTTTGCGTGTTTGAGAAGGGAGTGTTACAAAAGCACGTGTGGTGTTGTCCTGAAAGTAAGTTTGCATACCTTGATGTTTGAACGATCGCTCGCGCGCGTAAATCGTGGCGTCCGCCGTTGGTTTCTGAGCACCAAACAATATCAATAAATCTGCTTGTTCACTGTTGGTGTAAGCTTCACGGCGAGGGCAAACTGAATGTGGCAGCTGTCAAACCACGTACGTCATGTTTACATCGTGCACAGAATCATGTTGCCACACTTTAACGAGGTGCTGTGCTCTGCGTGCATTTTGAGTCTAAGGACTGACTGGAAACGATAAAGAAGCGACCATTTACAGCTATCCACTGCATGGGGTAATTGATTATTGGGACCTTGAAGAACATCGTCCCAAACAAAAATAAAATTACGTATTATGTATGTGCTTGTGTGTCGCTGTAGGCCTGAATTGTTGTTGCCCTTGGAATGTTAAGTCGAATGTTGATTGTGAGGTAAAGAGGTGGACTATGCTAGTAATTCTATTTGATATGATAAAATGTGGTTAAAAACCAATATAATGCTCCCAAAGATGAGGAAGAACCGTAGAATACCTCCGTTAGAGGATTAATGGCAAACTTCTAAAGACTCTCACGTCGTATAAACATATATCAACCAGTTTTAAGTGTAAGGAATACATGAAACTAATGATATGGAAGATCACTGCAAAACAGATATACTGGAAAGATTTTGGGAAAATGCTGTGTAACTATTAATGAACGCACTGCCAAGGGATAAGTGAGATTTTCTCCAGAGCATTGTTCAGAACTGGTGTTATTTATGAAGTAGGGCTGCCAAAAGAAGCCAGAGGCCCAATGGCAAGTTCCTAAGGTACCCGTATAGCCCATACGATTGTGTGCCACAGATGTTCATGCAGCTTAAGTGGGACTTTTTTCTCACATCACCCTGTACACATATAAAGATGCCGTGTCGGTGACAGCTCCAGTTTGGCAGTAGGAACCAGACAATAGTCTAACGAGCTACAGTACCAACAATTTAATGGATTTAGGCTCTCTTTCCGAGTATACGTGAAAAATGATTTCACAAATTTGCGCACAAATGTCATTGCATACTTTTTTGAATACTCAGTAGCTGCAGCTGTATCCCATGCTTCCCGCGAGACCAAAAACTTGCTTGTAAGATAAACAGAAGAAAATTATTGTACATGACTTGCACGTGACATCGCTAGAGATGGTAATAAAACTACTGAGGAAGTTTCTTACTTCAGATGCATGTGGAGGGCAATGGGTAAGAAAGTTTTAATGCCGTACCGCAGTAAAAACTTTATACCTTTCCTTCCGTTTCTTATCGATGAGCAGTAAACTTTGTTTCATAAAATCCACATCTCTTATAGTTACTGCTCAGGAATCTCTAAAGCAAGGCAGGGGTGCTTCGAAGAAGAGCTAGAATCCCTTTGCGGATTATTTTGCGTATCTTCTCGGAAACTCTACATGTATGATGGTTGCTTATTATTGACACATGAACAGTAATCGCCATCGACAGTATTTTGTCGAGGAGGAAAAACTGCGAGTTTCCAGTCGTAGGTAGTACGTCCTTTTCGGTTAATGGGATTATGCAAGAATCTCTATCTACTGATATAAAAAAGAATGGTGGTCAGAGATGAGACATTGCGAGTTTACGAAAAGGAAGGAAGGAAGATTCGATTTAACGTCCCGTCGCAATTGAGGTCATTAGAGTCGGAGCACAAGCTCGGATTATGTCAAGGATGGGGAAGGACATGGACCCTGCCCTTTCGAAGGAACCACCCCGGTATTCTCACAAGCTGCGACATTGTCGCAAAAAAACAGTGACCCGTATACGTAATAAGTTTCCTTTAATTTACGTATATGGTCAGAAACTTTTTGTTAACAGATTACCGGTGTCGGTCTTTAATGACCATCATCAGATCTGCAGCAAAAATGGGAAAAACATAAATACACTGGCAAATTGTCTGCAGCTTAAGAACAATACATAGACCATAATGAAAAGCAGTACTGACAAATTTACATTTGTACGCTTTAAATATGAAGAGGCATACCATTTCATAAAAACAAAGTCCTAATGTATTGCAGCCATAGTGGCATCGTCAAATGTTAAATGCGGTATCAGCACCAGCATCGTCAAATACATATAAATAGCATCATATGCACGAGTCATGTTGTCAGTAGCACTACAGTTTAAAACAAGCTGCCGTACAGTAGCCACAAGATGTTTGTGTTGTAAGTTCACCAGATGTCGCTAATGTCGACATATACTAGTTTTCAATAATTAATTGAAACAGCGAAAATAAAGGGGGAAACAATAGTGGAAGTCTGTAATCACTTTTAGATTTAACTGATAAGGCGAGGGCTGACCGCTGTCTAATTTTCACTTTGGCATAGTTCGGTGTGACACCAGCTGCGAGACACTGCTTATTGAATTTAATCTTCATTACCTGTACGGCAGCTTGTTTTAAACTGTAGTGCTACTGACACCATGACTCGTGCATATGATGCTACTTATATGTATTTGACGATGCTGGTGCTGAGTCCGCATTTAACATTTGACGATGCCACAATGGCTGCACTACATTGGGACTTTGTTTTTGTGAAACAGGTATGTCTCTTCATATTTAAAGCGCACAAATGTAAATTTTGTCAGTAGTGCTACTGACACCATGACTCGTGCATATGATGCTACTTATATGTATTTGACGATGCTGGTGCTGAGTCCGCATTTAACATTTGACGATGCCACAATGGCTGCACTACATTGGGACTTTGTTTTTGTGAAACAGGTATGTCTCTTCATATTTAAAGCGCACAAATGTAAATTTTGTCAGTGCTATTTTTCATTTGGTCTATGTATTGTTCTTAAGCTGTACACAATTTGCGAGTGTGTTTATGTTTTTCCCATTTTTGCTGCAGATCTGATGATGGTAATTAAAGATCTAAACCGATAATCTGTTGACAAAAAGTTTGTGACCATAGACGTAAATTAAAGGAAACCCCTGTATTCGCCTAGGGCGATTTAAGGAAATCACGGAGAACCTCAATCTGAATGGCCGGACGCTGGTTTGAACCATCGTCCTTGAGAATGCGTGTCCAGTGTGCTAGCCACTGCACCACCTCTGTCGGTGCGAGTTTAGGAGGTCGTTGGGAAACGTACACTGGAAAGATCTTGCCGGAAGGGTGCAGTGTTTCTCATCTGGTAATATTAATATTCGAGGGAGTGACCGGAATATCCATGTAAAACAGAAATGTAGTCACCGGCTCTAGATCCAATAGTTCACTACACAAACAACTGTTAATAATGTTTTTCTTTATGTTACGCGTTGAAGTCTCAGTTTAATCTAAGCGTCACCCTCAATTACATAAAGATTCGGCAGGAGCGACAAATGGTTCGGATTCCACTATAAACTGTAGGTCCCCTTTCGCGGTAGGTTCGCGGCAGTAGCCTAGGAACACGCAAGTCGCCGAAGTGACGTTCAACTGAAAGTCTTTTACCAGGCTGTTAAATCAAAGGATTTATTAATATCGAAGCGAAATGATGGTATGACATTATTGTGCGAGAGACCCTGTCTATGGTTAGTGTTTCTACTTGATATCACTTCTGAAACTTGCTCGTCTTTGTGTTGAGGATGAGATAAAATGATTAGGACGACACAAACATTCAGTCACCGAGCGAAAAAAGATCTTCGACTCTGCCGGGAATCGAACCCAGGGTCCCGAAGTCCAGAGGCAGCGACGCTAGCCACTAGCCAAAGAGCTGCAGATATTATTAACGTTATTAGGTTACTATTTTTAACAGTTGAATACACTTTCCACTGTTAAAAAGAACTGCACTACAGTTCACAAGAAATTATGAAGCGATACTCCACCAATAACTTCAATGCGCAACTGTACTCTCAGAACAACACGAAGCACTAGTTGTCTCTGAAGTGCTCCAGACTCGGAACACTCCCACAAGAAAGGATAACTCCATACGCGTATACTGAAGCAGATATGATTTAAAACAAAAAAAAAATTGTAATATAAAACCTTAAAATGCCTAGACTGTAGTTTTCAGCTTACAATTAAAGCACGACGACTAGTTTCTGTTGTTTTCTACAATCTTCAAGTAGTTAAAATTGTAAAAAAGAGAGGAGAAAATGCATTGGAAATCAGCATGATTAGCTGTAGTCATGCTATGACATGCATTCGTATTATGAGCCAACAAAACTGTATCTTCGCTCACGATGAAGTTTTTATTAAATTCTGTCATAGGTTTGTTGGCCCATAATGCATGTCATTGCATGGCCACAACAGATGGTGTTTTTCAATGCATTTACTCCTCTTTCTTACGATTTTAACGACCTGAAGAGGATTGTAGAAAACCGAAATTAGTCATCGTGCATTTATTGTGCACTCAAATGTGTGGTCTTGGCATTAAAAGATTTTTGTATTAAAATTTTGTATTTAATAAATGACATTACGACCGCCGTCCCCTCCCTGACAATGAGGCTTCACTAAAGATTTGGTTTATGTGGAAAACCATTCGCAACTTAAAATGGGCACACCTTGCACTGAGGCCCGCAGACATACACTGATGAGCCAAAACTTCATGACCAATTCCCACCGTTACATCGACTACTGCCTGGAGTCATTGTTGGCACGTAAAGTGGTAAGGAAATAACTTAAGCGGTGCAGAGACGAACGGGCAATCATTCTGACTAAGATATGGACTACAAATAAGGAAATACGCCACCTTGCAAAATGGGAGACCGTTCAGGGCCAGAGCCTGGAGGCAAACATCTCGGAAGTCTGTCTGTTTGTCCCATGCTATAGTGGTGAGCATATATGGAAAGTGATTGAAGGATAATGAAACGACGAATAAGCGACAAGGTCTCACGCCTCATGTCAGGATGGGGAGTTTGGAGTCTTATCCGCTAAATAAAGCAGGACAGGTGGCGATCTGACGTCAGAGTACAATGCTTGTGCACCCACAGGTGTTTCGGGAAACACCGTTCAGAGCACAGTCTTGAACATGGCGCCCTGCAGCAGACGACCTCTGCGTGTTTCCACGTTGATCCAACGACACGGTCAGTTACGATTGCTGTGAACACAGCATCAAGACTGGACCGTGCAGCGATGGAAACGTGACGCCTGGTCGGGTAAATCACGTGATTCGCCCGACCAGGCAACACATTTCCTATTACTCCACATCGATGGTCGTGTGAGGACAGGCCGTTGCTCTGAACATGCACTGAGCCACACATGCAGGTTGAAGGAGCTATATTGCGCTATGTGGGGCTTCACCCGAGCTTCCATTGGTCCTGTGGGAATAATCTAAGACATCATGGCGATTGTGGACTACGTGAAATTATTTAGAATTACCGGTATTCCTTTCATGCTTGATGTCTTCGCCATTGGCGATGGCATCTTCCAGCAGGATAACTGTCCGTGTCACAAGACCAGAAACGTGCTACAGTAGTCTGAACCTGATGGTCGGTATTTGACATGCTGTCAGGCGTCATCTACGCGCTCACCAATCAACGGTGTGTAATTTACGGGGACTACGTAATCTGTACGCATATTTTCATGCCAGAAAGCTCCAGAAACCTAGCAAGGACTAGCCGAATTCATGACACGCCAAGTCGCTGTTCTACTACGTTCCAAAGGTGGACCAAAGAACTATTAAACAGGTTGTCGTAATATTTTCATTGCGACTGTGTCTGCAGCTGCTATGAAATTTTTAAACGATTTCGAGGTGCATTCAGCTGACATTCTCTTTATTTGATGTTCGATGTTGAATTTTGGCTTTAGGCCATTTTGAAGTATCTAAAATGGAAGCATCATACATTGGATGCATTATGATACTAATGCTAACTTACGAGTTTAACACAGGGACGTGCTATATACCAACTTACATTATGACTTACTTTACGGACGATTCTTTAATGTATGTTATGCCATGTGCGTCTTTGCTCATATGACTTCATATAAAATAAATCACAAGTATTACATAAGTTACAGGGAGGAAAAGTCATGGATGTGACGGAGTAAATTAAAACTTACATCCATCTAAAAGACCAGTCATACAGAACTTTAAAGGATCAAATAGATCTATGAAATAGAAAATTCCCAGACAAAGTTTTACTATTTTTACGACGAAACTCTATAGAACAGCAGAATGTATGATTGTCGCTTTGATTTTGTTCATAGCTGTAATTCAGCAGCTGCAGAATATTTCAATAAAGATGAAAAGTCACTCGTCATCTCCACAAGAAAACCTGTTTTGGTTCACTTTACCCGTTTCGACAGTTGAAACTGTCATCTTCAGAAGTGAAATGGGCTCAAATCATTTATGAACCAATGTCCAAATAAGAATTACTCGGTGGTGTTCTTTGCTACAGAATCAGTAAAACAGATTTACATCGCTAAAAATATGTTACCTGCGATGATAGCATACAGTTAACTACCAGATTACACATAGTACATAGTTTGTATGACAAAAGTTAACCACCAGACTCGTGGTTGACTTTTGTGAAATATTATCTGTTTTATTGTTTCTCTAGCAGAGGACACCACCGTCCAATTCTTATTCTGACATTGAGTTACTAACGGTTTGAGACGATTTCACTTCTGAACATGAGAATTTAAACTGTCGAAACCGATCAAATGAACCAAATAAAGATTTTCTTGTGCAGATGATGACTGAATTTTTATTTTTATTGGATTATTGGTGTACTCATCACTAAATATGAGTATATTGTGAAAGCCCACGCAACCATAAAGCAGGTTATGAAAGACTTTACTCGATTTTCATTATTTCCGCTCTTGTTTCATCAGTGTACTGTGCTAGACTTTATATATATCTTTATAACAGTTATTAAAAATTACATACTTCCACAGAAATGGAACAAATATTGAGAAGTTACGTTAAACAAATTACATAGGTCACATTTACACCAATCATGAACGATATTAAATATATAATGGATAACAAAGACCTATATACTTTATGTAACGAATTTCTGTAAAATAATTATCATCTTCTTAGTGTGAATACGTTAAAAACATCGATACATAAGAGCTTTGCAACAACTGCCCAAAAGAAGCGTGTTCCATAAATTTCGAAAAAATGATTGTAATTTACTTTATGACAATTTTATGCAGTCATAAGAGCAAACACGTACATGTCATAATATACCATTAAAGAATCGTCCATAAAGTAAATTATAATAGTCCTAGTATATCTTGGTATATGACTTGTTCCTACGTTAAATTCAAAAGTGATACTGACGTGCCGGCCGGTGTGGCCGTGCGGTTAAAGGCGCTTCAGTCTGGAACCGCGTGATCGCTACCGTCGCAAGTTCGAATCCTGCCTCGGGCATGGATGTGTGTGATGTCCTTAGGTTAGTTAGGTTTAATTAGTTCTAAGTTCTAGGCGACTGATGACCTCGGAAGTTAAGTCGCATAGTGCTCAGAGCCATTTGAACCATTTGATACTGACGTATCCAATGCATTATGCTTCCGTTTTAGACATACGAAAATGGCCTAAGGTCAAAATCGTACATCAAATAAAGAGAATTTCAACTGAAGGTTACCGTAATGTTTTGGCTCGTTAGTATATGTGTGCCATGCTATAATAGCGTTTTAAGGCTTTTCAGTAATTATATATTTATTAACATATGAGATTAATCGACTAGAGGTCCCAGACAAACGTTAGTTATACCGTAGTTTAATGCTGTGCTATGATTGTGAGCGAATGACTCAAATTGATAGGAGGACAGCTGGTATATGGAGCTTGCGTGCGGGAATGATAAACCAGAAATGACTAAATTCCGTATCTGCCGTACACAGGATGGATAGTACTGACGGTGTCGGTGGCCTTGTTCTTATGGAAGCCATTACTGAGTTTGTTAGGATTTTGACAGATCTGAAACAGTGTCTGGTATATGATGAACACATCATCAGTATGGGATATGGAAAAATGATGATAAGAAGAAATATTTTCTCAGTATATTGATGACATGAGTGAATACGTAGACCTATGAGGACAGCAAGAGCAAGAATAATGAAAAGGAGAAGAAAAAGGAAAAATAAGAAGAAGACGACATAACTATGTGCGCCAACGCGCAGTATATTCTGTGGAATAGTGACTCCAGTGATGAAAAATAGTTTTCTCTTCAGTTACTGTTTTTTCGGGATGGAGATTAAACTAATAAGCAATAAGCTGCGTACACTTGTTCCCAGTTGTTTAACTTTAATACATCTTACTTGATATTACATTTATCGTTGTCATTTGGGTCTCGTAGACACAGTATATAATTCATAATTTTCTGTAGTATAACCGTATTCTTACAAATATGCTCATATTGGTTAACGCGCAGACGTAGTCCAGACCCACATCGAATCCGCACGGCGTATTAACGACCTTTCTCCAGTACACTGGCTGGGATGTGTGTGTTTCTAGACTGTTTCTCACGCTCGTTTAGGCTAACGCTTGGTTGGTCTGCAACCTCCTCCGCTGCAAGTACAGTCTCAAGAGTTAAAATGCGTTAACACACAAACAAAGTTTACGCAAGTCATATGCAGATGTTGCACACGATTACCCTTCTTATATCAAATGCCAACTGCAAGACCATTCGGCCACAAACTTAAAAAAATAATAATTTGACAAATCATGAAAAATGGGGGACCCCGTATGATGGAATAAATGCTAGGAAAGAGCGAGTAAACTTATTTTTCTCAGTTTACTGGAAATCATGTCAGTTTGCAATTCCTCCACCTTCATCTAACCTAAATAAATGCTGAAAACATGTCACGATATCTGCTTTGGGGTTTTCTGTTACTTTTATTAAAATAAGGCTATAAATGATTCTCTTCCACCACTACCTATATTGGTAAGGATCTTCATCCTAAATATTCACTAAATAATATATTAATAAATGACACTATTACAAATAAAACGTACTTCACTAAAACTACCTCGATTCGTTTTTAATGTCCGAGCGAAAGAATACTATTTTTGGGATACTGGACTCGTTTTCAACGGGAGTATGCACTGCCGGAAAAAAAGTTCGTACACCTGGAAAGAAGTTAGTTTTGATTCGATGTCATCTGACGGATTGTAGACGTACTGGTAATGGTTTCAACATCGTCCACCAACGGATAGCGAAGTGGCATAGCTACGAGAGCGCCATCTGTGTCTACACTTTAGTATGGAATGCTCACAGCCAGAAAGCTCAGCGTGGTGCAAACGAGATGAGCAAGCAGGCAACTATACCATGAGACGCACGTGTGCTTTCTACAGCCAACTGAGCGTATTTGAAACCGGTGAAATTGTGGACTTCCGAATGGCTG
Source organism: Schistocerca serialis cubense (assembly GCF_023864345.2). Classification (NCBI taxonomy): domain Eukaryota; kingdom Metazoa; phylum Arthropoda; class Insecta; order Orthoptera; family Acrididae; genus Schistocerca; species Schistocerca serialis. The sequence goes on from NC_064639.1 coordinate 696,642,169, forward strand.
CTTGGTCCTCTCGGAGTAATGACGCAAAAGTCGGACGTGCTGCATCAGTTATGAAACAATGCTGGTGTCAATAGTTACGTGAACATTCTCAGCCCCACTGACGAAGCTCCGGACGTCAAAGCAGCACAGAAGCCCGCGAGGACTGTCGTGTCTTAAGGGCAGCAGTGGCAGATCGTACAGGTGCCACAGCGCAGGTAAGAGGGCTTGTGAGCCCAGCTGTCTCAATACGAACTGCTGCGAATCGGTTATTAGCAGTGGACTGCGGGGACGCACACCTCCAGCCTGTCTTCTACACACGCCACATCGTCAGCGTGAATGGCTCGACTGATGCCGTCAGAGGGTCGCTTAGAAGATGGAATGACGCGCCGTGGTCTTCAGCGAAGAGAACAGATTCTGTCCTCACGCAAGTGACGGTCGTTTGTGTGTGCGACATAGACGTGGTGAAAGCTGTCTCGCAGAGGCGCATTCGTCCAAGACACACTGTACGCAACCCCAGACCTTATCGTCAAGCGTGCGATAAGCTACAGTCCTCGTTCACCTTCGGTGTCTCTGGAGAGTACGCTAACCAGCGCTCGGAACGTGGAGAATGTTGTTAGACCAGTTCTTTTGCCGTTCTTGGAACAACACATCACTTTACAGTTGCAACAGGATAATGCTCGCTCACACACTGCCCCGTCAAACTCAACGTGCTACTTGTCTACAATCGAGCACGTGTAGGACACGATGGGACGAGAAGTGACTCGTGCGACTCGTCAACCACACAACTCTTACAGAACTACCTGAACAGGTCGAACAGGTGTGTCATAACTTATCCCAGACATAATTCACCATCTTTACGTTCGACAGGATGCCAGTATCAGTGTCTGCATTGAGGCCCGTGGAGACTACACCACCTTTTAACATGGATGTTTCAGCATGCGTCGGTGCCTGGTACCTCAGAAACACTTGTACTATTGATCTATAAATGTAATCATGTCATGTACTCCACGTGCACTGTTGCAACAATAAATCTCGACTGTATTGGGAATGTCTAAACGGGTGTACAAAGTTTTTTTTCCCGGCTGTGTACTACAAATCGTCGGAGGGAAAGACCGAAGAGTTGGTTTTTTTTTTTTATTTTTTTTTATTACGGATTCCATGAATCTATAAACAGGCTTCCTTCGCTGAAATTTGACCAACAGATGCGAAGTTACGTATTGTCTTTGTCCTTGACGGGACTTTAAACGTAAAACCGTCCGTCTTTATTTTCGTTTTGAATTGATGAGAATGAGAAATTACGTTTTACTGCTGCACTTCTTCAGTAAGTATTAATGTCATATTCACCTGTGCCGAAGGAAGTTCTGAGATGGAAGCGCTACTATCCTCCTTCATGAGTCAAACTTTACACTGCAGCAACCCCTGTTTCTCTTGGGGCAATGTCCTCATGAATTTTTGTGTAGTCGTCGTGCAGATATCTCTGAGTCTTTGAGCAGGGAAGTGCATAGTAGACTCCCACGTCAGTCTGTCTTACAGTCCTGCACATTTCTCAAATGATGTCTGATACAACGTAATCTTGTGCCCTGTGCTGAAAACAACCGTGACAGGTAATTAAAAGGAACATATAAACAATGTCGAACTTCAGTCACAAATTTTACTTTATTTTGAGGTCTGGACTATGACTTGACAGACCTAGTTGATCCTTCGGTTCTTATAGTGTGTACATGCTTCTTTGTGTGAGTTTTTTGCGTCATAGTGACAACATAAAGTATATTCATGAACAGACAATAATTCACTGAGTCATAGTTTTCACTAACAACACTTAACTTGCGAACGCTATGAAATACAAACATATGTCTATTTTATAACCTTTTCTGTATTTACGGAGCTGACTGTACGTTGCCATACTGATGCAAGAAACCACATAGGACTACAAAGACGCCGTCGCCAAATGAACAAGAGCACACGAACATATATACACACGGTCCCAAAAGGCACGACTATAAATTGTGGCACGGCACAGAATTTATTTCTTATAAAAATATCTCGGTATACTGTTGACATAATTTTCCTTACATTATGCCCTGCTCCTGTCTATCGTAATATAGCTCTGAGCTGGTTATAAAAATCGCGACAGGAACGTAAATAATTTATATTCACGTTGAAAATGCATTTTATTACAAATGGTTTATGCTGTGACTCCACTAAACAGTCCCAACCTCCAGTACTCGCTTTTCTCGTGTCAACCGTCTTCACGGATAAAGCTAAGTAGAAGTGGTATAGAGGTGCTCAGTACGTCGGTCATCGACTGGATTCCTCACCGTTGAAGAACTCTTCAATTCCTACATTCGTTCAACAAAGAGATAAGAGGTGAACCGCACAGCCGACAATGATTACACTCCTGATTAAAACCCTAATATCTCTGAGTTGTAAGCAGTGAGAAGTGATAGTAGTGGCTGCCATTAATGGTAGTCTCCAGACTACCGGTATATAGTTTATTGATTTTCGAGTAGATTACAATACTTCTTAGTAGGGTTTTCATCTTATTCCAGCTTTTCATTAGATACACATTCAGTACAACAAGGAAATAACTCTGAAACAGCAAAATATTCATCATAATCATTAAGCTGATCCCATAACATCATCGAGGTTCTGCAATATCCTTAGCTGTTATGAAAAAAGTCGTTGAGAGACAATATATTAATTCCATTTGCCCCGTTCCCTATTTATTCAAAAGGCTGTTACTACACTGTGATAAAGATGACGAGTACTCATTGTACGTGTATACAGGGGTTGGACAAAAATATGCAAATACTAAAATCACAACACATTATCATGCCTAACTTGTATAATTTAATTTTTATCACCTTAGCATGCTGTGAGGATTCTCGTGGTTTCTTCATATGTGTCAGAGATCACAGCAATGCCATCAACTAAATACTTCGTTTGCCCTTCTAAGCCGCCACACAGAGACTGGTGTTTATGAATGGTGGATATCGTGGGATCTTGATCAATCGATTGCTGGAACTGTTCTCAAATACGAGCCCAGTTCTCAACATTTCCAGAAAACGTCTCAAGTTTTACAGTGGGAAAACTGATATTTAGTGGCGGAACAAATGAAGTGACGGTTGTAGCAGATTGTTAATCACTGATGGCAGTTTGAGACATAGAATTCTTAAGTTTTCCCCTCTGTTCTCCGTGACGTACGTACAATACCACGCCTGCCTGCGTCTATGAATTCATCACCTTTGAACATATCAGCAGCGTAATCAGCGTCGTTGAGAAGATCATGTATTTTATTGTCAAGGTCTGTTAGTATACACTATAGGACCTGCTATCGATCTTTGGAATATTCAGAATCTTCAGTGGTAGTTGCGCCATCAAAGTTGTGTACTTCGTTCAAAATACGTGTAATATAAGCTCTTGCTGTCGCCAGTATTCTTTTCAAGCTTTGTAACTGATGGTTGCTATCGGCGTTTTCCGTGTCAGATATCGTGAAGTGATTGCAATTGTCTAAGCGGATCAAGGTAGCACGTACTTTGGTAAACAACTAACATATGGCAGAACCAGTCACAAAAAAAGTCAGTCTTAGTGTAAGAGCTGATAATCCGTTAAAGCGAGAACCGAGTAACTGCAATAACAATATAGAGCACAACAGTGTAATCAACTGCACTTAAAAATAGCAGTTCAAAAAGTGTGGCACGATAATTTAGTTAAACTTAACTGTGTGCACAGGCGGTTGTCGTCGGAAGTTTTTGTTGCCTGTCGTGAGAAACCACTGCAGTGAGCCCCTCGCGGTATTGGTGCGTGAAGTATGTTTAAAAATCGTTTTGTCACAGCAGCAAGCGTGGAAATCTCTCGGATTTCGGCACCAGTCTCTATGTCGTGGAACGACAGCAGTAATCATCGATTTTCATTCTAACACACTCTTTATTTACAAGTCACAGAACATTTATATAACGAAAGAGTTTACAAAATGTCTTACAAAGAGTATTACAAATCAGATATTTAAATGTCCCGACGTCTTCAATTCCCAACAAGCTTCTAGCTAATTGTTATGGATGCATTGTTACGCATTAAATAGTAACGAGCAGTTTGACATCGTTATATTCATTTTGAATTGCCTTATATACAAAGACAATACAACGAAATATAAACTGAAATGAAAGATTAAACGACATAAGTAAATGGAATTCACGTCATCGGTTTAATACGGAGTTATAATTAAATGTCCAACAGATACAAATGGAAAAATACACTATACGTATTATGAGATAGCTGACGGTGTTTGATCGCTTGTATAATGACAAAGCGCCTGACGAAAAAGCTAAATTTGAAAGTAATATTTTTATATTGAACTTTTGCTTTCAGTAGACGAAATTTTGTTTATACCATTTCTGCTTGCCTATATAATTTCATATTTACTTTCATTAAGAAGTTTTGTACTGTTATATGAATACGTACGTGAGAGGTAAGCATGCAGCGGTTTAAAAACATATAAAACATGAAGTATTACGTAAACGGAGTACTAATCCATGGTCATACGTCGTTCAGTAGCCTCATGGAAGGCGTAATGAGCTACAAAAATGTGATGAAAAAGTTTACGAAGGAATCAAGAAACACAATTACATCTCACTCACTGATGGAAATAGGTACAGCAAGGAGACTCCCAGTAGCTTCACTGGGAGTGATGACATGGACCTCAGCGCTTCAGTTGTTGCGTTTGTTACTCTCTGTGCGAGCCACGTGCCCGAAACCCACTGTATCCGCGAAATTTTGATTCATTTTCGGGCATCAGCTTCAACTTTTTACGATCTGTTTTGTTTCCCTCGTACAAGCTTATTAGATTTCAGTTTACCCGTTACGTAGACACATATGCAGCATTACATCTACGAGGGACTAAGTATTATGCTAGTGTTTTCTATCTCTACAGCAGAATTCCTGTGAGCGGTGGAGTGTAATTTCATAGCTAAAAGAATCTCTTGTAACAAAACGAGGAAGACCAGCTCAAGTAGCAGTGGGTCAGAACCGTCCTGCATATCTTTACCGAAAACATACGGTTTTATCATGCGTTAGCACTGGAGCTGTAAACGATAACATAAGGGTGATAGTAATTTTTCGGATCCTTAAGTAGTACTAGAGAAACAGCATGAAAAGTGGAACAAACCCAGCAGTTTTCGTGGCTAGTAGTCCTAGCGTCCACATCCATTTATCAGGTAAAGGTGACCACACAGTAGTAAATGGATGGAAAACGAACTCAAACCCATATTAAATATGATTATCTCCGGTACGCATGAACTAGCGATAAAGAGACTAAGCTGAACGTCTGTTTGATATAACTGCATGTTTTCTCTTTCCTGCACTGCGTAAGAAGCGCTCAGGTATAGTACTATATCATCATGTCTAAATACATGTTTTACTCTAGCACTGCAGCATACGTCAAAGGGAACTAATTTTGACAAGCTGTTAAAACTAACTCTGACATGCTGTTACTGAAAGTATTGTGCTGTCAGCGTTACTGATTACTGCACAGAGCTCAAGAGATCAGTTATTGGCTCTGCAAAGACTGTAGCGCGATGCACTAGGAGCTGCAGCAGCTCTGTTCTATGGTTAAGCGGTATTACTGGGCGGGTCTGTTAACGTCATCCTCCCGCCCCCTGCCCCCCCCCCCCTCCTGCCACCCTCACTCCTCATATTCCCAATATTCACAATAAATGTTCAAAAATCTCTCCAGCTAGTTCAATACATTTAGCTGCACGTGTATAAACAGATTCTGTTGCTCGTTTCAGTTTGACAGGTTCAAAAATGGCTCTGAGCACTATGGGACTCAACATCTTAGGTCATAAGTCCCCTAGAACTTAGAACCACTTAAACCCAACTAACCTAATTACGTCACACACACCCATGCCCGAGGCAGGATTCGAACCTGCGACCGTAGCAGTCCCGCGGTTCCGGACTGCAGCGCCAGAACCGCTAGACCACCGCGGCCGGCTAGTTTGACAGGGTTGTTCTTAATTTCGTCTATTGCATTCATAGTGCGAGCAAGTAATGCCTCACGTGTATTGACTTTGTCCTCATAAACTATGTCTTTCATCCATCCCCATACACAAAAATACAATGGTGTTAAATCGGGCGATCTGGGTGGCGACAGCGTGTAGGACCACGATCAATCCATTTCTGGGGAAAATGTTCATTTAAATATGTAGTAAGGGCGTTGGTGAAATGTGGAGGGGCGCCGTCATGTTGAAATTACATTTGCAGTCGGGTAGCAATTGGAACATCTTCGAGCAAGCGAGGTATTTCTTCTTGAAGGAATTGTAAGTACGTCTCGCCAGTTAGACGTCCTGAGAAAATGAATGGTTCAATTAAGCGCGTGTTGGTTATACCACACCACACATTTATGCTAAATCGCTGCTGGAAATTGCATTGCGCTGTTGCATGTGCGTTTGCTTCAGACCATACGTGTTCCTTAAGTAAATTTTTTATACCATGTCTACTAAACTGTGCCTCATCAGTAAATAAAATGTACATATTTGTGTAACTGCAGATTAGCGTTTAACCAGTTGCACCAGTCCAATTCAAGGGCACGATCTCCCTGATTTAAATGATGCACTTTTTGTTTCTAGTAAGGATACAGATTATTATACTTCAGTGTACGCCATACCTTAGATTGTGAACTGCCTAACCGTTTAGAGATACGTCGTGTACTGGTACCAGGACTACGTTGAACATTATCCATATTATCCTCCTCGTCGTGGTTCACGTATCGAGCGCTCGTACTGACTATGAACGCTATGTACAAAACCTGTCACCTGTAAAATTCGATATACTCCACTAATGGCTCGTGCATTCGAAATTCTCCGAGTTGGATAACGTACGCGATATTCGTTAACTGCAACCGTAGCATTACCAACACATTTGCCAGAAATAAACACCATATGAGCATATTCCTTTGTCGTAAATTTGAAAGGCATCCCTATTTCATAAACAATCTACAAACTACAGTAGTTACTATGTGGTTTTACTTAAATATACTGTTGTTATTATGTCCTTTCATTGGACAGTACATAAAACTAACTCGTTTCATGTTTAGGAAACGACTGAAACAACTCACCAACGGTTGCCAACAATGACACAAACGTTTCTACATTCTTAATGTAAAGTAAACAAATTTTCTTTGATAATAAATTTTTATTCTCTGGATGGTCTAGAAATATACTGCAGACACACTTCTGGGGCATGTTTTATTACATTCACCAGACCAATAACAACAAAATGAATGGAAATCGTGCTTTACGTTAACCTTGTACAGTTTTGCGATGGCTTCATATTAGCTAAGTTTCTAAATTTGAGACAAAATCTTTTATTAGTCGTAACTCCGCAACTAAATATTTACGGGCCTATATTTATATGAAATTTTTTTCTTGGTTTTACTTGTAGAATAAAATACTAAAATATTTGCATATCTTCGTAAACCACCCTGTATACGCAGACTGAAGCGACGAATGAACCTTTGTAACAAGGCTGGGATTCGAACCCGTATCTCTTGCTAACTAGTCAGATGCGCTAACCACTACACCACCTTGGCACAGTGGCTATGTACAAGTGCATGGACTATCATAGCACGACTCCCTCCTCGACCTAAATTCTCATTGACGTCTCATCCCACTTGGTATTCTCTCTAATCTCGAATAGCATTGTAGAGGCTCTCCAACCGTATTGGAATAGCACTACAGTATGGAACTAAAGGGGAGATCCTGCCTGAAATGCAGGCATAGGTGATTTCATCAAATGAAAATATATGGTTCCAGAGACCTTTTCGTATCTCAAACATCTATGATGTATATATGCAGACATGTAGGACAAGGCCTCATAATATGACGGTGCCGTCTAATATAGTGTACCTAGTTATTATTACTGTTGACACCTGACATCTACTGGCAAGTATCAGAACTTGTTCTATATGCACCACTACGCCATCTTATGACCGGAAGCAGTAGGTGAGTTGTAGTTCGTTTTGGCTGCATGCGATTGTTTGAATCTGCCATCTGAAAATTTTTTGCAGTGTTACGGAAATCAGGCAGCATTGCTGTTGATGTGTTCCCTACACATTAATATTAAATGAACTGTGTACAAAGCCAGACCAACAGGCATTACATGCATTGACCAGAAAAGGATAGTGGTATGTAATATACAAACCGTATGGGTTAAGCCATTAACTACAACTTTTTTATGGCATGATCTAACTATGTACCTTTTGTATTCTTAGCATTGCGAATGGCTAGTTGCTAGCTCAAATCTAGATCTGCCAATAAAAATTCCAAAGGACGACCGATAGCTGAAACCTATTATTTACAAATGCATTATCTCTTTATGGAAACTGTGTTAAACTGTTTCTCGTAATACCGATGTTACTGTTATATTTCTAATAGAAAATAGTAAGAAAAGTAGTACCCCATAATAGGAGCCACCCCCATATTGGGAACCGTTTTCGTGATTTTCTAAAAATAAACCACAAAAGAAAGATTTTATGTTTAACAAGCTAAAAGCCAAATAAAGCTAATCTCAGAATCCCGTATTTCAATATAAATGCAAAAGTAGTGTTTAATTCCTAATGGTGTTAGCGGTACGAGACAAAATCAAAAGCTACCCCATATTACGACACTTTACACAACATAGATATCTGAGACTTGAAAATGTCTCTGGAACGATATAGTTTCATTTGACAACAGTTAGGCGCACTTACTTTTATCCTGTAACTCTGCCTGTTCATTCGGCAATTTCAATTTTTACCCATTACATATTACTTTTAGTAGACCATTACAGTTTTCTTTGCAAAATTGTGCTTATCTCTACCCAGCTTTGATTGATCGAAATAAGCATGAGACACTTCTGCATCTTTGGGAGGTTGGGTTGTCAATGATCCAATGAGAAGCTTTCGCGGTTTTAAAGCCATGAGTGGTTCCTTGTTTAAATGTGATTCCGCCATTCTGGTTCTGTGTCCTCCCGCGTTCTGATTCTGCACTGTTAAGAGTTCTGCCTTGACAGGAAGCTTGACTTTGTTTGGTGTCAACCTGACCAGGTTTGGAGATTCTCCAGTGCTGAAGAAATTGCGGAGATCTTTACAATTGTTTGCCGTTATGAAGCTTAGCCGAACTGGTTACGTTATTTCGGAACTGCTTCGTAAATTTCTACACAGTTCACTCGCGATTAGTCCGCGTTTAGTCTTGCGGCCCGGTTTTTTTTTTTTTTTTCATGGTGAAATGGAAACGCTTATATTTCTCAGTTTTCGCTAAATAGAAACTTGTTATAGTGACGAATGTTATCACCCTCTTCAGAGTTATAAAAGAGCTGTAATCTTATTGAACATTTACTCACTTTACAACTCATTGTGAAACCCACAAGTGTTTGTGTTATTCTGAGGACAGCTATGGGCTCATAAATCAGATATTACTGAACGACTTCCCAGAACCCGGGGCACGGCAGCCAAACTCATTTGCAGGTTGCATACCTCATACCTAACGGCTTCCAGTGGCAATAAAAATTTCGTTTTCAATATTTCTCGTAACTACTGCCAAATTTCTAAGTTTGAAATGTTGTCATAACCTACTCAATTATAGGAATAATGTTGTGTTAAAAGTTTAACACAAAAACCAAGTACTACAGTGAGAAACTGCGTTTGCCTCGAGGGAGCGCAATCCACAACGCGCAAATGTTCGGACTTTATTCACGCGACATTTGAGAGTGACTCCCAACGTACTTTATTCATAATCTCAAACCTTTTCGAAATTTTTTCTCTGTAGCAGCCCCCTCCCCTCCCTCCCTCCACCACAAAACCGATGGAAGGGAAAACGTTGAGCCGGCCGCTGTGGACGAGCTGTTCTAGGCGCTTCAGTCCGGAACCGCGCTGCTGCTACGGCCGCAGGTTCGAATCCTGCCTCGGGCATGGATGTGTGTGTAGTCCTTAGGTTACTTATGTTTAAGTAGTTCTACGTGTAGGGGACTGATGACCTCAGACGTTAAGTTCCATAGTGCTTAGAGCCATGTGAACCATTTGAAAAACGTTGATCTCTGACTGCATTTCCGCTGTTTGTGCAGTAAAACGGGAGCATGAGGATGATGCTTCTTTACTACTAATTCTACTTGCAACACAATTTTCACAAAGTATCCACGTATCTCATATGAATGCGTGGTAGCTATTCTTTCGCACGTTTCCGGAACAACAGACACCTCGTAGGGTCTGCAGCTGTGATACACATTATGTACACTGATGGGGCAGGGGAAGAAAGGAAAGGAAAGGAAAGGAAAGGGGCAGAACTAATGATATCAGCTGCACGGGGAGTAAGTGTAGACATGTGCAAAAGAACGGACATCACGCATTCATGTGACTGATTGACCTCGACTGGCAATATCCACAACCTTTAGTGCTGATGCACATTTTCGTTCGACGCCCAGCGGGAACTAAGATTAGCGAGTAGGGAGCATGGAAGACACGTACGGGGACCGCTGATAGATGGCGCCTGGTGGGAATGTGAGTCGGCCGGGTAGCATGCCGAGGTAGTCGCAGCATTTTCAGTAAACTCTGTGTCCTGGTGGCGCAGTGATTAACGCAGTTGCCTAGTAAGCAGGAGGTCACAGGCTCGAGTCTCAGTCCAGTATAGGTTTGCACTCATTGCCACTGATTCCTCACAAAGCCCCGCTGCAGCAAATATTATTAGTTCCTTTCCTTTCTCCAACAGCCACCTTCAATTTACTTAAAACCCACACATATCTTTGACTGTATCTGGGAAATTATTTCATTTAAGTCATGAAAATTGAGATGCATGAAAAACTACAATTTGCGTGAAATGGCCCGCAGTAAGATTTCAGCATCACGTGTGACGTTTTATTGTATTACGTCTTTACTACTAACTCTGTTTGCAAGAAACGAAACTTTGCGGAAAGTTCTTACATGTATCACTGAATGTATCTACAACGTTTTACAAGTGCTATTTTTTTTTTCAAAATTCGATCAGTCGCGAGATGGAAAGCACAGTGAAAATCAAAAATGTTTTGTTTGGAACGTTTAACTACACCTTTCATCTATTTCTCTACATAGTCACTGCTCCGACTTAGGCGTTTGCCGTAGCTTGGTAGCAGTTTTCCAGTACTCTCGTCACAGAAGTCAGCTGTCTATGATTTTCACCAACGCCCTACGCTGATCTACAGCTCGTTGTCTGTGCCAGAATGCTGTTCTCATAGCCAGAAAAATCAGAAAGAGCCAAGTCCGAGGAAAATGGTGAATGATTAAACACTTCCCATAGACAAATGTGTGGAAGCGTCTTGGTTGCACTTTTTATTTTATTTTTTTATTTTTTAATATTAACTGGATTTTGAGACGTGTCCCAACAGCCATCTGAATAATGGAATGTCAAGTATGACGATACGAATGCCAGGACAACACAACACCCAGTCTCAGTTCGCACAAAACGACCAAACCTGGCCGGGAGTCGAATCTGGGCCCCTTCAGTTACCAATCCGCCATACTGGCCGCTTAGCTATCGAGGCGGTCTTTATCGCACTTGCAGTAAGCGACCAAAAATTGTCATGAAGAAGGAAACTTATGACAATTACGTTGTGAGGGCTACATAAAATCAGGCAAAATCCCTCAGCAGTACTTCACACTTGGTGGGAGACACTATTTTCTAAGCATCTTTACGTGCTCACTATGCGCTCAGAACTGAAAAACGACATGAAGCCTTAGACGGGCATACTAGAGACACTTCATATCTGTGCAAAACGTCACCGGATTTTCACTGGGTTTTAATCTCGCGACCGATCGGGGGGTGGGGGGTAAAAAAAAAAAAACGTCAGTAGAAACGACGTCATAAACATCATTTAGAGGTGTGAAAAACTAGCTGTGGAATCAAATGGCGCGCAGTGTAATTTCGACACCTGGCATGACGTTCTGATTTAATACTGCTTCACTAGATTTCATAAATACTGATATACGTGAAACACTAGCTTCTGAATACCAGTGTTTGATACTACTGGCATACTTATGAAAGAGTTTACGCAACTAATCGTTTGTATTGCCAATGACAGTATTTCTGAACGCTCAGAATATTTAACCGTCCGTAGCAGACAAAGGTTAAACATGCTTAAAGTCAAGTATTTAATATCTTATTTCGTTTATAAAAGTAACCATATATGTGAAGCTCTTTCGCACACGGGAATTAAATTCTCTAAAGAGTCGTGGGTTTACTGGTTTCCCCCTAACTCAAGTCATTTCTTCGTTGCTTATGCATGATACAGCGCCATGCTGCCACGCCACCATGTTGCCTTGATTATTAATTCTAATCTTGGCCCATGAATATTCTGAAGGATCAGAGCCCACTCACTGAACTAATTTTGCAATTACAAAACATTATAAACAAGGATTCCCTCTTAGCACGATGTAGGTTTCAGACGCAGAAACGCTGGTGGAAACAGTGGTTACGGCGATTACTGCTTACTAAAAGTGATATGGATCGAGCTGGCACCTTAAAGAGATATTAGATGGAAGTTGTATTCATAAATTATGGCCTATGTGTTCATTTTGTGGTTCCATTTATTCTTCCAAGCTGAGAATCAATTACTACACGCTTGAGGGGAAATCCTCGTGAGCACTACTGGACGCTATATGTGGAAAGCACGTACTTATTTAATTGTTGGTCAGTTATTGATGCATCATTAGGTACTGCTCATTGTTCAGATGGTAGCCACGCGTTTTAATTGTGGACGTGTGTGTGTGTGTGTGTGTGTGTGTGTGTGTGTGTGTGTGTAACTGTTAATCATTGCGAGTCAGAATATGTTTCCAATTTCATTCTAAGGTTTGAAGATTTATAGTCAATGCATAGTTTAAAAGTCCATCGTTTTTCTGTTCAGCGGTAATGTTCGTAGATAATTTCGTAACACAACACAAGATTTGCAATTTGTAACGCATTGTTTTACATTTAAATGCTTCGAAAACAGTTTTTTAACTTCACTGATCCAGTAATGCAGAGCAGCATTCGCTAAGTGGCCAACTTTTGTATTTATTTCACCAGAAAATATAGTAAAATATATGTTACAATTATCTTATACATTCACCAACTATATCTGAAGTCAGTTCTGTTTGTAGATTTAATACTCCCAACCTTAAACACTGAATATGCACTATGTGACTGAAAAAAGTGGATGGCGTCATAATCTTTGTTTCACATACAATGTAATGAGTAGCAGGCTTCAGAAACTTTTAAGGCCAAGGTGGATTTGCTTAGGTTTTTCAAACACTGACTTAGTTATCATATCGTTAATGAAAAATTAGTCACTTTTCCTAGTTAGGTAATCTTTTACGCTGACTGTTAATACCGTCATTTTTGTATTAGAAAAAAGTCTTCTTGTGAAATAACCTAGCTTTTATCATTACAGTTCATACATTGCATGTCAAATAAGTAATATGACATAATTCACTCTTTCAGTTATACACTTCGCCAATATTAAGTCCATAAACTCAACTGCCTTCAGAAATAGTTTCTGAATAAGTACAAAAATTTTAACTTAACTTTAGGTAAATCTATCGTTGTAAGCAAACACGTAAGTCGGTCACACGGCGAATGTTGTGCTCCATCAAAGTATCAGCTAAGTTAAAAGTGTGTGTGCTACGTATGTAAATGAGAACCGACGAGATACAAGACAGAACCAAAGAAAGTAAACCAAACTATTAATTAAATGTAAATATACAACTAGGGAAACACTATAACTGAATGAATTATTATTTTGCATAGGGCAGCTGTTGCGTTCATAATGCATTCGACAAAAATGTAATACTGAAGAAAATACGTATGTATTACGTCAACTGAAGATAGGTGAAAACGTGAGTAAACGTGTCTTCGTGTACCTAAAGGTATATAAAAAGTGGATGACTACCGTGATGACTATGTCATGTAATTTTATCCAGAGACACGGAGCTCAACCATCATTATCGTGGCCGGCCACGGTGGTCTCGCGGTTCTAGGCGCGCAGTCCGGAACCGTGCGACTGCTACGGTCGCAAGTTAGAATCCTGCCTCGGGCATGGATGTGTGTGATGTCCTTAGGTTAGTTAGGTTTAAGTAGTTCTAAGTTCTAGGGGACTGATGACCACAGATGTTAAGTCCCATAGTGCTCAGAGCCATTTGAACCATTTTTTGAACCATTATCGTGAATAAATTAAGGCTTGAGGAGTGCCAAATGAATAACGTCTTTTTATGTCGTTTTGGTCACAGCCAGTTCAAGTTTCTCGTAACTGTATATAAAAACTTTCTCATTCACACTGTTGTAGGCCTACTTTCTACGACTATTCGACAGAGACTAACGTGAACACAAAAACTGACAGGAAGGGTGTGAGTGAATCTGCAGGGAAGCGACCCTTCTGTGCAGTAGAGATCAAGGCGTCCTGTGGTCTTTCACCTCCCCTCCACTTATGATGAGGATGGGGTGCATATTGTGCTGTGGTATTTTCACAGATGTCTAAGCAGTTTCATGTCTACATTTGCATAAAGCATTGTGACGACATGTGATCTCCAGTCTTTTAGCCACAGTAACGTTTTTTTTCAGGTTTCTGTGAGATATTTAGTATAATGTAACATAAACTCAGCAAAAGTATTTAAACAACTGTTTCGTTAGCTCATATCCTTTCGGATTAGAAAATTTGTTTTCTGATACAAGCAAATGATTTACAGAAAACTGTAGTCGATTATAGATTTTAAGGAAGATAGGGACTGCATGAAATTCTTGAGTTAGTGCGCCAACTGAGACTGTATCATCATGTGGTGCGATGTCCGTCATCGAGTAAGCAATTGAGCTCTATCGTATAGTACAGACTAATTGTGGAGAGGAGCACATACGTTTTTTTTCTTTTTTTTTGTCAGAAACCTTTTACTGGCTACCATTCTAGGTCGGCCAGCTGGCGGCTCTTTGCTGGAGGAGAATGAGGGAGACTACGTAGATTGTGTTTGCTAATGGACGCTAGTGTACTGCAATCAATCACTGCCAATGTGAAGGGCACGGCAGGAAAAGTTATTATGCGGCCAATTTTCACCATCAGAGTGGCCTTTCAGCTATTGATTACACTATCGTTGATGATGAGTCAGACGTTTGACGTGTTGAAAAGAAGAAGCATCAGAAGACAAGTGTCAAAGATCTAGGTAACCGCATGAAAATTTACTTCAAAAAGTAGGCGTATTGGCGAGTTTAACTGTACGTCACTAGATTCAGCAAGGAGAGATGGCCCTAAAGTAAAACGTTCCGTGAATAGTATCACAAAGTGAAGAAAACGAAAAATATAATAAAGTACCTTTATTCACCCTCAAAGTAAACCTCATTAGCTATAGAACACTTGTGGCAATTAAAATTTACCAAATAGGCAGCAACCAGTCGCAAAATCATGTTTTATTTATTCACTTTTGCAAATCGATTTCAACTGATTAACAGTCATCATCGGTGCTTTCAACGAAACTTGAAGTCAGTATTACTACCCAGGGCACATATTCGTTGAAATCACCGATGATGGCTGTTAATCAGTTAAAATCGACCTGCAAAAGTGAATAAATAAAACATGATTTTGCGACTGGTTGCTGCTTATTTGGTAATTTTATGGTTTACGGTCACTGCACAACTTGGTAACCACATGGAGCCCACCATTCATAACCTTTGGTAATGTTTCTAAAACCTGTTGAGGAAAGATTCTGTTGAAATCGTTTGAAACATTGATTCCGAAGACTTTTGGAGTCGATGGAGTTCTGACTCGGCCAACTGTACACTGAAATCCGGAAAGTTACCTGCCAGCTTTTGAAGAGAACTGGTAGATTTACCACTATGATGTTTACCACAAACTAGAGTAGATTAGAAGTATTACATTCCAATTGTTCCATAGCGAGATCTTCCAGATTGTAGATCATGACAGAAAAAATACACCATAAATGTTTACAATGAAAGACAGTTATGTTACTGTAACTTCCACAGATCCAAAGTGAAATGATCGTCACGGATGTGGGGTGAGCAAAAAATAAATATATTGTCATTTAGAAGGTAATAAATTCTAAATACAAAAATCATCTTACAACACTTACTAACAATAGTCGCATTACTGCACTGAATTTGCACGGAAATCAGGTTGTACTAACACTCACAACATTTGCAATTATTAGAGACACAAACACATCTGTTGGTTCCATTAAGAAATTCACCGATGTAGTAAAAGGAGTTTTCCACCAACAAATCCTCTAGGCTCTTCTTATACCAAACTTTGTTGGTATTTAAACTTCTTATGGGTTCTGGCAAGTTATTGAAAATGTGTGTTCATGACTAATGGACACTTTTTTGCACCAAAATAAGTAACTTTAAATCTTTATGAAGATAATTCTTCCTTTCAGTATTGATTCCATGAACTGTGATGTTGGTTTTCGAAGAGATATACATGATTTAATGAGGAATTTCAAAACGGAATAAATATATTGGGATCCGGTAGTTAATATATCTACTTATCTAAACAGGTTTCTGAAGGCTATTCTTGATTTCACACCACAAATAATTCTTATTACACTTCTCTGGGCTGAAAAAACTTAACTGGGCTTGATAGTTACCTCTAAAAATCATTTGCATTGCAATCAAAGATTTGTTTAGGCGCTTCAGTAGTTCAGTAGATCTGCTCTAGTACTAGAATTTGTTATCAAACTGTAATCAGAGCAATTTAACACTGTCCATTTCTTGCGACTTGTAATCATATTTTAGGCATATACGGTTGGAAAACTCTTCCATGTTCTGAACTGCACATAGTGTGTTCTTTTTTTTCAAAGTTTAATGGCCGGCCGAAGTGGGCGTGCGGTTAAAGGCGCTGCAGTCTGGAACCGCAAGACCGCTACGGTCGCAGGTTCGAATCCTGCCTCGGGCATGGACGTTTGTGATGTCCTTAGGTTAGTTAGGTTTAACTAGTTCTAAGTTCTAGGGGACTAATGACCTCAGCAGTTGAGTCCCATAGTGCTCAGAGCCATTTGAACCATTTGAAAGTTTAATGACAAAGAATTGGCTAGGAACACAAATGTCCATTATATCTCTAGCAGTTTTAATTGCCTTCTTCGCTTTTCAGAGTTATCCCGTAGCCCACATTGGAAAAACATTGAGAACTAAAACATTGTAACTGTCGTTGCAGTTCGCGATACCGATTGTCGTAAATGGACTGTTTATGGCATGGTTTTAATATTAATATGTCCAAACCTGTTATGGTATAACGTAGGGTCCGAAGAACGGTCAATTTAAAATTAATAACATAGATTACCCATTGCCGGTGAAAATTTGTTAACTATGAAAAACAATCACATCACCATCCCAAGTTAGAGCTCCTAAGCATTGTTTAAAAGCTGTCTCCAGTCAAATTTAAGTAGGAAACTGTAGTGATTCAGTTTTCAAATTGTGTCATTTCGATGAAAATGTAGTGGATATTCCGTACGGTCCATACACACTATTCACTAGCAAGCGCAACAACTTGTATATGATTTGCGAATCAAGAACAGGATTAATGTTCCTCACGGTGTCGAAGTACAGCTTGCTTGACTATAACATGCGTTGTTAATTCCGCTGGTCTGCCAGTGAACAGTGGAAGACAGATATATATGGTCATACAGTTGTAATATTTGCGACTGCAGATTATTTCCAAATAGGTATACATGGAAACGAAACCACATTGTTTTCTTGTTCTTAACTGACCACGACGACAACACATGCTTCAAAGAAAATCTGTCGAGCGACGAGAAATAAAATCATACTAGAAGCGTAATTAGGGATGTTCCAGCACTAGGATTGATTTTTCGTGTCCATTAACTTGATGCAGCATTACTGCCCACTGTTCTTCCGGACAGTACTTCAGTGCGACAGACGAAACTGCGGGTCAGTGCTGAGTGGCGATTTACGGTAATGGTGGCCTCCATAATGGATTGGCCAGTGAACGCCTCGGTCGTTACTCGGACACAAGGACTGCAGAAGTTAGACTTCCTTCCACTCTGACTTTGACAAACGAGTCCCTGGTGACTTACGTGCAATCTCGTGTTTTCTGTTGCTACATTCCTCTTTCTTGAGTCGGTGTGAGATGTTTTTTCTCGTTTCTGTCAGACATAACTCAGTAGATGAATCTTCGTCAATAGTTATTGCGTCTACAGCATCCGGCTGTACTCACGCCCTGCTCCCATTGTCCAAAGAGCGAGTGTCTCTTGGAAAGAATTGTGAGGAGAACCACGTGCTCCGTCATGGTTTTAGCTGCAGATGGCTACCGATATATTGCCAAAATCTGTTCCCCGTTACACAGTTATTTTTTAAACTTGTTACACTGGAGATCCATGCAGTACGACTGTCGTTTATTCCTGTCATGTATCAAATTCGTCTATAGAGCACTAGATGGTATATTATTAAGTAGCATATGGAGCACTTCGGTCAGATATGAATGAAAGTGGAACATTTCTTAGCCGTTGAATGGAAATGGAAATGCCGTGTGGCTAGGCCTCCCGTCGGGTAGACCGTTCGCCTGGTGCAAGTCTTTCGAGGTGACGCCACGTCGGCGACTTGCATGTCGATGGAGAAGAAATGATGGTGATTAGGACAACACAACATCCAGTCTCTGAGTGGAGAAAATCTCCGACCCAGCCGGTAATCTAACCCGGATCGTTAGGTATGACATTACGTCGCTCTGACCACTCAACTACCAGGGTCGCACCGCCGTTCAATGAGAGCAAATTTTTTGGATGTGATTAGTTGGAGCAAGTGCTTAGGCTGCATCGAGAATGGTGACATTCAGCATGAAGACAGCACCCGTAATATGTGGCATGCTACCAATGAAAATTGACACTGTGAAAAAGCTTATCAGTGAGTTCGTTCCACGAATACAGCAACGAATAACCCTGATCTATACACTGTGCCCACGTAACTGACACAACAGGTCTATATGCATTCAAAAAATCGTAGTCATTTGTGACTGCAAGAAAATGTGCATGTATATGATGTTCACAAAATATGCGACACACACCGGAGTTGGTTTCAAAACTACCGCATGAGTAACGATGGTTGAAAGTGAGCAGTACGGTACCAGGACTTATGTCGTAAGTTGGATCCATATTTGAAGAACATCGAAAACGGCTCGTCGTTCAGTGTTTCAGTCTCCTGTCGTTGGAACTGCTTATGTTTTTTTAATGTTGTGGATCACAGTTACACTTTACTCCGTTGTTCCTGTGGTCACCTAGAAAGTGACTATTTACTAATCAAAGGTTCTGTGTAGTCTGAAGGTGAGCAAACGAAAGTACTGCAAATATTTTATGACTTGGGTGATGTGACTAATATGTGAATCAACTCAGCGAATTTCCTAGTTTGTCTAAGTGCTGGAGCTGAGCACTGTCTCGTTCCTGATGTCGGTTTCTAAATGAAAAACTCGTCACCGATACTTTCTTCATCGTTGCAGTGTAGACAAATTGACGAACCCTATGCATCGATCCAACGTCAAACTGCGCCTGTACGCTGAGATAAATGTGGTTCGACACCGTGTTATTCATCTTCGAGCAGGTTTTTATAGTATTCTGCCAACCACTTGCACATAACTAATACATATTTTGTTTCTGTTATGTGGGTGAGACGTGCCAGCATGCGAAAGTGTAAAGTCATTTCTATTTTTGTACTTGTGGAAGCCTAATTCTCAGTTCCTTTTGTGTTCTGATAGACAAGTGATGACATAAACTTGATCTTCATTCAACTAGTCTTCCAGTTTAGTTTTAAGGAAACTCATTTCCAGTTCAGAATCACGTGCTGTCATTGAAACGGTAGGAAACAGCACATTTGAATTTTACCTGGGGTTTTGGATACAACAAAATGGATATTTCCCTTTAGTATAAAAGCCTTTCGACTGTGGCTTATCCCGTGTGAAGACAAAACTGCCACTAATGCCAGTCAGGTACAATGAGCGGCATGCACACCACTTTCTGCAAATTCGCTTTTGTTACCGTTTCCCCACCAAGCGAGGTGCTTTAGAGTCAGGTTCCTAAAGCGTGAACTTAAATCCCGTTCGCTCAGGTGAAGGAGTTGCTCATTATCCTGTGACACGGGATGCCCGTTTGCGCCTGCGCGGTATGCTACCTGGTGGCGCGTCACCTGTCGTGAGCCACGTTCGCTTCGTGCCCGGCACGATTCTCGCCATGCCGGCAAGTCGCCCCTTCTGAGCACGCGATGCCGCAATCGTCTGGCACTCCAGTGGCTTTTATCTGGAGTGCTCACACTTCCACTGCAATCGAGGGGACCACTGTCCTTTCGTTTCCTCGTTTCGTTTTTGCTGATGCCGAATATTCTGTAGTCTGTGCAGTCAAACGAAGTGGCACTGTAATATAATTCTGTTCAACTCATCGCTCTTTTCTTCATTCCGAGATCGACTGCGACCAATATATCTACTCGAAATTGACTGTTTCATATGGAAAGAACTCTGTTCGTCTGAACTTAAATTCTACGCAATAAAGATTGTTTCTGATGTAACATAAGAGAAACTACGGCCTATTACACGAAAGAGATTGAAATTATCTGTCCCTTTTTATCTTGAAAGGTGGCTAGTAGTCGCTTTCATATAAACTGACAAAATGTCATCCGCTAAAGCATCATCGTGATAGACGACTAAAATACAATACAGACGAGAACGATGATTTGGTTAATTAATGTCATGTTCCATGGATCATTTCGCACGATAAATCGTAGTAACGTGAAAAGAATCATTTTACATCCATATCGCAAATTAATTTGAAAACATTGCTCCATGCTGAACATTTATAGAGTCCCTTCTTCGTTTTTCCTGTTTTTAAAAATACAGATATGAGTAACACCTGCCCACCACCTTTCACACATTACAGCACCATAAAGTCTTCTACGGAATAGAAGCAGTTATCAAGCAGGAACTATTTTCTTTGTTTTCGCATTTTACTTAGCTGTCTGTCAGACATTTTGTATCACTGGATAAGTCTCAAATATTTTAGTTGCAGCAATGTGGACCCTTTCTTGTTCTAAGACAACGTTAATGCGGCGTAATGCATGAAATTTTTCGTTCTAGTATTGTAATTATGTCCATTAAATTTTTATTTTGAACTGTTGTGTATTATTTACAAAAAACTTCGTGAGAGAATATACTGGGAAGCAGTAGTCAGAATGCCCAACTATTTAAATAGATGTCTACAAGATGGTCGAGGGTAAGCACGACACATTATTCTTACAGCACAATTTTGAACAGTGAAGACTTTACTTCTTGAAGTCCGCCCCCGGTAGCTGAGTGGTCAGTGCGACAGACTGTCAATCCTAAGGGCCCGGGTTCGATTCCCGGCTGGATCGGAGATTTTCTCCGCTCAGGGACTGGGTGTTGTGTTGTCCTAATCTTCATCATTTCATCCCCATCGAGGCGCAAGTCGCCGAAATGGCGTCAAATCGAAATACTTGCACCAGGCAAGCGGTCTACCCGACTGGAGGCCCTCGTCACAACCCATTGTTATTATACTTCTTAAAGGTGAATTAACCCAGAACATTATTCCATAAGGCATTACTGAATGAATATGTGCAAAAATGGGTCAACATGCTTATTTGTCTCTCCCCAAGATCTGCAGTAATTCTAAGTGTAAATGGCCTAAGATATTTCAGGAATTCCAAAGTGTGCTTTGTCGAATTTAAATTCTCATGAAAATGGACAGATGAGAACTTTGAAGTTCCCACACTATCGGTTATTTCCTCAGTATGTGTTGCACATAGGACTGTATAGTACCCGTAGAAATGTTATGTCTTTTTTGAGTGTGAGAAAAATTTCCACCAATCCGGAACAACTTCAGACGTGACAAGGAGGTGCTTGCGTAACGAACATGGCCAAATGCCAGACCAAAAAAGAGAGAACCATTGGCGGGTTTAAATTCAAACGAATACTTCTCCCCAACCTTAGACAGAGACGATTTAATGACGATGATTTTTGGTTTGTGGGGCGCTCAACGGCGTGGTTAGCAGCGCCCGTACAAATTTCCAGTCTTTTCACTTGCCACGCTCGCCCTGTCCTGAATTATGATGACATGATGAGGATAACGCAAACACCTAGCCCTCGGCGGAAAAAATCCATGACCCGGCCGGTAATCGAACACGGGACCCCATGATCCAGAGCCAGCGCTAGATAGAGAGAGCCTATTTTGGACAGGAGAAGGAAGTGCAGGACGGGCGACGGGCAGAACAACGCAACCCCTTGCATGACCTATGACTGGAGTGTTTCAAATCCATCTGACATCTCCCTCCCTCTAACTGCGACCTAGCACCGTTTTATGGGAGGCGGAGACGACGAAGTATGGAGAGAGAGACAGAGGGAAGCGATGTTGTGAGCCTTGGACCGGTTGGACATTTTAAAATCTAACGTGCTTTTATCCTGTTGCTTTGAATGCGAAAGTGATACTCGCGAAACAGTTAGGGTGGGAGGGCAACAGAAGAGAAAGAAAGGAATCGATTCAGACTAAGTGCCCGCTCGCTGCTTGGCTCACATAGATTATACGGCCTGCATAGATTTTTTTGTTTTTATTTAATAGATTTTTTATGTTGTTGACAAACTGCAACACCTACTACACCTTTCACGCTCATTACGGCCATACAGGGACAGTCTTCTGTGAATGTACTTCCGACCAAAAAGCGACTAAGGTAAGTAGAGTGGCGATATTTCCATAGACACTTTCATCCCCTAACAAATATTTCTTTATGTCTAACCGAAAAATAAAACATCAGTTCTAATTGATTTGGTTGTAAAATTTTGTTAATGTTAGGAAGTATTTTCGTATTTCTTATTTCTAACCGAGAAGCCAAACAACAATTTTCAGAGTTTTAGCTTTAAAAATGCTTTCGCAACGAAATAGCTTCATAAAACTTTTCGCCCACTTACGGTTTGAATTTCCAAAAAAGTGACTTGCGTATTTGTCATTTCTAACAGAGAAGCGAAATACAAATTATCGTAGCTTTAGCTTAAAAAACACTTGCATAAATAATTATTTCCATAAAAATTTTCATCCGATGTTTCATCCCCACAGAGATTGAATTTCCAGAAACAGTGACAGATTAATTTTTTTATTTCTAACTGAGAAGCCAAATTCAAATTTCCGTAGGTTTAGCTTTAGTAATGCTTTTATAATGAAATATTTTCATAAAACATCTCATCCCCTATTTCACTCCCTTAGAGGTAGAATTTACAGAAACACCGAAACACGTATTTCTCTATTTGTAACCAAGAAGTCAATATCAGTGTTCATAGAAATGGCTCTGAGCACTATGGGACTCAACTTCTGAGGTCATTAGTCCCCTAGAACTAGTTAAACCTAACTAACCTAAGGACATCACACACATCCGTGCCCGAGGCAGGATTCGAACCTGCGACCGTAGCGGTCTCGCGGTTCCAGACTGCAGCGCCTAGAACCGCACGTCCACTTCGGCCGTCTCAGTGTTCATAGACGTAGCTTTAAAAATACTTTATAAGTTCTTTAGTAATGATATATCTTCCAGGAAATCTCTCACGTATTAATTCACTGCCATGGGGGTTAAATTTTCAAAAGTATTGAAACATGTGTTTGTTCATTTCTGACCGAGAAACTGAATACCAATTTTTTTTAAATTTTGGTTCAAAAATGGCTTCATAGCGACATATTTTGAAAAAAAACCTCTTCGTCCCCTATTTCACCCTCTTGGGAATGGAATACCGAAAAATCCTCTCTTAAACGACGCCTAGAGTATAAGATCGACACCGTCTACTAATTTCAAACTTCTGTCCTTAGAGGTATGATGAGTCACTAAGTCAATCAGTCGAGACATTGCCTTTTATATGTAGAGATTAGGCTAGAAAAGTCAGGAGACAAGGGGGAGATTATGATTTGTCACTTTCAAATTTATCATACTTTTCGTTCTCCCCATTACTAAGGGAGCAGAGTGCCGTCGCCTGTGCGGGTGATTCCTCGAGAGAGAAGGGAGTACGGAGCGCCAATACACGAGTGGGACACGGCTGCTGTGCCGTCTGACCGATGTGGTAAGACCACCGGAGAGATAGTGCGACGTCTTCCGCTGTTCTTTGGAGGATGGAGTTTAGTCTTTCGTTACGTTACGTTTTGTTTCTGTTTATTTGATCCAGTAAATTCAAACAGCCGTCTGGGTCGTTCTTACGTCTCACAGTGCCTTGGATGCAGCCATTGTATCCATAGTCGTCCATTCAACGCTAGGCCTTGATTCTCTCTGCCAACAAATGTTTGAAATAGGGGTCGATGGTTAGTAAAGAAGGATGTTCTCATGTGTGTCTGCTAGATATGCGAGAATATAATAATTTGCCCTTCTCATACGTAACGATTTTCTTATTTTTCTCACGTGAGTGTATTCCTGCTGTGTTTACACAGCTGTTATGCTAAGGGGACCATGCCTTGTTCCGTAACATAGTAGTAGTCATTCTTTGTTTATGACCACGTCCTGGGGCAGTTCATGGATTTTCTATTAGTCGATCATATCTTACAAAATACATAAAAGATCATTTGTGATTCTAAGCACGCCATCTTCCCCCAGCTGCCCGTCAGAACTCGTTTACCGCGCTTAGTGGCCGCGCGGTTTGAGGCGCCATGCACGGACTGCACGGCCCCTCCCACCGGAGGTTCGAGTTCTCCCTCGGGCATGGGTCTGTGCAGCATAAGTTAGTTTAAGTTAATTTACGTAGTGAGTAAGTCTAGGTACCGTGACCTCGACAGTCTGGCCCCTTAGGAATTCACACACATTTGAACTCGTTTCCGTTTTGTGACATTTGCTGATGGTCCGCGATTTCATCGCCCACCCTAACTTCTAAAGTGGCAGGGGAGGAAGTTCAGTTGGAAGTGCAAGCAGAAGTTTAATATTCAATGTAGCCTATCCCACTAAAAGCTATTTGAAACACATTAAATGTCGACAGACCTACTTTGTTTCGTTTTCCCACCAGGATGACAATTACAGCCGGAACAGTCAGCCTTCTTCATGTGGTTCAAGTTTTCGTATTTGGTTCGTCTTTTAGAAATTATCCACAGCTTTAGTATCATTTGTTAGAGCGCTTACTGACATAACATGTGGATGGCTTTCATCAACCAATCCTGTATTCATCTTAATTTTGACATTTATTAAGGAAAATTTTTTCAAATATTCGATGTATTTTAAACGAAGCAGAAGGTCAAAATACCTCACATCTGACAACTAACTTCACATTAACTGCTATTAATTTTTTAAAATATCGATAAAGACATACCAATAACTTTCATAACACTTTGGCAAGAAAAAATCAAATTTCAGCTTCGTAGTCCTATGATCAAACGGAATCGCTTCATATACATCACAATAACATTCTGTTTGAATTTTACTTCGAAATTTTTCTAGTCATTTTTGTTTTGTCTATTTTTAGCCCTTTCGACCTCTTTTAGTTGGATTCTATCAGTATATGATAAACACAATTTGTTTGCGACCGGGACCGGCAATTTGCGACGGATTCCCAGAGTCATTTGGATGCACTGAACTGCCTTTGTTGTTAGCCATCAACATAATTTAAATTTACATGGCACTGAGTTCGAGTCGTTAGACACGTTATAATTCTGACGTAGGGCTCGCCTGATGCCACGAGAGTGACGTCACTGGCTTCTACAATAAGGGCAGCAGCCTCAGCTGAGGTAGGCACCCTTTTTGGTAGCAGAACTCGTGTGGAAGTTTGTTGTGGTGAGAGTATTCGCAGCCGCTTTAGCGGACGACGGATATCCGTATGTTTACACGATGGCACTGCATTGTTTACGCCAGAGTGAAGGTGACAAAACTGACGCACCGAGGCAACTGGATGTTTCAGCACACTGGTATCATGTTATTGTTTATGTACATCACCACAATAAACCAAGATTGTTCGAAATTTTTGTTCGTCATTTATAAAGTTAAATGATTACCTCAGACGTACGTATGAAGTGGTGTCACTAAAACCCGGACAACAGACGACTGTAATATAGGTAAATTCATGGGCGTTGTGAATCTTTGAATATACATTTTCATTCGGGTATCAACGCCAATTAAAGCAAACTATACCTAGATCACAGAACTTTCCGTTATTAGTTGTCTGCATATTTCTTGTATGTGAAGCAGTAAAACAGTAACGTCACATATCGAACTTACAAATGAATTACAAGATAGCGTTCCTTTCTTACAATATTAGCGAACGTCTTTTAAACGACACACTTTTAATCTATATATTCGACGCAATCTAAACTAAATGCAGCAAAGAAACTTAGTAACTACATAGACATTTTGACATTCCTGGAAAACGTTGATTTTACGATGATCCATTGACATCAACCAGTTACGTTTAGCCTTTAGTCATAAACATACGGCGGAAATACTCGTGAGGGTTTTTCACTTTACGAGCGCAGAGAACGCTTACCTTCTAGTGGCTATTTACAGAGTAACTCTTTCGGTTCGTAATCCCAACGACTACTTGACTATATTGCACTGTAAATATTTGTGTATCTCATAAGAAACGTGTAATACGGAAAGTGACTCGTATTCACAAAGAAATGTTTACCTTGATTCTTGTTTCTGTCTGCTGACAACACATTAGGAATCCTCAGTCTCTTCTCCCTTAGACTTGAACTGCATGCATACTGCATAATCCTGACTCGAGTTATGATCCCGAGAATTGTAGTAGTTTACAACGGTCTACCTGACGGGAGGCCGTCGTCACACAGTGATTTAACAGTGATACGGGATGGACGGCGTTTCTGGTACGTAGTTAGTCTTTAGTGCATCGATTCATGATTCCCTGAGATACAAAGAAAGAGCGACATAATACTATGAAGAGCTATTCTCTAAGTGGTGGAAAGAAGGCTTCTCCATATCGAGATCATTCGAGACGGAGAAACAACTCACAGGAAAAGGCTGAGATACAAAATCACTGCTCCGAAAAAGTGGGAATAGCTTCTAATAAAAATTTACATTTCTCATTGCCAGAGTAAATGGGCACTATAGACTGATTATTAACAGCATCTCTACACTTACGTGATTATGTTAAATAAAAACTGCTCAGCCCCAATGATTAGCTCATGAAACCTCTCCATCAATGATTGGTTGTGCTTTTTATGATAACTTTAAAAACAATATATTTTTCACGTTTTCATGTAACTTAATAATCGCTGGTCCTTATTCCGCGATTAATACTGGCAAAAAACAAATAACTAAATTGTAAAATGAAAAGAGAAGAAACCGGACTAGTGCAAATAGGAAACGCGCTCTGCAGGTTCCGTGTAATTATGTATGCAGACAGATGTAGATAGTTAATCTACAGTTTTTGATGAGTGAGTTTGCGAATATCAAAGTACTTGACATAAATGGCCGTATCTTTTGACTAAACTGATACAGAAGCTTAAAGGTTTTAAACTACCAAGGAACCGTAGATTTTATAATTTGGTATAAATTTCAACCTGAATCCTCTACCTGTTCCTGAGAAAAAGGGGTCTTAACCGGCGGATGAACAGACGAACAACATGGTGATGATTTAAGGGTTCCATTTATACCAACTGAAGTATGTAACCCTATAAATGAATAAAAGGGAATACAAAAGAGTTATGGTATTAGCGAAACATCTTTCACGTCGTAAAAACGAGTTAGCTAATCATGTACAGAAAAATCACACGTTTTTAAGTTGCTTTATCTACCTCAAAATAATCATGATACAGCTTCCGGTCTTTATATCTATTGGTCAACGTCCTACTTGAAAGCAAAACCACAGTCACAAGGTTCTCGAATATCACAAAAAATTTCCAAAGTCTTATTTCCTAGACTATAAAAACAACGAAACCTAGTATGATAAAGTTATGCATAGCTTGTCCAGTGATGGATAAATAAATGTATCAAAGAAATGTCTCAAACGTCCTCTGACAGCTACAGTTTTCTTTCCAACTACTGGATCAAATAGCAACACTGCTTGGTCTGATATTTAAATAGTTAAAGTTGAAAGCTGGTTACGTTAGTGAGAAATAAGTGCCCCTCTCTGTGTTGATATATATTAACTAGACGTCACCAATAGCGTGTATTGACTCACAAGATTTTATCACAACCCACAAATACTTTATGTAAGTTTCAGTGTTAAAACAGTGACACTAGAAATCTTTGTTTGCAGTGAAAGCTCATTTATTTGTAAATTTGATTTCATTTTACCTCTAAAACATCTAACATTACCATGTTTCGTCCAAACAGTCGCTGATTGTCGAACAAAAAATAGAGCATCAGTTAGTGTTTCTTAGATATTCGTGTATTTCATACTTGTAACAATAAAGTGATGTGTATCAAAATTCATTCAACATTGCCTTAGCCATAATGTTTTCAAAAATTTTGTGGGCATAGTGTTTAATGATTCAGTTAAAGAAAGGTACGTTTATTTTTAGGTATTAAACGCTATGTTTATTTTTAAGAATTTTAAACGTATTTTATTTTTATTTATTATTTATTATTATCACTATTATTTTACAACGAAACATTTGGACAACACAAGCTTTAATATCTGCTAATGTTATTAATTTTGTCGAATTTGCGTAAATGTATCAAGCATGTATTGTGAAGTACTACAGTATCTCCGTGAAACGCCTTAAGGAGCATTTCTGAAATTGAAAATATGCTGAGGGAAAAAATATGAAACGTTTTATAAGGCATGTAAAAGTAGTGGGAGCGCCACTAATAAGTTATGTTCCACTATTTTCCCTGGTGTGTTCCTTCGTGAATAACCGTACACATGAAGGAATTTTGTGACTTGGAAAACTGAAATACACCACGGAAGCGGACGGAATGTAACCTACACCACAAACTGTGTTATGTACTGGATACCGATAACAATGTAAGAGTCTTGTCACAGTTTCAATTACAAAAGGCGGTTTATAAACCAGTGAAGGCATTTAAGTTCTTAATCACATTGATTGTGAACATTGTGATGTCCGTTTGTGCCTCTTCTGTTTTCGCATTATGACAGTGGAGTGACAGTTGCGTTGAGCATAAATTACAGTCTTTCTACATTATCAGCATATACAGCACTCGATACTTATAGTATTCTATCTCTTAAAATTTAACAACATAACCTCTGAATACTGTAATGTAAGTTCTTCGTATACTTGACAATGATACTTCAACGCCAGATATCTTTGCACTTCCTCCCACTTGTTTAGATAGATATTCTGTAATGGTTCTCTCTGTATATTTTCTCCATTAAACTGGACTCGTGCAATCGAAGAAACTGGCTGATTCTGGAATGACTTCGGGAAACCTCGAGGAACCTAAAACAGTACCAGATGGACATCTGGACTACGGTTCTACATCAGTGACGCTAGCGCCTTATCACTCATTACACCACATCGCTCGATAACTCAACCGAGGCGCAATGAATGGTACTAGTCCATGTTAAGCTCTTCACTATGTCTCGGGCAAGGCAGCGGCTTTGCTGCTTTCCAAACACACACACACACACACACACACACACACACACACACACACACACACACACACAGTCAGACAGACAAATTAGAGAACAAAAGCTGTATTTCCTGGGGCATCGTTACCCAAAATCACTATGTCTACTGAAGGTATTTGCGTTATTCAGAAAAGATATCTCCAGAGAAATCAGTACGAAAACTGGCCACAGCCTTGTTTACTCCAACTCTGACTACCGTGACGGGTTGCAGCAAGCTCCGAACAGTGACAACTGACGTCGCCTCCAATTTAGTATTTGAGATAACATGTTGTTGTTGTTGTTGTTGTGGTCTTCAGTCCTGAGACTGGTTTGATGCAGCTCTCCATGCTACTCTATCCTGTGCAAGCTTCTTCATCTCCCAGTACCTACTGCAACCTACATCCTTCTGAATCTGTTTAGTGTATTCATCTCTCGGTCTCCCTCTACGATTTTTACCCTCCACGCTGCCCTCCAATACTAAATTGGTGATCCCTTGATGCCTCAGATCATGTCCTACCAACCGATCCCTTCTTCTAGTCAAGTTGTGCCACAAACTTCTCTTCTCCCCAATCCTATTCAATACCTCCTCATTAGTTATGTGATCTACCCACCTTATCTTAAGCATTCTTCTGTAGCACCATATTTCGAAAGCTTCTATTCTCTTCTTGTCCAAACTATTTATCGTCCATGTTTCACTTCCATACCTGGCTACACTCCATACAAATACTTTCAGAAACGACTTCCTGACACTTAAATCTATACTCGATGTTAACAAATTTCTCTTCTTCAGAAACGATTTCCTTGCCATTGCCAGTCTACATTTTATATCCTCTCTACTTCGACCATCATCAGTTATTTTACTCCCTAAATAGCAAAACTCCTTTACTACTTTAAGTGCCTCATTTCCTAATCTAATTCCCTCAGCATCACCCGATTTAATTTGACTACATTCCATTATCCTCGTTTTGCTTTTGTTGATGTTCATCTTATATCCTCCTTTCAAGTCACTGTCCATTCCGTTTAACTGCTCTTCCAAGTCCTTTGCTGTCTCTGACAGAATTACAATGTCATCGGCGAACCTCAAAGTTTTTACTTCTTCTCCATGAATTTTAATACCTACTCCGAATTTTTCTTTTGTTTCCTTTACTGCTTGCTCAATATACAGATTGAATAACATCGGGGAGAGGCTACAACCCTGTCTCACTCCTTTCCCAACCGCTGCTTCCCTTTCATGCCCCTCGACTCTTATAACTGCCATCTGATTTCTGTACAAATTGTAAATAGCCTTTCGCTCCCTGTATTTTATACCTGCCACCTTCAGAATTTGAAAGACAGTATTCCAGTTAACATTGTCAAAAGCTTTCTCTAAGTCTACAAATGCTAGAAACGTAGGTTTGCCTTTTCTTAATCTTTCTTCTAAGATAAGTCGTAAGGTTAGTATTGAGATAACATGTCCGGTATAAATCTTATGATCACTTTACTCTCTATGTGATTTATCCTGGTTACCTACAATTCGCAAGCTAGATTACAACACAGTATGCCTACTTTTTGTCCTCTCGATAATCACAGACTGAGGTACCTGTTTACACACAACTTAATTCAAGTGGCATTCGACCGCAATATTACTTTCAGTCTTCTCTCATACTCGTATATATCTCACTGTGTTGCCAGTTTTGAGTACGCAGTGGCCTACCCCTTCACCGACATCTGTAGCTACAAAGATCAGCAATGGCATATTTTATGACCTATGGCAGTTCAGCATTAAATTCTTTCTGAGTCCCAATAAGTAGCTATTTACATTGGCTAAAAATGTTATAAAAAACTTAAACTCTTAATTCTCTGATTTCTTTTCGGTTCTTTTCCTTTTATTGTTTTCTCTTTTTTCAAACAACCTATGACATCGTTATCATCTCGAAACAGTTCATAACTCGAATAATCTCTCAGTTGTTCATAGAAATAGACAAAATCGGTAGTGTGAAGTCGGAATTGTTTTGTGTATGTGGGGGGGGGGGGGGGGAGGGGGGGGGGAGGTGCAGGTAGAGGAAAGGTTGCACCTCACACTCTTACTAATCTTTCCTGTCAAACAGCGCTCACGAAATATTTCCGTGACTTAATCGTCCCTCCCTCTGATTCGTGGCTGTGTAACGGTCAGCTGAAGGGACTCATTAGTGGCCGTTATGTCCCATCATTTATTGGTTCTATCGATTAACGATATACCTGAAAGTAGCTGGAAGTCGTCACTCCACAATGGCCGAGTGTCTCGTCGAGTATGCCTGGTGGCTTACCTGAAACAACAGAAAACCAAGATTTAGGACAGGCTGCGCAGTAAAGGCTTCTAACAGCAGTATTTCATTTGCCTAGTGCCAAAGTACAGCGACAAGTGTGCATCATTTTTCTGACCGACTGTTGCACATCTATGTACGCCTTTTATTGCTTGTTTTTGCTTCATTAACCAGATTTAACAGAAAGATACTCCATGTATGGAAGTGGAACGTGGACGATAATAGTTTCGACAAAAAGAGAATACAACATTTCGAAATGTGGTGCTACAGAAGGATGCTGAAGATTAGATGGGTAGATCACATAACTAATGATGAGGTAATGAATAGAATTGGGGAGAAGAGAAATTTGTGGCACAACTTGACTAGAAGAAGGTATCGGTTGGTACCACATATTCTGCGGTATCAAGGGATCACCAATTTAGTATTGGAGGGCAGCGCGGAGGGTAAAAATCGTAGAGGGAGACCAAGAGATGAATACACTAAAGATTCAGAAGGATATAGGTTGCAGAAGGTACTGGGAGATGAAGAAGCTTGCACAAGATACAGTAGCATGGAGAGCTGCATCATACCAGTCTCTGGACTGAAGGCCACAACAACAACAACATGCCTTTTGTGTTGGGTCACAACAGAAACGTCCCCTTAGAAAAATTATACATGACTGTGTTTAAAGTGACACACAATGTTTTTAGCGCAACGTAATCTGACTTTCAAAAATCCCTACAAAAGAATGGCCCTGACTAACGATAACCTATACCTTTCACAAATCACTTACCCCACCAAAAATCTTCGTTACTCTAACTACTGCAATACAGCGAGCGCCACTACTGATAGCTCAATAGTGTTCAAAAGTCGTAATGTATGACATCCAGTCTTACAAATTTCAAAACTCCGCCATCTCTCTTCCCACATCCACCACCGCTGGCGGCTCACCTCCAACTGCTCAACGCTACGCGCTCTTCACATCCATCTGCCCAACACTACAATGGCAGACAACAATGCAAACTAGCCACAGACTGCACACAGCACAGCCAGTGATTTTTCGTACAGAGCGCTACGTGACGTTACCAATAAGAAAACCTAAACAGCCTACTTACACAACGTCTCTGGAATTCGGAAGTGCCCTTCTTTGGGTATTTAATTTGCGTTCTGTTAATGTGAATTTACACGTATCACACACATTAAAGCTGTATTTCGGTATAGGCCATGGAGAAAAAGAAGGAAAAGAGCCGAATCATCTCAATGTTGTACAGTCTGACACTAGTTTCACCTTGAACTCAATATACAGCTCCTACATTTCGTATTCCACAATTTCTTATTCGGAAATGGATGTGTTAGATGATTTCAATTATGAATCACCCATCATATTTGTCTTGTGACAGTAGTCTGAATTTAGGTCTGTTTGTTTGTATTTGTACCAAGTTGGTATCCTTTTACAGTACCATAACCGTATGTAATAGTACAATCTGAGATTACCAGTTACGTGAAACTGCTACGTCATTAATATATGTGTGCATACTGTAATTGCGTGTCGTGTAGAGCAGCAGAACTGTCAGTTCCTTTCTGCACATCCGTAAGTGCTTCTGAGTCTGTGCATGACACTCAGCCGCTATTCTGTGCTACATTCTGCAAACTGAGAAGCCGTCAGTATGTCTGCTAATGTCGTTCTACGATCGCATAGCGCATGCTTTTTAAAAGGTTTTAAACTCTAATCGTTACATTTTGTATATAATCCTACGAGTATTGCTTCATTACAGGAATCAGACGTACGCTATATTATCCTAATTAAAATTTTTGTGTGACAGAGAGAAGAGTAACAGATCCATTATACTGATTTAGATAACAAAAACTGCTTCTTATTATATTATATAAAAAAATCAAGCTGAAATGGAAAACGAAGTATTTCATAAAGACATCCCATTACTTAACTAATATGCAGCCCAAAGAATTGCTATACAGTTTTGTACTCCTCCGGGACACGCTAACTAACGCGTCCGAATCAGTATTGCAGAACGCATCCTTGATGACTTCCGCTGTTTTACTTCATCTCTCTTCTTCGAAACAGCTGGGTCGATAGGACTTCACTTTTATTTTCGTTTTGAGAGGTTTCAGAGATGCTATAAGCCCGACCCCGAAAGCCATTATATGCCTCAGTGAAAATCACGGCTCGCGTCGATACCTAGAATTTCGCTGTGTGATTAGTTGATTTTCACAGCTCCAGCCCATTTAAGATACTGTCTTTCTTTACGAAGATTACGCCAAAAAGGAACGAATATTAGGGTTTATCGTCTCGTCGAGGCAGGTGTCGTCAGAAACGGAGCACAAGCTCGCATAGGACAAGAATGTGGACAGAAATCGTCGGTTTCCTTTTCAGAGGAACCTTCCTGGCATCTGCGTTAAGTGATTTAATGAAACCACGGAAATCCTAAATCTACATGTCCAAAGGAACCTACATGTACAAGGAAGACATCACGTGGCACTTCAGTTTTGAACGACTCATTAAAACACAGTGATTTAAAATCGCAAATCTGTTTTGCATTTTTGGCTACCTGGATTAACGATGTTCTTAAACACTTACAGTTTATCAGGACAACAACTATATACATACTTCTATTAAAATTACTATCAGAAGAAATTAAAGTAAAGTTTCGTTACAGTTTACACTACTTTATAGATTGGGTTTGTTTAACAATGCATCAGTCACAATCGAAATGGGTGCAAAGAAGCTGTACAGAGAAATGTTCCACGCAAGCTAAGGAGTTTAAGAAAGCTGTTCAATGCAGAAACGTGAACACGTATTCCATAAACCACAACTACCTAAAACTGAATGAAAAAATAATGGCTTGTTGAAGTATTCACAATTCATATCGGTATGAAACAGACTATGGCATCACATTCTATCTTCAGTATAACCAAAATATGTATATAGAGCTTGTAACACTTATATTTATTAGAAGTAGGTTTGTATTATGTAACTGTGTATCTGCAATTTATTAAGTGTGCATTCTGTGTTGTTTAAGCTCCTTGATCTATGGTAAGAAAATTAGTTTTGTAATGTATATATGAAAAAAAAACAAAAGGATAGATCGAAATGATATAATGAATATGTTCGTGAAAAGGAAAATGTTTGCTAAAAGCTGGCTCATGCTTAGGGTAATTGTATTTGTAACATGTTAAAGCTGTAGCAACGTCCCTCCGCAACGGAAGTGGCATAGCGCGATGGAAAATGTGGGTTTGGCGGTCGAAGTGAGCGGCTCCTTTGCGTGAACGACAGGCAGTATGTGGCTGGTCTTAGCACGGTACACTTCGACGGTGCTGAGAGAGGCAACTGGATGCTGCATTATAAAGGATTAGCCTCGGATGTGGATCTGGCTATTATTTGGTATTCGCAGCATAATGGAATGGCTCTAATATGTTGAAAATCCGACGCCAAGAAGAGATTTTACAGAGCATTCGTACATAAAGAGCCGTGAGTACAGTTATCCGCCATGTCGCCTGCTACCAATCTTCACCACTGTTTCATAAACTTCATACTTTCAGTTAAGTAATGTATATGGGCATGGACCAGTTAATTTTTGTGTTGTTTTAACAAAAACCATGTAAAACCTAAATTCGTGTCCGGAACCATATTTTCAAACCCGATCACGAACCTACGCAGGATCCTCACCTAAGTGCTACTAAAACCGAGTATACTGATTTAAATGAACAGTTCTTGCATTCAAGTGTTTAAAAGTGATTTTTCGCCTAATGTAAAAGGAGTAGTAAAAGTCAAAGCTAAAACCACAAAAGAAAATGGATACGCTTTTGCTGAAGTATCCTTAGTTTATTATAAAATATAGTTTTGTAGGATTACAGTGCAAGATTGTGTAAATATTACTGGTTAGAATAATAGCTTCACAGCTGATTAAAAGGCAAATACATAGAAATCTTTAATGAAAATATTTACAATAGTAATGTTAGAAGTGAAGTTATACTCATTTTCAAAAATTGTGTGGCTTTGGATTCTATCATGAATGGTTCCTTGTTTTAAGTTAATTCAACCCAGTGCTGTATTTTATTGTCTTGCAAAGTAATTTATGAAATACTCTAAGTGAAGTGAATGATTAGTTTTTTTAATTAGTCTCTACTACTGTAATAATCAAAGAGCGTTAACTAGTGAAACTATACTAGTTTATGGGTCCCCATCATATTCTCCACCTATCAGGAAAAAATTGAAGTATTACCGTTGCGAAGGAAAACTGATATTTGTATAGGAGCTTAAACAGTATATTTATTATATTATTCATCTTTATTTGTGTTTTTCATGTCAGTCAAGATAGAAGCCCATCATGTCCAAATGTAATTGTGCACTTCATGGAGTGGCATTTCAGTATTTGATTAAGTAATGCTGTCATTAGAATGAGCTTGGTGCAAATTTACTCCCTATAATTTATTGGTGTATGTGTTATTGGTAACTACTGCTACACACAGTACAGAGTGCACTGTGTCAATTTTTATCCTGTTAGCTATGCAAAAGGGAAACCTCAACAAAGATAACTTCCATAGTTGACGCGCAATTTTTCCAAATTAACGTGCCTAATTGGGCTGGAGAACGTTCATTTTTTTCATTCATTTACGATTTTACCACTTTAACTCCCAAGGGTAAAGTCCGGTAGGTTTTTCTGTTAATTTCACCAAATTCTAAATTATAGTCAGATACCTTTGTCCATTAGACGCACGCGCAATCAATCTTCGAAATCCTCAGAGGGTAACATTAGCGTGTTTCACGGCAAATTAGTTATATATGTGCCTTTCCCATGACAGTACTAAAGGTTCAGTTATTAGGGAATAGCGTTAGTGTTATAAGCTCAAGAGGTGTTAAGTAGAATTAAGACTTTGAGAATCACCAAAGAATAGGTTGTCTAATAGTTATTAATTTAGAGTGACAACGTTTTAACAAGATTTGTGGCCAACAGCAGCATAAAAATATGTGCAGAGAAAAAAGGACGAAGAACTGTTCGTAATGAAACGACTGCTATAAACAGTGGATGCCAAACAGCTCCGGTTGCCAGAGGATGCATGAATACCCTCGAGCGAAAGATCTGATGGTCGCAAGATGTGAAGCAAAATGTGAACTTGGCAGACCATGAAAGGATGGTTATATGTAGTTGTAGAGGAACTACGCATTATGTGTAACCAAATGTAATCGGTTGGGAAGATCTCCAGAACGCCATAACCGGAGATCGACTGTAAGGTCGGTATGTAATCTTGAAAGAGACAACGTTATAGTTAAGTCTTTCAAATGCGTTTTCTTTATACACTACAGCTACAAAACAGAAGGTCAATTAAGAAAGCATTACGCATGATCCACCGCGGAAAGAAAACATAGCTAATATACACAGCATTAAGAAACGTGTCATGTACTCAGTATCAGTAAGTGCCGCAACCCACTGATATGAAAGCTGCTATATACAGTGAAAGCGGATCAAATATCGTTTGAATATGTGGAAATAAATAAACTGTGCTATTTGACCGAGATAAACGTGCGTATACAGACTGGCACTGCCGTCAGCCTCTGCCACATGACGTCATTCGGATGTGGTCAGCCTACCGCTCTTTGCCCGTTGCCGGCTTCCCAGACCTTGGAGCCGCTACTTCTCATTCAAGTAGTGATGAGCTGGTATAAAAAGCATGAGTACACCCCGTTCCATGTGTCCCACGAAGTAAAAACTCCTGGCAATCGGTCACACTCACCCCTCACCTAAAATGTCAGGCGAACAGTTCCATTAGCCTTATACATTTCAGTACTAATGGAGAAGGAATTTTATTAAATAAAAGAGCGTAAGAATCGCCAATGTGCCGGATACGAAGGATAGAGTATGGTGTTGTTTACCATGCGGAGGGAAATGCTTCACGGTATGTCATCAGGTAGAACTCCCATTGGTCTTGTTATCAAATTCTCACAGAATTGTGCAGATATCGTGCCGATAAATGTCTACTAGCTTACTGTAACATTGAACAAGACAAGCACATAAACACCCTGCTGACCACCTGGGTCCCTATTTTATCTGGTTCATACCGATCGGTGCGGTATGTTAGCCTCTATAATGACGTCATTTTCGGTTCTTTATCCGAAGTTGCTATTCTGGAAGCTTCTGAGACCTCTTACCGACCGGTCCTCCTGCCGATTTTCCGACAACTTTACCGAGCGGTGGTTAGGTTTCGGTATGGCCACTCCTTCGGTTCAGTGTGATTTGTTTACAGCTAGAATTATTTATTTTAGAATTATTGAGTGGTTTTACTATCGGATGTAACGACTATGTTTTACTGAAGAAAAACCAGGTTGCATCCAAGTGGGAAAGTTTGTTCCTAACTGACTTTTTCTCTGTTAGAAATATGGTTTGTATTTTTGTTATTGTGAATGATCAAAAACCATTTTCAGTTATTATTGACACATAATAAGAATTAAGAGTTTAAAAATCATTAAATTTCAAGATGTCAGCTCTGTTTATGTATATTACATGAGTATTAGCTGAAATTACTAGTGACTTCGTGTACTTTTTCCCGCAAATGGTTTAGTTATTAACTATCGAAACGCGTTTACAACTTTTAAATATCAAAGGAAAGTAATTTTGTGAAGCCTGATAGTGGAAACCTTCCAAAACTTCAAGCATTTACGGCTTACACCCAGATCATTTGGCAACGACGTCAGACTGCGTCTCTCTCAGGTAGAATACTTAGGAATAAAGCGAGTGTATTGCACTGGCTGTAGTCGCCAAGTGGTTAAGGCAATGAACTGCGGTGAGAAGGGTCGCAGATTTGGCTGGGTGCAGTTTTGTTTGTTCCTCTTTGTGTTTGTCACACATTCTGAAACTTTTTTAATCGTGAAAGTTAAGTATTTTTTTGCAATATTTGTTGTACATGTAAATCCTAGTAATGAGTATCTTCGACTTCGTGACTTCCTCATGTTTATGAAATGAAACATGAAATTGCTATAGATGAAACTGCTCTGCATGAAACAACTGACAGTGACTTTTGCCTTGTCACAAATAATTCGCCATATTTTTCAAAATACGCAGCGATTTCCGAGTGTGTGGTTACACAGGAACCTAAGAGTACAGCTTAAAATACTGCAAATAAAGTAGCAGCAGTCATCTTTATACTCTTGCTTGTCACAAGCACTTATCTGCGATCGAATCCTTAACAACAGTAGACAGAAATGAAAGAGCCCCACCACAATATTTTCAGACTATACCGACATATATGAAATATTTTGATTCATCAAATGCATATTATAAACTTCGATGATCTTCAATAGCTGTACTCGCCATACGCTCTCGAAACGGCGTTTCTTAAATTTTGTTTTTAAGATCCTAATCGTTGATGTATTAATATGGAAGTAGGCTACTTCATTTGGATCTCTAAGAGCAAGTTACAACCACATTATATGCATCTTCTTATTCTTTGACTCTTAAGCAATTTTCCGTGTGTTTTTGTAGATGTATTTGTACAATGTGATACTACACACCATTCCCAACTCATATTCCGAAACATAAAATCCAAAACAAGATGCCAATTTGAATAAGAATAAAATGGCATAATAATTGTTATGTTTGCATGGAAACACCTGGTCAGCAGAATTTGAGCGGTACTACATATTCTAACCACAGTTTTCGATAGTGCGAAGAATAGCACGCCTCTGTCGGCTGTTAGTCGCGCATGCACGTATCTGCTTCCTGCGTTTTATTGGTTGGCGCTAGGAGATCTGACAATGGCGCCTCGGTTCACTAGAACGATGCGGCATCGCTTCCGAATTGCTCTCCTTCGAAAACAAGGCCGCCCTGTGCGCTCGCCTAACGATCCGATCGGCAGAGCGGCCGAAAGATACAGAATAGGGCCCCTGGCAGAAGCACAGCGAGCAGTGAGCGTAGGAAACATGGCTTCCTGTGTGCACCAGACTGTCCAGACATGGCCCTATCTAACTTCTTGAGTCACGATATAGGAACAGTTCTGTCAAAAACTGTTATGAAGACAGTTGGCAGTGTCACCTGACGATGTTTATTGAACGAAATATGGAAACACTGCAAGAAATGCAGGCGGTGGACGTAAATGCGTATGCTAGTCACGCTTTCAGGTAGGACTCTTGTATTTGACCACGAAAGACACCTGTGAAACGTCTTCAACACGTTTCAAGTGTCTAGCAGCTCAGACTTCTGTGCAGCTGTGGGAGCATTACGTCGCAGATAATTTTTGGTGCTGATATAGCAGATGCTTCGGTAACTGGAGAAGCCGAAATGTTAGATTTTTAATAGATGCCATATGTAACATTTATACTGTATACAGGGAAAGCAGAAAAAATTATCCGCAGACGATCATTGAAGATTATTTTGTCGAAGTATAAGAGCTGAACGTCGCACTCGCGAATCTGTCAGCACTAAAAAACGTGAAAAAAATTCCATAAGCAAAGAACTACAGAGCGAG
This sequence comes from Schistocerca serialis cubense, assembly GCF_023864345.2. Lineage (NCBI taxonomy): Eukaryota > Metazoa > Arthropoda > Insecta > Orthoptera > Acrididae > Schistocerca > Schistocerca serialis. Next base: position 696,682,407 of record NC_064639.1, read on the forward strand.
CTGGAATCCTAAGCCCAATCATGAGTGATGAAAATACGCGTAACAGGAAAATGTGTTGCTGAAGCCGTGAAAGCGGGACTGTGGAGCAATGAAAGAACGTCATTTGGTCGGATGAGTCTAGTTTCACACTGATTTCAATTTCAGGCCAAGTTTACATCCCGAGAGTGAAATACGGCAGGGGCTTGGTTACGATTTGGGCAGCCGTATCGTGGTATTCCACGGGCCCTGTGATTACTCTGCATGTTCGCATTCCTGCCGATGGTTACGTGTTCATTTTGGCTGATCAAGTCCATCACATCGTACGAAGTTTATTCCTCAATGATGTTGCTGTGTTCCACTCTGAAAGCACCGCTGTTCACGCAGCTCACATCGTCCTGGTCTGGTTTCTGAGCACGAGGATGAGTTGTTGGATCTGCCCTGGCCACCACAATCACCAGATCTCAACATTATGGAGCCTTTCTGGTCTACTTAGGAGAGAAGGATGCGTGATGGCTTGCTGAACTCGCTACCATTTTGCCGGAAGCTTTCTCCTTGAAAATCAAACAGAAACTCTAGTTACCCATTCCTAGACGACTGGAAGCTGTTTTGAATACCAAAGGGTTTGTTATGGCGTATTAGGCATGATAATGTATTTTTGTTGCTTCTGTATTTTTGTCCACCTCCTGTAACTTAATACAAATGTGGCGGATCTTATTAATGCCAAGAAGAAAGCACAAGGTGATCGAGATTATTTTATGCGTGAATCATTTGCTGTGTAGTAATTCCAGTCTAGGAATGCACTACAGGAAGGCCACAGCTTTCATATTATAAAGTCAGTGATGTGGTGGTGGGTGCTGAGAGTAAATGTCGTCCCTGACTCCCTTATGAATCATTCTTCTGGATGTTGCAATAACCTCTTCCATAGGATCTCACGTCTACATGGTAAAAGTAAATACTGCCTGTGAGCCGTGTTGCGGCTTGCGTTGGTGCTGTTGGTAGGTTGGCATCGTGTAATAGCGGTAGTGGCGTCTCGTTTCCTTCTCGTGTTTATTGGTGCCACTACGTTTGCTAGCATTGTCTGTCCACGAGTCACAGCAGCAGCAGTTATCGATATCTAGCACCCTAGTATTATCTTTCGAAGGGTGTGAAGTGTTTTCTGGAGCGGAGTGTGTCGGGCAGTTCGGCTGGGATGGAGCAGCAGCAAGGTCCGGCTGTGCGTCTACATGCCGGGACTGCTGGTGGCACGCAGCCACTGTCGGATTGAGGGGCTGTAGTTGTGAGGGCCACAACCTCGTTCTTCATCGGACCCAGGACGTTTGAGTTGATTGAACATTAACCCAGTAGTGAAACCTCCACTATTTTGAGATCGCGCCGTTTGTTTGCACGTTGCTGCTCGCAGGGTTGTCGAGACGAAGAGCAACGAGTGGAGTGTTTGGAGTTGGAGAAATTAACTAGCCATCCTCCACCTTTTATTATTAATTATTTAATTCCTTGTGTTTATTGATGAAGTTCAACAAGCTGTATTTTTTCTGCCTAGTGGCAGCTAACGCCCTAGTTACCTGCCCTAGAGGTTAGCGTATTTTTGCGGCAGTGTACCTTTCCTCGCCTTGGCAATGCTGTCCAGTAAGGCGTGTAGTTCGACAGTCTCCTTGATCCTGGTTCGGATATTTGTTTCTTTTGGACTACTTTGGTTGTAGTGGGTCCTTCTGCTACTGGATGTTCTAAACACCAGATTCAGAAGACGCAGTGCTGTCTGCCAGTTCTGCCTTGTCTGGGTTATTCCATCGTGGTGTTGCTTATCAGACGTTAGGTATATGTTGCAAGAGTGTTGGCCTGCGTTTAAACTATCACTGGTTTGAGTTGGCATCCGGTTAAGTGAGTACAGCTGTTGGCTGCCCTGCCCGCAGCTCGTGGTCGTGCGGTAGCGTTCTCGCTTCCCACGCCCGGGTTCCCGGGTTCGATTCCCGGCGGGGTCATGGATTTTCTCTGCTTCGTGATGGCTGGGTGTTGTGTGATGTCCTTAGGTTAGCTAGGTTTAAGTAGTTCTAAGTTCTAGGGGACTGATGACCTCAGATGTTAAGTCCCATAGTGCTCAGAGCTATTTGAACCATTTAACCTGGCGGCTCATTTATCAGGTATCGCACTCCTTCGTAGTATATCAACAGTCCGCATTTACGCTTCGAACAGAGGCATTTTACATACTCTTAGTATAGGGATGCCACATACTGTTAGCATGTAGAATGTTTCGGTTCGTGATGTTAATGGTGACTATTGGTACAGCATGAAGGAGTGCGATGTCAGGAACATTTCATTTGGAAATCTGTGGTAAGTTCCTATGGGACGAAACTGCTGTGGTTATCGGTCCCTAAGCTTACATACTACTTAATTTAACTTAAACTAACTTTCGCTAAGGACAACGTATGCATCCATGCCCGAGGAACGACTCGAACCTCCGACAGGAGGAGCAAATTTTATGATTGATGATGTGATTTATATCACTTTGCGACAACAGTGAAGAATTCATAACTTTTATTATTTGATGCCATCTTATATCGGCTAGTACGTTTCTGTATATGCATTTGTGAACCTGATGATGGTCGTGGTCCGAAACCGGTTGTTCAATTAAGAAATATTAGCATCAGGCCTGGGCGGTAAATTGTGCCTATCTCCAAAATTTAAAATAAAGTGAATAAACTTTTTCCTACTCCTTTCGAATAGCATGGGCCGCAGAAGTTTCAGTGTATCCACAGAGTAAAGAACAGTAAATAGTCGTAACTGTGGCCGAAGGGATTCTGCTTCGTACGAGGTCGCAAGGTCTTGTCAGCGCCACAAGAGCCGTCTAATCCGGAGCGTCGTGTGTGTGTGTGTGTGTGTGTGTGTGTGTGTGTGTGCCAGCGTAGGCGGCTGGAGTGTCGGGCAAACAAAGCAAACGAGTCGGCCAGGCTGCCTCGCCTCGCCACGGCTCGGCCGTTTGCTTGCGCTGTCTGCGGGCGCCTACCCCCACCCCACAGCCCCACAACCCACAGCTGTTGGTCCGACGCGCCGCGCCAGACTGTCGCTTGTTTCAATCCAACAGCCAGGCGGCGTGTGCGCGAGCACAGAAGTGTTCAGCGTTCCCAACTGCTCCTCACGTCGTCGCTGTCGGAAGTTTCACCTCGGAATAGCTTCACTACTCCAGCCAGTAAATTACATGCAATTGGATCTCGCCGACGAGAATTGCAGTTAACCTGGCGTATTTTTACTAGTTATACGCCGTCATCAATTAAACTGCTTTATTTTGCTGGTTAAATTCAATGTACTTCGACCTATAACTACATTTTAGAAAATCAGACTAACGTTACAGATTGTTACACCTGCTTCAGTTTATAACCTGGCAATAAACTAACAACAGAGCTGATAGTTGGAAGGGAAATGCGAATCAGGCGATATTAATGAACAAACTGAGATGAAGGGCGACCTTAATCAGTTCATGAAATGTTCATCTTTTACATTCTTAAATAACTTCTTAATTTATGCCTCCGCTTGAAATGTGCTTCGCGTACAGTTTACTGTTTGGATAAAGGATGCATCAAAGCAGCAAATGTCATGTTATTTTCGTTTATATAAAAATGTGACTTAAAATAAAAATTACCAAAAGGATCGATAGTAAAATTTCTTTCTGAATCGGGTGGTAACTAGTACGCTAGTAATATACAGCTTCAGCGAATTTTGCGTCATTGCCTACGGCATCATTATATATTCATTTACTTAAAGGAAAATTGATTATCACAAACAGTCCTCTTTGAAAATTAGTTGAAAGTACAAGTATTAAGTTTCCGTGGTGTCCGTCTGTCGCTTCACACTGATTTGACTGTATACAACAGAGTCGTAGTGTAGTTAGTATTTATCAGTTGTCGACGGTATCATAAGCTCTTGAAAGGAATAATTTTGTTGTTTCAATATCGAGAAACAATACACTGCAAAATCATATTTTAGAGCAATAAATGTGACCAACGTGATCAAATATTATTACTTCGTCCACAGGTGCACGTCTTCTGTAATCATTCGAAAGTTCTTTTCGCTGTACTGTGATTGCACCGATGTTTTATGACCGACAATATTTCAAAATTTTGTTGGCGTTCCCTGAAGCAGTATTGTAAATGTTGTCTGCTGCAAGGTACCCAATAATCCGCCTAACTGAACACTACTGAGAGCCTCATTGCTGTGGTAAATACACAATTCTGTAGTCATTAGTAGCTCCGGCGTGCCAAACGAAGCATCGTTGTATACGTGCATTAAAAGTACACACCGCTCTCATGACGAGAGTTCCACATCGTAACTTCTTTCGCAGTTCAGGGTTTTATTCTTACTATGGATACCAGTAAACCCTGCGGCGGTTCTCCTATCCTACAGGCTGTTATGTTCTTCACGTGCAGGTGTTCGATCAACTGACTGTCCTGAGGAAACCTGAGTGCTTCGAATGAAGTCACCGACTCAGAAAGAAGCCACACGAAACGAGGCATTCACAGAAGTGCCCGTAATTAATACGACTGTACTAATGGTACGGAAAAAGTTAAGCAATGTCAAAGAATAATCTCACTCCCACAGAGTCAATAAACTGTCACTCCCGTAAACTGCTCTCAGTCTCTTTTCAAGAAAGTTTGTAATTACGTTTAAGTCCAAATGACCAAAGCAAAATTCGTAATCATTCAACAGAAGCTCTACTTCATGTCCAATCTACTTAACACTTTCATCAAGATTAAAATTCAATATCGTTATATTTGCTGCAACAAGTACACTAACAAATTCCTTAATGGTTCTCAGTTCAATACAATGTTCCAGAATAAATGCGCGACCGTAGTTTGGCACTGTATGTATTAGTACGTGACTAAGTCCGATATATCACAGCATTCTTTTTTAAAAATATTTAAAAAATATTATATAAGTTCAATCTTCGGCCGTCACGATGAAGCGCTCTTTGATACCTGCCACATTCTCGCCCGGCCGTCGGACTGTCCGCAAGACTGACAGTGGTGCCCGTGCTTTCTGTAACACATTTTCCACAACGATTAAACATAGAATTTCTCCCATTTTGGACAATACTCGAACCCTCAGCTGTCTCTTTTATCAAACACCATCTCCAAGAGAGCAGGTCGCGGGTTGGCTTATGAAGTAAGTTACCACGTTCGTTATTATTGCTCCGCTACTGCTCCTGTGGGAATAATTACGTGTTTTGGGGTGTGTAATTGTATTTTGAAAGACACCGCTGTTTTCCCATTGGCCGGCAATGGTAGTCACACAATAACAGTACCACTTAAGGTCTATATCAGTGCTTCAGTCCTGACCTTGTATAATGGCTTCGGGAGTAAAGATCAATTTTTAGTCCGTAATGTGACAGAGTTATGAATATTAATATAATAATTGTTTTGTATTCTGAACGACAAATAAGGCAGAATGGAGAAGTTTATGTCTGTAGTCATAATTTATGGTCTTTGCTTATTGACTATCGGTTTCGGAACACAGCTGATCCTCACGTCATCCCCTGGCAAGCAGTCTTCACGCTCGCTTCCCAAGTAGGTGTGTCAAGCACAATGAGTGGGAAAAGAAAAATGTTCGTACGGCAGTGATGGGGAAGCACCCAGGCAGAATGGAAATGAAAATGGTCCTCCACCCAAGAAATGGCTCGAAAGTGAGAGCATCTTCGTAACGAAACTCCAGGTGAGCAGAATAACGCTTGACGTAATCCTCCTGAAATTTTCCAACATGTGTTCAGCCAGCAATATACAAAACCAAACTGCCCTCCAACAACGGGGAACATAAAACATTTGAGTACACACACTGGAATGGTGTATTCATAAAGAGTCTTGTGCGACTTGCGTGTCGATGATGATGATGGTGAAAAACAGAACACCCATTCCTCGAAAGATGAAAAACTCCGATCCGGTCGGGAATCGAACCTGGGCCCGCTGCTGGCACTCAGATGCGCTAACAAATTTTTTTATCTCATTTTGTTCGTTATAAATCGTTGAATTTATTGGGGGCAGACGTCCCATGACACCCATTCCAGTTAAAGTTGATTCATTTATTAAGTTTTTTAATTACAAAGAGCAGCTATCCCTCTGGCCGAACACGCTGAGCTACCGTGCCAGCAATCACTCAGCTATGGAGAAATGGCAATAGAATGAGTATATGTATCCGAGAGTATACGTGTTCCACACTGCTTAATAATAAAGGACGTGATAAAGCATAATTACATGCAAATAGTATTCGTTAAGTAACTACCTTCAACCCTCCTGGAATAAAATCAACGTTTTTATCTCTTTTGACGGGTGTGAAATAACAATGGATATCATGTAGATATTTCGCTCCACCAAATGTCTTCTTTGTAATGTTAAAGACGATCTAGATCTCCGAAAGTTGGGTGTGTGAAGCATTCCATGCGAATGAGGCATGTGTTACGTGGGGTAGACTATTAGAACCATCGAAGAGAAATACAAGGAACATCAGCGACACACCCAACTAAAACAACCACGAGAATCAGTTGTCACTGCCCACTGTCTCGAATGTGATCGTGAAATAAAACGAGACCACTATAGCGGTGCAAACGCAAGGTTTCCGGGAGAGCGTAATTAACGTGTTTGTCGAAATAAAGATATAGGAAACCCAACATACAGGTAATGAGGTTTCAGTTTAAACAAGACATGGTGTCCGGCACTCAGTTTATAAAGATCTCGCCGCCCATCAGATACACTACAGCTGGAAGATGCTGAGAGAATGTGCGTTTCACGGAAAATCTGTGCGGGCTCTGAAAGACCAAAGAGCAGCAGAGTATAGTGGGCGTCGGGAGTCGGGCTCTCAATTATCTATTTACAACAGTGCAAGAGCACCGATAGTTCATAGTCTGATAGGTGTCCCGGCAGCGATAACACCTAACAGCACAACTGCAACACCTGAAGACGACCGGGTTGATTTCTAGGTATGCATAAAATGCAAACAACAACTCGGATATATAGCCGGAAGTACACCAGTAATCACATACAGTACGGTTAATGACGCCAGCTACGACCTAGAGTACCACCAGTGTCCCACGAGCGGCCTTCCACCCCCGCCCCCGTAATTTCCCCGCTAGCTGGTTGGCGGCCGCCTCCCGCCTCCCGTAATGGACCTGTCGGCTGCTGCTTAGGCCGGCGCGGCCCGTCGCCCCGCATCACGGACCGCCACCACCTCCCCCAGCTGACGCGCAATTTATCAGCCCCCGCAATAACTTTGCGGAAACCGTATCACCATCACACCGCATTAGCGGGGCGCCGCCTCTGCCGCCGACTTTCGGTCTCCACGTCTTAGCTTCAGAATGACAAACTCGTTTCCTGCTTGAATATAATGTGAGGTTGGGTCGCTGCGAAGTCCTGCTCTGGAGCTCTTCTCGACGTTATTACTCTGTGTAACACAGAGTACACAGAGTAATAACTATGTGCCTCCACTGTACTCCAATCGGTTCGCTCTGTGTTCTGTACAAAATTAAATACAATTTTTTTATGTAGTATCCTTTCGCCTGCAGGCCATGTAGCAACCACTTCGTGTTTCGGGAATTTTCTAGGTTTGTATGGGGTGAGGGTGAATATACTCAAATTTCGTAATTGCCTTTTATAATTAATATCTTATCTTGATGGGGGACAGGTAACGTAAGAAGCTACCTGATTGTAATAAATCTGCTAACTGTTTTGTATACAGCTTACACACAAAGGCAATGTGATTCGTATCTCCTGCTCATATTATATCACTTTATAACATATATTCCGTGAAGAGGACTGGAGGATGATGCATAATAAAACTGCATATAGTGTGGAGCTTATTAAATCTTTTTTCGCCTTTACTATGTGGAAGTCAGGTTTAAAGGGAATTTTCAGCTGCATTCGTCCATAAAACGTCTCTTTACTGCGTTTCGATAAATGTTATTCGGTTTCCATTTGCATGTTGCTCTTTTGCAAAATATAATCTTTTGGTCAGATTGTGACTGTCAGAGATTTAAAAAAATCTACGGTTTTGAACGACGATGTTTCATTATATTAAATGTTAGTATCTCCCTTGATCCACACCCATTTTACATTCTTCCCTATATTTTTGTTTGGACTTAAGTATTCTTCTCTATCCTCTGTGTTCTTCATTGATGAAGTTTTTTAGCCTGGATGCAAGATTCCTCGTTCTTCTGTACTCTGTCCACTGCACTCTCCCTATTACTTCAACATACGCTTTTTGCCAGTTTGGTACGCTATGTCCCAATACTTTATTTCATTTTCACTAAAAATAATTGACTAAATATTACGATGTGTCTTAAAGTTCCGTAAGATGACATTCATGTATCCACAGGGTTTCTGATGAGTCATGTTTAAACATTTATAATTTCTTTATTTATGAACCAATTTTCTAAGAACCACTTTTGTTAGAAACAGCGCTCCTTCTTTTGTTTCTGTTGGAAAACGGCACCTGTGTAAACGGTGGGAGAATGGGCCACAATAGCAGCTCTTTATGAGGTCTGGGGATCTGTGGTACGAGTACAAAGCTGGTGGAGGGCTATACGAGGGATCCATACAACACTGGATGGAAAACCAGTTAAAAATTGCCATGCCAAATTCTAACAGGGAGTGTCACGGATGCAAGAAGATCAGGAGGACCATCAACGTCGAGGACACCAGAGAATGTTCACGAGAAGCCCTAAGAAATCACTGCCTCAAGTATCTCCTGAAAGTGGTCTTTCACGTTACGCAGTTGCAACAGTTCTTACGAAAGATCTTACTTTTGCGACGTGGTAGCCAAGTTATATGCAGAAATTGTTTCCTAATGACTGTGACAGAAGAATGGAGTTCGAAAAATTTTATTGGGATGGAATGATGATTGGCCTAAACTTTTCAGGAACATTACGTGAAATCAAGAGGAAGTTATCCACATTGGAGGATTTGTAAACAGGCATAACTGCCATTATTAGACGGCTGAAAACCGACACGAATGTGTTGAAAATGCACAGGGGCATCCGAAGTTGACAGTATGGGGTGGTATCACCTCATCGGAAGTTGTTGGTCCTTTCTTTCTGCGGAACACAATGAATGGCGAAAGATACCTGGAAATGCTGCAAGATCGTGTATGGCCAGAAATTTCACAATGGGACAACCCACAGCTTCTCTTCATGGAGGACAGAGCACCTGAAAATTTTGCAAATGATGTCCACGAATGGGTGCATGATCATTTCCCAGGTCGTTGCACATGAATGGCCTGCCCACAGCCCTGATTTATCACCTCCGAATTTTTCTCTGGGGTTGGGCCAAGGAGGAGGTTTACAAGAGGAATCCACGGAATTTGGATGAATTGGGAGCAGTATAATATGTGATGTGTTAGCCAATTTTCCACCTAACGTGTTGCAGGCAGCAGCATCGCACATACCAGTTCGTTTTAAAAAAATGCGTAGAGAATGGTGGATCTTATGTGAATGTTCAAAATGACGTTAAACTGGTTCATGATTAAAGAAATTATAACTGTTGAAAAATAGGGAGTGGGTTGTCAGAAACGCCGTACATTCCTCTCTCTCTACAGATTTTATCTGGCCCCCTCCCCCAAACACACACACACACACACACACACACACACACACACACACACACACACACACACACACACACACACACACACACACATATATATATATATATTTCCATCAATTACCAATCCCTTGCCCGCCAGAGTGGCCGTGCGGTTCTAGACGCTACAGTCTGGAGCCGAGCGACCCCTGCGGTCGCAGGTTCGAATCCTGCCTTGGGCATGGATGTGTGTCATGTCCTGAGGTTAGTTAGGTTTAATTAGTTCTAAGTTCTAGGCGACTGATGACCTCAGGAGTTAAGTCGCGTAGTGCTCAGAGCCATTTGAACCATTTTTGAACCAATCCCTTGGTTACTTCAAGCTTTCGGATCTGTTCTATGAATCCAGTTCGTCATTTAGTCATGTTAAGAATTTCTTTGCTCCACAATTCGTATCATCTACCTTCTTATTAGCCATCCAATCTACTCATCTCATCTTCAGCATTCTCCTGTTGCACCACATTTCAAATAGAATCTTAGTCTGGCCTTTTCATAGATACTCCTCCAACGTGGTTCCTCTTAACGTACGGCTTTCTGTATCGTAGAGATACAGAAATGTTTCGTTGGGGAATACATCTCTATCTATCTGCATATATATTCGGCAAAGAACTGGACAGTAGACGGCGAAGGTTATTTCATGCCAGTTCTGTGATATAGTATCCTACTCAGTTCGCCTGAAAATACTTCTATCAGACATGCCGAAAGTCAGATAGCTCCCAATTGACTCAGGCGCCGTAATGAAAGCTGCCGCTCAACGCAATAGCGATACGGGAAAGGGTGGCCCTAGCACTGAGTCTTGGGTGCTAGTTCTTACGTAATATAGTAAAAGGGTATCATATATGTAATTCAATAAAATATTAGTCCAAATTAACCCCAATTTATTATAATATTTTATATTTTCGCGCACATGAACATGAATTAACGACAGAATGACAGAAATTTTTGAACGAAACGCCGGTGCACCCATTCCCACGAGACAACAGAGACTGATTTCTACAACTGGATACACGGCCTGGAGGTCTAGAGCTGCACACCAGCACATTTCTTCGCTGTGCAGGCCACGTACTGGTTATAAGAAATTTTGTTACACAATCGTGATCAACATTGTCTCTTCAGCCTCAGCTGCAGATTGGAGATGTTATTAATACATAGTGCGTCAGAAAAATGTATTCACTCTTTGTCACGCTCTGTCGAGATATCGATATTATCGTTCGATTTGAGTTACGAGTGTGTTGTAGTATGGTCTTTGGCTCAACTGATGTTAATACTTTCATCTCACTGTTGAGAAAACAAGAGGGCTGGCACACACTTGACATTCGAGCAACGAAAATGTATTGTGAAGTGGTTTCTCAAGTTTGATAATGCCGTTGAACTGCAACTGAGTGGAGGCGGGGGTTTGAAACAGAACAACCCAACAATTAAAAGCGTCATTGACAAGTTTGAATTGTATGGAACGATTTGTGATATTCACAAAGGAAGATCAGGAAGACAGCATACAGTTACGAGTCCTGCTTCGTCGGCTCTCGTGTCGGAAACGTTTGTTAATTCTCCACAGAAGTCTGCTACGCAATGTGCACGTAAAGTGGGGGTTCGGAGTATTAGTGTAAGAAAAATTCTGAAAGCTGGACGCGATTAATGATGACAATCCTGATGGTATCAGCAAATGGTAACTGATGACGAACAATTTGTGACGAAAGGAGTGTTGAGTGACGAGGCACAATCTCAACTCAATGGAAATGTTATTCGGCATAACAGTATATACAGGACACCGGAAAATCCGAATGTTCATGTAGATAAAGCGGTCATCTATCAGGGGTTCAAGTGTGGAGAGGACTATCATCTACCGGTTTAGTAGCACCCTTTTTCTTTGATGCTACTGTCACTGGAGAAGTGTACGTGGAAATGTTACGCACATCAATTTTGCCGGGTATAGCGCTCTTTATGGAGCTGATGAAGAGGTCTTCTACCAACAGGACTGGGCGCCACCACGTTGCCACCTAGCCGTACGAGCTTTCCTCGATGACAATTTTCAGGGGCAATTTGATCGGACGAAGAGGGTCCATTGACTTCCCTCCACGGTCGCCAGATCTAACACCTATCGATTTTTACTTGTGGGGAACTGTGAAAGATAACGTCTATCGTCGTAAGCCACGCACGCTGGAGGAACTTCGCCCGGAGATTACTGCGATAGGTGCAGCGATCTCCACTGTAACATTGACTGACGTACTTGCGACGACCGCTCGTCTTCTGTTATGTGTATAGCCGCCAACGGTGAACATTTTGAACATTTAAAGGAATCATGTGCTAAACTGAAGGTTGTACAACATGTGTGATCAATTATTAAATGGAAAATGAACACATAAGTAATACCTTTCATACCTTGAAGTGTGCACACATTTTTCTGGCGGACTCTGTCTAACGCCTTACTGTGCCGCGTACAAACAAAGGAAATTGTTCGAAATGCTTAGAACTAACATAGAAATATAAGTTATTTCATATTACAAGTAATATTGAACTGCATTGAGTAGATAGTTGATAAAATCCATAAACCGCTGTTTAAGAGGAGTTAGAAAGGAAATTTTTTTCACATTTTCGGATTTTTATCTCTTTATGAAATTTGCAATTTTCCGAATAATATATACATATATCACTTATACATTCACATGGGAGGTATTTCATTATATATTTTTAAATACAATCGACACCAGCTGGAAACGTTAAAATTTTCTTTGGTGATGGAGAATGAAAATTATGTAACAGTGTAGTAGCCGCTCAGCCTTATGGTGAAAAGATTAACACAAACCTGGAATGTGTTGGCCATGTTCAGAAGAGGATGGGCATCAGGTTGAGGAAGTTGAAACAAAGTCTGAGAGACAAGAAACTTTCTCATGGTAAAACCATAAGAGGCAGGCTGACAGACAAAATGATTGATGAACTACAGTAGTATTTTGGGACGGCCATTGGAAATAATACTAAGGGTTTGTTGAAAATGAAGTAGGCAGTATGGGCTACCTTCTTCCACAGACTGTCAACTGATGAAAATCCAGTGTACAACCTTTGCCCTCCTGGACCCGATTCATGGTGCAACTACCCCAATGTCCGGTACTCAAAAACTTCATACAGCCATAAACATTCTATTCCAGCAGCTGTCATGGATATCATAAAACCTATTTACAGAGGCCTGGCAAATTCTGAATCGTGAAGATGACCAGACTCAAAATCCCAATGAGTCGTTCAATAATCTTAGATGGACTTGCTTACCACATATGTTTTTGTTGGAATGAAGACACTAAAGTGGTGGGTCAGTGATATTGTTATTGCTTTTAATGATTTTAACTGTGTAGTTAAAAATAGTATTTCCGGAAAGCAGTGGCTGAAATGCAGTTATTGTAGTTGAGTAGACTCAGAACATATAGTTCAACGTCCTGTAAACGTTTCATGTAAATGACTGCAGTGGTTCCTGAAAACAGGGAAGCCAAGTCACTAGATTTAACATTGTCGGGATAAGGCGTTCCAACTCCCATTAATTTCTGGGTCGAATAATTCAAATAATAAAGTTAAATCTATATGGGCAATAGTTAAAAGCGAAACCAAGGAATCATTTTGAGGTTATTGGGACTTTGTTGTTAAAGAAAACAGCCAAATAGTAAATGACAGCAGCCAGGTAGTCAATGTATTTAATTATCACTTCCTTCATATAGATCAGATGATTGGTATGGACAAGTGAAGTGATAAATCAATCGGATATATGCACGAAACAATGCTACATTCATGCAAGCAAATTACAATTACTCCACGCCATGCTACAGAAATTAAGTGTATAATTAACTCCCTCAGAAACAAAAACTCTAATAGGATTGATAATATGTGAATTAATGCACTGATATCCCGTTCTTCACATATGTACAACGTTTTTAGTCACATATGGAACACATCACCATCACAGAAGACATTTCCAGACAACTTGATAAAAAAGAACTCCTGTCAAACCTCTTTACAAGAAAGATGGTAAAATAGGTATTAATAATTAGCGACCAGTCTCGCTACTTGCCTCTTACTTCAAAACTCCAAAAAAAATTACTTGTTCAAGAATAGTAACACACCTCTCTCAGAACGATTATCAATCCCAGTTCGGATATCCAATGAATGCTATTTTCCAATTGAAAATCAGAGGTACAAAATTTCAATGCGAAGTATTGCCTTGATAACTTCTGTGGTTTCTCAAAATCATTTCATTGTGCAATGCAGAAGGTTCTCCTAAAGGCAGTAAATATTTTGATGTGGGGAATAATCATTACATATGTACCACAGACGTCAGTATTGGGTGTACTCCGGTTCTTTTTATTTATAAATGATCTTCCATTTATATCAAAGCAGCAGAAATAATCTTCTTTATTGAATATGTAAATATTATAATCAAGAGTAATATAGTAGCTTCCAAAATTGAAAATGATATATATATACTTGAGAATTAATAACTGGGTCCCTGCAAATGGACTATCGTGGAATTTAGATAAACACAACATATTCAATTCAGCACTGCACAAAGCCTGACCATGTCGTCATAAATAATTCATGATGCTAATTACGTAGATGGAAAAACATATTCTAAATTCTTAGGTTTCTATTTTGTATTTGTATAAGAATCATGTTAAAGATATTCTTAAGCGCCTTAGCTGTACACCCATAATGTTAAAAGTAACTCCAGAGTTTGTAAATTGAAGTGTTAAAAGTTGGCTTGCTTTTCCCATTACCATTCACCAATGTCTTATGGCATTCTTCTTCGATAACTCTTCATTGAGGGAAGAATATTTGTTACACGGAAGCATGTAATAAGGATAATGTGTGGTGTCCGCTCTGGAACCTCCGGTAAACAGCTTTTAAACAGTTGAGCATACTGAAAACATCATCACAGTACATTACACAGTTATGAAGTTCGTTGTCAACAACCAATCATATTTTCAAAACAACAGTACATTCATAAATGTAATACTACAAACAGAAACAATTTACACCACATGTCACCCAGCTGGTACAGAAAGGAGTGTGATATTCAGCCCATAAATCACAGACCGCCCAACTAGTAATGTAAGGAATATTAATGAATAATAAAATTAACATCAAACACAAAACTGTATGAGTTTGACAACTCCATCTACTGCAAGGAAGAATGTTTGAATGTGCATTTGTATGTCTTTATGCGCGCGCGCGCGTGTGTGTGTGTATGTGTGTGTGTATGTGTGTGTGTCTGTGTGTGAGAGAGAGAGAGAGAGAGAGAGAGAGAGAGAGAGAGAGAGAGAGAGAGAGAGGAGGGGGTGGGTGGAGGGAGAGTGAGGTGGAGGAAAGGGGTCAAAGTCCTTGAAAATATATAAGGATAAATTACTGTATGCACGTAAAAAGTCTTAAGAAATCATGTAAATGTTCAGCATGTTGCCTCATTTTCTCCTGAAAAGACGTACTGTGACTATGAAATTGAATCGTTCCTTATCCTACTGAGAGGTAATTGTGAACCAGGAAATGTGCAAGTAACTAACACTGCCAATCTCATGGTACTGTAAGATAGACGCGTGAATATTTCGAAGGAATCATTAATCATGACACAGGTGTAATATTGTCTCAAGGTGAAATGTTAAGCAGATCGAAGTTTGCGACAGCACTAAAATTATTTTAGAGACTCTTGACTGAACTCATAATCACGTTATTAAAATTGCATTCATTTACTTAAATTTAAATAACAGCACATTCAGTTTTGAGATGTATTAAAAAATCTAAAATTTGAACAGAAATAAAAGATGTAGTTCTTTGACATATGACATTAATAAAAATAAAAAGAACAACTTTGTATTACTATGTAAGTAGGCTGTTTAGGATTTTATGTTGGTAACACCACGTAGTGCTCTGTATGAAAGTCACTGACTGTGCTATGTGCAGTCTGTGGCTGGTTTGAATTGTTGGAATATTCGCTTGTGTTGTGTTGGGAAGTTGGATGTAAACAGCGCGGAGCGTTCGGCAGTTGGAGGTGAGCCGCCAGCAGTGGTGGATGTGGAGAGAGAGATGCCAGAGTTTTGAGAGATTGCTACAAGCGGACGATCTGGACGTGTGTCCACCAGAAAAAGGAAGTTTGTTAAGATGGATGATGACTTTTGAACACTATTAAGGTAAATACATTGTTTGTTCTCTATCAAAATCTTTCATTTGTTAGCTATGCCTATCCGTAGTTAGTGCCTTCAGTAGTTATAATCTTTTATTTAGCGGGCAGTATTGGCGCTCGCTGTATTGCAGTAGTTCGAGTAACGAAGATTTTTGCGAGGTATAGGTTATTGTTAGTCAGGGATTGTTTGTAGGGATTACTGAAAGTCAGATTGCGTTGCGCTACAAAATATTGGGTGCCAATTTAGTGATGATCAGAATAAGTAAAGAGAGAACTGTCTGAGTACGTTCAGTTTTGTTTAGCTGTTTGAAAATCAAATAACGTAAGAGGTTTTCCAGCACTGCCATCTTTAATTTTTTCTAAGTAGACGTGTTAACTATAAAGATACTCGAAAATAATACACAGACTTATAGAAAAAAAAACTGAAAACTCATTTCCTTCTTAGTACAGGTAAGAACAGTGTCCCAAATCATGTTATATCTTAGTGTGCGCTATTTCATATAACTCTGCAATATAATGGCTCCCACATCTAATCATTAGCAGTGGCAGTAACAACACTAAAATATTTCTAGCACATAATTTATGCTTGTGTATTAACACGCTATTGAGTATTTTATGTGTTTCCATACAGTAACTTTATTGAAATGCAGCGTTCGTTCGCTGATGTTACAGACTATTTTTAGAATAGCCTCGTACTCAGAATTCGTCAGGATATCGCCCGTGTATCAAATGGCGAGACCTGCATTGTTTCAGGGCGACGAGAGATTATCTGGACTACTTGAGGCTTTTGCGTCTCCTTCTTGAGACACTTTCTGAGGCAAGCCGCAGAATTCACATGTTTTTTGTTTTTTCTATTTATCTTTCATTTTATCCTCTGGTTTTCATCTATTTCCATTTTCTGCTGCCGTAGCAGACGTGATTCAGAAAAGTTCATGATTTAATACTGTTTATGTTATTTGTAAATTTACAGCGCACAACATAGTCTGTTGAATGTAAATAATGGAACAAACCACAACCACATAAAGCTTTGTGGTCCAAAGAAGCCAATTCGCGTACATAAGGTTACTGTAAACTTTACTGTTACTCAGATTCGATGTGATCTTGAATGAGCGCTATAGCTACTCCGTAGCACAACTAAAGGAAACCATCGGTCAAGATATTCCGGCATTCAGTGGAGAAGCTGACTGATTTCCTTTCCCATTGTCTTAGATAGAACAGATCGATGCTTCTCTGATAACACTGGGATCACAAGGAGAGGCTCCTGGGGAACTTTCGTTGTTTTGTTTGCAAAAGTCAGGCGATAAATCGTGGTGAGCTGGCGACCGGTGTTCCAGTCTCTCGCGCCGTGGCTCCCGGACAAATGCCGGAGTTACTGGTCCCCTGGGAACGAGACTCCAGGAAGCCGGAGCTGCTCCCATGCGAGGGAGTTAGGCAGATTTATCTATCAGGGCTTTCGTCCCATGTGTTGCCCGGCCCACACACCTTTACGGCTACCGTGAATCATCCGAGTCCCGCTGGGAGGCTGGGCTTTCGAGTGTCCTGCAGGCGGAGGAAGCCTGGTCTTCAGAGGTCGGAGCACAGCTACAGTCAGAAAATATGTCAGCTCATTATCTCACACTCATTAACGTAAAAAAAAGGAAAAGGGAGCCTGGCTCTCTCATACAGGAGAGGCCGTGAACAACGTTTTAGAGTTAGGGGGCATCAGCTCACTCGTTCGCTGCCGTAGGCAGATGGTGGTAGTTACACCTGCATCTGATACAATTTCGGAATATTAGAAAAAAAATTATTCGTAGTAATACTAGTTAATATTTATTGGATGTGCTGCTGTTTAAAAGTCTTCGATTTGTTGACGTTTTCGTTCGTCACTGAAGCGCCACAACAACCGATACAGGCAAGCATATTCAAAGACAGAGATACGTGAACAGACAGAATACGGCGCTGCGGTCGACAACGCCTATATAAGACAATAAGTGTCTGTCGCAGTTGTTAGATCGGTTACTGGTGCTACATTGGCAGATTATCAAGATTCGAGTGAGTCTGAACGTAGAGTCATAGTCGGCTACGAGCGATGGGACACCGCATCTTCGAGGTAGCGATGAAGTGGGGATTTTCCGTACGACCATTTCACGAGTGTACCGGGCATATCAAGAATCCGGTAAAACATCAAATATCCGACATCGCTGAGGCCGGAGTAAGATCCTGCAAGAACAGGACCAACGACGGTTGAAAAGAATATTTCAACGTGACAGAGGTGCAACCGTTCCGCAGTTGCTGCAGATTTTAATGCTGGACCACCAACAAGTGTCAGCGTGGGAACCATTCAACGAAACATCACACAAATGGGCTTCCGGAGCCGAAGACTCACTCGTGTACCCTTGTGAGTGCACGACACGAACCTTTACGCCTCACTTGGGCCCGTCAACACCGACGTTGGACTGTTGACTGGAAACGTGTTGTCTGGTCGGACGAATCTCGTCTCAAATTGTATCGAGCGAGTGGACGTGTACGAGTATGGAGACAATCTAATGAATCGATGGAACTGCATGTCAGTAGAGTATTATTACAGCTGGTGGAGGCTCTGTAATGGTGTGAGGCGTGTGCAGCTGGAGTGATATGGGACCTGTGATACGTCTAGATACGATTCTGAAGGTGATACGTTCGTAAGCATTCCGTCTGATCACCTGGATCCATTCATGTCCATTGTGCATTCCGACTTGGTCAATTCCAGTAGGACAATGCGACACCCTACACGTCGAGAATTGCTACAGAGTGACTCCAGGAACACTCTTCTGAGTTTAAACACTTCCGCTGGCCATCAGATATCCAGAAACGAACATTATTTAGCATATCTGGGATGCAAAAAAAAAAAAAGGTTCAAATGGCTCTGAGCACAATGCGACTTAACATCTGAGTTCCCCTAGAACTTAGAACTACTTAAACCTAACTAACCTAAGGACATCACACACATCCATGCTCGAGGCAGGATTCGAACCTGCGACCGTAGTGGTTGCACGGTTCCAGACTGAAGCACCTAGAACCGCTCAGCCACATCTATCTGGGATGCCCTGCAAAGTGCTGTTCAGAAGAGATCTCCAGCTCCTCGCACTCTTACGGATTTATGGACAGCCTTGCAGGATTAATGGTGTCTATTCCCTCCAAAACTACTTAAGACATCAGCCGAGTCTATGCCACGTCGCGTTGCGGCACTTCTGCGCGCTCGCCGGGACCCTACACGATATTAGGCATGTGTACCAGGTCTTTGGCTTTTCAGTGAAATTATTCTGCAAGTAGCTGAAATATCGTTGATTCACTGGAAGAATGTTCATGAGCTGCGGTGAAGTATCTCACACATTAATGTATAGGACATTTACAATGACAAACTGCGTATATTCGATCCGTTATTTATCTCCTTTTTGAAATTCTTGTACAAGAACGTTAATCTTCCTTGTGGTAATAGGAAACAACATCTGTCCTTCTGGTGTGAAAATTTTTATAGGTGATAACAACAGTCGGTTTTTTCAATATCGTTTGCATTTCTTTAGTCAAATATAATAGTTAAGTAGTTACTCATCTTTGCATCCATATTAGAAATTGACCATAACATAGTCGGACAACATTAAATCTTAAACCACTATCAATTCCAACAGATTTAAAATCTAAAGCAAGAAAACTGAATAACACATGTTATCTGATGAGAATTATCTAGACACCGGTTAGTGGATATTAATGTGGGGTATGTCGAACCCTTATGACGCCTTGAATTGCACTGGGGACACAGTCAGTGAGGTGTCTGAATGACTTTGGAGGAATAACAGACCATTCTTCTTCAAGAATCGAAACCATAAAAGATAGTGATGTTGGAGTTTGGCGTCTGGAGCGAAATACGCGTTTTAACTTCTCCTCAAGGATTTCCGTTGAGATCAGGTCGGGACTATGGGCAGGTTAGTCCATTTCAGGAATGTTGTTGTCCTCAGACCATTGGTTCACAGATCCTGATTTATGACAATTTGCATTGGCATGTGAATACAGTCACCATCTCCGAATTCTTCCTTTGCTGTACATGGTGCACAACGCTACAAAATGTGTTCACATCGTATCATATTTAGTATTTCCTCGTGCCCAATAGAGGGACCACATCCTGACTACGAAAAACACCCACGAACTGTAACACCACCTCCTCCATACTTCACTGTGGGCACAAAATGTGGTTTCATGTAGTGTTCTCCAGGAATTCGCCAAGCCCAAAGCCTTCAATCTCATCACCAAGAGTCAACTTGAGCAGCTTTAGAAGGGTTGAAATGACTTTGAAGGATTCCTTACTCAGGTGACATCCAACGATTAGTTCACGTTCGAACTCGTTGAGCACGCCTAACCAACCCATTCTACTGTACTGCTTTATCTACTGAAATAATACACCACACCTCCCTCTATACTGGTTTGTCCGACTCTTCAGTGGTCTCTAGTGGTCAGTTCCATATTAGATATTGTCTGGATACCTTCCGTCAGATAGCGTATATATATCTGGCAAAGTCTGTTAATGTTTAACGATTTTCTGTCTAAATAGATTTTTATGTATTATACTATAGTTTCTCCTGGCGTACAAAATGTTCAACCAAATTTGAAAATGTTGTTAGGTAATGACTTCGGCAATCACAGAATATTCGACAGCACAACACCCCATCTTTTTCAAAGAATGCAACGAGAAATCGCTTCATAAGTAAATTTAGGCCCTCAGTAGACGGGGTTGTGCTGACCAAGAACCATGTAACGGCACAGGCAGAGAGACAGCACACCCACCGCAAACAATTACAGCCACCACTCAGCCAGCCATAGACAAACGTCAGACGTTATCGATAGCGTATATTAATGATCAGCAGGTGAGCAAATATCATTAACTGTGTCTCTTCCTTGTTTTGACCAGGGAGAGCATAATTTAAGCAAAAATCTCTGTCCGCTTTTATAAGGTCGCTTGGTAATTTGATATCAGTTATTTCCAATAGCTGGATGTGAACACCTGAACCTCTGTCCCGTTTTCGACAGGATCATTGGTACCAAGGCAAACTGCAATAGGAAACAACAGCATAGCGAGGTGTTCACTTGTCGTAATGCCAGCGGTTATTGAAGATGTCACCCAAGTGCAGTCGGGGATTGCCAAGTTGTTTCCTTGCAAGCCGTGCCGTTGCTCGAGTACCGTAGCGCTCAGCGTTGCTGCGCGTTTCTCTCACCGACATGCCACGCTGTCTGAGAGCGTGGAGGGGGAAGAGGGAGAAACTGCGAATACTCCACATTTAAATAGTACTACAGTTGCGCTGTGTTTGACTTAGTTTTATGTTTCGCATTTCTCAACAACATAAATCGCAAACAGCACATATATTCAAATTTGGAAATTTGTGGTAAGATCTTATGGGACCAAACTGCTCAGGTCATCGGTCCCTGAGCTTACTCACTACTTAATGTAACTTAAACTAATTTACGCTATGGACAACACACACACCCATGCCCGAGGGAGGACTTGAAGCTCGGACGGGGGGAACCGCGTGAACACAAATGTTCAGTATCATTTAATTTTCTCGGCGCAGTGGAAACACAACATAATTTTTCCCTGGTACAGACTGTTGGCATTCGAAAAGGTGTAGACGACTTCAGAGATTATCGCACTCACGTTGCCATGTAATCATGACTTACTTAGCTTCTTAATCGAAAAAAGGTGTTTCACACTAGTACGTCGATCAAGATACTGTATCACTTTTGCAACCAGATTATGGAAAGGTGGGAACCGTACCTGAGGAAAACAATAGACGTCCTGGACTGTTTTAACGGATAATGATTGATCATTAGAACATGAATTACCTTGCAGGTCCATGAGTTACATCTGCACATGAACAGCGGCGGTTTCAACTGAAACGACAAACGGTCCTGAAAACGGTCTTCGAAGAACTGCCATTGAAGCGTTCGAGGTGTGTGACGTAGCTCCATCCTGCTGGAAACAACCTACTTTCAAAGGGATTCTTTGCCACTGTACAGTGGCTTATGGAGTATGTACCGCGTGTACGTCTAAATATATATGAACTTGGTCTTGTGCTGACGTAGTTATTCACGATCCCCTTCATCTTCGACAGCAGAAGCACCACATTAAATGATGCGAATACTCACCAGAATGTCACATCACACATAGAATTAACAGTGTATGCACACTCATCGCATAGGTAGTGTGCCTGTGTGGAAGGAGGAAGTAGTAGTACCTGTCGGTGTCGAGGAACAACCACTATCTTGTTTTAAAAAATAATGACGCTAGACTCATCTTTGTCATCTTTTTTAACGTTAACTAGTTTATGTAAACTTTAACTATTGTTTTGAAAATATTACAGTTCACTCCTTTTTACTTATTTTTTTAATTTTTCTCGCATTTCGGCTGCCGATACACAATTTTTTTGCCTCGTATTGTTTAAAGGGAAACGATATTCAATTATTTTTATCCACAATCAAGCAAACTGCTACCAGGAATTAATTTCTAAATTGTCGAGTACGCCAATACGTGTTAACAAAGCTTGTGGGTAAATTCTCCTGTCAATTTCACGTTTAAAATAATAGCGGAAAATTATTTGTTGCGCCTATAATGCTTATTTTATATAACAGGAGAAAGAATAAAAAAAAGCAGAATTGCGATTCTGTGAATGCGATTGCGGAAAGAGGTGTGCTTTGCTCACTAAAACGCTGTAAAATTGGATATGCCCATTAGAATGGTGTGAAACCGTGTGCGGCTATAAACTGGACGTATAATCCTGGATTTAATGAGCATTAGGCGCGCATTGTTAGCGCCGTCCTATTAGCGGAAGCGCGGCCCGGCGCCGCGGGCGGGGTAATTCGTAATAAATGGCCGGATTTGTTATTGAAAACGTGTTCCGCTGCACGGAACTCTATACTCACCCTACCGTGTCGGGATCCGTCAACTGGAAACTACTTCCACCACACTATAATGAGCAGTAAGGTGGCGCTGCCCACGTGAGTCGTACTGCTATTGCATCGTGCAAAGATGGGTTCAAATGGCTCTGAGCACTATGGGACTTAACTTCTGAGGTCATAAGTCCCCTAGAACTTAGAACTACTTAAACCTAACTAACCTAAGGACATCACACACATCCATGCCCGAGGCAGGATTCGAACCTGCGACCGTAGCGGTCACGCAGTTCCAGACTGTAGCGCCTAGAGCCTCTCGGCCACTCCGGCCGGCCATCGTGCAAAGATACAGCCGCGTGAAATGTTTCAAACTGTGTATCTTTCTTCCAGTGTATATATATGGCATTAAGTAGTATGCTAAATGAGGATTTCTTAACGTAAGGTTTTATGATGTGGCAACAATGTCTTGTGTAGTAATAGTCTTTGCAAAGGGAGTGGCAACTTTGAGGAATGCCCATTTGTATGCATCGGTTCTCAGTGAACGACTCTTTTGCACATCTAACATCGGGGTCGGTTTCGCAATGTTTTGTAATTAATGTGTGTACATTTGTAAATTGTCAGCATGTATCCATATACAGGGTGTTACAAAAAGGTACGCCAAACGTTCAGGAAACGTTCCTCACACACAAATAAAGAGAAGATGTTATGTGGACATGTGTCCGGAAACGCTTAATTTCCATGTTAGAGCCCATTTTAGTTTCGTCAGTATGTACTGTACTTCTTCGATTCACCGCCAGTTGGCCCAATTGAAGGAAGGTAATGTTGACTTCGGTGCTTGTGTTGACATGCGACTCATTGCTCTACAGTACTAGCATCAAGCACATCAGTACGTAGCATCAACAGGTTAGTGTTCATCACGAACGTGGTTTTACAGTCAGCGCAATGTTTACAAATGCGGAGTTGGCAGATGCCCATTTGATGTATGGATTAGCACGGGGCAATAGCCGTGGCGCGGTACGTTTGTATCGAGACAGATGTCCAGAACGAAGGTGTCGCGATAGGAAGACGTTCGAAGCATTTGATCGGCGTCTTAGGGAGCACGGAACATTCCAGCCTATGCCTCGCGACTGGGGAAGACCTAGAACGACGAGGACACCTGCAATGGACGAGGCAATTCTTCGTGCAGTTGACGATAACCCTAATGTTAGCGTCAGAGAAGTTGCTGCTGTACAAGGTAACGTTGACCACGTCACTGTGTAAGAGGTATGCGATGTATGCGCTGCCTGCAACAGGCAAGACTTAGGAGAGTCTCTGACCAAAGAGCAGTATGTAGTTAGTTGTTGCTTGTCGCTAGTCTGCGTTAGTGTTCAGTAGTATGCAGTAGTCTTGAGTAGTCTGCTGAGTCGGCAGTAGTCGGCGCGTGTCTGCACTGATGTGCAGTCTCCTCTGGTCGGGACTCTGGAGGATGAGTATTATTGTAGAAGGTAAAGAAGCAGCCTTGCGCATATCTAGTAATGTATGTTAACTGTCATTCAATTTCTTTTAAAAAATGCCCCAATAATAATTTTTATAATATATATTTTTTAAAAAAGCATTCATTTCAATTTAAAGATTTTATCCAATGAATAATTAATTCCTTTCACGAGTCACAAAGCATAGGCCAGCATTGCATGGAGCTGTGCCGAAAATTTTTAGGTAAGAGCAGATATATTCGCAGTTTTTATTGAGGTAAGAATTTTTGCTTTTTTTATTCAGAGCACAGGGCCGTGGCGCAGCGCTGCTGTCGTCATAAAATTTACCAGGTTACTGAATTTTTTTTATTATTTTAGTGTTTAGGAATTTTTCTGTTTCGAACTTAACATTAAATGAGAAAAGAATTTTTTGGGAACATTAAATGTGAATGCATTTCTGCACAGAGATTATAAATGGGAGCCAATTTTATTCAGAGGTTACAATAATTAAAATTCATTTAATTTAATATTTCCGTGGGGAGTTTACACTTGGTTCTTTTTAAATTATTATTTGTGTGGGGAGGTTACAACTGTATGGAGAGTGCTACGGGAGAACCAGTTGTTTCCGTACCATGTACAGCGTATGCAGGCACTATCAGCAGCTGATTGGCCTCCACGGGTACACTTCTGCGAATGGTTCATCCAATAATGTGTCAATCCTCATTTCAGTGCAAATGTTCTCTTTACGGATGAGGCTTCATTCCAACGTGATCAAATTGTAAATTTTCACAATCAACATGTGTGGGCTGACGAGAATCCGCACGCAATTGTGCAATCACGTCATCAACACAGATTTTCGGTGAACGTTTGGGCAGGCATTGTTGGTGATGTCTTGATTGGGCCCCATGTTCTTCCACCTACGCTCAATGGAACACGTTATCATGATTTCATACGGGATACTCTACCTGTGCTGCTAGAACATGTGCCTTTACGGCACAACATGTGGTTCATGCACGATGGAGCTCCTGCATATTTCAGTCGAAGTGTTCGTACGCTTCTGAACAACAGATTCGGTGACCGATGGATTAGTAGAGGCGGACCAATTCCATGGCCTCCACGCTCTCCTGACCTCAACCCTCTTGACTTTCATTTATGGGGGCATTTGAAAGCTCTTGTCTGCGCAACCCCGGTACCAAATGCAGAGACTCTTCGTGCTCGTATTGTGGACGGCTGTGATACAATACGCCATTCTCCAGGGCCGCATCAGCGTATCAGGGATTTCATGCGACGGAGGGTGGACGCATGTATCCTCGATAACGGAGGACATTTTGAACATTTCCTGTAACAAAGTGTTTGAAGTCACGCTGGTGCGTTCTGTTGCTGTGTGTTTCCATTCCATGATTAATGTGATTTGAAGAGAAGTAATAAAATGAGCTCTAACATGGAAAGTAAGCGTTTTCGGACACATGTCCACCTAACATATTTTCTTTCTTTGTGTGTGAGGAATGTTTCCTGAAAGTTTGGCCGTATCTTTTTGTAACACCCTGTATACACATTGTTGTTGTTGTCTTCAGTCCGAAAACTGCTTTGATGCAGCTTTCCATGGAACTTTGTTCTGTTGTCGCGAAATTTACTATAAGGGATGGAAGATGGCATTAAATTCAAAGATGTAAGCGATGCGCTACTTTGAAAGACGACGGAGAGCTGGCACAGTCGGGTATTCAAACAGCGACAGACTGGCGGCGGTCGGCCAAGTACACATGGAAACAGCATCCGGTCAGCCAGCGCGTGGCCGAGGTCCAGTATAGCAGCTCGTGACAGTCACACGAGTGCCTCGTGAGCTTCCCATATATGGTAATGTACACTCCTCGTTGGCGATGTGCGTCAAAGGAAATGTTCTAGAAACTCAACGAGCGTTATAAGAAGGGGATCCGCCCAACCCGGGGGAACACAGTTGGTACTTGTTTGGGACGCTACCCCTGTGTCGGTCGTCGCCGGGCTGACGTCAATTAGTCACGTCTGGATCGAGATAATACTGAGAAGTTTCAAGACTGCGAGACGCAAGGGAGCTGACAGAGCTATGTGAAGCCGTATATCGTAACATTGGGCAATGAATAGAAGAAACTGAAGTCAGTAGTGCCAGAAGTGAACTTCCAACGAACTTTATTAGTCTGAGTTTGACTTGACCTGAATTTCCTTACGCTGTACGCCGAGTACTGTGTCCCTGGACATCGTCTTTAGCTCGTAGATTCCTTACAGGGTGGAGTTCCGCAAGCTGCCTACGCGAAATTCGCCCATCGATTACACCGATCGAGGTAAGCCCTTGTAATTACAACGTGTCCTTGTCACTCCCTCTCGGGACACGACAAGGGTGGTGAAATCTTTTTGGTGCCAGGTGTAGGGGTAAGGTGTGTTTTGATTTCTGAATAGGCGAATCGAGTCGAGTACTTAAGCGAATCAGGGGCACTGGAATAGGTGTAGGGAGGCTCAGGGGGTCACTAACGCCGACCGGGAACGTGTCGAAAGATCAATTTCGAGACCAAAGGGACCGCCGCCGACGCCGCATCCGCCGCCACCGACCCCGCTGCCGTCACTGCCGCCGCGCCGCCAAGGCCGACGCAACGTGAACGAGGGCTCACTAACTCGTTAGCAGACATAGGGAGAACGAAGATGACAGCAACGGAAGGTTAATCAACATGAGCCCACCTAATGAGGCAGGGAGTGACTTCCCAGACAGTAGGAATCGAGGATTTTTAAGTTACAGTGAAGCAACCAAATTAGTGCAACGAAAATTTGATGGTGATTACCAACAATTGTCCTAATTTATAAACGACTGCAATAACACATATGAGTTAGTTGATTCTAGTTGTAAGAAAGTATTTTCAAAACTTGTTATAGGACGAATCACTGGGTCAGCTTGTAGTAAATTATTAGTACGTTATCACACGGAAATCTGATAGGCAGTTCGTACGATTCCAATTGAAAATTATGAAAATAAATAAATTATCCTTGCAAATTATTTGGTAGTAGGCAATGAGAGTGTGGCTCAATGGGGCGCCAGAACAGATGAGATACGATTTCATTTCAGGGGCGCCACGAAAAGAGCAATGAACGCAGAAGATGTCTTGGGAAGTAACGCGTTGATGGGAAAACTCGGACGGGCAGTTTATGTTCAGGGACTCCATGAGGATAGGATAAAAACGATTGACAGAGCTCAGGGGGAGCGTCTAACATTGTCAGAAGCCGTCGAATTGGCGCCGATCGAAGAGAGTGCCATGACCTCGGATCGAGAAAAGTTCAAGGGGGACAGTCCCTCTAAAACATAGCATTGTTTTACGTGTGGTCGGGAAGGTCACTTGGAGCGAGATTGTTGGCGTAAATAACAAGTAAGGCAAATCAGTCAGACTCAGATGCCTCAATCAAGACAAGATCAGAATAGAAATCCTATTAAAGAGATCGATGTTCGTCGCTTAAGAAGAAACGGGTCCAGATCGCAATGTCCACCTCCAGCACGGTGCAATCAGTGCAACGTGACGGGACACACTCCTCCGTGTACACAAGGAAAACCAGGGACGTGTTTTACCTATAACTGCCGGTGACACTACTTTAGGTTCGAATGGTTCAAATGGCTCTGAGCACTATGGTACTTAACATCTGAGGTCATCAGTCCCATTGAACTTAGAACTACTTAAACTAACTAACCTAAGGACATCACCCACATCCATGTCCGAGGCCGGATTCGAACCTGCGACAGTAGTAGCAGCGCGGTTCCGGACTAAAGCGTCTAGAACCGCTCGGCCACAACGGTCGGCGGAAGGGACTTACTGGACCAGCACAGCATAATTGTTGACTACGCTCACCGAACACTTAAGATATGGAAAGTGTGGGTCGAGTTACAAGAGCCAGACAAATATGACACAATAGCTAAAGTGGGAAGGTTGCCAAACAGAAGTATCAACACAAGACTTGCCAGAAAAATAAAATTACACAGGCTAAGACTAAGCAACCATTGAAGATAACATCCACCCCATAATTTATATTCGAGAGATGTGATGTGGACATAGTGGGTCCGTTACCACAGTCTCAGGTCGGTAACAAGTATCTTTCGACATTTCAAGATTCCCTGACAAACAGGATACAGATATCGTTACGAGGAAGTTGATGAAGAACATTGTACTAAAATTCGGCATACCAACAGCGCTGCTGAGCGATGTGGACAGTAATTTCGTGAGCGCCAAGATGAAACGTTTATGCAAACTGTTAAGAACTGAGAATTTGCCGACGATGAGCTACCATCCGCAAGCAAACGGAGCACTGGAGCGAAATCACAGAATATTAACGGGAGTGCTAAGACATGTAAACGGGGACCAAACCGACTGGGATACGTGGATGTCATTCACAATGTTCGTATTCAATACGACCCCCACAGTGCTACAGTGATATGCTGTTTGAACTATTCTTCGGCAGAAAATGCTACCACCAGGACTTTTGAAATAGAAGCAGGTGAATTTTATCTATAAATACCACGATTACGTCACAGAGATACGCCAGAGAATGCAATTGTTACACCAAGAGGCCAGGGTAGCCACACAAGAAAGTAAAGAAAAGAATAAGGATTCAATACTATAGAATGCAAAATCCCAAGATATTTTAGGTTAACGACAGAGTGTTATTGTGTAATAAGAGCGTACGAAGGGGCAGATCGAGGAAATTACACAGCCATTGGAGTGGACCCTGTCAGGCTGTCGCTTTGGACGGACCAAATGTGATAATGTGCATAAAAGGGAAAGAAATGTACGAAGGTACGTGCAAATAGGCTAAGGGACTTCTTCTAATTACTGATGGCAGGAGTACGAGACTTTTGAGGATGGATAATGGTCGGCGGTATGGTAACGAGCATGGCGGGACAAACAGAGACGGCAAGGGACATACGGTTACAACAGTTCCAGTCTGCACCTGGGGTTTATTATGATAACCAAGGAACGGTTAGTTTGTACAGTACTACTTGGAAGGATTTGAAGGACTTGCCTGATAAGTCTGACAAGATTCGTCAAGCTGCGAACCTAGCGGTGTAAACCCGCATAACGAGACTACATACAGTAAAGGTGGCCACAGTGGAGTGTGAACACGCACAGCAAGCCGTAACGTGGCATGTAGAAAAAATAAGAAGAGCGAAAGAATTGATACGGCAGTGAGCTAGACATGAAACCCTCAGACGGAAAAGAGGAATTTTGAATTTTATAGGGGAAGCAAGTAAGATTTTGCTTGCCACTTTAGATAGGGAGGACGAATCGTTTTTCAAGGCTAAGATAGATGTTCTGGAGGAAAAGCAACGGCACTTACTAAGGCTGTCCAAGGACCAAGTGACAATAGTGAAACCTCCCTTCCGAGTTTTAATCAATATGGTCATGAAGAATGAGAAAATAATGGCTGAAGAAATTCAAAAGTTAAGTAAACATCATGCAGATTACGAAACCAGTACGTCTAACAAGTTACAGCAAGCCTTAATTGCAAGCCTTAATTCTGATAACGATGACTGAACAGTTGGTACAATTAACAAAAATCTTTAATGAATTGGCAAGGGAATATGATCTGTAAATTACGGCCTTAGTGAATGCACAGAAAGGGTCGTTAGAGCCTAACTTAATAAAACCTGTATGGTACTGCGATACTTAGAGTTAACTAAAGATGATATGAAAGACAAGAGGTTCCCCATCGCGCTAACTGCGCACCATGGTTACCAACAGCTACGTATTATAGAGTTAGATGTATTTTTAGCCGGCGGTACTTTAAGCTATGTTCTAAATGTATCACTAGTGGATAAGGTATGGCCACTACCTGCAGAAGTTAATACAAGTAAAAGATTATATATAAATTACTCCCACAACAGAATTCTTAATAATCGACGAAGCCAAAAGGCAGTTTGCGCAGCTGTCTCTTGAACAATTAAAATGCAAACATGTTAATAATAACCATCAGGCACGTAGGCAGAGTTTTGTACTTATGTCTACCTATGAGCATGAGAGATGCGAAGCGCGAATGCTGCAGCCGGTTCGAGAGGCTGAACGAAAGTATCTGGACGCCGGAACAGGAGAACGAATGGTTATTTGTGGCTCCCAAGGATGTAGGATAAACAGTTCTGGGTAATGAGTTACAGCCGACCGATGTCACAGTACGCGGTACCGGAAAGTTAGCATTTCTGGGAAAATGTATGGGCTTTGGAGCTCAGATCACGCTAAAAACAGAGCGTACGCTACGCACCAATATACTGAATGTAGATATGGTGCCTACCTCCAACACAGAAATATAGTGTTGCATTATAGAAGATGAAAAACAGAAAATATCAGAAATATCTGTAATATTACCTTCAGAGCACGTAGCTCGTCAGTTGGAGGATTTGAAAGCTGCAGGGACAAGATTGATGAGTTGCAAGATGAAATTAATTATCAACGAAGAACGACCTTCAAGGGATGGTCGATGAGTGAGTATTCCACCTGGGGATATTCAGGATCCGCTATATTAATTATAATTCTGTGTTGTCTGTGTGTTTATTGTAGATGTTGTAGGACTTGTGGCAAGAAATTGTGTTAAATAGGCAGTACAAATTGTTGTGCTAGTATTTGTGTAACAAATAACGTTGTAAATTAACGTGCCCCATGCACACGTGTCAGATAAAGCCTAGCTCGGCAAACTGATGTGAACTATGAGCAGAATGAGCTGGACTCATACGACGCTTTGTCGAATATCCTGCGTCAGCTGAACATCGACTAAGAAGGGCTATCTGTCCTGTGCCAGGGGGTATTAGGGAGAATGACTCCTTCGCCCCTATAACACATTATCGACATTTACGCACCATTAAAGGATAAATTCCCAGCGCAGACTTGAGAATGATGGCTGCAGCGTCAGGATGTTGAATTATTTTATAAATGTGTAACTCTATTGTAAATGAAAAAAAGACCAGATATACTTCCAATGAAGTAAAAATGCATGGAACGTTGCCTAATCCGATTGACAATGAGAAAACGAATGATCACATGTAGTGATGTATGTCATGTTGCATAATTCTGTTGGCAGTACGGAACGGATGTGATAAGCGGAACCAGTGATCCAATGGGATGCAAAAAGAACATTTTATAGCCCCTGAGGACAGGTTCTATAAAAATTTTCCTGGGGGATGGGAGGCGTCTCGAAATCCACTATTAAGGGATGGAATACGGCATTAAATTCAGAGTTGTAAGATAGGCACAGCTTGAGAAGGCAACGGAGGGGTTGGCGCAATCTGGTATTCAAACAGCGACAGACTGGCGGCGGTTGGTACACAGGCTAAGTACACAAGTAAACAGCCGCTGGTCAGCCAGTGCGTGGCCGAGGTCCCGTATAGCAGCTCGTGGCAGTGACACAAGTGCCTCGTGGGTTTCCCATATATGGTAATGTAGACTCCTCGTTGGCGATGTGCGTCAGAGGGAATGTTCTAGAAACTCAACGAGCGTTATAAGAAGGGGACCCGCCCCAAACCAGAGGGAACACAGTTGCTAGGCGTCTGGGACGCTATCTCTATGCCGGGCGTCTCCAGACTAAGGAGTTAGAGCAGTTAGAGCCACGTCGGGCTCGAGATAATACTGAGAAGATAGCCTCAGGACCGCGAGATAGAAGGCAGCTGACAGAGTTACGTGAAGCCGTACATCGTAACACTGTGCACTGAACAGAAGAACCTTAAGTCAGTACGCCAGAAATGAACTTCCTGTGAACTTGATTAGTCTGAGTTAGATTAGATCTGAGTTTCCTTGCGCTGTACACCGACTTCTGTGTCCCTGAACACCCTCTTTAGCTTGTAGATTGCTTACAGGGTGGAGTTCTGCAAACTGCCTAGACGAAATTCGCCCATCGATTCGATCGATCGAGGTAATCGCTTGTAATTATAACGTTTTCTTCTTACTCCCTCTCGAGACGCGACACTGTGGCTCTCCGTCTGGAAATAGCTACTGCGAGCTACACCCTTTTTAACCTGCTTTCTGTATTCGTTTGTCGTCTCCTACAATTTTAACCACCCCTCCCACCCCCACAAATGCACATTTCTCTCCAATACTACATTTGTGATCCCTCGATGCCTCAGAATGTGTCATATCAACATATTCCTTCTTTTGGTCAAATTATGCCCCAAATTTCTTTTCTCCCCAGTTCTACTTAGTAGCTTCTTATTTATTAAATGATCTACCCGTCTAATGTTCAGCATTCTTCTGTAGAACCACATTTCAAAAATTTCTCATCTGTTCTTCCCTGAAATGTTTATCGTCCACGTTTCATTTCTACACAAGGCAACACACCAAATATCTCTTCTTCAGAAACGCTTTTCTTGCAATTGCCAGTCTACATTTTGTATCCCCCCTACTCCTGCCATCATGAGTTACTTAGCTGCTCAAATAGCAAACTTTAAGTGTCTCGTTTCCCAATCTAATTCCCTCAGCATCAACTGATTTAATTCTGTTTCATTCTATTATCCTTGGTTTGCTCTTGTTGATATTCATCTTATATTCTCATTTCAAGATAGCGTCCATTCCGTTCAACTGCTCTTCCAAGTCCTATGCAGTCTAGCAGTCTGTAATTGAATTAGAATGTCATTGGCAAAGCTCAAAGTTTTTATTTCTTCTCCCTGAACTTCAATTCCTTCTCCAGATTTTTCATTGGTTTCTGTTACTGCTTGCTCATTGTACAGATTGAATAACATCGGGATAGGTTACAGCCCTGCCTCATTTCCTTCTCCACCATTGCGTCCCATTTCACATTATTTCTATTAATCGCACGAATGACGCATGGAACATAAAAATAACTAACTAACCACCCATTCCATCCTTTCTTCCATTATGATTTACTCCGATGACTTCTGCCCCGTAGTTCATATTTTTTCACTTAATTTTCACACCTCTGCACCAGTGCATTTCAAACACTCGCAATGTCTCCTTTGTCAGACTTGCTACGATCCAAATTTTAATTACATAAAAAGCTCTTCTCCTAATTTCAGCTTCCAGATCCATCATTAATTTTAACCACTGTTTAACATTACCGAACTCCACTTGTACACGAATGGTTCCTTCATTATGCCGTTATTCTATTGTACTCCGTTTGCTATCGTTATAGCAACAGTTTTGTGTCAACTAGCTTCCTAGGTAGCACATTTCTTCCATTTTTCTAATTTTCTCCAACTTGGGTAAAGCATCAGAGGTCACTGAATTCTATTTCGCTTCAGTTAAACGCTTTCCTCTTTAATCTGAGTTATTTGTTGGTCTTCTTGTCCCTTCTGTTTAATGGTAGGAATCAGACATAGCTGAATGACATAACGACCGCGACTGACCTCATATTTATTAGTTACAGGGTCCATCCACCCTGATTTATGTTTCCTACGATCGCTTCAAACCATTTAAGGCAATGGACACGATAGTTCATGGACAGTCCATTTCCTCCCACTCTTCTGCAGTCTAGCTGGTGATCGAGAGACTTGGCGCAGTACTCAGACACTACACTTGTATTAGGCGGGGCGGGGAGGGGGGGGGGGGGGGGGGGGAGAAGCGACTGGTGCTGTACCCGATACCCGTCTGGCCATCCAAACTGAAATTTTCGGTCGTTTCTTTATTTTCGGTCGTTTCTTTACATCGCTTCAGATTAGCGCCGGAGTCTAGCCTTAGATAAGGACAAGGGTGACTGTATTCCCCATCCTTCCCCAATTCTGAGGTTGTCTTCTCTAACAATCCCATCGTTGACGGGACATTAAGGACCAATCTTCCTTCCGTCTTGTCTTTCAACGGTCAAGGCAATCTGTAGCACACTGAATTCGCTTTGCCGGCCAGAGTGGCCGAGCGGTTAAAGGCGCTACAGTCTGGAACCGCACAACCGCTACGGTCGCAGGTTCGAATCCTGCCTCGGGCATGGATGTGTGTGATGTCCTTAGGTTAGTTAGGTTTAAGTAGTTCTAAGTTCTAGGGGACTTATGACCACAGCAGTTGAGTCCCATAGTGCTCAGAGCCATTTGAACCATTTGAATTCGCTTTCAGGAGAAAGACTGTTCAAATACCCCCCAGGCCCTCCAGAATTAGGTTTTTAATGATTTCCCTAAATCGCTCCAGGCAAATGCCTGGATGGCTCCTTTGAACAGGGAAAGGCCTACTTCCTTCCCCATAATTCCGTAATTCGAGCTTGAGCTCTGTCTCTAACGACGTCATCATCGATGGAACGCTAAACTCGAATCTTCCTTTCTTGTTTTTGATTTCGATCTATTGCCTCTTCGTCTCCAATGACCTTGCTTCCTTCTAAGTCTTCTTCGTAATCAGTTATATAGTCTGAAAAGTTTGTTATCGATATCTTGTCACTTAGTGCTCTCATTATTTTTCTGAAATTTCCGTTTTTGGTTTTGTTTCCACTAGTTAGTGGCAGACATAAATTATAGCTCTAACGTAGACTAAAACGTGTCTTTCTTTACCTTTCAGGTGGTCTTCTGAAGTAATATTGGTACATGTTGTGAACTATGCATTTGTTTCTACCCTTCATTCATAATACCGAACATTTGAATCCAATTTTCGTTATGCATAAACCAGAAAAGGTACAGAGATTTTCTTACCTCTTTGTTAGATCACCATGTTCAAAGAAGTATTGCTCCTTCCCGACTGAAGCAAATCTTAGGTTGGTCCAGTAAATATCGTTCGAAGGAAAATCAGATTGCTCGTGCAACAATTCTGCGTTTAAATCTGTATTTGATTCGGCAGTGTTCATGATAAAAGTATTTTAGAAATACTGTATGATCCTTTTCTTACAGATTAGGCGGAAGTACTCGTTATGTGTAAAACTTTCTTTTCTGTCTGCGGATACACGCGAGTTAGAATCGGAGGGCGGAAACGAGGAGACAACAGATGAGCTTTCGGGCAGACCAGTGCCAAACAGGACGACCAGTCAGCCTGTAAATCCCCGGTAGAGATGGCTCAGCACTCCAAACGAGAAAGGTAAAGAAAAGTATGTCTAGCCTCAAGAAAAAGAAAGGAAAACAACGATAAGTTCTTCGAAGTAAAGGAAGTATGATATCCTTTACCTTTAGAATATAATCAAGAAGAAAGTTACTCAGCTGGAAAGCAAAAAGGGTGTTGTACATTATTCTACAGTAAAAGTGTAAACAAAGCATGAAAACTTCTACGAGATGCTGATAAATACAGTTAATTAGGGAAGATTAGAAATAATTATTTGATATCAAATAATGCAGGTTTTCAGAATAACTCTTCCGCACATTCATTCACCTGAGGTACTGCGGGACGTTCTACATCTTTTACTATTTCTCAAAAACAAAAATTCTTGGGAAACTTTTGAACACATCTCTCCCACAAGAACCCAAACCCTTACAATGGTTCTAAGAGTAGGGTAAACGAAAGTTGCACGAGAGCGAATCTAAAATCTAGTTACAGTAGATCACCGCGAGAGCACGCTTTGTGTCACGACCGTGGCCAGTGTTTAGCATGCGACAGTGACTACTGACACGTCAATAAGGCAGGTGGAGTGGGGTAGCCCGTCGTCTTGTGTGTGCAGAGCGGGCTAGGCTCTACAGCGCGTCAGTTGGATGTTCAAATTAGCGGGCGGTGCAACGACTAGATTTCTACGAGCTAAATGGCTCAATTGTGAGGAAATTCATTGTGAAATTACTGCTATATATGGTGAGCTTGCATTCTCTCGCCTAGGTAGCGTAGAGTGGCGTAAGAAATTTGACGACGGACGGATCTCGCTGAAGAATATCGCGAAGGCAGATCCGCAACGTCCAGTTGCAAACGTGCGTTGCGAATATTGACCGTGGGGATGTGAGCATGAGAGAGGGTCGGCGCATAACAATGCAAGAAATGGCCAGCATTTCGTATATCAGTGTGTTCTAAATTGTTCACCAGTACATTGGATATCGTACATTGTGTCCCAGCTGTTCACCGATGTTCACAAGGGCTAACGTTTCCACTTTTGGAACGGTATTCTGTGGAGGCCAACGAGTTTCTGCTGCGAGTCATCACAGGGGATGAAACGTGGGGCCACCACTTCACCCCCGAAACGGAGAGGACATCGATGGAATGGGTGCCCATCACATCACCACAATGAGAGAAGGTCAAGATCCAACCTTCAGCTGGGAAGTGTTCTTTGACATCGAGGGTGTTGTGCACGTGGAATTTATGCCGAATGGCACGACAATCAACTCTGCTTCGTATTTTAAAATGTTGCATCAGCTTCATAAGGCAATTAAAGAAAAGCAGTGGGGGGAATTGAACGCCGATATGGTTTAGTTGCACGATAACGCAACAACGCACTCGACTCGCCAAACGTAAGAACTGCTGCAACAGTTGAAGTGGAAGGTACGTCAACATCCTCCATACGGTCCAGACCAAGGGTCATGCTATTATGATATGTTCTGCGAGGTGAACGATAATCTCGATGGACAACGATTCCGAAATGATGAGCACGTGAATGCAACCGTGTCTAGGTGGTTACGTAGGTGATTTCTATGCATACGGAATCGAAAAGTTGGTTACGCGTTCCGAAAAATATTTACAGCCTCTTGGAGGCTATGTGGAAAAGCGAATTTACATTGTACGTTGTCATTTCCGTGTTGCCTATATGTATGCAGTTTAATAAATGGGTATAACTTGGAAGTGTACTTATTTTTGATTCGACCTCGTAATGCAATACTCAGAGGCGCGTAAGGAGGAAAAAAAAAAAAAATGGAAGATCCTGTACAGGCGCAGAAGTGCTAGCCTTGTCAGGATGGGTGCAGTATTGGAGTTTTGAATAAAAAAAATGACTGCACTAATCTTTGGTTATATTCTAGGTGCTCAGGACACAGACACCAGACTGCGGGAGCGTCTGGAAGTCTGGATGGTACTGGAGTAAGGGAACAGGAAAGGGAGATGTGGCGGCTCACCTCGCGTTTCAGTTAGCTGTTCGCCAAGGGAGACAGAGGTAGACGGGTACACATACAGAAAACGGAGCAAGCGCTCTCCGAATGTGGAGGTGACTGGATAGGCGACGATTACATTTACAGGCAATTTTAGAACACAGAACGATATGTTATGTCGCGGTCGCATGTATCGATCTGACATAAATCGAAAGAAATGCGAAAACTGATTAGCGCATACATATAAACTGACCTAATATAGACCGAGATGCTGTGAAAGTGAGTACGTGCTTGCTTATCTTCTGGTTAGCAGGGAGCAATTTGTACATGACATCGAAGCGAACTGAATCAGGAAAGTAGACAATTTTTTCTCTTTGAGTTCGTATTATAGTGTATGTCTACTAAGGTGCAGTGATACACGCGAGTTGAATACTGTATTTGATGCTTTTCAGGAGGACAGAGAATCATTCAGGTCTAAACTTACTCACATCAGTGTTAAATGATAACAGAGTGTACGGGATGATCGACTGAGACAGAGCTGCAACTAGGTACGATTCAAACGTTGACTCATTTATTCTAGAGAAGGACAAGTTGCTGAAGGTAGATATTTTTTTCCAGTATTCTATTTGGATGCTTTAGTCACGTGATATAGCCAGCGTTCTAATCGTATGCGGCTACGTGTTCGGTATGTAGTTTAAAGCGCTGTCTAATTGCGATCGTTAACGGTGATAAGAGAACGACTTGTATGAATATCAAGAGCTCAGATGGAAACCCAGTGCTAAGCAAAGAAGGGAAAGCAGAAAGGTGGAAGGAGTATATAGAGGGTCTATACAAGGGCGATGTACTTGAGGACAATATTATGGAAATGGAAGAGGATGTAGATGAAGATGAAATGGGAGATACGATACTGCGTGAAGAGTTTGACAGAGCACTGAAAGACCTGAGTCGAAACAAGGCCCCCGGAGTAGACAATATTCCATTGGAACTACTGACGGCCGTGGGAGAGCCAGTCCTGACAAAACTCTACCATCTGGTGAGCAAGATGTATGAAACAGGCGAAATACCCTCAGACTTCAAGAAGAATATAATAATTCCAATCCCAAAGAAAGCAGGTGTTGACAGATGTGAAAATTACCGAACTATCAGCTTAATAAGTCACAGCTGCAAAATACTAACACGAATTCTTTACAGACGAATGGAAAAACTAGTAGAAGCCAACCTCGGGGAAGATCAGTTTGGATTCCGTAGAAACACTGGAACACGTGAGGCAATACTGACCTTACGAATTATCTTAGAAGAAAGATTAAGGAAAGGCAAACCTACGTTTCTAGCATTTGTAGACTTAGAGAAAGCTTTTGACAATGTTGACTGGAATACTCTCTTTCAAATTCTAAAGGTGGCAGGGGTAAAATACAGGGAGCGAAAGGCTATTTACAATTTGTACAGAAACCAGATGGCAGTTATAAGAGTCGAGGGACATGAAAGGGAAGCAGTGGTTGGGAAGGGAGTAAGACAGGGTTGTAGCCTCTCCCCGATGTTGTTCAATCTGTATATTGAGCAAGCAGTAAAGGAAACAAAAGAAAAATTCGGAGTAGGTATTAAAATTCATGGAGAAGAAATAAAAACTTTGAGGTTCGCCGATGACATTGTAATTCTGTCAGAGACAGCAAAGGACTTGGAAGAGCAGTTGAATGGAATGGACAGTATCTTGAAAGGAGGATATAAGATGAACATCAACAAAAGCAAAACAAGGATAATGGAATGTAGTCTAATTAAGTCGGGTGATGCTAAGGGAATTAGATTAGGAAATGAGGCACTTAAAGTAGTAAAGGAGTTTTGCTATTTGGGGAGCAAAATAACTGATGATGGTCGAAGTAGAGAGGATATAAAATGTAGACTGGAAATGGCAAGGAAAGCGTTTCTGAAGAAGAGAAATTTGTTAACATCCAGTATTGATTTAAGTGTCAGGAAGTCATTTCTGAAAGTATTCGTATGGAGTGTAGCCATGTATGGAAATGAAACATGGACGATAAATAGTTTGGACAAGAAGAGAATAGGAGCTTTCGAAATGTGGTGCTACAGAAGAATGTTGAAGATTAGATGGGTAGATCATGTAACTAATGAGGAAGTATTGAATAGGATTGGGGAGAAGTGAAGTTTGTGGCACAACTTGACCAGAAGAAGGGATCGGTTGGTAGGGCATGTTCTGAGGCATCAAGGGATCACCAATTTAGTATTGGAGGGCAGCGTGGAGGGTAAAAATCGTAGAGGGAGACCACGAGATGAATACACTAAGCAGATTCAGAAGGATGTAGGTTGCAGTAGGTACTGGGAGATGAAAAAGCTTGCACACGATAGAGTAGC
Organism: Schistocerca serialis cubense; assembly: GCF_023864345.2. Classification (NCBI taxonomy): domain Eukaryota; kingdom Metazoa; phylum Arthropoda; class Insecta; order Orthoptera; family Acrididae; genus Schistocerca; species Schistocerca serialis. Next base: position 696,721,758 of record NC_064639.1, read on the forward strand.
ATGGAGAGCTGCATCAAACCAGTCTCAGGACTGAAGACCACAACAACAACAACAACGGTGAACCCGTCGGTCATCAGAGGACTTCCATCTCATATGTGATGAAAGTTGAGACATTCCTCTAAACGCACTTTGCTTTACGCGATCCCCACCCTCTCGCATGCTTGGTGTAAAATCGAGTTTTCAACGTCATAACTAAGGTAGCTGTGTGTATTTGTGAGGGTCTGTAATCATTGTGTACACACTTGCCCGACAGACGGGTGTTTACAGAGTTGGTGACGGGATGACTTGTAATTTCCACATGTTGGACACTGCTGTTATGCGTATCTGGTTGCTTGTAGGATGTACCAGCTGCTAATAACTATCATTTTTATATAGACTTGATGGAGTAATAGTATTATTTATGACTCGTGATCTGGTGTGATCATTGGGCACTAGACGTGTATGCAGGCCTATATAGGGCTCATATCGTAGAAAGGAAAAGTTTTACGATTGGGATAGAGATAGCTCAGCATAGGGGGACCGGGGAGAAGGATGTATGTCTGACAGGACGGAAAACGTAATCGATCTAAGGTTATCGCCCGTTTTTAAGTGCTGAACGTTCTAGTCTTAGGTGTGTGTGTGTGTGTGTGTGTGTGTGTGTGTGTGTGTGTTTATGTTCTCTCTCTCTCTCTCTCTTTCTCTCTCCTACCGGAACCTTCGATGCACCGATCCTGGACTCTAGAAAAATACTTTACACATGATAGATAGGATTATTTACTTAAAAATATATCGAACTACGTTGTGTATAAATATCGCTCCGTTCTTGTTCTTCTTAACTGTATGCTATTAAATTAAGGCACTTTGAGATCTGTTAGTATAGATCGATATGGTGTGCTAAGCTCCAAGACTTGGTTACATTTCGAGAAATGTGGTGCACTTGAGGGGTTAGGACTAGGAAAGCTCTAGTCAGTCAAGAGAGGTGGAGTGTAGCTGTATTCTTATGCTCGGTTGAGGAATAATTGGGTAGCGATGTTGCGGGGTAGGTTAGTCAATGCCGAGGTGAGGGTGGTCTTTTAACGTGAGAGGACTACATAGCTCTGTGACCGCCGTACGCAGAGAGATTGATCGAGTACCATGCGCGAGGTCTTAGAAATATGTATAGCGTTGTCTGGTATAATTTGATCGTCTTTATGTGTTAGAAAATTAAGTGTGAATGGACGTGCTGAGCAGTCATCTATGAATGTTCGCAATGATACTTGCAAAGTAGAGGATGTATGGTTTAGCTATGATGCTGAAATTAAGAAAACAAGCTGTCACATGGTTGGCAAGTGTTGGACTTACTGTAAAATTTTTCGCAATATCAGCTGTGATGTATAATATTACAGTAGATCGATGGCTTCTTATCCATCGCATCTGTGCATTGGGTACGACTGACAATGCTTCCTTGAGTTGGGGGAGAAAGTTTGGTTGCTGGATCGCAACTTCCTGGGTTGCTAGCACCGAAAACCGTGAATCCGTACTTGTGTGCAAAAATGACCAATCACTAGAAATGGAATGCAGAGTTATAAACTATTCGGTCACTGCGACATATGAGTTTAAATGTAGAGATGGTCAATCACTTTCGAGGGAAGTCGCTACAACGCCAGCAGGCTCTTCTATTTTCCTTGTGCTGTGGCTGTCCTTTATTTAAAATCATTCAATGTTATGCTATCGACTGTAAGAATATGATTTACAAGGTGCAAGGTATAGTTTCCTGTGAGAGGCCGTGCACCAGTCCGTGTTAATGTCTGTTTAGAATCAGACAATGACTTCGAAGTCGCGGCAGAAAGACGAAATGCTCGGCAGCGTGCAAAAGCGTGTTAGAAAACACTGTTTGGACAAGGGCCAGAGGCAGCTTCTCATTCACTTAGAGTATGGGCGATCAAACTTTAAAGGGCTCTCTGCAGCGTGTGTGTTTATTTAATATGATCTTGTTCATATAGGCATCTGTAATTTGAGGTGTTTGATTTGGCGAGCATTCTTGGATGGTTGCACTCTGAGTTATTCGGGGGGAGTATTGTGAATTCCGTTTGTCCGCGCTGGAGGTGGATCGCATTGGTGCCTTCGTGACTTTTTCACTGTTTGATGGTAGAGGATAAAGATGATACGATGTTGAGGATCTGTTGTACCTAATTTGAGGCGTACAACATTGCGCGCTTTTCCGGCGAATGGTAAAAACAAGGTCCTGTTGTAGTAAGTGAGATCGCTCTGTTTATAGACAGGTTGCAGAAGGTAATAGATATGTCTTTCTCCAACTTAAATTGCAGAGATCAGATGGGTGAAGATAAATGCATACTCATCTATGCTTAGAAAGGGAGAATGCCTTTTTATTATTGAGTTAGTTTTGGCAGGAGTGAATGTTGTTTTATATATGCAGGTGGAAATAGTGAGCGAAGGGTGAATGACGTCGGGTTCGCTGGCTGGGGGAGACACTGTTTACATGTCCTGTTGGAGATGCAAGGGGGAGATAGAGATATGCGCTATTCAGGAATCCATTTGTGCACTGTATGTCGTTAGACAATAGCTGGAGAGCAGGTATAGGGAGAGCCCACTTCAGCATTCTGGTCCTGGGGGCTGAGTGGACGGCTGTTTAGATGGACAGCTATGTGGCTTTGACATGCCGCCGGCGGCGCTCGGACACTCGCTTTGTAAGGCGCTATGGGGTTAGTTTGAGCATTTAGTACTTGTTTCGGTGGTTATTGGATTAAGAACTGTAGTATTGAAGGTCATGTCCTCAGCTGTGTAATTGAGTAAGTGAAGATACGTTTCGCGAATGGTGATGTTAAGTTGACGGCGCAGTTTAGCTACCACTGTTAAAAAAAAAAAAAAAAAAAAAAAAAAAAAAAAAAAGCTGTCTGCTGCTGAAAGAAAGAAAGGGATGACCTTGCCCCCAGAGCTGATGGATGAGTTATTAGATAAGAGCAAGTGATAGTTGAGTTGAATGATGCTATGTGTTCGGATATAGGAGTCTCTAAACGGTGGGGCGAGATTTCTTTAATGTGGAAATTTATGCAAACTGTAGATAGTGATACTCGACCGCAAGTGACAACAGTTAAGAGCGGAAAAATAGGTGCTCGATAGCGCTGGCAGAATGTTGCGGCAATGGAAATAATTTTTAATTGAAGGTGGAGGTGGTAAATATGGACCAAGCTTTGAATATTGGTGTGAGTGTCGTATGTGCTTGATGCTCTGTATAAAAGTTTGACTCTTTAATTGCGTTTGGTATTTCTGGGTGTGTGTAAAATTAATTTTACTGTTGAAAGTGCGAGAAAGATGAGTGTATTGATGGTTAGATAGGGGCTACGTTTGTAATTCGAAAAGAGGGGATGAGAATGGTAAATTGATTGATGGGCGTGGTTTGTGGGGTGATATATGAGTGTCAAGATAGGGTTGAGGACGTTTGCGTATGTTGATGGTGGGACGGGTGTGAGGTTAGGTGCGGTGGGAGGTGTAAATTAGATCTTATTTTTAAAAAAAATGTTGTAAAGTAAGAACAATATAGAGAAGGTTTTTAGATGGCTGGTCACGCGACGAGGCGAGAGCAGGGATGTGTAGTTATGTTTCGTTAAAGGGCCGTGTAATGTCGTGTGAGGAGCAATGCGCTGTGTACTACAGTATCATAGGAGGTAAAGACATGTGCTGCTATGATGTGTCTAGCGTATGGAGGCTGCGGTTTGGAATTATGATACGATGATATAAAGTTGACTTTCACACACGTTCGGTGGTCGCGGCTCGGGATCGCGGTCCTGGACGGACGTATGTGTGTGCTTTGACCGCTGACGAGCGCGCTGACCGCGCCAACTCACGCTTGCGGAAGCCGAGCAGGGGCTGTGCGAGGTCTGGAATCAGACAGATGGGTGACTTCACGATGCTGTGGGCAGGGTGCGGAGTGGGGGTACCTGCGCACGTCTGCTGAGTTATTTTGCGAGCGGATCTGCATGCTCTGCTATGCGTTATTAGGATACTTTACGAGTACTGAGCGTATCTACACATCTGTGTGGTGTATTATTTAGTAGCAGTTTGCTATAGTGTGTGCTGAAATTACGATTGGGTGCGTGTCTGCGGGCTGTGCAACATGGCCCAGGGCACATCTGGGAATGGTGTTTTGTGGTAGCATGATAGATATACTGTATGGTTAAATAAGTTGTTCGAAAAAAAAATAGAGTGTTCTCAATGATTACACACGCCTGCAGCGCAGATCAGAGTGATTGGTTTCCCGTCACCATCTCGGTTGCATGCGAGTAGTAAATGTTTTCCCGGCCGCGTTAATCGTGTGTGTCAACGAGCTATGAGCTATTCTGACAATAGACGTGACGGCAGGTCCAGACCTGAGACGCCGGCGGTATACATGAGAAGAACAATGCAGCTTTCACATGTGTCGGCTGTCACGAGCGCTCGGAAGCTGAATTTGGCTGGAGACTCTGGAACCCCCTTCCCCGCCGACCGCACGCGCGAGCGGCCTGCCTTGGAGCATAATCTAAGGCGCATAGACGATATCAATTTCTCCGGTGATAGGTGCCAATGAGACTGTGTTGAGGTCATGATTGGAGGAGGTCGGGCAGAGACTTTTGGTCGGTTTGGCAGCTGGTGGTGTTTGGGCGCGTCTGTTGCACTATTTTGCAAGCATGTCTGTGCACTGTGCGGTGCTTTGTTTGCAGAGTTTAAGAGTACAGAGCTCGTCTGCTGATATTGTGTACTGCATTATTTAAGAGCTGTTTGCTATTGTGTGGTGAAATTAGGAGTTGTTTACGTGTTTGTGGCCTGTGTCAGATGACCACAGTCGGATCAATGCGGGTGTTTTGTGACAAATATACTCCACGACTAAATAAAAGGGCTCCAAATAAATAGAGTGCAGCCCTTCCTTACTTCACTGAGCAGCACAGTGCAGTCTGAGTTGTTTTTGCGCAATAACGGCAATCTGGTCAGAATGTGAGTGAGTAGACAAATAACTGGACAAATTTATCTGTAGAGGAGTTACAGGTCTGTGTTGGAATTAATATCTTGATGGGTGTGGTTGTGTTTCCAAGTGTAGTGCACTACATAAAGTACACTCGTTCCTCCTTCCATCAGCCTATGCACTGAAATTATTTCCGAAAATTAGCAGTTGTTTGGCTATTTGGAGGTAAATGTTTTGCATTATTTACGAGCGGTTCGCATGTCTGTAGGCTGTTCTATGTGTTATTTTTAACTGTTTACAATTAGCAAGCGTGTGTCTAGAACATTATAAATGAGTTATGTAGGAGTCTTTTGCAGGTCTGTATGATGTGGGACATGTCAGTGTGATACGTATACTCTACTTCTAAATGAAGTAAATTCGTTCCTCCATCCATGGACCTAGTGCAGGATGAGTCCGTTTACCAGAAACGTGTAGGAAGAGGTTGAGTGCTGGTGACTTAGTTTGAAGCAATTTTCTTAGGTTGGTAGCGGAAGCGCAAGTGAGCTTTGTTTACTGGCAGATTTCAAACTTGGCGCTGGTTCCTAGGAGGAGGAGGAGGTGGCGGTCTGGTCCTCGAAAAATAGTTGAAATTAAGTAGTTGAACACGTTTGCATACGTATATGAAATTGGAAATTCAATTATTTAATATAGCGGGGTGGTGAGAGTGAATTAGCGAGCATTCTCGCGATGAGCAAACGCGCTGTTATATGGTCATGGCGGATTCCACTGTCGGTCAAACTCTGGCGCCAAACGTATCCTTTGTCTGGTATGTGGTGGACAGTTTCCATCGGACCCTGAGGCGCCGCTCGCCGCCTGCCTGGCGCGCTGTCCATGGGGGTGTGTGGGCACCGCTGGTCGCTTGACGTCAGCCGGCCAGGGAGCTGCCGATGGAGTGGGCTCAGCTGGCCGCGTGTACGGCAGCTGCACTCTGGAGTTTCGCTGTGTGAGCATGGAGAAGTTAGTTGGGACACACCTGCATGACCGTAATGTCTCTAATAAAGAGCCACTTTCCAAGTATTTACAGAAGGCTATGTCCATCGCGTGTATGGAGGGTGTGTGATGTAAGCGGGGCGGCGGCGCAGCGATTGTACAGTTATTACACGCGCGCGAGAGCGAGTCAATTAGCAGGCATTCTAGTGCGGTCCAAACATGCTGTTATATAGTCATGGCGGATTCCACTGTGGAGCAAACTTTGCCGCCAAACGTGTAGCACTGCGTTCTCGCTCGCACAGGGACACGTGGTGGATGGTGAGCAGTCGGCATCGACAGGTTTGAACGTGCCCAGGAAAACAACTTTGGCGCCCAAAGTGTGGCAGTGAACGACCAACCGTTGTGTGATTCAGCTCGGAGGCAAACTATTTTGGCGGGGAACGTGCGGAGGTGAGGAATACACGTGGTGAGCGGATAAGGGCCGCTGTGATGTCAAACTCGGCAAGTTCCATCGTATCCAGCGAAAACATGTTTATGAGGTGGGGGCGATCGTTGGGCTCGCCCCGAGCACTAGTGGCCAGTCGCCTCACGCGACAGGTGTCTCCACGTGCTGGCTAGGGGGTGGCGGGAATTTGAACTAATTCAGTTGGAGCACGGACGTCGTGGTCACTGCACTGCGATATCAAAGATGTGTGTGCTGACTGTGTTGGAGAACAAGTGATGACCGTACTGAAATAAAGTCTTCAGTCCTTCCCCCCTGCAAAATCAAAGGACGTGATGTAAGTTACTATAAGTGCAGTTTATTATTTGATACGATTATGATAGGCTACTAGTGAAAAAAGATAAGTGACGGATAAAGCTCGTATGTGTGATCAATTATGGTGTCGGGATTTGTGATAGATTTTTGTTATGGATGTAATGAAAATGGCTTTCTCACTGAGAAAATCGGACATCTTGAATAAATAATAAATGATAATAATAAATAGAAGTACAGTTTTCGAGAGATAATATTGTGTTGGAATTTGAATTTGGCGCAATTTTCTAGTGGAGGTAGGCCTATTATAATAAATGATAATGAATGATAATAAATGACAATGAATGATAATAAATGACAATGAATGATAATAAATGACAATGAATGATAATAAATGTCAACGAATGACAATGAATAATAATAAACAAAAGTAAGGTGTTGCAGGCATTATCGTGTTCGAATTTGATTTTGGGGGGAATTTTCTAGGGGAGGCAGGTCAATAATAATAAATAACGATAAATGATAATAAATAATAATAAATGATAATAAATAATAATAAATGATAATAAATAATAATAAATGATATTAAATAATAATAAATGATATTAAATAATAATAAATGATAATGAATGTTAATGAATGATAATCAATAATAATAATAATAAAGACAAGTACGGTCTTTGCATGCATTATCAAACTTCCCGCCATATTTCCTTCTGGAGGCTTAGGTTAGTGGATGTAGCACAATTGGACTATTTTCCCGCCAAAATTCAAACTTCCCGCCATTTTTTCTTGAGGTTAGGTTCGTGGACGTAGCACAATTGGACTATTCTCCCGCCAAAATCCGCCATCTTGGATGACGTCATCGCCGGCATCTTGAATAAATTTGGCAACAATGCAACGTGCCCTGGCTCATAGGTTGTCCCCCTACTTGCGGCTGCCTTTTTCATTGAAGTATCGGAAACAGCAGGACAATGTGGACGCCACGGCTCGATTAGGAACGAAGGCACTGTGGCGACTCATGCTAGTAGCTTCACTGAGAGGTAAACGAAAAAATTCTTAATGAAGTTTCGCATAAAAATTCTAAAATATTCCTAGACTGTCGGAGTTCCTTTAGAGAGCTCGCGTTGAGTAAAAGATGTCAAAGCTACTGACGATGAAAAACGGTACAGCAAAATCATATTTAAGAGATTTTATTCGATGTTTTCTTTACATTATAAGTTAATTGCAGCAATTCAGATGGCAAAAAAAATAAAATAAAAAACGTAAAATTCTAGGGATACTTTGGTCTCCCGTGGCGCGAGTTCCGGTTGTTACACCAATTACTTGTGCTTCTGCGAAAATACCTTAAGACCACTGAAAAATCCTGTAATATGCGCTCACTGATACCTAAAACACACGGAGTGGAGCAAACAACCCACAGACGGAAAAATACTGTAATGCCGTTGTCGTCGCTTAGCAGGCCGTCGTTGCGCAACTCTGACACTGTACTCGGCCGAACTCGTACACGAGGTGCACATCGGCCAAGTCTTCATCACTAAGCCTATACCACATTGCTGCATATCACTGTTAACGTACAACTGACACTCCTGGGAAAACAAATCCGTGACATTAGCGGGCAGTACTGATAGTAATTTTAAAGTCCAAGAGTCAAGTGTCATTACTGTTGTCGACGACGAGTAACGCGATAAAACGGGACAAGCTGTATACACCGACGGAAAATAATGGCAACACCAAAAATAAGCGGAACCGCGCGACTGTTACGGTCGCAGGTTCGAATCCTGTCTCGGGCATGGATGTGTGTGATGTCCTTAGGTTAGTTAGGTTTAAGTAGTTCTAACTTCTAGGGGACTGATGACCTCAGATGTTGAGTCCCATAGTGCTCAGAGCCATTTGAACCATTCGAACCAAAGATGAGTTGTGCGACGTAAACGAAATTTGGTAGGCGTGTTTCTGTGTCTGAAAGAAGATGTCTATTCAACTATCAAGCTACTCACATAAAAGTTGCGCTACTAGCGCCAATAAGAGCATACAATAAGGTTTGCTTTAAGTACACGCTGTAACGGTCGTTAGCAGTAGTTACCTTTGAGACCTGACGTAATGAGTTGATGTTACTCAAGAACGCCTTTAAGGCGACATAGACGCCATTATTGACACCTCACTGAGTTCGAACGATGTTGTGTAATAGAGCTACGAGAAGCTCTATGTTCTTTCTGCTATACGGTAGAAAGGCTTGTCAGAAATTGAGCCACTGTACATGACTGCTGGCAGCGGTGGTCTCGGGAATGTACGATCGCAAGAATACCGGGCTACGGACGGCCACGTGGCACTACCGAGTAGGAAGACCACCGTGGCTCTGGCGCATCGTATGCTGCCTCTGTGGCAGCAATTTGAGCAGCACAGGGAAACAAGGGACCGTTACGAATCGGTTACTTCAAGGACAGCTGCAAGCCAGACACCCTGCAGCGTGCATTCCACTGACCACAAACCACCGTCATTTGCGACTTGAGCAGTGTCAAGCGACAGGTTATTGGAGAGCAGCGTGTTGTGTGTTCCGATGGAAACTACTTCTGCCTCGATGCCAGTTATGGCCGTGTGTTGGTTATTAGGGGGCCAGCTGAGGGCGTGCAACCAACCTGTCCGTATGCTACGTGCACTGAACCCATGCCTAGAGTTATGGTCTGTGGTGCAATTTCATATGACAGCATGAGCACTTCCGTGGTTCTCTCACGCATCTTGAATGTAAAGTTTTACGTCAGTCTGGTGATTCGACCTATTGTACTGCCATTCATGAACAACACTCCAGGGGGTGTTTTCCGACAGAATAACGCTAGCCCACATAACGCTGTTGTAACCCAACATGTTCCACGGGGTGTCGACGTACCACTGCCTTGGTCCGCTGTATCACCAGATCTGTCTTCATTCGAGCAGATATTGGATATCATCGGATGAAAACTCCAGCGTCATCCGCTACCGTCCTTTTACTGACCGACTAACTGCAACGGCCATGGAACTGCATCTCACATGCTGACATCCGGCTCCTGTTCAACGCAACGCATGCACGTTTGTATGCTTGCATTCAACATTCTGGCGGTTACCACGGTCGTTAATGTACCAGTATTTCACATTTCCAACCGCTTATCTCGTTCGTACATTAACTTTAGATCTTGCAATGTTAATCACTTAGTTACGATACTTAGACGATTGTATTCCTGAAATTTCATTACTCTACATTAATTATTTTGTGGTGTTGCTTTTTTGCCGTCAGTATAGATACACTACTAGTGACGGTTAGAATTCAAATGAAACGGAATTACTCCGAAAGGCGTGGCCGGAGACCACGGGCCCTTTATACCAAAATGCTGAGATAATATCCTTGAACAACCTCGTAAATATTATTCATGCAGTTCGGGTTCACACGTTAGAGTAGTATCGTCTGTCTCACATTTCAAGGCGTGTCCTTACTTGGCTGGCTCTTACATGCGACCAAACTTTCTTCTTTCTGTTTCGAGGGCAACAGTATATAGTTTGCAAAATAGCTGCTAGACAAAGAAATCAGCCACTCCGTTTACTGCTGAGTCTCACACCTAAAAATGTCGTCGGTTGTCACGAACTTGTGTCATCTTGCTGGCATTCAAAGAGAGTGTATTCTTCTGTTTGTCTGCAAATGGACATGTGAGTAACTTGACATAAGTGTAGTGTTCTCAACAACAGATGAAAAAGTGAACTTCCTCATCGTTTCGGGCAGCACCCCGTACGTGTTAGGTTTCTGTGTAAAGACGACAGTCACATTCTGGCGAGCGAAGTGGTAGCTCCCGTCTCCCATACACGGCCGCCACTGTAGTGTGTCCCGTGGTCGGCACGCCCAGGGCGGCTTCACTTCCAGTCGGTGCTTCGAAGCTGACAACATCGTCAAGAATTCCATGCCTTGAAATTACTTCACTTGCGAGCTGTATACTACAATTTTGAGTTCATCCACATACAGGGCATTCACTTGCATCGCAAATATTGCGGTTTTCACAGAATACATTGGTAGTGAGGGGCTCTTATTGTTATCCAGTGCCGGCCGCTATGGCCGAGCGGTTTTAGGCGCTTCAGTCCGGAACCGCGCTGCTGCTACCGTCGCAGGTTCGAATCCTGACTCGGGCTTGGATGTTTGTGATGTCCTTAAGGTTGGTTAGGTTTAAGCAGTTCTAAGTCTAGGGGACCGATGACCTCAGATGTTAAGTCCCATAGTGCTTAGAGCCATTTGAACCATTTTTTTGTTATTCAGTCAACAGCTTCTAATAATATTTAGAAATTATATTCTTCCTGCAAACACATACTTTTTGAATGGAACTAGGTCAACTAACATTAACAAACTTAAAGCTGGGTAAATTACAATATCAGTGGTGTTTCCTGCAGGCTTGTAGTGCAAGTCGTTGACAATGATAACATATTTTGAAAAGTTTCCACATCGGCACTTGTTCAATACCTGTGCTAGGACACACTAAAGAACAACACAAGTGGATATACTAGTTACGTAGATTCGGACCGGTAAAGAGACAACTGACGGTCACAAGTTGTGTTCAGAATGACCACAGGCAGCGGTAGAACTAGCTTCCAGTCGAATGGAACCACTGCTGCACACGTGATAGCATTTCAGTGGCGATGTCCGAGCAGGCTGCAGTAATACAGCGTTTCATATTATCGGCTGTAGATGGTATGTCCTTGAAGACAGCGTCTTTCTCCTTTCCCCACAGAAAAAATTTACAGGCATCAAATCCGGGAATGGGCCGGTCGAGAGACAGGTTGTCTGGATCCAATACAACGATTTGGGAACAATTTGTGAGGCAAGCTGCAGTACTTCGTGGACTACGGGCTGGACAGCCAACATGTTGCTGCCATAGGTTCCTTCTAGTCTGTAATGTCTTCTAGGATGGACTATTAGGTGAGTGTGATACTTGTACGCCTTCAGTGTTCCGTCTATGAAACAGAACCTCACGTTTCACAATCCCACACCACACTTTTACATGCCATGGACGCTGACGTTCCACCTGACGAGGTCAAAGGGGATTGCAATAAAACAATAGCTCATGTTTCGGCGGTTTGCCTGCCAATGATTGTTATCTGTGGCTTCATCACTGAACAGGATACATGATACATCTAGATTATCCTGTCTTCATGCCCACATAAAGCAGTTAAAGCGATTCTCATAATCTCTTCCACGCAGCTCTTGATGGAAAGAAATATGATAGGTATAGAACCTATGTATATGGAGAATGCGTGCGGCTATTGCTTGACTCATGTCACTTCCTCGTGAGATTGCGCGAGAGCAAACATGCGGATCAGTTGCAACAGTAGCAAGAACTTTAATTTCTCCCTCTTCTGTCGTCATTTGTTTCCTTTTGTTACGTTGTCGAGGTGTTACACTACCACTTTCGCGTAACTGGTTGAAGAGCTTGATAAATAGATGTCGAGTTGGTTGACGTGCTTGAACGAATTGCATTCTTCCTACACTCTCCATACACCATGAGCAAGTCGCCCTTTTCTACGTTAGGAATCTCATCGTCAACTCAAGACCTAGTATTTGGACTGTTCTGACTAGCAAGTCGCAGTACACTAAGGGAACACACAAACACACTGCAAGCAAACGTAACAAAATCGTTGTTATCAACTACGCATACTGAATAGCACAAACAAGAGACGGTGTGCAAACTTTACAAAATACGATATCTCGTAAACGACTCTTACTAGAGTCCTGCCGCGAGCACCACTGACATCGTAATTTCCCTAATTCCGTTTAAAAAGGTGTACGTCTGCACAAGACATACACTCTCTAAGCATTATTACAATCCGTTTATTGGCCAACAATATGAGACCCTGACTACGAATCCATTCTGCGAAAACCGCAGATCAATAACACTTCCCATTTCCGCAAGTTCTGCGTGTTTCACCCTGTACATATAAAAGGCAGTGTCCTGACTGACTGCCTCATCACAGCCGAGCCTAAAGCGCTAAGGATACAAACCTGAAACCTGGACTGGAGTGAAACAGGGGATGAAAAGATTTTTGATAATATGTAGCAATTGTGGCAATGTTGAAACTAGAACTACGAAAATTGTTATTTGGTTTCTCAGTCAGAAATACAGAGACAAGTGTTCCAGCATTTTGTCGAAATTCAACTCCAGGAGGGAGTGAAATAAGGGAACAAAAGTTTTATGAAGTTACATCATTTTGAAACAACTTTCAGAGCTAAATTTATAAAAAAAAAGTTATTTGGCTTCTAAGTTAGAGGTACCCGTGGTCTAGGGGTAGCGTCTTTGATTTATAATCAAAACGTCTTCGGTCCCGGGTTCCATCCCCGCCACTGCCTAAATTTTGATAATTAATCAGCATTGGTGGCCGAAGACTTCCGGCATAGGAAGTCAGCCTCATTCTGCCAACGGCCTTGTCAAAGAGGGCGGAGGAGCGGATAGAGGTTCAGGGCACTCTCTTGTCCTAGGGATGGGAAATTGCCCCTGAAGGCGGAAGAATCAGCAATGATCAACGACATGAGGATGGAAACCACTGCATTAAAGACACGTAACGTGTATCCACAGCACATGTGGCCTGTATTTGAAGAAGTGTCATGATGATCTCTCCATTGACAAAAGATTCCGGATTAGTCCCCCATTCGGATCTCCGGGAGGGAACTGCCAAGGGGGAGGTTACCATGAGAAAAAGATTGAATAATCAACGAAAGGATAACGTTCTACGAGTCGGGGCGTGGAATGTCAGAAGCTTGAACGTCGTAGGGAAACTAGAAAATATGAAAAGGGAAATGCAAAGACTCAATCTAGATATAGTGGGGCTCAGTGAAGTGGAAGGATGACAAGGATTTCTGGTCAGATGAGTATCGGGTAATATCAACAGCAGCAGAAAATGGTATAACAGGTGTAGGATTCGTTATGAATAGGAAGGTAGGGCAGATGGTGTGTTACTGTGAACAGTTCAGTGACCGGGTTGTTCTAATCAGAATCGACAGCAGACCAACACTGACAACGATAGTTCACGTATACATGCCGACGTCGCAAGCTGAAGATGAACAGATAGAGAAAGTGTATGAGGATATTGAAAGCGTAATGCAGTATGTAAAGGGGGACGAAAATCTAATAGTCATGGGCGACTGGAATGCAGTTGTAGGGGAAGGAGTAGAAGAAAAGGTTACAGGAGAATATGGGCTTGGGACAAGGAATGAAAGAGGAGAAAGACTAATTGAGTTCTGTAACAAGTTTCAGCTAGTAATAGCGAATACCCTGTTCAAGAATCACAAGAAGAGGAGGTATACTTGGAAAAGGCCGAGAGATACGGGAAGATTTCAATTAGATTACATCATGGTCAGACAGAGATTCCGAAATCAGATACTGGATTGTAAGGTGTACCCAGGAGCAGATATAGACTCAGATCACAATATAGTAGTGATGAAGAGTAGGTTGAAGTTCAAGACATTAGTCAGGAAGAATCAATACGCAAAGAAGTGGGATACGGAAGTACTAAGGAATGACGAGATACGTTTGAAGTTCTCTAACGCTATAGATACAGTAATAAGGAATAGCGCAAAAGGCAGTACAGCTGAAGAGGAATGGACATCTCTAAAAAGGGCCATCACAGAAGTTGGGAAGGAAAACATAGGTACAAAGAAGGTAGCTGCGAAGAAACCATGGGTAACAGAAGAAATACTTCAGTTGATTGATGAAAGGAGGAAGTACAACATGTTCCGGGAAAATCAGGAATACAGGAATACAAGTCGCTGAGGAATGAAATAAATAGGAAGTGCAGGTAAGCGAAGACGAAATGGCTGCAGGAAAAATGTGAAGATATCGAAAAAGATATGATTGTCGGAAGGACAAACTCAGCATACAGGAAAGTTAAAACAACCTTTGGTGACATTAAAAGCAACGGTGGTAACATTAAGAGTGCAACGGGAATTCCACTGTTAAATGCAGAAGAGAGAGCAGATAGGTGAAAAGAATACATTGAAAGCCTCTATGAGGGTGAAGATTTGCCTGATGTGATAGAAGAAGAAACAAGGGTCGATTTAGAAGAGATAGGGGATCCAGTATTAGAATCGGAATTTAAAAGAGCTTTGGAGGACTTACGGTCAAATAAGGCAGAAGGGATAGATAACATTCCATCAGAATTTCTAAAATCATTGGGGGAACTGGCAACAAAACGACTATTCACGTTGGTGTGTAGAATATATGAGTCTGGCGATATACCATCTGACTTTCGGAAAAGCATCATCCACACAATTCCGAAGACGGCAAGAGCTGACAAGTGCGAGAATTATCGCACAATCAGCTTAACAGCTCATGCATCGAAGCTGCTTACAAGAATAATATACAGAAGAATGGAAAAGAAAATTGAGAATGCGCTAGGTGACGATCAGTTTGGCTTTAGGAAAAGTAAAGGGACGAGAGAGGCAATTCTGACGTTACGGCTAATAATGAAAGCTAGGCTAAAGAAAAATCAAGACACTTTCATAGGATTTGTCGACCTGGGAAAAGCGTTCGACAATATAAAACGGTGCAAGCTGTTCGAGATTCTGAAAAAAGTAGGGGTAAGCTATAGGGAGAGACGGGTCATATATAATATGTACAACAACAAAGAGGGAATAATAAGAGTGGACGATCAAGAACAAAGTGCTCGTATTAAGAACGGTGTAAGACAAGGCTGTAGCCTTTCGCCCCTACTCTTCAATCTGTACATCGAGGAAGCAATGATGGAAATAAAAGAAAGGTTCAGGAGGGGAATTAAAATACAAGGTGAAACGATATCAATGATACGATTCGCTGATGACATTGCTATCCTGAGTGAAAGTGAAGAAGAATTAAATGATCTGCTGAACGGAATGAACGGTCTAATGAGTACAAAGTATGGTTTGAGAGTAAATCGGAGAAAGACGATGGTAATGAGAAGTAGTAGAAATGAGAACAGCGAGAAACTTAACATCAGGATTGATGGTCACGAAGTCATTGAAGTTAAGGAATTGTGCTACCTAGGCAGTAAAATAACCAATGACGGACGGAGCAAGGAGGACATCAAAAGCAGACTCGCTATGGCAAAAAAGGCATTTCTGGCCAAGAGAAGTCTACTAATATCAAATACCGGCCTTAATTTGAGGAAGAAATTTCTGAAGATGTACGTCTGGAGTACAGCATTGTATGGTAGTTAAACCTGGACTGTGGGAAAACCGGAACAGAAGAGAATCGAAGCATTTGAGATGTGGTGCTATAGACGAATGTTGAAAATTAGGTGGACTGATAAGGTAAGGAATGAGGAGGGTCTACGCAGAATCGGAGAGGAACGGAATATGTGGAAAACACTGATAAGGAGAAGGGACAGGATGATAGGACATCTGCTAAGACATGAGGGAATGACTTCCATGGCACTAGAGGGAGCTGTAGAAGGCAAAAACTGTAGAGGAAGACAGAGATTGGAATACGTCAAGCAAATAATTGAGGACGTAGGTTGCAAGTGCTACTCTGAGATGAAGAGGTTAGCACAGGAAAGGAAGTCGTGGCGGGCCGCATCAAACCAGTCAGTAGACTGATGACCAGAAAAAAAAAGTTAGAGGTGAAAATACATGTGTTTTACTGTTTTCGGAAATTGAACTTCAAAGAGTTTGAAATAGGGGATGAAAGTTTTTAAGGGAACATTTCATTATGAAAGCATTTTTAAAACTAAATGTATGAAAACTGGTATTTCACTTTTCTGTAAGATATAAATAAGTGTCAGTGGAAACGCTTTGACTACAGGTAGCAGAATCGCTTTTTGGTAAATGTTCATTTCGAATATGCTTTCTTCTACTGCTCAATTTGGGTGAGAAATTTAGAAGTTGTTTCAGTCTGTGAACAACATAAAATTCGGTTAAAGAAAAACGAAACTATCTGTGTGGACCACACAATCTACAACAGTGTAGCAGTGGGCGCGATGCGTTCTCAGTAAAAACGTAAAACGAGCATGGTAAGGCAGCATCTCACTTTAAGCTGCGCGAAAACAATGAATGCCGAGGCGATAAAAATTTTGAGGTACAGGTTCTTTTAAGGTGGTAATTGCGCCCGTATTTCTTACTCCCGCGACGTAGATTTGAGTTTCGATGTGTCAATAAACCCGCAAGCACATAGCAACAAGAAATAATTGCTTACTTAAGATATTGTTTGGTTTGAGATGTCGCAGTTATTAAGTGCCGCAGAAAATCTCCTGCTCTCGTTGCAATTTTATGTAAATACTCGAGTGCGTGTCGAGAGTAAGGGGTGGAGCTGGAGGGTTCGTCACTGGAGCATTTTCTAAGCACTGTTCGCTGCCACATCACCTGTCCACGGACAGTCGCAGTACCGCTTCTTCCACGGCAGTGATGAAAGCTGGACTAGGTAGAGTTTGTGGCTTTGGATCAATGTTTAGTCCTTTTCCTAGGCCAGCCAATGTGGCATCGTCAAACTTTTGTCCGTCAGAATAGTAACGGATCGTTGTCCAATTTTCGTTCCTTGCTGCGAAATAGTTTCAAGTAGGTCAAACTTTGCAATCCGCTTGCTTCGCGCACTACAGTGAAGCCAAGCAAAGCGCAATGAACCCAACCAGACTTAGCCCAGTTAGAACGGTCTATCCAGTTCTATAATTATGAGAGTAAAACCATAAGTTTTTATAAAGGGTAAATGTGTTCTGAAATAAATCATGAAATAACGGGGAAACCTATCGGCCCTTTGTGAAATTCGTGTGCAATACGAGGCGAAGGCGACGCTATGAAGACTTCTTAAGGGCATTGACAGCATTATTGTACCACCTGGCATATGAGATAGAGCTATTTTAATATCACTTAACGCCTATAATGCTAAATGGACAATCTGTTAGACGATCGCGTACTTTGCAAGATCAGTTAGGATCCCATTAACCATGTGGTCCGAAAGATGGCTACGTTCTTGAATGTTTCATCTTCGTTCAAGAAGATGTGAAAATATTTAAAATCAGCTGTGCTGTTCCATCTGTGTAATATAGTATACTGAAAGTCTACGAGAAGCACGTGGTCTTGGGAGCGAGCTGGTGGTAAGTTGCTATGGGACCAAACTTCTGAGGTCATCGGTCCCTAGGCTTACGCACTACTTAATCTAACTTAAACTAACTTACGCTAAGAACGACACACACGCCCATGCCCGAGGAAGGACGCGAACCTCCGGCGGGGGCAGCCGCACGGACCGTGACAAGGCGCCCCGGACTGAGACTGAGCGGCTACCAGGCGCAGCTCTTGGGACCGACAGAAACCGATACTGTTGTTAAGCACTTATCTTCGTATCGTCTTGGAAAGTGTCGTCATCACATTCAGATGTCAGCTGAATTTATCAGCAGGCTTTCGACTCTCAGGCTCAACTTCTCGGATGTAATTATTGCTTTTGATGTATTAACATAGCTTACCGATGTCTTCCGCCCAGGGACATTATCTTTGCAAAATATTCTAACAAACAGAATAAATTTTAGCAGCCTGTTTTTTATTAGCTCAGACATACATTATATTCAACAACGAATTTTATTAATGGCGGTAGGACGTCAAACGGGCCGACAAGGAGCAGGAGAGGAACCACGCGTCATTTCAATTTCCACTGTCTATACTTTTACAGATGAACTTCCTGGAAGTGCTGGACCGAGACCTGAACTTGGGACCTTTGCCTGTCGCGGGCAAGAGCTCTACCAACTGGGCTACCCCATAACGACTCTCGATCCGTCCTCACAGTTTCAATTCCGCCAGTACCTCGTTTCCTCGGCCCGAGTTCGAGTCTCGGTCCGGCACACGTTTTTAATCTGGCAGGAAGTTTCATATCAGCGCACACTCCGCTGCAGAGTCAAAATCTGACTCTGGATATTCATAACACTTTGTGAGAATGACCAGGGAGGATTCATGATTCACACTCATAGCAGTATAAGTTTAAAAACATTACAAAATAATTTTTTTACATGTGAAATTTCATCACTTTTTTCACTTACTATTGGATGCATTTGTTGCTATAGGTACACTTTTCTTCATAAGTAAGAGAGATTCTTCGATGAATTTGCACAGCATACAAACCATACTTACAGGTGTATGAAACTCTAGAATTTATTTAATGTGTGAAAAAATGAATGAGCTGTTACATTTTAAAATTCACGTTTAGAAAAAACTCAAATTTTAGAGTTAATTATCTCAATTTTTAACACAATTTTTAATAGATCAGGAAAGTTCTAGAGTTTCATACACCTGTAAGTATGGTTTGTATGCTGTGCAAAATTCATCGAAGAATCTCTCTTACTTATGAAGAAAAGTGTACCTACAGCAAGAAATACAGCCAACAGTAAGTGAAAAAATGATGAAATTTCAAATGTAAAAATTATTTTGTCCTGTTTTTTGAACTTACAATGCTATGAGTGATAATACTGAATCCTTCCTGGTCATGCAGACAAAGTTTTATGAATTTATTTGTAAAAGTATAGACAGTGGAAATTAAAATGTCCTGATCTGCCTCTCCTGCTCCAAGTCGGCCCGTTTGACGTCCTAGCCCCCTCCCCCCCCCCCCTTTTTCAGATTTGGGCGTTGCCATGGGGAGTCGACTGGTGACCTATCTGTTTATGGAGGAATCTGAGGAGAAGGCGCTGGACTGTGCTGATTTTAAGTCTGATATTGTTTGGAGGTACGTAGATGATACATTTGCGGCGTAGCCTACGGCGAGGAGAAACTTCATAAGTTCTACGATCACCTTAAGTCCATCCGCCATAAAGTCAAATTCACCATCGAGATTGTAAAGGAAGGTTGCTTTCCTATGCTAGAAGTTTTAGCCCGTCGTAAAACCGGCGGCAAAACAGCAAGCATACGCGCACTTAACTGTATTTGCAAGTAGACAGTGTCACCATCAAACGTAGACGAGTGGTATCCTCAAAGCACTTGTCCACAGGGCACATACTGTGGTGGATGACGACCATTTCTGTGCAGAATTTGAATACCGCAGAAAACTGTTTGAAAATAGTGGCCATGCGCCGCACAAAACACGCAAGACTCTACAGTTCGAAGCAAAGCTGAGAACGCTGTGTCAAGGGGTGATGAGGGAACTTTCCAGTTCACGGTGTTGCTAAGGCCTTTCTTGTAAAGTAAGTCCTATCGATTCTAAGCATGAAGTGAAAATATTCCCTATTTCGAGCTTATGTCCCGCTGATGTTAAAGAGGTGGACACCACAGGGCCCCCACTTACAGATTTTCATCCCACTTAATATTAGGCCATATTGTATTCATGAGACGCGTACTTCGCGAAGATGCTACACGCACCCACGTGGAAGATACCATCTGGCATAGAGGGAGTCAATAACCGTTCGTTAGCAATTTTTGTGGTTGGCTAAAATTGAGGTGCGTGACTTGCATTCGAGAGATCAGCAGTTCAGATCTCCATTGGACATCATGAGCAAAGTTATCTGGAAGAACATCGCTTAAGGAAAATGCTGGCTGGCATGGTTCCTCTGAAAAGGAAGTGGTCCATTTTTTCTCAAATCCTACCCAATTCGAGTATCTGTTCAACCTCTAGCAACGTCACCGGCGACCAAATGTTAAACTCTAATCTTCCATGCCAACGGCCTTGCCGCAGTAGTAACATCGGTTCTCGTCAGATCACCGAAGTTAAGGGCTGTGGACTTGGCTAGCACTTGGATGGGTAACCGTCCGGGAGCGCTCAGCCGTTGTGTGGCCAGTTAAGGAGCTACTTAGTTAAGAAGAAGCGGCTCTGGTCACAAAAGCTGATAATTTCCGGGAGAGCGATGTGCTGACCACATTCCCCTCCGTATCCGTATCCAGCGACACCTATCGGCAGAGGATGACACGGTGGTCGGTCGGTACCGTTGGCCCTTGCGAGGTCTGTTCGAATGGACTTTCAGGAGAATTTTCCAGTCTTTAAAGCAAAAGAATTGGGTAAACCTTTTGTGGTTCTTATGTTGGAGAAGCATAGACCATTGCTTTCTTGAGAGAATAGTTCATTACAGTAGTGAAAGAGTTTGCTAAAACTGTGGAAACTGTAACACATCACTGTTTGTCACGAAAATTGATCTGTAAGACAGTTCTCATCGTGTAAGCACCAGATAAACGACTCCTGAGTGAATATGGCTTCTTCGGTAGTCGGCAACTTGCGGAATACATGGTAGAGCGATAAATTCAGATACAGAGATCGTAGTCTTTTTCGAGGCATTTGTTTTAAACTTGATATTCTACAAAAAAAAAAAAAAAAAAAAAAAAAAAAGCATCGATCATGTCTCTGAGCACTAGCCTCATCGACTTGCAAGAACTATTTTTCCGCAAGAAAATTTATCTGTGTATTAAATCTTGGTTATGAGTTAATATCCATACGCTGTTGTTATTCTCAGGTCAGCCAAATGTCAATGAACTAAGATTCATTTATGTTCAGAAGAAACAGAACACCTTGAACGACTGGAGACAGAACGATCATATTCATGGGACATGTACATTAGTATCTTCTGCAGAAATGATTAGCATTTCAGTCATCTCGGTTCAGCATGTGTCCTGTTGCCTAGTAGGCATAGGATCCTCCAGGGACCCTGATAACTTGTTCCTTGGGTGATGGCATCAACAAGTATAAGAAGCAAATGGCGTCCAGGGGTATAGCCATCAACGTAGCATTCATCTGTTGCCGAAGTTCATCTGTGGTGGCTGACAATGGGTCACAGCACTGGACCCGTCGTTTCACCATATGCCACACACTTTCGGTTGACGACCAGTCTGGTGGTCTAGCAGGATAGGCAAAAGACCGACATCAGCGTGACACAAAGAAAGCATGTGTTCATGCAGAAACATGTAGTCGTGCATTGACTTGTTGAAAAATGGCACCTGGCATGTTTTTCAGAGCGGGTATGGCTACGGGTCACAGGATATCATACACGTAGGTAAATCTGGTCAAAGTGCCCTGGACACGCACCATCTACGATTTTTGGTTTTACCCAGTAGCACCCATCACCATAACTCCTTGAGCTGGGGCTGTATGTCTTGTGTGAATGCAGTGACTGTGATGTCGCTCACCTGTCTGCCGCGAACCAAAATGTAGCCATCATTTTCAAACAAACGGAACCTGGATTCGCACGAAAACATTATGTGATGACATTCCTGTCCCCAGTGACGTCGTTCCGTACAACATTGCCGTCTAGCACGTTTCTGCACATTCGTCAAAGGTATGCGTCGAAGTGGGCGACGCACACGTAAACCATGCCGTAATAAACGGGGACAGACTGTCACCTTTGATAGTGTTCGACGTGTTACACTGTTCCACCATTGCTCCAGAGTCGAGGTGGACGCACATCTGTCCTGCGATGCCATTCGGATGAGGTGTCGATCTTCTCAGGGGAAGCTCTGAGTGGCCCTACCTGACCCATCTCGTCGTGTTCCGCGGCGTTCCGTGAACCATTCTGTACACACCTGTGGCACTTCCGAAACCCTTTGTCCAACACGAGCAGCAATTTCCCGGATGGATGTATCACATTCTCTCATGCCAGTAATGCGTCCTCTTTCAAGCTTACTGATTTGACCGTACGGTTCGCGCATCCTGCACGTCTGTTCAAGTCACACAGATCCATTACCTTAGGCTCATTTTACCGGTAGGTGGTGTTGCGCCGCGATATCGATGTTTACTTTGAACCCGCGGGTTGACGGAGTTCAAATGCTAGTCATTTCCTCAGAACATGCTGATTTACGTGTCCTGTGAATATGAACGTCCACTCTGCAGTTGTTTAAGCTGTTCTCTTTTTTTCTGAACACGAGTGTATAAAGAAAATGAAACTTCTCTTTCTCTAAAGTTTCAATCTCGCTTCCTAGTAATTTACCGCTCGATGTCTGACTTTCTATTCTCTGGTGTTGGCTTTATAATCCTTAATTCATTTTACGAGTAAATATTTCTTTCTGGTCTAATTTTCTTTACACCTGTTCGTATTTTATTACCTGGTAACAATGAGTTTCAGAAAAGCATTTAATCCTTCGTCTGTCAAAATCGTCTTATTATATTCCCATTTCTTATGTTCTAGCATTACGAATTCCCTTCAATAACCGAAGCACACTGCTGTTGCACGCTGTGCAGGAATATAATGAAGATGTACTTTGATGATAGGAAATGTTATGAATTAATATCAGTACCTCTAAACACTTTGCAGTGACATATAGCTTCCTACAGTCCCAATTGTTCAGAGAAGTTTGATACTCCTGTATTACCTATAGTTGTATATTTTGCATTTCAAATAGCACAGAATTCATTCCGGTGGTTTCCTTTTTTAGTTTTAAGTAAGAGTGACCTCGTACGAACAGACTGAGCCAAGTGACGCAGTGGTTAGCACACTAGACTCGCATTCGAGTGGACGACGGTTCATATCCGCGTCCAGCCATGCTGATTTAGATTTCCCGTGATTTCCCTAAATCGCTTCAGGCAAACGACGGAATGGTTCCTTTCAAAAGGATATTGTCGATTTCCCCCCTATCCTTCCTTAAGCCGAGCTTGTGCTCCGTCTGTAATGACCTCGTTGTCGACAGGACGTTAAACACTAACCTCGTCCTCTTCCTCCTGCTCGTATTAACAGCAAGGCACCGCTTGAAAGTCCGTTTCCCTCTAGTAAGAACAAGTAGAACTTTTTGCAAAGTCTGTTTTCACGAATGAGATCGTAAAAAAAAAAAAAAAATGGCTCTGAGCACTATGGGACTTAACATCTGTGGTCATTAATCCCCTAGAACTTAGAACTACTTAAACCTAACTAACCTAAGGACATCACACACATCCATGCCCGAGGCAGGATTCGAACCTGCGACCGGAGTGGTCACGCGGTTCCAGACTGAAGCGCCTAGACCGCACGGCCACACCGGCCGGCTGAGATTGTAAGAGCCATGGACAAAAGCAGCCGTCGCAAGTAAATGTAATGAACAGTGAGAGTAGACGAGATGACACATAGATCTCTCACAGCAATGTAAACAGCAAAGGAATTCAAGAGTCACAACTTCCGAGTCATAACGTATGGTACTTGTGTAGGAGAAATAGGAGGTATGTGCGTCTGTAGGTCCCTTTCTTACGGGTGGCTGTTGCACTGCGACATAGACACAAATTTATATACAGCGAACAGATAGGTCAATGTCCGGACGGACAGTATCTAAGTTTGAAAGAAGAAAAGGGCAAGATGGAAATCTGGGAGATTTGAACAAAAATATCGCCATTCGCAGTCCAACACCGTGACCACGTAACCACGACGCCGTGACAATTCTAGTTCGCTCCTGCTGGACATCTTGATTTTGGCTCATTCACTGTTTAGATTTTGCTCCTTTTTTTACACAGTTCAGTACACCTTCTTCCTGTTTTCATACTTGATCCGTGTTCAGCTTTTGAAAGGCTATACATTGGACTACCGTACCACTAAAACTGAGGGGAGCACCATGGGATGTTTTCCTTGTTAGAGTGGTTGTGACAACATGGCTGCTTAACAGACAATGGTACTATTCGTGCAAACTAAGTTGTTCTGGCAGCAACATCCGAGAATCTGCAGCGTCGTGTACAACTGTGTTTACAAGTCGAGGGCGGTCACTTCCATCGCCTTCTTTGATTCAACACCATATGGAGCAATGCTCTCAGCTGTAGTTTCGTATATCGTCCTTTTCATATTTTTGGCGTACTTTCATTCCAATTAATGAAGTGTAACTGCTTAATGCAATGGAAGACATAAATCTGTTTTCCTCGAGATAGTTGTTCGAACTGGACGTCGAGCAACTAAAATCATTGAAGGGTGTATTTTGTACTGTGCTGTTGGTTTAATTGTGGATGGACTGTACCTTGACTTTCTTTAAATTGTGCATTATGCTGACAGGGTTAAGGTTTTGTGTAGCGTAACTGTGCCAGATACCTGTTTTAAGCAGGTGCTTCAACAGGTGGATGAATTACTCGGCAGAGTGCACAAATTAAGCAAGGATATTGGCGAGTCTGAGACAGAGGTGTCGTCTTACTTTCGGAACCAAGAGCTGCTAAGGACGCCAGCCGGGAATAGAGTGCCGGGTTGTCCAGAATGTTTACGAAATCACTTACCTGCTGACAGGTTTGTTGTGGGGTGAGGGATTGTTTTCTGTGAAATTGCTTGAGTATGTTGAAGAGGCGCTCTATTTTCTTCTAGAGTTACAAGATCATGGCAGACTGCTAGGTTTGAGTGACTAGTAATATTATCGGATTTTAAATCCGATGAGAACGATCGATGACGGAGCCATTGCGTGATAAGTTCCTTGCTGGAATTTAGGCTGTCGAAGGGTATAAACTGCCTGTCAGCAGGGACGTGCGCCCACAGATCAAGGGGAATTATTTTGCTGCTCATCGGAACGATGAGTTGTTTGAAGACCATGTGAAGAGAGTAAAGGACTTGATGAGGAGCATATGTTCAGGTTCCCATGATCAGGAGATTTTGGCCGATATTTTGGACAGGCTTTGTGCTACTGTTTAGATCTCGCCTTACCTTTTGTGAACGACATAGCAATTTTTAACAGCCGGCCGGTGTGGCCGAGCGGTTCTAGGCGCGTCAGTCTGGAACCGCGCGACCGCTACGGTTGCAGGTTCGAATCCTGCCTCGGGCATGGATGTGTGTGATGTCCTTAGGTTAGTTTAAGTAGTTCTAAGTTCTAGTAGACTGATGACCTCAGGTGTTAAGTCCCATAGTGCTCAGAGCCATTTGAACCAATTTTTAAGAGTTGGAGAAAGTGATCATGGAGATAGAGGTATTCGTCATGCTGAGACGACTCAGACATATATGAAGTTAGGCAGGAAGGAGACGTACGAGAATAGGGAACCAAACAGTAGATGACGTTGGTCTAGCGTTAGAAACTACAGGCGTCAGGAGAAGAGACACTTGGCAAAAACTTGTTCACAGCCAAGAAATCTGGCTGGCATCTGACGTAAGGGGAACCGAGTCAGCAATTATATTCCATCTTCTAAATGAATTTTGGCGACATGCAAATCCAGTGTATCGTACGCTTGTATGAGCTTTAATTAGTTAATGAAGACTGTTACTTAGGGTAGGTGGGGCGGGGGGCCGTATCTCGTGGTCGTGCGGTAGCGTTCTCGCTTCCCACGCCCGGGTTCCCGGGTTCGATTCCCGGCGGGGTCAGGGATTTTCTCTGCCTCGTGATGGCTGGGTGTTGTGTGCTGTCCTTAGGTTAGTTAGGTTTAAGTAGTTCTAAGTTCTAGGGGACTGATGACCATCGATGTTAAGTCCCATAGTGCTCAGAGCCATTTGAACCATTTTTTTGTTGGTGGGGGGGGGGGGGGGGGAGGGGCGGAGTCATGTAGGGACCATTATGGTGCAAATTCTGAGTAATGCGACGGAGTCATGTAGGGACCATTATGGTGCAAATTCTGAGTAATGCAGTTAATATTCAGAATTTCACCTGGAAGATGTGAGCCACATTACTGACTGGAGGCGAGACAGGTTTTATTTCGGTTTTGATGGGAGACGCCACGCCTATGAGGATTGCAAACTTCTACCGGAAAAGGAGGTTGCTAATCGAATGGGAGCGGTCATGGAAGTGGAGCTAAGAGAGAACTGTATGACTTCGATCATTTAACACAAGAGCAAGGTGAGCGTCTCAGAGAGTTGTGGAGTGATTTCGACGACATCTTCTTGGACCGTTTAGGGAACGTGAGAGGCGAGGAATACAAAACAGAATTGACTGATAACATTCCAGTTAGGCATCCGCCTCCCGAGTTGCAGTTGGTTAAGGCTGTCATGGACGAGATGTTGGTAGAGAAGGCCATCAGCCCGTCCAAGAGACCGTACTCTTCCCTATGTTTCTAGTGCAAAAGGGCCAGGAGGTGTGTATTCAGTCGTTGGTTACAGGCGCGTAGTGCTCCAGTTGACACCCTTGTCGGATCCCCATTTGTGTTTTGCCTGGTTCCAAAAGGTGACGTATTCACAACCCCTGACCTCAACCAAACATATTATTAGATTCCACTGGGTGAAGAATCGAAACCTGTAATGGCATTCATCACGAATTGGAATCTCTATGAGTAACAGTGTACCATTTGGCCATCGACGGGAGGCGCTGATCTGTCGAGAGCTTTGGATGGGATTCTTTCTGGGCTAAAGTTCTGTGCATTTATATCTCGATGACCTGCTGATCTTTAGCGAGGAGTCGAGACATTTGGTGAGACCTACATCATATCAGAAAGGTACTGCAGAATCTGAGTGATGCTGGTTAAATAGTGAAGGCATCGAAAGTTGGGTTTGGACAGCCTGAGATCTCCTTCTTGGGGCATTTACTCTTAGAACAGGGTCTCAGAATTGGTCAACAGCAGGCTGACGCCTTACACCCATGTCACCTCCGAGATATACTAAAGGATGTGGCTAATTTACCGGTAGGGCAAGTTTTTTTCGCAAGCTTTTTTCCAAAATGTTGCACAATTCGTGGTACTCCTGATCGAACTTAGAAAAATTGGGAGCAAATTTGAGTGGGCCCCATCACAGCTTCCCGCTTTTGATGCTTCGAAGCCTTGGTGAGCTCTTCAGTGTTGGGTATGTTCGGTTTTAACAGAGAGTTGTTCGTGCAACGGATGCTTGGATTGCCTCTCTCCTAACGAAGGACAATGGTGGGAAGTGGGCAATTGCATACGCTTCTAGGGTGTTTTCTGCTCTTGAAGGTAAGAGCTCCATTGACGAGGAGGAGGCTCTTTCTGTTCTATTCACGACCGAGTTTAGGACGTTGAAACACGTATGTAACGCAGCAGCGATGGCGAGGCATTGTAGCATCTGTGACCAGAGAGTATGCGCTTGACCGCGCGAGTGTTGCGAGCGGTTCTCAGTCTGTCAGTAGTCGGTCAGTCAGTCGTTGCGAGTCTGTAGCTCTGTCTAGTTGAGAGCAGTACTCTGTCTGTAGTCGTCATGCAGAGCGGTCGGTCAGTAGTAGCAGCCCAGTGCGGTTGTGTGATGTAGGCGGTCGGCAACACTGGTCAAGATGAGGAATAAGGTATACTGTTAATTAATATAATCATTAGATAATGAAAAATTTTTTTTATTGTAATTATTCTCCAACAAGTCTCCCAATAATAATTTTTTTATTTCAAAAGCATTTTCTCAAAAATTTAATTTTTTATTGAACTCAAGATTTCGTTGCACTTCCCATTTCATTCCACTTCTTTTGAAGAAAAATTCCACTAAAATCACAAAAAAAGAGAATATTATTATTTGCAATGCAGTTCCTCCAAGCGGTGCGCAACAACAAGAGCAGATATGTGACATCCATTTATTCTGAGGTAAGACTTTAATTCTGATTGTTTTACACAGGGCCAAAGACCGATATTTCGGTTTAATTGAATTTCCTTATCACTGAATGGACTTTAATTTTTTTTGAAGGATTTATATTTGAGTCAGATTGCGAATTTCACATTTTTGTTGCCATTGTCAGTACATTTCATTGTGGGCAGGTTACGCATAGAGCCATGTCCATCAGCATTTCTAATTAGTATCGTCCTTTTCTTTTAAAATTTTTGTGGGGAGGTTACACTTGGCTCCCATTTCTATTAAGTATTGTCTTTCTTTTTTCTTTCAAAATTACGGTGGGGAGGTTACACTTGGCGACACCCAGTCCAGGATAGTATTTCGTTGAGAGTCTTTTGAGCAACAGTCAGATATCTGCTCTTATTTGCTTAAGTATAATTAGGATTTGGCGCTACGCTTTTATTAATCTTGTGACTTTCTCTCTACAGGTCAACGGCAATTTGTTGCTTTGTTGTATTTGTGTGTTGCTTTTGCATTGTGCTCATTTGTTTTGTGAATAATTGTGACCATTGCAAAAATGCCGCGAAAGACTATGAATAGTGTATCGCGAGGTATTACGAACGAAACTACCGATTTAAACAATTTTACCGATAGGACATGTGACACGCAGTGTAATCATGACATTCCTGCGTTCACTAACAATCAGTGCATTACAACCACTAATGATGACTTTTATCTTAATGATGAACAAGCGAACTCAATTGTCTCTTCTGTTCATTTGACGACAATTGATGACGCGGAACGCTCTATTGTAATGAGCGCTGCCGAGCTTAATACACCCGATTTGGAAAATTTAAGTGACGAACAGACGAATTTGTCTAATGAAAATGAACAGGATACACAAAGTAAGACGGATTTATTTAATTCCGAAATAGTGAGTGACAGTGTACATCGGACTGATAATCCTTTTTGTAAGTTGCAAAATGACCAAATGGTCACACAAAGCGAGACAATTCCAGGTACACCACTAAACAACACGAAGAATAGAAATGATAATTTTGTGTCGAATCCAATTATGGCATTTTTGCTACAAATGAGTAAACAACTTAATGAAATTAGTAAAAAACAAGACGATTTTCACAAACAACTTAGCGAAACAATTAATGAAAGTTTCAAACTGACAAGCGAAAAACAAGACGACCTTAAAGAACAGAACAAACAAGTTAGTGAGCAGATTACAGCTGTTACCGTGCAATGTCAGGACAGTGAAGAACAATTACGTGAGGATACTAAGGCTTGTGCTAATAACAGTAATGAAGAAGTTGGCACTGTTGCACAAGAATTAAATAGTACACGTGTAAGCACAACAGAATTACATAAAGACGAAGTTAATGCAGTCACTGAACAATGTTCAGCAAACGCAACACAGATACACGAAATTAATGCAGTCACTGAACAATGCCGTAAAAACGCAGTACAGATACGCGACGAGTTTAATTTAGAGCCACTGGAAGTTTCACACACTCTGAATACGGAAATTGTTAATAAAAGTGAACGACACAACAACCAAATTGGCGAAAATATTAAAGTAACAGAATTAAAAACTATTTCAGTCACCAATACGTCACAGAATCCGCCATTTTGCGAGCATTTGTCAGAGTCACGCAGCGTGTATAATGTGAACAATTTACAGAGACTACGCGAATTAAAATCCGAAAAGCTACGCGACTTAAAATCTGAAAAGCTACGCAACTTGAAATCCGGAATGACACAGATGAACAGATTCACACACAAACCTGAACGTGTTATCAAACTGAGTGACGAGAACGTAGATTTCGAGCAATTTGCATTTGTAAGAAAATGTAAAGAAAGTAATAATGACAGCGTACAGGCACACGCTTTACACTGTATACGACAATTTATCTTTGTACATTCACCGCTATTGCCTGTAACACAAAAGCTAAAATTTATTTGCAGTGCGTAATAGACCTCAGGGGATTCATTACGCTTTAATGAATATGTGCCGTAGCGAGCATAGGGCCCCGAGCTGTAGTAGTGCTGTTTCATCTTTAGTTTTCTGCACTGCTGCCTTTTCTTCTACTATCCTTTATATCTATCAAAACTGCTCTTTAACTATTGCTCTATTTAGGATTAAGAATATGTAATGAAAACCGGATATGACAAATCTTTTACCGAATGTGACAATTTTCAGCAGGCACTCCCGTAATGACAACTACCGCCGTAACTTTATTAACAGATAAAATCGTAATCATCAGTAAGTACAAAATTTTGAGCAGTCGGAACCATATTTTTGGTAACAATAGACGTTTTCCACCACAATAGCATGAAAGTCAACCGCTTAGCATACGTAACCAACAATGGAATACACAAGGTCAACCAAACTTTAATGTTTCGCCGCGTGCACGTTTAGTCCTAGCTCCAACAAATAGTAACGCACAGTAGCAAAGAAATAACTACGTACAGATAACACAGTATTTGAAAGCACATTCTGAGTTCATGAACCTGAAGCATGCTTTGTTGAATGCTCCACTTTTATCGCACCCCGATCTTACTAGAAATTTTTCCATTGCCACCGACAGTTCCAACACCGCCTTAGGCGTACATATGTTCCAGGAAATTGAAGAGATGGTTCAATAGTAATCAAAAACATCGCATTTGCAAGTCGCATTTTGTCACCCGCTGAACGAAATTACTCTGTTACAGAATTGGAAACATTATGTGTTGTATGGGCTTTTACGAGATTTAGGCATTTTCTTTATGGCAGACATACCACCGTCTACACAGACCACAGAGCTATACAATTTTTACTTTCGGCTAAATTCACTCACGACAGATTAAGCAGATGGAAACTATATTTACAGGAATTTAATTTTACAATTGTTCACATTCCCGGCACGCAAAATGTTATAGCAGACGCACTATCGCGTTCTCTCAGCAACAATCAGCAAGACGTAGCAACCCACTTCTGCAAAGCAAATTTCAGTGTCATGTACATTCAGCAAGTCGCATTTGAAAACTTTACTTCATCGTCACTACAGGACATAGCGCAAGAGCAAAATAAGGACAATGTGTGGAAAGAAATTAAACACCTTTGGCAAGATAGGAAAAATGTTACGATTAGGAACCACTACACTGTACGCAATGACATTCTGTTTCGCCGCTCTCATCCTGACAGCAACAATTGGTTATTATGCATTCCTGACGAACTGGTTAACAAATTAATTTGGTACACTCATTTAAGTTACGCACATTACGGAGCACGAAAATGTTTTCTTATACTGAGACAGAACTGTTATTTTGCCAACATGGAGAAACGTATACGACGAGTTTTAGCGTCTTGTAAAATTTGCCAGAAAGCTAAGTCAGACACCACTTCACATATTCCTCCTTTATATCCCATTATACCTGTGAAATTAAGACACATGGCCGCAGTAGATATCTTTGGTCCGATTCCCAGAACTAACAGAGGTTTTTGCTACATCTTTGTCGCTGTTGAGCTCACTTCAAAATTTGTTACTTTCACTCCGTTACGCAAAGCTACTGCTAAAACTGTTTCGAAAGCATTTGTAAAACATTTTCTATCTCATGTAGGGCATGTAATGAAAGTAATTTCTGACAATGGATCTCAATTTCGTAGTAGCGTATGGACACGCATGTTACGAGCTAGAAACATTTCTCCGATCTATATGTCCAAGTACCACGCTTCTTCGAACCCCTGTGAAAGATTAATGAAAGAAATTGGTAAGCTGTGCCGAATATACTGCCACAAAAGACATATTGATTGGGATACACACATACTCTCATTCCAAGATGTAATTAATTCCATTCCAAATGAATCCACTATGCTATCTCCGTCTGTTATACTGAAAAACGTTGAACCACCGAACAAAATTAAAGAATTAATAGAATTTCCCAAAAGTCGTCGCCTACGACACCACGAAATAATTAACATTGCGCTGAACAACATCAAAAGTGCCGCAGAGCGCCGGAGAAGACAGCAAAAACAGGTTTGTAGACGCCGAGACTTTCACGTTGGACAGAAGATACTAGTACGTACACACTATTTATCCAGCAAAATAAAAGGTAAGTGCAGTAAATTTGAACTTCTATACGCAGGTCCGTATCGGATTCGCAGCATCCCTCACCCCAATGTTGTACACGTAGAAACTTTGAGAACTAGAAAATCGAAAGGCAATCACCATATATCAAACATTAAACCGTTTATTGAGTGAAACCACTGTATGATTCAACACACTATGATGCCATTTACTAATGCAATTATTTCACGTGACTAATTACTGATGATTATCGTATCTTTTCTTGGCAAGTGCCCGGCAAGGTAAGGTTAGCAGGTCGCTCTTCTTGTCGTTACACATCAGGCCATGCATATTTTTCCAGATGAATTTACACATTTATGACTATTTCTGCAATTATATTTATGTGACTACTTATTGATGATTATCGTATTTTTTCTTGGCAAGTGCCCGGCAAGGTAAGGTTAGCAGGTCGCTCTTCTTGTCGTTACACATCAGACCATGCATATTTTTCCAGATGAATTTACACATTTATGACTATTTCTGCAATTATATTTATGTGACTACTTATTGATGATTATCGTATTTTTTCTTGGCAAGTGCCCGGCAAGGTAAGGTTAGCAGGTCGCTTTTCTTGTCGTTACACATCAGACCGTGCACATTTTCCATTTTTTTGTGTATATGACTGTACTCCAGTTTTGTTTGTATGGACTATGAAATAGTTAAGATATAACACACACCAGTCGACTTTGACATTTTTTTTTGCCTTATGACATCTCAACATCGTGACTGTTTCACATTTTTTTTGCTCCTGCATTGTATTATTCTGTGTACATTTTTGCATCTGAACACTGTCAACGTCTTTAACATATTACGTTTTCTGTCATGTTATGCTGTATGGTTAATTGTGTCACCATAAACCAGTCATTATTTAGTGGGTATATGATTTAAATGCAAGACATTAATCTCTGTTCATCAATTTCAGAAAGAAATGATGTATGTAAGAAATAAATTCAACAGGAATGGGAATTTCACCTACGGAATAAACGAAAGGAGATGCGATAACTTTATGAGGAAGAGTAAATGGATCAGGATTAACAAGCATTAACAAGACTATACTATACTCATCACAGAATAGCAGTTTTAACTAATTTTTTCTTTCAGAATACAAGGTGATTGATGCAGGCTGTCAGACTGAACTACACATCTTAGTTTTAGTGAGGAAATATGCTAGAGATAAGGAATAGTTATGTAATGAGTAATGAAGTGATTTTTTGCAGATGATAGTGAATACTGATGAATAATGATGAAGGAAATGGTATTATGAATAATGAAGTTTTTCTTTACAGGTGATGATAATGGTGAAGTTATGATGATATGGATAATGAAGTTTTTTTTTTTTTTTTTCTTTACAGATGAGGATAATGTTGAAGTAATGTATTTATGCTACGTAGTTATTTAAGTATTTGTTGCAGTTTGCTTTGACAGCAGGTGTTACATTGCATAGTAGGATGACTGAAAGTTTTGGAAAGGACAGCTATGGAATACATTTTTATACACACTTCACTGCCTGTTAATTCGAAGTTCACTACTTTTCAGCATAGTGTGCGTTTCTTCTTTCAGGTCAATAATCCGTTTTTGTATTTTTTCCAGAAGAAGTTTTTTATGACACTTACTAAACCTGTTACTTATTATACCTGTTCTAGTACTTGCATTTTTATATTTTTACCCATTTGTGTTTATCACTTCTAAATGTGATCACATGTACTGCCTTGTTACATAATCTTGCTACAGCTGACTCATGACGAATGACGTTACCTATCCTCATTTGCTGCAATAGGTCAAAAGCAAATAGTGTTATGTTTCAGCAATTAATTATCGATCCCAACGCAATGCATTGCTACCAAAAAAATGTATTACCAGTCCCACATAATGTCACTAGTTTATGATAATTCTGAATAATACTGATCAACTATGAATAGCATGTCACTTGAGTAATGACCTCTTAATGAGACTATATTCAAAATAATGCTTTGTCACTAGCTGATAACTGCCACTGTTTATTGTAATGATATTACTTATAATGCCTGTGATTACTAATGATTTGACTGTAATTAACTGATTTTTAATAATGACTTCGTAATAATCTGAATAATACTGAATGATGATTCTATTCAATACTTGCTGGCCACTGAGTGCCAATAATTAATGTCACTCCACGAATTGTGATTAATTATGCCATTGATTAGCTCTTGTTTCCAATGTTGATACTGTGTAACCAGAAAAGAATGTGACTGTTTAATAATGCTTTGTAATTAGAAGAAGGCTAATGATTCTTAATAGATTGGAATGACAAATGAGTAATTAACTGTCATTAGGATGTTTTGTAATTAGAAGGCTAATGAATCTTAATTACTGTTTAATAATGCTTTGTAATTAGGAGAAGGGTAATAATTCTTACTACATTGGAATGACACAATTAATTAGCTATGGTACTGTTTAGTAATGCTTTGTAATTAGGAGAATACTAATGATTCTTACTATATTAGAATGACAAATGATTAATTAACGACAAATGATTAATTAATTGTAATTATACAAATGATTAATTAACTGTAATTAGACAAATGATTAATTAATGACAAATAATTAATTAACTGTAATTAGGAAAAGGCTAATGATTCTTAATTATACTCTGTAACTGGAAAAGAATGTGATTGTTTCATAATGCTTTGTAATCAGGAGAAGGCTAATGATTCTTACTATATTGGAATGACAAATGATTAATTAACCATGCTACATTTTGTAACTAGGAAAAGAAGACTACTGATTCTATGTAAAACAATTAATGAACATTTTTCTGTAATACTACATACTTGGTACAGAAATGTTCAATAACTGGGCTATGAATGCCACAAACTACTAATTAAGTCTGTAATTGTCAATATTATGTGACATAATGTGCTTATCCTCATAAGCTAACTACCCTGAATTACTGCAATGTCCATTTGTCCTTTTTATCCCAGTGATCATGGAGCACTATATTTGGTTTTGCACTAATTCTACGTTGGTGTGCCTTGTAAGAGTGTGGTGTTGACACGACATGTTGTCCACCACCGTGAGCAATGAAGACGTTATTATGGTCCCACTGTTTGGTGTACCTAATGTACTGCCAAAATGAAAACATGGAACATTACTACGACAGTTCAGTGTCTTTGCTACACTGATAAATTCTGATGGGAAAAGATCTTCAAGTTGTGTCACTTGGTGTTGTACTTCTGTGGAAAGATATGGACTTTCAGAGCAGCTGTGTGCAATCTAAAGTGCTACAACCATGATGCAATCCTTCCCTTTCCTATCCTGATTCTTGTCACATAAAGAAAAAATTTTTTGGTAACATCATTTATGTTCATAGGTTATACATTTTTCGATTCGCTGAACTCCAGTGCGAGTACACTTATGTCACTTGTCAACATAATATTTTTTGCCATTCTGTTTATTTGTTCTGAATATGCTAAAGAATTTTTTTCAGTGCCTGTGCACTTTATCTGTCAAAAAAATTTGTATATACTTTTTTCTGATTTGCTACTATGTTTAGTATTCACATTTTGTCTTTGTCTGATATTTTGTACTTAGTGCGTGTGCACAACATTTAAATATTCTGTAAGCTGTAGGATTTTGTTAATTAAAGAAAAATTTTGCCGCGATTGGCAAGTCCAAATGACTCACCATCGCTGCCAAATTTTTGCCCCCCCAGTGGAGGGTTATGAAACACGTATGTAACGCAGCAGCGATGGCGAGGCATTGTAGCATCTGTGACCAGAGAGTATGCGCTTGACCGCGCGAGTGTTGCGAGCGGTTCTCAGTCTGTCAGTAGTCGGTCAGTCAGTCGTTGCGAGTCTGTAGCTCTGTCTAGTTGAGAGCAGTACTCTGTCTGTAGTCGTCATGCAGAGCGGTCGGTCAGTAGTAGCAGCCCAGTGCGGTTGTGTGATGTAGGCGGTCGGCAACACTGGTCAAGATGAGGAATAAGGTATACTGTTAATTAATATAATCATTAGATAATGAAAAATTTTTTTTATTGTAATTATTCTCCAACAAGTCTCCCAATAATAATTTTTTTATTTCAAAAGCATTTTCTCAAAAATTTAATTTTTTATTGAACTCAAGATTTCGTTGCACTTCCCATTTCATTCCACTTCTTTTGAAGAAAAATTCCACTAAAATCACAAAAAAAGAGAATATTATTATTTGCAATGCAGTTCCTCCAAGCGGTGCGCAACAACAAGAGCAGATATGTGACATCCATTTATTCTGAGGTAAGACTTTAATTCTGATTGTTTTACACAGGGCCAAAGACCGATATTTCGGTTTAATTGAATTTCCTTATCACTGAATGGACTTTAATTTTTTTTGAAGGATTTATATTTGAGTCAGATTGCGAATTTCACATTTTTGTTGCCATTGTCAGTACATTTCATTGTGGGCAGGTTACGCATAGAGCCATGTCCATCAGCATTTCTAATTAGTATCGTCCTTTTCTTTTAAAATTTTTGTGGGGAGGTTACACTTGGCTCCCATTTCTATTAAGTATTGTCTTTCTTTTTTCTTTCAAAATTACGGTGGGGAGGTTACAACGTATTTCGAACATCGTTCCTGCTGGACCATCAGACAACAGACCTGTTGAAGAATGTAGGCTCACCTTCACTACTCTGGGATGAACTACTTGGAATGAAGGTGCCAGGTTAACACAGTTTACAGGATTCCGCGATTTTTCCGATGCTTTAAGGTCAATCTGTGAGCCCCACATGGACTGCAGTCTCAGAGCAAATGACGTCAGTGCTATGAACACTGTGGTAACATTTCTAGCGGGAGAGTTTCCATTCAGAATAAACTTTTAGCCATCGTGTGCGTCGCTAGAGGTAGGTTGCATTGACTACGTTAACAGATTTTAATGGTTTGGCGTCAAAGCACAGTGCCGACAGAGTACGAGAGTGGTTGACTGGTTCACAATTTGCGCCACACATACGATGCAGGCAACATACGAATAGAAACTATGATTGCTACACCTTTAACAAGCTCGCTACATCTGTAGCAATAGATCATGAGCGATGTGATGGAAAAGAGAGTTGTGATACGTTACAGAAAGGTCTCGGAGGGAACAAAGGAATAAAAGGTAATTGTCTTCTTTGTCCTTTTGCAACCCGTCTCCGTAGTCGACTAAACGAAGAGAAATGGGAGAAGCTTTAAGAGCTGCCTTCCCCTACGGAACAAGGGGAAGGACCCCAGGGGACTCCGCCGGCCACGAATAGCGCTGGCTCGTTAAGGGGCTCTTAGCCCTTCGCTGTCAGCCGAACGCACGCGCGATGCGTCTCTGTAGGTTTAGATGCTCCGCCATTCCAGGCGCAAGCGGTTTGCCTCTTTGTGCGCCCACACAAGGCATACATCCTCCGTAATCGGTTTCTACTAGGGCGGAAGATACGAGTCTTTATATTCTGGATCCAAATTGACGAGGTACTTATATCAATATAGTTCCAACAGAAAACTTTAAAGAATGTTGTTTGAAAATCATATCAACGTGCACTGCATCACAATGTTTATACTGGCTTTGCTAGTTAGTAAATGACGCAACACACGATACTGAAGTTTACACCAAACAAATTAAAGCCAATAGTACACTTATAAATGCAATTCTAGTACATTCTGCTAAAAAAATTAAAGCCAATAGTACACTTATAAATACAATTCTAGTACATTCTGCTGAAAAAATTAAAGCCAATAGTGCACTTATAAATACAATTCTAGTACATTCTGCTAAAAAAATTAAAGTAAAACCACCTGCACCAAATTCAGTATTAAATACTGAAGCTAATGCAGACTCCGTGTCCAGCAAAATCAAAGGGAATTCGGTTAGTTTCAGCCAAGTATGAAGAAAAACAAACCAAAGCCAAAGGAAAAGAAATAATAATATATCAAGAATAAAGTTGGTAACTCATAAAGTATTGTTATAATCTGCCTAATCTAAGCGTATTTCTTCTGTAGCTTGAATATTTAGTTGTTATGACAATCGCAAAAATATCAGGTGGTTATAATTAAAAATGCAACTACTGACAGAGGTCCAGAGTGAGCTGCAGTTATCGTATGGCAGTTAAACTTTGTAGTCTCCAATGCTCATACTGAACAGATCATTTAAGCAACGTTTAAAATTTCCGCAGTAAACCTTTTCACTTGTTAAGCGTTTTCACTTATTTAACCTTTTCTGCCCACGTCCTATTTCTAATCCTTTACATATGGAAACAGTTATATAAATATTTCTTACATTCACAGCGCCAGATTCACTTCACGTGACCAAAATTACAACTAATTTTTATTTTCTTGCGTAAATCGATACTGCATTAACGTACAAGGATATCTAGCAAGTGTCACCGCCATACGATAATTACAGCCTACAGTGGACCTGCGCGAGGAGCTGCACTTTGGTTGTACCCATCCAGTACATAGAAACCAGAAAGCAAGTGTCACGACGTCTGGTCGACGTGTCGCAATGTGAGTGCTTTTTCTCCAACGTAATGAAGTAAGCAGCTCGAAGAGCTAGAAATTATCCAACTTTTGCACAGGATAAGGCCTGTCATTAATTCACGCATGGGATAAAATCAACTAAACTGTTTAATGACAACTGCTGGTTTCCACTTAATAAAAGACGTGGAATTCTCGAATAAATATGCTGAGCAATTTAACTCCTAAACAATCGCAGAAGTAGAAAATATAATACAAAGCAATTGGCTACAACCACAATACCGTTACTTCCCTTATACTTGCCACAGCTGAGCGTTACTATATAAATATTCTCGGAGATATTATTACTTACCAATGTTCGCAACATGGACAGACAACACAAGACATTTAAGATAAAATACTTACATTCACTTTACTTTTACTATCACAGATATCACACCGTTGATATTCATTCGATGGCCTGCAGAGCATTCTATTTGTAGAAAACAAATCTTGCGCTTTCTGGCAAAATTGTACTGTCTATGCGGTTTTTGGCCTCCTACACTTCACACGAAACAGGAAATACCTTATTTTTCAATATAGTCCCACTTCCTCATGTTAATATTGCCCGCAGGAGTTTCTCATTGTTGGTTGAGTGATTTCCGTGTCCTAAGTGCACTTTGTTAGACATCTTCAGGAGTTACCCTGCCATCTCAAAATCCTGCAGATCCTCTGTCGCTTCACAGTTCGATTCGGAGAGTTACATGTGAAAATTAGGAAGTAATTTCTGTCGTTATGTGTAAGAATCTCT
Source organism: Schistocerca serialis cubense (assembly GCF_023864345.2). NCBI lineage: Eukaryota > Metazoa > Arthropoda > Insecta > Orthoptera > Acrididae > Schistocerca > Schistocerca serialis. The sequence continues at coordinate 696,761,009 of NC_064639.1, forward strand.
TTCGAAATCTCAACCTTGAGGGATGAATTTCATTCCCAAGCAATGGATGACATGACTCCAGCACCAGCTTTTCTATTTGCGGTGCTACAGTTCTTCTGATATCGGAAGGATGCTGTGAACGTGAGCTGGAGTATTTCATTGGCAGGAGTTCAATCGTGTTGCTAGACAGGGTGATAAGTAAAGAACTGCTTGAGAACTACGCCTGCGTTATCAAGCTCCGCATCAGCAGTACGAGCATAGATGCAGCATAGTCAGCGGCTGTGCTCCACTCATGTGCTAAAGCGTTAGTTTCCTAGTGATGATGTTCCTTGTGCAATGCTTCAGCTCAGGGTAAGGCCGGTGGTGCCTTTAGCATTTCTACAACTTTTGTTGAGATATTGATTTAGAAGTCAAAATCTCTAATGGAAGCCTGTAAACGCTCCATTTCGCATCGGCATATAAGCACTTCCGCATTATATACACTGAGGTGATAAAACTCATGGGATAGCGATATGGAATGTATATAAATCTTTAACATGACCAACGACGAAGCCCTTTGGGGTGTGCCTGTTTCTGCTCCATGACAAGGTCCCAGTCACACACGCTGCTTCTTTGGGCTATCGCATTTTCTCTCATTCTCAGTATTTTTCTGACATGGCATGGCACCCAGGGATTTCTTCCTTCTTCCTCAGATGAAGAAACTATTGCATGCCAGAAATTTCCACAATGAATACGTGGTAATTTTCGAGGTGGAACGTTTCCTCAACAGGCAAAACGCAAACTTCTACAACCGAGGTCTCCACCATGTCATCAATCTTTCGGACACCACCATCAAGCTGCATGGTTGCAGTTTGACGTTTTAGAGGTGCCTTTAAAATGTTATGACTATGCAAATTCAGGGGACTGCAGTTACGCAACTTCAAAGTTACGAACTCAGGGATTGCAATGACATATCGCGAAATTTATACGCGTTACAACACAAATTGCAACTATTTCGGATAATTCTCACTTATTGTTCAGTCTCAGGTGCACGTTTTTAATTAGATTACATATTTTAATCACTCACCATCATATTGAGATCTAAGTAGTTGCGTCAGCAGCCCGTCTTGTCTACTCAGAACCAAGTATCAGAGTACACTAAAATGTGGTTCTCAGTAGACAAGACGGGTTGCTGATGCATGGTTCTGAGTAGACAAGACGGGTTGCTGAAGCATCGTTCTGAGTCGAGAAGATAGTATGCTGACGCAACTACTTAAATCTGAAGTTCGTCCTGAATGATCGAAACATGTAATCTAATTAAACATATGAAACTAAACCTGAACAATAAATGAGAATTACCTTATATTTACTCGCTCACAAGAGACGAATATGTCCGATATAGCGACAAATCACAAGCATGTGAAGTTTATATTGTCAAGCAGTTCAAATCGAATGCAATAAGTACAATATGTATACAATTCTAACAAATGTCAGTGTAGCTGACGTTGTTTTAGTGTGGCTAGACAACGCTAATCGTCTGTCTAGAATGAATAGGAATTACTTAAAGCAATTTCGTCAATTTTAATCGGTAGATGGCCAAAAGGATCTGGATTATTGCTTCGTAAAAATAATAAATGGTTCAAATGGCATTGAGCACTATGGGACTTAACATCTGAGGTCATCAGCCCCCTAGAACTTAGAACTACTTAAGCCTAACTAACCTAAGGACATCACACACATCCACGCCCGAGGCAGGATTAGAACCTGCGACCATAGCGGTCGCGCGGCTCCAGACTGAAGCGCGTAGAACCGCTCGGCACTGCGGCCGGCGTAGAAATAATAATGCACACGGTCAGGCAATGTGTACATTGCTGGCGATTGTACTTTAAATGATGGCCTGTCTCATTGCTTTCTAAGATGTTTTCCTACGTTCTTGATTTACAAGAGGAATATAGTTCCGTTATTATATTGCCACACTAAAGAAACTGAATACTTTCGCAACCCAAATTTCTGCAGATTTTCATGCAAATATTCCTACAAAGTTACAATGTTAGTTGGCTAGTTATATTACACGGTCTCTACATCAGCACCTAAATATATACTCCGCAAGCGACCGTATAGTGTATGGCGGAGAGTACCTTGTACCACTACTAATCGTTTCCTGCCCACTTGCTAATAGAGGGAGGGAAAAACGTCTATCTATATGCCTCCGTGTGAGCCCTAGTTTCTTTTATATTGTCTTCGTAGCTCTTGTACGAAAAGCAAAATGAGCGATCAAAAAGTTCCGTTGGTCAGCGTTGCTGCAGCGTATGTGCACCGTAGCAACACTCATATGTGGGTGAATAAACACCGACATGCAGGCAAGGGGTTAGTGTGGCTCTCGTGTGTTTCCGATGTGCGTGCGATAAATGCGGAAACGTGAACTCTGGTGACTTTATTACCAAACGCTGGCTCCTGAAGGAGAAAAACAGGTAGATGCCATTGGAGAACGGAAAATCCTAATTGTGGGGTGGTGCTTCAAGTTCCGTGTTGCTGCTTGATGATAACCCATTTCCCCATATCGGAAATGATGGAACGGAGAAGTTACGCCAACTCAAATGGGAGACACTAGCACCCGCTCTATTAGTCCCCATCTCTCCCAATGCGAGATCCTTGAAGGGTCCACGATTCCTAGTAGGCAAGGATGTGGAGAAGGCAGTTACAGACTTCTTCAGGCAACACGACACGATGTTTTTACTAACGCGTACCTTTAATTGTGCGTCAGTGGGATCATTCTCTCAATGCTCATTGCGATTTTGTCCGATTGGCGTAACAATTCTGCTCTGTACCGCCTTCGAACGGAACCGCTTAGATCGCCTCTTACACGTTGACAGCAGCAGTATTGTACTGGAGTCAGCTTCCAGTACCGGTCCTCTAAATTGTCTCAATGCTGTTTCGCGAAAAGAACTAGTTAGTGCATGGAACACTTGGCATGGAACGCTAGACGTACTGTAATCAACAGAGATCTAAAAAAATATTTGATTAACTTCGTGTAGCTTCAGCGTCTGTACGATCGACAGTGGGTTACGCAGCAGGCAGACTCTTCTTACGTCAAAGGACGAGAAATTTTTTTATCAATACGCCAGTGAAATATTCCACTTCTCCTACAAAAAACTTCGATTCAGACGTTTCTCTGCTCTTCCTGCTGAAGCTTTTTTATAGCTTCTACCACGGACTATGATTTCAACTCCGACTTAAGTAATAGCCCGTCTAAGTGGGTTTCCAACAGACTTTGTGGCCCAAGCATTATTTCTTTAACACTAACGTATAAAAAACGAAGTCCTTTCTTTAAAAAATGGTTCAAATGGCTCTGAGCACTATGGGACTTAACAGCTATGGTCATCAGTCCCCTAGAACTTAGAACTACTTAAACCTAACTAACCTAAGGACATCACACAACACCCAGTCATCACGAGGCAGAGAAAATCCCTGACCCCGCCGGGAATCGAACCCGGGAACCCGGGCGTGGGAAGCGAGAACGCTACCGCACCACCACGAGCTGTGGACTCCTTTCTTTACATCCATACTCTGCAAACTACTGTGAAGTGCCTGGCAGGAGGTACTTCCCATTGTACCAGTCACCAGGGCTTCTTCCCGTTCCATTCGTCTAAGGAGCGGAGAAAGATTGATTGCTTAAATACCCCGGTGAGCACTGTAATTGGTTTGATCTTTCTTCGCGATTCCTAGGGGATTTTTACCTATGGTGTTGTAGTATATTTTTAGCTTCTCCACTTAAAGGTGATTTTAGAAGCTCTCTAAGTAATCTCTGGTGGGATTGTTTGCATCTATCTTTGAGCACCTACCACTTCCGGTTTCACGGTATCCCGTAAGGACTTGGCACGTGTCAGGCAAACCAGTGACCATTAGTGCTGCTCTTCATTGTACATGTTCCATATCCCCTGCTACTGCTATTGGGTACCAGACCCACACACTTGATCAATATTTTACAGTGGGACGCACGAGTGTCTCGTAAGCGCTCTCCTTTGTGGATCGACTGCATTTTTCCATTTCCTCCATGATAGAAATTTCGAAGTTATCTTATCCAAGTGTTCTCCATCAACATTTATGTTGTTTCTTTTGTGGTTCACGGGTTTACTGCCGTATCCCATCGTCGAAAGTCCACGATATTTCGGCCGTCAACCCTCCTGCCATCATCACGTAGTCGTGATAGAATGAAGTGGTTGCTGTGTGCTTGCGGCATTTATACCAGCCGGTCCACAGTTCAGGCTTCGTCTCTGCGACCCAAGAGCCCCTAGAATGAGACAGAAGACGAAACCACGGAAGCAGAAGACAAGACCACCGTCCTCATTACGTTTGGTGGCAATGTGTCGCAGACTTGTGAGGAAACACCACCCGCCAGTCAAAACACGAGCTTCATGAGGGACTTTGAAAGACGACCTGGCTCTTAAAAAAGAGAGTACGGATTTCCGTGCGAATACGGAAAATCTTATATCTGTTAAGCGATGCACACAACTGGAAATCGGTATGTAGAATATGAAAGCCACACCATTTTACTGCAGTCAGAGTGAGAAATAGCAGAACGCTACATAGAAATTGGGCATAAAATGAATTACCAGCAAACGCAAGTCCTGGCTACTACCGATAAATTTTGGGACTGCATTTTCACAGAAGCTGTTGAATTTCGTGTGCCTGATAATTTAATGAGCAGGTAGACTGGCTTCCAACTGAGCAAGGCGTGGGAGCCAAGACTAAGCTAAACGTGACACTGCCGGTCAGGGACGGTAGGAGGAAAGCAACTAAGAGTTATACCCCCCCGCCCCCCCCCCCCCCCACACCTCCCCCCTCCCTACCGCCGAGCATTGCGCGGAGCTGGCAAGGCCTGAACTCAGGACCGGCAGGTATGAATACCGCAAGCACACAGAACCCACTTGATTCTATCAGGACTACGTGATGAACGAATGGTTGCCCGCCGGAACATCCTGTACTTTCGACGATCGGATCTAGCAATACGCCTGATAACCATGAAAGCATCATACATCCCAGGAAAGTCTCAGGTCACTGTACGAAAGTGCCATCCACGTAACAACACCATATGAGATGTTCAATGGTAGCATTCCTCAACACACTTTCAAATTCTTCCGTTTAGACCTTCGACACCGTCGCGGTAAGCGGGTAACCAATAAACGACGAACGAGTCTGTTTGTAATACTCGTCTTTCCAATGAGCTATTTGATCGTAGGACGGTATTTACATGATTCTTCTGGAGCAGTTATAAATGCAGTTTTCGAATTGGAAATAGGCTCTGCACTTCAGATAAAATATTCTGCAGTTCAGACAATGAAACTTCCACCATGCTAGGTATCCTCGTCGGCGTGTTGCTTGTACCTAGGCATTTACCGACGCTCTCCCAACTCCAGTAGCAGTCCGGCCGTTGTTATTAATTTGCTGAACTGGAGAACGAAGTTCAGATTCGATTAATCCTGTGACTTCTCCAAGCACTTTCTCGGATAACTGGACCTCCAGAGAATGTAATTAGCAACACAAGGTTAATGGAACTAGATGACAGCGTTCCCTAACAAGAAATGAAATTTCCATAGTAACACATACCAGTTTATTCTGCTACTTCTCGAAAGAGTTGCTGAACTGTTCCACCCTCCAGCCGTCAGATAAGTTGAGAGCTAAATATACTAATTAATGACCTACGGTGGACGGGTGTCTACTGCACTCGATGAAAATAAATTGTCTGTCACAGTCCTCCATTAGATTTTTCGAACCTGTCACTGATGCGCTGAAGAGTTCAGTAACCGGATTATCTGTACATACCTATCATACTGGATACGAAACATAAGTTCTTACATGTCTTCTGACATACTTAGAAGTCTCAGCCTAAAGATCTATCTCATGACTCCCAATGCTCTATCACACTGTAATGCATGAAATATCATGTTACGAAGTGTAATTACTAATCTCAGAAATCAAAAAGCAATAATACTTATAGCCCCAACGTTTCTCTACCCAAAATTGTGAATAAACCTCTTTTCTGAACTAAAAGCTGTGAGTTAGCTGCGCGCAGTGATAACAATATATACAACTTTAAACGAGTGCTGCTTTACTCTGGGATGCTAGGTTGTCTGTCACTCACTGCATGCGAGGAGAAGAATTACGTGTAATTTTACTTTTGTTGGGATTGGGCCACGACGTTCTATAGTGCAGTTAGCTACCAACGGTTTTCTGTGAACAGATCCAAGACATTTAAAAAATAAAATACTTTCCTTCTGCATAACCTACTGAAATAATTACCGCTACAGGTACACCGGATTCAGACAGTTGGAAAGAGTGAGGTGTGGTTGTGGGTTCGAGCCTGCTTAAAGTGCGACCGATGACGTCGCTGTTTGGTGCCCCCTCCCGAATCAACCACCCCGCAGACCTGGGGTCCTTAATATATGGAAGAATTTTCTCCGTTAAAGTCTCACATCAAACACAAGTCTTCTCCTTACGCAGACCAGTGATCATTACAGTCCATGGAGAGCTCTACATGGCATGGTAGTCTGCAGTTTGTCTGAAGTGCTCCGCTGAAAATTTTTTTGTTTCAGCATCACAAGAAGTAGCAGCTCCAGCGGCGTGGAGCATGCAGTACTCAACGGCGATAGTCTTATCAAGCTTTTCAGCTCTAGGAGGTACCTAGCAGCGATTCCAACAAACACAAACTGCTATCAAAGTAGATCTATTTGTATAACTCCTTTTTTCTCAGTCCACTATAGGAACTTGAACAGATCTGTGCAACAGACTTTAATAAACGGCTGTTTAATAATCTTAGTCAGCATTTAATGACTTCCAGTGAGTTAGACTTGACAAAAGTAACTGGCTAGTGAACTAAACGTCGGCGGCCATATAACTAACTACGAAACTCATCTCAAGTAAATCAATATTGCCTTTTCACTATTAAATACTTATTTTAACGGGAATCATTTTACTGTGGTCAGTGAAGACAATATTTATTTATATACTCAAACGTCCAACATACGAGAATTTTTTGGATTAGGTAATAAATACACAGCTGTCCATTAAAATTTCATCGTAAACGAAATTAAACTGATTGTTCGTATAATGTATAGCAGGAACAATCCATGATTAACTTTGTAGTTAATTTTGTGCTACTACAGTGAAATCTTTGGAAAGTGGTCGAAGTCGGTAGAATCGCGAGTAGGCAAAAGGGTGTCACACGTTCACACCTAATCACAAAATTTGGAAGTCAGAGGTTTGCCAGCTCTGTAGAGCAGGATAGGCAGCGATCTGTGGCAAATACGACGACAGAGGACAGTATTGGTGCAGGTACAAGTGTTTCGGAGCAGACGGTCCAGCGAACATCGTTGAACTTGGGGCCACACAGCAGACAATCCCTATTTACACGTGGACCCATTTACATCGACAGTTGCGACTGCAGTAGTAAATGACGATGTCGGTAAGCAAGAGGGCATCAGTACTGGGCCACTTATCTATGGGAAAGAGGCATCTGATCTGATGAATGGAGATTCTTGTTACACTAGGTCGTTGGTCGTGTCCGAAACATGCACCACGTCACGGTCACAGTCTGATGGGGAACATGCACCTGCTCTACCGTGCGACATGTGGTAATAATCGAAGGCACCATGAAAGCTGTGGACTGCGTCAACATTACAGCGGTCCACCTGCACCCATTCGTGCTTCATATCTTCTCCGATGGCCATGCCGTCCTCTAGCAGCATAATTTCTGTACCACAAAGCAAGAATCGTACTACAGTGATTTTAGGAACATGATAATGAACTAACGTTGATGTCTCGGCCACCAGATTCGGCTGATATGTTCCCGAAGGTACACATACTGGTCGCTATCGAGTCCTGGCTCCGAGTCCACAAATCATCGACCGTAATTTTAAGAAGTAGCGTGACAGGTGCTTTGACATCTTTCAGTCTATTCGGTCTTCCCTCTCGTAATTTAAGAGAATTTGTCTTGATAAATTTTTTGTCTATACCAAATTTAAACACACCGGTGTCCGACGTGAGGAAGTAACGATAGTACAAACTCTAACTAGCAATGTATAACACGTTAACTGCCTGTATCGAGGCGCTGTAATCTATAAGGACTGAGTGTATCGGGTGCTTAACAGACCTGCCTTTGCGTTTCTACTAGTTTTAAGCCCCAACGCACCACCCACATTTTTCAAACTGACGTGACTTACCCAATTGCGCACCAGTCTGAGAATTTTAAGTACGAAAGTACAACGAAAGTAATACTCTGGGAATGTGGTTACCCTCGTAGATAAACGACGGACAGGTTTGGTAAAACCTTGATGTATTGTCGAGGCCCAGTGTTCTCCAATTTCGTATGTGTACTCTCGTTTAAGCACCCGCATAAAGTAACAGCTGTTTCTATCAGAATTCACAATACTCTAGAAGTAACTTTTCTCTGTTGGCTCAAAACAACTGAGACTAAAGAGAGATTAGTTGCAACAGAACGCATAGTAATAGTCTCCCATCATTCTGCCTTGTCTGAAACTATAAAGCCACATGGGTTTTGATACCACACATCGCTAGGATGGTTTTGGAAATGCTGGCATTTTCGCAGCGAACACAAAATTACTGAAATCTTCCCCTTTCGCAACCAAATGGTCATCAGCGACGATAATTTCACAACACTGAGACAGCACACAGCAGGACAGTAAGAAAAAAATGAAAAAAGGAAACAACTTGCAAAAGCTTTGCGCACTGTCTGACATCGGCTAAGCCTTCAAGTACGTTACAAAACTAGAAACATAATCAGCAAAAAATTCAGTTCATACACGATTTTACTTTAGAAAATATAATTTTTGTCATATTCCCAAAGACAAAGCGTATTTTGTCATAACTGTGGAGTCACCTCGCGATACGTCCGGTCGCTTCAGACCCCACACCGTTCTCCTGAACATTCAAGCTGTCCCCATCAGGACGAAAATGACGTCACGCTACTACCTTTACTAATGTGAATGTTTTCGATACTAGAATACCTTCTTTCGGTAACTCCATGTTGAGACCCTTTCAGAACTTCACCTGTCTCCTTAATATTACAATTCGTGACATCATAAGCACGTCATATCTCTGCTTTTTATATTACATTGGACTCGTTCCACCGTCTGGTAATAAGGGATATCCTTCGCTGCAAACCAAGCAGTATTTTTGGTACTGGATTCATTTCGTATCCATCCGACAGCCTCAGAATCTTCCAGAAGTCTTGGCTGCGCTAGCTCCCCGATGACTTGCACTGCTCGACCAACGCCATCCCAGGTTGCGACACTTGCGGATCCCACTCACATTGGCCACTCGTACGTAACATCGAGCAGCCTAATCAAGACGTAAGTATCTCGTGAGGCACTACTCCGATGACTTTGCGGGTTTCACCTCCATTAATCTAATAAAATGCTCTATCCAGCTAGATATTCTCACACTTGATCAGGTCTTCTTTAACTGTGTTAATTTACCCAATCATGGACGAGGAGTACAATGAAAGCCGACAATGGACGGCCACGCCACTGCCACGCTTCAGTCTGATGCCACGGACACTATCTAATCGAAAGTGCCCAGACACCAATTTGTCGTCACATATGGCTTGTGTCAACCTTTCGCCTTTAAGACTAACTTTGATGGAGACATTTTCAATGAGGTGTCTGAATTTCAGTGGTGGAATGGCAGCCCAGTTTTCCTCAAGAGCCAAAATCAGAGCAGTAGTTATATCCGATTTTGGGGTCGGGAGCGAAGTCGACATTCTGACTCATCCCACTGAGTTCAAGTCGGATCTCTAGACAGGCCAATCCATTTCACGAATGTTAATGTCCACAAAGAATTGCGTCACAGATACCACTTTGACAGGGTACACTGTCATGCTGAGAGATTCATCGCTGATGTATGCAGAAGACAATACTGTGCAATGTGTTCATAAACGTCTGCATTTATCGTTTTCTTAAGCGCAGTAAGAGGACCACACCCTACCCACAAGAAACACTCCGATGCCTCAACATCTGCTCCTCCATACTTCACTGTCGGCTCTACACATGATGGCAGGTAACGTTCTCCACGCATTCGCCCCCAAACCCTTCTATTGGATTGCCATGGTGTGTAATGTGATTCATTACTCCACATAACTTGTTTCCAGCCATCCTATGTCTAGTGACGTCGCTGAGCCCAGACTATTGAAATGTGTGGTGCATGAGGAGCTGCTCGACCACTCTACCCCATTATTTTTGACTCCCTGTGCACAATCATTGTACTAGCACTTTGGATCTTGTGAATGATTTTTTTCCGCTGACTTGATGGGACTTTTTCACAAACACACTCCAAAACGCTCGACGGTCCCCGTTCTTCAGTACACAGGTCTCCCTGGTTTGATTTAGAGATGTTTCTTCCTTTGCGTTTCCACTTCGCTCTCACATCACTAACTGTCAGCTTGGCCAAATTAAGAAACATCCCTGATGGATCTGTTAGCTATATGAGATCCAGTGAGTAGTCGACGTTCGAAGTCACTGAACTTCCTGACCGATCCGTTTTTGAGTTACTCCTTCTGTATCGACAACACCATGCTCTCCGCACACAGGCGGATCGTCATCTCGTGACGCCTAGAAGTCAATTCCACATTATTAGATACTGTACCTCGAAAAACGGCTAAGGACTTGCCGAATTAATGAAATGCAGAAGCCAAACTGTACTGTGTACGCTATTTAACAGGTACTCATTATGGTCTGGCTCATTGGTGTATGTCTGCTGCAGCATAACATGCAGGTTAAGACACACCCATCACCGTAATCCACATTTTCCTCAAACAGAATGTGGATCTACAAAGTTTTCGTAGAGGGTACTGATAATGGTGTCAGCCGAACATGATATATTTCACTCAAAGAGAAAAATGAATATTTTACAAATTTCGCACATTCCAGATATACATTCTGATAGAAGTTTGCGCTTCTCACAACGTTAATGAATGCGATCTGTGCAGACATGTTGTCTACCCCCGACTAGCACACTTCACCCATACACTGGTTGGTTATAATTAAATTTTCCCTATTTAACACATGTAACACGGAAACTAATCACAATACGAGAACCAAAGTTGCTATCATTAATGTCAAGGACATGGGGAAGAGAAAAAATGCAGAATCATTTAAACTGAAACACTTTTAATGCTCTGGTACGATACATCATACCATTACATACATGTACCATTACTAACACGAAAGGGGCTCAATATGGCGCCCAACAGTGTCCAGAACAATATGAAAGCCAAGGATACATTCTGCACAGCAGAACGAACAATGTCCGTAGGTACGCTGCCTATCTCTCTTGATATGCTACGCTTCAGATCAGCACATGTGTGAAGGTTCCCCTGGTAAACCCTGTCCTTCAGGTAGCCCCACAACCAGAAATCACAGGGAGTGAGATCAGGTGATCGTACGACCAATCATTTAGAAACGATCGGCTGATAATTCGATCGTTTCTAAATGTGTTGCGGAGAAGCAGGTGAACTTCTAGTGGGGTGTGCGGTGGAGCCCCATCTTGCATGAAAACTGTTGAGTTGAATGCGTCTCTCTCCTGTAGGGCGATTATGACATGTTGGCGAGGCATACCGCAGTAGCACTGACCAGTCACATTGGACGCTCTTTGAGTGCCAAACTGTTCAAAAAAATGGGCCAATGATGAACATAGTGGTGAGGCCACACCACACGGTGACATGTTCACCATACAGAGGAACTTCATGCAAAATGACTGGAGGTGACGATCCCCACACTCGTCAATTCTGTGTATTAATCTCGCCATTCAGAGAAAAGTGAGCTTCGTCCGTCTATAGGATGGTCCAGGGCAAGTCCTCGTCAACTTCAGTCCTCTGCTAGAAACAGGAAAGCGAAGTCAACACATCATTGTGTGTCCTGTGGTGCAAGCTACTGAACGATGTGGATATTGTACGGATACCATTTGAGCATGGTTCGAAGCACCTTCCGTACAGAGGACCACGGCATTTACAACCGTTGTGACGCAGCACGCGCACTGCCTGACGATCGGGAATTGCGCGCAACGTTGCCTGCCATAGCAACGGCAATTTCATCAGCCATCTGTGGTACAACCGGTAGTTGGCCTCTTCCAGGAGCGACGTTCTCCACTTGATTCGAACTTCTTCATGATGTTCCACACAGCAGGTGGAGAAAGAGGACCCTTCAGTAATCCTTTCAGCCAGCGATATTCTCGAAGTGCAGCTGCAGCATTACTGTTGTTTTCGTAACACAGCTTCAACAATAATGCCCTGCACCTTTTGTGCTGCCACACATTGACACGCCAACAAGTGCACTGTGACTGGTCAGGTGTATGAGACTATGAATCACGATGACTGATCACGGCACCAAGTGGCCATAGTCGGAACTGGACTGTGGCGCTGTGACGCACGGAAATCATGCACTCCATACTCTAGTCATTAATGCTATCAAGTGTCGTACTCGTATGGTAATTAGTTTCTGTGTTATAACGTGTTAAATAGGGAAAATCTAATTATAACCAACCGGGACATGCCCTATATTGTACATTATGAACTACATGCTCTGGTCTTCAAATCTGCCCTTTTATGGTTCCTACCGATCGTGTAGCACTCAGGTAACGTTCTTCATTTGCGAGATTCAGAAGGCTGTAGACAGAGAAACTCTAAACGATACCGAATTTCTTGATTCCGGAAAGTTTTTGATTCTGTTTGCCACTGGCGCCTTGTAACAGATTTAACTGGGTTAACAGCCTATCGGACCAGGTATAGCTTTGGGATGAAGACTTCATACCAACGCTTTTTAAATGGTAATATTGTCAGAAGCGAAACGGGCGTCAGGGCTCCTCAAGGAAGTGTGACTGGACGACTATTCTTCATAATATCCTGAAACTTCCTGGCAGATTAAAACTGTGTGTCCGACCGAGACTCGAACTCGGGACCTTTGCCTTTCGCGGGCAAGTGCTCTACCAACTGAGCTACCGAAGCACGACTCACGCCCGGTACTCACAGCTTTACTTCTGCCAGTACCTCGTCTCCTACCTTCCAAACTTTACAGAAGCTCTCCTGCAGAAGTAAAGCTGTGAGTACCGGGCGTGAGTCGTGCTTCGGTAGCTCAGTTGGTAGAGCACTTGCCCGCGAAAGGCAAAGGTCCCGAGTTCGAGTCTCGGTCGGGCACACAGTTTTAATCTGCCAGGAAGTTTCATATCAGCGCACACTCCGCTGCAGAGTGAAAATCTCATTCTGGAAACATCCCCCAGGCTGTGGCTAAGCTATGTCTCCGCAATATCCCTTCTTTCAGGAGTGCTAGTTCTGCAAGGTTCGCAGGAGAGCTTCTGTAAAGTTTGGAAGGTAGGAGACGAGGTACTGGCAGAAGTAAAGCTGTGAGTACCGGGCGTGAGTCGTGCTTCGGTAGCTCAGTTGGTAGAGCACTTGCCCGCGAAAGGCAAAGGTCCCGAGTTCGAGTCTCGGTCGGGCACACAGTTTTAATCTGCCAGGAAGTTTCATATCAGCGCACACTCCGCTGCAGAGTGAAAATCTCATTCTGGAAACTTCATAATATCCTGCTTGTAAACGATCCAGCACGTAATGCTTTCAACTTTCTGAGGCTATTGTCAAACGACAGAGCAGTATACAGTGTCTTGTCGTTTGGAAATATAAGTTGCTGGATGATGATCAAAGCTTGGTGCATAGTACCTGAGCTGACATTCAACATACAGATGTAGTACGCCTACGAACCGGCAGAAACACCCTATAACAGGAATCGTTTGGGGGTGGTGGCCGAGGTTGCTGATGGGGCTACTCACGGAGGTGCAGACAGCAGAGCAGCAGATGCGGAGACAGGAAGAAGAGCCTCCGCCGGTAGTCGAGGTACCGAATGCTGGCGAGTCGCGGGGCCGGAACTGTGGCGTTGTCCCAGCTCGTCTCGATCAACATAGCAGGCCGGAAATGTAACCGTTGCTGCATTCGAAGCTGCGGGGTTATGGAGTAGAGAAAGACGGAGCCAGTGAGTAGGTGGACATACAAGATCGAATTCGGGAGTTCACAGACATCGCGGGGCGTGGCCGCTGTGGTGACACGAGCACTTCAGTGGGACAGTGTGCGTCTTTTTCCGTGAGAGAGGACGGGTGTTCCAGAGGAGACGGATACCCTGCCTTCCACTTTACACGAGGAGCGCTAGCAGGTTTCTTTAGTGACTGGCAGCGGTGTTTTGATTGGCTGAATGACGCAAGGTAGTGTAGAGTGAAGCGCATAGGGTGTGCATTCAGTGTGACGAATTATTAATAATATTCCACACGGAAGGTCCTCGTCTACAGTGCATAGTGGTGAGGTTATTCTGTGGGCACGCTGGGAGTGCGGTTGTTTTCTGAAAGAGAAAATTCGTATTGATCTTGTTAATATCACGCTGTGAACGTGATTCATTTTGTATGCACCTCTGTACAGAAAACTGTCTCCCTAATACTACAATGTGGGTGTGCTTGCTTCTGTACATGCCATTCTACAGAAAATTTTAATTGCCAAATATGAGTAGGGTATGGTGAGTAGTAGGCGATGAGAGAGCTCGTCGATCTAAAGTTAGTTAAGTGCTAATGTAAGAAAGCTCTAATTAAACCTCACAGTTGTCTTGTGACTTTTTTGCAGTTAAGTGTGGCACCTATCGCCATTTTTCATTTTGGTGTGTGCGACCGAGGAACATTTCTGTGAACTATTCTTGTTGTTGGCCCAATTTTCTTTATTGGGTTGAAATCTAGTGTAAAGCGTTAGCAATTGAGGAGCTGGGAGTGGTAAGGTGTCATGCGGAACACTTCATTCAGAAAAAAAGACAAGTAATTTAAAACTTTTCGTAGTTGTTATTACCAATTTTCTTACTGCACGAAATTTCACAAATACAAGTAATTGCAAATCGATTAGTAACAAGCTGTTACCATTGGAAAATTGAACAATTTTCAGTTAATGTTTGCATTCGTGGCATTACACCACTGGTCTTTTTTTTTAAAAAAAAGGCTATATGAATTCGGTCGTTGCTGGAACAGTTAGCAACATTTCAGTTAGCACATACTGCAACGAAAAATGTTAAGCATGACTAAATATTTAGTTAAAATATCAATTAACACCTGTAAGCCGAACAGATCAAAACAGTCAAGCGAAAACCATAAAATAATGCGAATACAAGCATAATGTGAAACAGAGAAATGTTACTAGAATTCCAGTAGGTATATATTTTTTTAAAAATGAAAAAAAAGTGAAATTTAAGAAGAATGCGAATGTCTCAGGCTAGTTCCAATACATGAATCCATACATATCATAAAAATGTGTGTGTGTGTGTGTGTGTGTGTGTGTGTGTGTGTGTGTTCCACATCTCCTCCTAATCCAATGGACTAATGTCAACTAAACTTGGTACACATATCCTTCACTGCTAAGCAACAGTCGCTGTTGGGGTTAAGAACCACCTACCTATCATAGTAGTTTGGCATGTGACGATGTAAAAAGTGAGATGCGTAAAAAACTGTCGCATCGTGGACGGCGTTTAAATTTATTACTTCTATGCTACTAACTCCATTTGCTACACATTTGCAAACAATATCTGTATAAGTGGCTGAATGTACCTACAAGATTATATCACTGTACGTCACATAATTCAAGAGGTATTATGTTATAAACACTGAGATGCGAAAAAAATGCCACATCATGCATGAAGTTTTAATACGTTTATTCTTTACTACTACGTCACTTCAGTAGTCGAGTCAGTTTAAGGATGTGCCTGACACCTGGCATCGCTTTCGACAGCTTTCAGCGGCGAAACGCAGAAGATTGTGGGCGGGAACAATAGCCGTCTATGGAACAATGAAGAGACTTTGCCATAGAGATGTTTACAAAATCACTTTGTAGACGCGCAAAGCAGCAGCCATAGGCAAAACTAATACCCGGGGAATGCCGGGCTTGTCAGCTAGTAAATAAATAAAATCCAACCAATAGTTTCAAATAAAACAGGAATTAGTCAAATAAATTGCACAAAACGAACACAATAGTATTCATAAATCAAAAGCAGGGCGCAAACCTAAGAAACATGAACAATTGCCACATAAACTGACAGAAAACTTTTAGCGTGCAAGCTAGTCAAGTTTGAACGGCGAAGTTCATGAAGTAAGCCAGGATCAACTGAAACCTGAATCTCGTAGCAGAAAGAGCCATTCCATGTAACCATGGTGAACTGTACGCGTTGTTGTACCAACAAATCGGGCAGCTTTATTCAGGAAGGCTGTCATGAAACTACCAAAATATGAAAGTTTCATTATGCTATTCTGAGGCATCTTCACGTCGACTCGTCATACCGCACTGATTTTGTACAACCGTCTGGATCGCAGACAGCATTTCGCTGCCATAACGTAGTCAGTATTACCATTACGCACCATGTACCTCCTAAGCGAGCAGGTGCTCCTTCAAAGCTGTGATTAATATTTTGTTTGATGAACTGGTTACTTTCTCCAGCAGACGTATCGCGAAATGACCACTAGTATAGAATAAGAATATTTTGGGCTTATACAGATGAGTACCGACAGCAATATCGCCCATACCGTACATGAATGGAACAGGATGTGGGACGTTGAGGAGGGAGTTCGAGGATTGATTCTCCTATCCAACATGCAATCACTACATGTCGTGTGTACTGAAGATGTAGGTATGGATGATGCTCGTGACAGAATTGGCTATAATCTGTCAATTGAAATCTGATACGCGTTTATGTTATTATTGTCTTCCTTGGAGTGAACGGAATCGGCAAATAAAACGCCTTATCACGTGGCTGGAAGTGTCTACAAGTGGCTAGTTGCTTGTGATCAAGACGTAGAGACATTTCTTATATCAGGTTGTCCATACCGCATTTAAAATGGACGCCTGTGTCGTACTTAGAACGCTATGTTCACTTTATGAATCCCCGGAGACAGACGCTTCAACACTTAACGTAAGCTGAAGGGGAATCACTGCTGTTAGCTGCAGTGATACATTAAGCAGACTCAACGGCGACGAGCGAAAATGTTTTCCGGACCGGGATTCGAAACCGGCATCTCCTGCTTACTAGGCAAGTGTGGTAATCACTGCCCCATCCGGGACACGGCGTTATCGCAACAGCACGGACTACCTCGGTACGCCTCATGGCCGATCCACACTCCCACCGAGAGCCACCTATCCCCCGTTCTTGTCCACATATCGGGTGATCAAAAAGTCAGTATAAATTTGAAAACTTAATAAATCACGGAATAATGTAGATAGAGAGGTAAAAATTGACACACATGCTTGGAATGACATGGGGTTTTATTAGAACAAAAAAAGTTCACAAAATGTCCGACAGATGGCGCTGGACAGCAAAACGTCAGTGACTGCTACCGTGACGGTATGATGTATCATGCAGCGTAACTTGCTGTGACAGTGCGAGAGAGAGACAAAGATATTGTTTATTACTCTGTGGCGGACAGCGCTCACATAATTATTCTTAGGATATAGTTTTTGTTTGTTCTGGTTAAGAGTAATTTTAGTAGAGGAGAGCCATTCTTGTGATGTAAAAAATCGACGCCATTGCAAAGTTTTTGATTCACATTGTAAAATATAAGTGCATATGGAAGGAAATCAGTTAATAGAACAATAAAATATTGTTCATTTCAAGAAGGTACGTCTTATTATACACCCAGCGATGTACTGCTATTGTGATTTACTAATAAACACCAGTTGAGAACAGTTCCGACGGGAGCGTTCAGTTCTAGTGAAATAGTTCGATGTTTTCTTCGGAAAAGAAGTCACTTCATGGATCATTCAAATCCACAATAGTAACTGGACATTTCTCAGAACTGAAAGCAATCTGATTGCTATGCAACAGACCCCCGAAGAATATTTCTCCGTATTTTGGTTACCACTTTCAGCTCAACACGGTATCTGCAGCATCTGGAGCAGATTTCTACAACAGCGGAAGCGTGTAATCGCCATCAGTTTCACACACCGCCCTGTGTACACTGTGTGTATTTACCCACAACAGTGAACATACAGTTACTCACACAAATAGAAAGACAATACTAGGTGGTGTGGGGAAACATTTCAGTATAATGGCCCTGTAGAGCTAAACAGTAATTAGCCTAGTAAGAAGAGGAGTCGTTATAAATGTCTACTGTTAGACAGGACACGATCCTGATACAACACTCATAGTGAACCTGCAATACAAATATGTTAGTAATTTAGTAAGTAATGTTTCATTGTGTGTATATATGTCTAGTCTTATAGAGTAACTACATTATGGTCCTTTGTATGTTTCATGCTAACGCTAACGTGAGGGAGTATCTTGTGAAGAGAACGAGTGCGCCGTCCCAGCAGCCGAGCAGAAACTTCAAAAAGGCCAGAACATTTGAATTACTAGCTTTCTTGAGCATTTATGCATTGTAGTGACCCCTCATGTAGAAATTTTCTAAGTATAAATAGAGTTGCTATATTACTTTTACTAGAATTCGAGTATTTCAGTAGATTTAGTAAGACAACATTTTATGTGTTATCTATGCACTGTTTTTGTGTCACATTGTAAAGTGTACATTAACAGCATTAGGACATTAACGTTTTTGCGTGTGTAAAAGTTTAATAGTCACTTTTGTAGGACTTATTTAGAGGAGAAACTGTCAATTGCTCATTTACATGGTGATAACTAGATCTATGTTCAAAGCCAATAAGCAAGCACGCATCACAATGCCACAAAATGAATTAAATAGTGTGAATGCATCGTCAACTAGTGCCACAGAATTTAATACCGCCGTAGTTAGCGATATGTCGATTACGGCTGAGCAACCAGCAATAATTAATGCGCTCATGCCGTCGACACAAACGGTTGCTAGTTCCGACATTCATATGTCGAAAGAAGTCCAGAGAAATATGCAGCAACCAACAAACAACATGAATTTCATCTCTGACTCAGACGCGTGCGAAAACGAAATGACTGTACCGAAAATTGTGTCGGTACAATCCTCATTAAGCCCAGTGCAATCGCCAATTGCTGAGAATACCGATTTGTTATCCCAGCTAATGTCAAGTTTGTCTGTCATAACACAAGGGATTAAGGCATTGGAAACATCGCAATCTAATCTTGCAACGGCACAATCCACGTTTGCAAACGACATGAATCGTAGATTCCAGGCATTGGAGAGTGCGCAATTTAATTTGGCTCAGGAGCAATCTAATAAACTAAAAGAAATAAATGATAAGATTACTGAAAAATTCCAGAGTTTGGAAACAAAGCAGAGTCACTTGATTACCAGTCAGGCACAACTCATAGTCACACAAGAACAACAGTATCAGAAATTAACAAACAAATACAAAGACATCTTATGTCGTCAAGATACACTAAATCATCAAGTGCAAGAAGTTATTCATTTACAGAACACTATTGCGCAAGACGTGAATACAATTAAGCACGATAACGAGCAAGCTGTCATTGAGCTTACTCGGAGGATAGACACTCTCAGTCTCGAAGGCGAGAAACACATAGAGAAACTTTTCAATGAACATAAGATCGCATTTTCTAAGGACATTGAAGATTGGGCGAAAGAGCAAACCGAGACAGTGCGAAATTATGTTGACAAAACCTTGAAAGAAACGGTTTCTAACGTGCAAGTTAACAACGAAGCTGCACAAGAACAACTTAAAGCAGAAGTTAAAGAGATTAAGGAGTATATAGGAGATGAATTTCCTGCTTGGAAAGCAAAGATAGAAAATACATTAAAAGCATTCCAGCAGGGTCTAGTTAATACTAGAGGGGCACATACTACTTGCAGTTTATCAAAAGCAGACATTATTCCTGATGAAACCAGTGAAACCGAATCCATGCAACAATATCCATGTACTGGTGCATATTTACGTAATCAGCCAGAAACAAATTATCGAGATTATCATTCACCGCGTAGTAGCCACCAGAATACACCTGTGACTATGAATGAAGAAAAAATGCTTAAATATCGTCAATTCCAGATATTTATTCCCGAAAGGAAGTCGATCAATCCCGTGGTATTTATCAAGCAATTTAAAGGGATATTGCCGCGAATGTGGACTGAGCAACAAAAAATTATGTACGTTGCAGGATTCATACATGGAGATCGATCGATGTGGGCGTCAGAAGCATCCGATTGGTGTCAAGATTATGACCAATTTGAACGCGCTTTCTTGCACAAATACTGGAATAAAGGTGTACAAGAAAGACTACGTAAGGAAGTTTTTGACCCACAACCTTTTTCTTTCAAAAATGGATTTTTAAGAAAGTATTTCGAGAAGTATATAAATAAAAGTAAATACTGGAATGAACCAATCCCGACGCAGGATATCATTCGAATATTAAAGGGCAAACTTCCACTTGAAGTTAAGGAAAAACTTCTACATGTGCCTGAACAACATGTGGAAGATTTTCTAGCCACATTGGATTCAATAGACATTCTGTTCGAAGAATCTCGTGTGCGCTATAACCAACCAAGTTACCAACCTAACAAATACAATAGTAACAACAAACAGTATGGAAACAAACCTTTTGCACACAATTCACCAAACCCACAGGTGAATTATTTCCAGAAAAACGTGAAATTTGGTAACGAAAATCCCGACCAGTGTAATCATGACCAACAATGTGAACAAACATATAAACGGAAATGGAGGAAGAATAATAAGAAGAGGAAAGGATACTATCAAGAAGGGAATTATCAGCAAAAACGCCGATATCAGCAGCCAACCCATGAATATCACAACCAACCACAAACTTCAGGTTGGGTACCAAATGATAATGCAAATGAATGGAGAAATCAACCACCAATAATAACCGACGTAACGGAGCAGACATCTACTAATAATGGACAATCGTCAAACTAAACTCGACTGTCAGAAGCCCCGACGGTGCAGTCGAGGAAGTTTTCAGGGGCGAAAATTCGAGCGTCAAATTTTTCCGGTACAATGAAGGCAGATTATTAATAGAAGAACTTCAGCAGGATATGATGCCTTGTCAAGAGGAACATATCACTGTACCTGTTGCGAAAATTCAGGCGGCGATTGAAGGCATTACTGTGCAAGTTAACTTTAGATACAGGAGCAGCAGTAAATGTCATTTCTGAGAAGTTATTTCAAAGAATACTTCAGAAAGCAAATCCACCGATTTTTCCTGTTCAATGTTGTAGAATTGTAGGTCCTACTGGTCATAAGTCTTCTCAGGTTAAAGTGCAGACTCAACTCCAGTTAGATATAGGAAATGTAGCTATAAATTGCACGTTCCTTGTAATAAAAAAATTGGTTGAGGACTGTATCCTGGGTATAGATGAATTTAGAGAGAGAAATTGGCATATCGATTTTTCTCTAGGCCGTGCCAGTTTTACAATAATGGATCAGAAACATCAACTGAATCTTCTCAGGGAATATAGTACCCATGGAAAGTATTGTCAGGGACGAAAGCTGCAAATAAAGTGGATACATAGCAAACCTGTACGGTATTACCAAATTAATTATTTGCAACCAGTTTTAAACCCTGAAGTTGTGGTATATGAAAAGGTGCAAGAACCTGAATATTTGCAACAACACCAAAGAAAGCAATTATATGATCTTCTACAGGAATATCATGAAGTCTTTCAAGAAAGACCTGGTGTAATCAAGGGATACACATGCCATTTAGATGTGATACCACACCAAGTTTTCTGCCGTATTTTTTATCCAGTACTGTGGCACCAACGAAAGGCAGTTGATGCGGAAATCCACCAGATGCTTGAATGGGATCTGATCGAACCTTCGACGAGTCTATACTGTAGTCCGCTTCATGTTGTCTCGAAAAAGGGAGGAAAAGTTCGTCTCGTGCTAGACGCACGGCAGATAAATAAGATTATCATGCCCGTGCGAACTCACCCGGAAAACATCGATGAGCTAATTCAAAAGTTCGAGGGGATGAAATACTTAACAAATATTGATTTGAGAAGCTCATTTTGGCAGGTGGCTCTAGACGAACCATCAAAAAAGTACACCGCATTTGTACATGCAGGTAGAAGCTATCAATTTAAGGTTTTACCTTTCGGGCTAAACGTGAGCTCAGGAGTTTTTATAAATGCTCTAGATCATGCATTGGGACCTGCACTTCGAAGCAATTTAACTTTATTTGTGGACGACATGCTCATAGCTACGAGCACATGGAAGGAGCACGTTGATTTATTGAGAAGAGTGTTAGAACGTTTCAAGGAAGCAGGCATAACCGCAAATCTGCAAAAGTCCCATTTTGCTCGAGATAAAATCAAATTTTTGGGTCATCTTATAAATGGAAAAGGCATCTTACCGGACTCCGAGAAACTAAAGGCAATAAAAAACTTTGCAGTTCCAACAACAAAAAGACAGTTAAAGGGCTTCCTCGGAGTTGTCTCTTTTTTCAGGCGTTTCATTCACGACCACTCTATTAATGCAGAACCGTTGTACAGCTTGTTGCGCAAAATTACTCCGTGGGTGTGGACGCAACAATGTCAGAATGAATTTGAAGCAATAAAACATGCCTTAGTCAATTCACAAATATTATATCATCCAGATATGAGCCAAGAATTCGGTTTAATGGCAGATGCTTCGGAAATTGGAATAGGTTCATGCCTCTTCCAAGTAAAGATGATAGATACGATATCAACTTTCTGTCCAATAGCTTTTGCTAGCCGACTCTTAACTGCTTGTGAAAGAAAATATACGACTACCGAAAGGGAAGCATTGGCCGTAGTCTGGTCATTTAAGAAATTTTACTATTACTTATATGGAGCGAAGACAACAGTATACTGTGACCACAAAGCGTTACGTTTTTTGCAAACATGTAAATTATTACATCCAAGATTAGCAAGATGGACGCTCTCACTCCAAGAGTTTCAATTTGAAATTAAATACCTAAGTGGACAGGATAATTTCATTGCTGATGCACTGTCTAGAATGCCAGATGGAGATTTGTCAACTATCAACATCACGGACAATCCGTCCGAATTTAATGTTCTTATAATGACATAGAATATATAGGAAACATTTTCTTGACATATGTAAGAACATGGAAAAACTTCAGAATGAGGATCCTCGTTGGCATTCAATAAAGGAAACTTTAGCAAAGCCTGGAAACGATGATCTGAAGAGACTGTACAAAGTTGAGGACGACGTCTTATTTTTCAACGAGCATCTTGATTCAAATAATTGGAAGGTGTGTATTCCCGAGAAGAATGAGAATGACTTAATTTTGCACACGCACATCACTTGGGGACATTTTGGAGTATTAAAGTGTGCTCGGAAGATTCAAGCATATTGATACTTCCCAAACATTCGCAGGAAAGTGCACAGACAGTTAAGGAAATGTAAAATTTGTCAGCTAGCCAAACCAGGAAATTTTTGTGTGAAAGATTTCCTACATCCTATTATACCCACTAAACCGCTGTCTATCATTTCGGTCGACGTCTGTGGTCCTCTACCATCATCAAGGGGAGGATGCAAATATATTGTAGCTTTTCTTGATATATTCACTAAGTATGTCAAACTTTATCCATTAAAATCAGCTACTGCTGCATCCATAGCCAAGAAGCTGGTCAAAGATTATATAGTCAAAGTAGGCAAACCAGAGGCTGTTCTTTCTGACAATGGGTCAATGTTCACTGGATTTCGTTGGAGGCAAACATTAGCCAGTTGTGGTATAAAACAAATTCTAACATCAGTGTACCACCCTTCGGCGAATCCCGTGGAACGAATTTTTCGTGAATTAAACCGGTTCATGAGAACATATTGCCACAACCAGCAACCCAAATGGATCGATTATCTTCACGATTTTCAGGAAATTGTAAACAATATGCCACATACTACGACAGAATACATCCCATACGAACTGATGTTTGGAAAACAGGAACAGAATGACTGGATTCGACCAATTCCTAAAGTAGCTATTAACAAAATAGACCTACAAAATAAAGTATGACAATCCTTACTTAATATAATGGACAAGGCAAGAAAAAGGAAAATATATTTTGACAATCGACTTGGAAAAATAAAAACATATAAAGTGAAAGACCAAGTTTTAGTAAAAACTCATCCTAAGGCTTCACTTATACAGAGGAAGAACACAAAATGGCAATTATTGTATCAAGGACCATTTGTGATTACCAAAATACCCCATCCAGGAACTTATGTTTTGAAGAATGTGAAGAATGGAAAGGTGAAAGGAATGTATCCTCATCACTTGTTAAAGCAATTTCATGATGACTGAAGATTCTGAAGATTGAAAATACTATTCTTATCAAATAATATTGATTAGAGAATTTTCATTAAACCTATGAATCATACTTAGGATAGTTTCTTTTTTTTTTTTTGCAATTTAATAGTTAGTTTTTCTTTTCAGGCATACTGTACGAGAGATATGCAGACATTATGTATAGGTTTTCCACTGTAAGGATAAGTTTTTCTTTTCAGTATGCAGAGAATTTAGCTATAGTATGAATGGTTTCTTTTAAAAAATTTTTATTTAGTAGATAGTAATTTCAATCAGGTTTCACAATGCATAATGACCATGGGTTAGTGACCAAATGAATCTGGTCTAGGGCAAGATATTTTTTCTTAAGTCAACTTAACAATCTCAATGTATGTTTGTATTTGCTTTTTTACTCGCTGAGCTGAAGTCATGCTGTTCGGAAGGGGTAACCCGTTCTCAGTTTTAAAAGGACGCCTATTACTTTGTTTCAATCTTTTGTGATGAACATTGTCTTTAGAATTGTATTATTGTTGTAACATACCTGTGTATGTAAATTATGTTATATCAATTGTTGCTCGCGAAGTTACCAACTGAGCGAATGCCTTTCAGTTATAAGCCCATCAACAAGTGTTAAAGTCCATCTGAAAGATGACGAGCATAAGTTGACACGGCAGCTCCAGTTGGATTTGTGTATAGTGCATTCTAGGGTTGTTGATAGAAATGAAGAACACCTTACGACTTCCGAATATTTCGAATTCAGGACAGAGAATTAGAAAGAACTTTAGATTAGATTCTATTTCAGCTCAGCGTAGATCAAACACCTTTTCCACGGAACTTACACTGACTCTTATTTTCATGTTAACCATATGCGGAAAACCATAATACCCACGAGGAGACGGAGAAATGGGAATAGAATTCATTCAGTTACGCGGAGATGACTGATAGAAGGGAATCGTAGATGGACGTAAACCAACGCGTCGACGGTTCACCTCAAGACACAGAAGATTAACAGTGTTGTGTTTCTTTTGTGAACAGTGCTTAAATTCATTCAACAAAAAAAATCCATACTGTAAATATTTTTTTTTTATTTTCCATTGTAATTCAATTAATTATCCTTGCAAATGAGAAATACGAGGGTGGTAAATCTACCCCGAGGTTTTCCTTGGTTTTCCTTTGTGGGGCTTGGCCGAATGGCTAGATTATCCGTTTGAGACATCCCAAGGCGAGTGACAGAAGCTTTGAATGATGATAAAAAAGGTTTCTGATCACATCTCATGCCATCCTCGACAAATGAATAAAAGCAAGCATGTTAGCTATGCATATATGCTGCATCAGGAATTCAGCACAGCCTTTGTCAGCAGTATATGCACCCAAATCTATAATTTACATTTAGATAGTCATTCACTAATACCAAAATATCATAAGAAATACAGTGGACATTAATACTCTAGTGGACTTTAATACAGCGTCATAAACAATCACCGATATAGTGTTGTGTGAACGCTCGTGTTTGTTTTTGCCCAAAAACGTTCGTCCACAAGAGGGGCATATATGATGTATCATGCAGCGTAACTTGCTGTGACAGTGCGAGAGAGAGACAAAGATATTGTTTATTACTCTGTGGCGGACAGCGCTCACATAATTATTCTTAGGATATAGTTTTTGTTTGTTCTGGTTAAGAGTAATTTTAGTAGAGGAGAGCCATTCTTGTGATGTAAAAAATCGACGCCATTGCAAAGTTTTTGATTCACATTGTAAAATATAAGTGCATATGGAAGGAAATCAGTTAATAGAACAATAAAATATTGTTCATTTCAAGAAGGTACGTCTTATTATACACCCAGCGATGTACTGCTATTGTGATTTACTAATAAACACCAGTTGAGAACAGTTCCGACGGGAGCGTTCAGTTCTAGTGAAATAGTTCGATGTTTTCTTCGGAAAAGAAGTCACTTCATGGATCATTCAAATCCACAATAGTAACTGGACATTTCTCAGAACTGAAAGCAATCTGATTGCTATGCAACAGACCCCCGAAGAATATTTCTCCGTATTTTGGTTACCACTTTCAGCTCAACACGGTATCTGCAGCATCTGGAGCAGATTTCTACAACAGCGGAAGCGTGTAATCGCCATCAGTTTCACACACCGCCCTGTGTACACTGTATGTATTTACCCACAACAGTGAACATACAGTTACTCACACAAATAGAAAGACAATACTAGGTGG
The DNA here is from genome assembly GCF_023864345.2 of Schistocerca serialis cubense. Lineage (NCBI taxonomy): Eukaryota > Metazoa > Arthropoda > Insecta > Orthoptera > Acrididae > Schistocerca > Schistocerca serialis. Next base: position 696,787,460 of record NC_064639.1, read on the forward strand.
TGTGGGGAAACATTTCAGTATAATGGCCCTGTAGAGCTAAACAGTAATTAGCCTAGTAAGAAGAGGAGTCGTTATCCCCGGGACAGACGCTTCAACACTTAACGTAAGCTGAAGGGGAATCACTGCTGTCAGCTGCAGTGATACATTAAGCAGACTCAACGGCGACGAGCGAAAATGTTTTCCGGACCGGGATTCGAAACCGGCATCTCCTGCTTACTAGGCAAGTGTGGTAATCACTGCCCCATCCGGGACACGGCGTTATCGCAACAGCACGGACTACCTCGGTACGCCTCACGGCCGATCCACACTCCCACCGAGAGCCACCTATCCGCCGTTCTTGTCCACATACCAGGTGATCAAAAAGTCAGTATAAATTTGAAAACTTAATAAACCACCGTGATTTATTCAGTTTTCAAATTTATGCTGACTTTTTGACCCTCCGGTATGTGGGAACCACTGCGGACTGCTAGTGCTCAGGTAGTCATGGGACTCTGTTAATCCATAACTATACTGCCTCCAAAATGCCTGTGCTACTCTTAGGACGGTCTTGGTAACGTCACTTGACAATGTACGGGGACTGTTCGTTTATTAAAGTCCGATCGGGCACGAAATCAAAAATGTTTTGTTTGAAACAGAAGCTACACTTTCTAGATACTTCTCTACATAGCCGCCGCTCTGACTTTGACATCTGTCATAGCTTCGTACCAAAATTCCAGTACCCTCGTCATAGAAGGCAGCCGCCTGTACTTTTCGGCACTTCTCTACGCTGGTCTGCAGCTAGTTGTCTGTGCCAAAATGTTGTCTTCATAGCCAGCCGATCATACGGGCAGAGATGAAATTCAGTTGGAGCCAAGTCCGGGCTGTATGGTGGGTGATCGAACACTTTCCGTCGAAAACCCTGCAGGAGCGTCTTCGTTGTCCCTGTAATGTGCAGCCGAGAGTTGTCACGAAGAAGAATTAAAGCGTGACAGGTAGTACGTTAACGGAATTCTTGAAATCACGCGAAACCTCTCAGTAGGTACTCATATACTTCATGGGTGATACTATTTTTTATTCACCTTTACGTGTTCACTGTGCGTTCAGAACTGAAAAAAAATGGACATGACGCGATCGATGGGCATACTAGAGACACAGCCCAACACATCTGTATATAGAACTTTATTCTGGTTTCGATATGGTGGCCCGATTGGACATTAATAAACGAACAGCACTCGTATATTCGTTCCACTGGTAAATTTGTAACCGGCACCAAAGTGAATACAAATTTTCTTTTACGCACTACACCAACAAGTGTAGAAGAACATGGCCAACAGACCAAGTTTAGAGCTGAAGCAGACCGTCAGCGTAAAAGAAGGAGGGAAGCAAGGTTAGGGTTTATCATCCAGTCAACAGTAAGAGGGAAACAACTGACAAGGAAATCGATGTGTTCTTTTCATAGCTACAATTTAAATATTTCTCTTAATCGGTTAAGGCACACCACGAAAACTTACATTCGAGTGGGTGAACTGGAATTTTAGTCGCTGTTCTTACGTCAGGAATCCAGTATCTTACTACTGTGACACGAGCCGGCCACGGTGGCCGAGCGTTTCTAGGCGCTTCAGTCCGGAACCGCGCGACTGCTACGTTCGCAGGTTCGAATCCTGCCTCGGGTATGGATGTGTCTAATGTCCTTAGGTTAGCTAGGTTTAAGTAGTTCTACGTTTTAGGGGACTGATGACCTCAGATGTTAAGTCCCATAGTGCTCAGAGCCATTTGAACCATTTTTGAACTACTGTGACACGCCTCTCAGAAAAAAGTAATAAAAGTCGGTGCGGTCAGGTAGTCTCGGTAGCAGCTTCAACGGCGAGACTGGCACAGCGGCGTGGCCTGGAGGTCACAGCTGGTGCCGGAGTACGAAGCGGGCGACGGAGAGGCCGTGGCCGCTGTGGCGCGTGGGAGGGGTTGCCGTGGAGACGGACGCGTCACGCCACGACCTCGCGCCCCGCGGTCAGCGCCGCCGCCTCACGTTGCGTCACCTTCGCCATTCCCTTTTACGATACCGCGGCATCACTAGTGGTCACAAGTGTCAAATGAAAAGTAAACGATACTCCCCGTCGTACATTACCAAAGAGTGGCAATTAGCTAACACCTAGATAGTTCGTCACGCTGTCTAGCCGATTTGCTAGTGTCATTCTTGCCCACACACGATGGATTTACGCGCGAAAAAATATTGCACACAAAATCGGTATCATCAACAAAGATCGATCCTAGAAAACAAACACACTATAAATCTCGATGAGAAAAGCTTAGATTATATCAACATACACTGATCATAAGGTAATCAAAAGTATCAGGACAACTGGCTGAAAGTGACTTACAAGTTCGTGGCGGTCTCCACTGGTAATGCTGGAATTCAATATGGTGTTGCCCCACCCTTAGCCTTGACGACAGGTTCCACTCTCGCAGGCATACGTTCAGTCAGGTTCTGGAAGGTTTTTTGGGGAACGGCACCCTATTCTTCACGGAGTACTGATCTCAAAGGTGTCCTGTATTGTTCAGGTCAGGACTGTATGCAGGCTAGTTCATTACAGGGATGTTATTGTTATGTAACCACTCCACAAAAGGCCGTGCATTATGAACAGGTGTTCGATCGTGTTGAAAGATGCAGTCACTATCATCGAATTGCTCTTCAGCAGTAGGAAAAAAGGTGCTTAAAACATCAATGTAGGCCTATGCTGTGATAGTGCCACGCAAAACAACGAGGGGTGCAAACTCCCTCCATGAAAAACACGACCACACCGTAACATCATCGCCTGCGAATTTTACTGTTGGCGCTACACACTCTGGCAGATGACGTTCACCGGGTATCCGCCCTACCCACACCCTACCATCAGATCGCCACACTGTGTACCGTGGTTCGTCACTCCACGTAACGTTTATCTACTGTTCACGCTCCTTACACCAACCGAGGCGTCGTTCGGCGTTTACCGGCGTGATGTGTGGCTTATGAGTAGCCGCTCGAACATGAAATCCAAGTTTTCTCACCTCCCGCCTGTCATAGTACTCCAACTTGCAGTAGATCCTGATGCAGTTTGGAATTCCTGTGTGATGGTCTGGATAGATGTCTGCCTATTACACATTACGACTCTCCTCAACTGTCGGCGGTCTCTGTCAGTCAACAGACGAGGTCGGGCTGTACGTTTTTGTGCTGTACGTGTCCCTTCACGTTTCCGCTTCACTATCACATTGGAAACAGCGGATCTGGGGATGTTTAGGAGTGTGGAAATCTCGTGTACAGACGTATTACACAAGTGACACCCAATCAAAAAATGGTTCAAATGGCTATGAGAACTATGGGACTTAGCTTCTGAGGTCATCAGTCCCCTAGAACTTAGAACTACTTAAACCTAACTAACCTAAGGACATCACACACATCCATGCCTGAGGCAGGATTCGAACCTGCGACCGTAGCAGTCCCGCATTTCCAGACTGTAGCGCCTAGAACCGCTCGGCCACAACGGCCGGCGACACCCAATCACCCGACCACTTTCGAAGTCCGTGAGTTCCACGGAGCGCCCCCGTCTGATGTTTCACGGTGTCTAAGGAGTACCTAGCAGGAGGTGGCAGCACAATGCGCCTAATATGAAAAACTTATGTTTTTGGGGGTGTCCGGATACTTTTGATCGCATAGTGTACTCGTATGTTGCGACATGACCTCGGTTGTGTAGTAATCGCTCGGTAGGTATTTAGTTCGAATCCAAAAGGTAGAAGAAATTATTAGCTCCAACTTTCGACTGCTAAGAATAGGAGGCAGATGGGCATGAAGTACTGCCGATATGTACTTCGCACTAAGATTCTAGACTTAATTAAGCTCCTCGCTCTTGGAGAGAGGTGACGTGGCACTAATTATAGTTATCAGCCCGCAACTTAGCGGCTGTATGCTGATAGTGGTGTTCAATCACTCCCTCACATTCATTTTCGTAATTTTTCGCAACGGCGCAAATATAGCCATACAATTAACATATCAGAGGTAACAATATTCTCTAGTTCCACGGACGTATACGAAAACTGGCTGCAACGTTCTTAATCGAATTATTTTCAAAACAGCTGTCTTCCAACTCTGGTAAGTGTGAAGAAAATCAGTCCACCTCAGGACTAATCTCAAGAGGTGACCGAAAATGAAGTTAAAAATGGATCAAATGGCTCTGAGAACTATGGGACTTAACTGCTGTGGTCATCAGTCACCTAGAACTTAGAACTACTTAAACCTAACTAACCTAAGGACATCACACACATCTATGCCAGAGGCAGGATTCGAACCTGCGACCGCAGCGGTCGCGCGGTTCCAGACTGTAGCGCCTAGAACCGCTCGGCCACCCTGGCCGGCCCGAAAATGAAGGGGCAGGCCTTAACATAGAAATCCTTACAGGCCAAATACTACCGCTTTGGAGAAGAGTGGATAGGAGTCGGACATAGCTTTATTAGAGGAATGTTTTCGTTGCCTGAAAGAAGTAAAAGTAAAGTCCTGTGCAGTTATCGCTTGAGAAACCCAGAGAGGCAGTTTTAGACTCCTAATCGCAAAGGTTTCACACACACTATCGCTTTTCCACTGCGAAGTTTGCCTGTTATAAATAAAGCTGCTCGTAAAAGCACTATCACAGACTCACATTCACTTTACAATAACACTACGTGTACTTACATACATTGCTAATGATGCCCTCGGTACGACCACTATAAAAAAAGGAAAAAAAAAACCGCGTGCGAGAATCTCCTACAATCACGCCGCACAGTCACCTCGCTGACTATTGCTTTGAACGCTGTAAGTGACACCTACAATGCATTAAATCTGTTGTAGTACCTCATTGTACCAACAGACATTTGTGTCTTACAAAAGCATCGGTGGTGTCATGCTAAAGGCAGTGGTACTTCAATAAAAATTAGTAATATTGTGGATTCAGGCAGAAAACACTGGTCATGAACTATGCTATGCTGTAACACGTGAACTTGTATGCCCCAGAAAACAAACTGGAAACGCTGTATGACCACAAACTACTTAGTACAAGCGTAAGGAAAATGAGTCTGGTGTATGTAACTGTTCAAAAATGAAACAATAAGTAATTTTCCAGCAAGAAATGGTCAAAAAGTTATAGACAGTGCTTGCTTTTGGGTTGTAGGTCCAAGCAGTGGAAAATGAGAGAACCTAGAAGTTAAATAATAATTTAATCTGTACTTCCTTGGACCACTGAGATCAAAACCCAACTTTAAAACATGATCTCCTCCAAGTTTTGCCCTTCACCATCATGTATTCCACAAGATCATTATTATGCCAGATCGTTACACACTGCATCTGTAACCAGCAGTCTTTCAGAACAGAAGCTGACAGCTTATCTTTTCCCGTATGAAAGCCCTATTCCACTCAAAGAAACAAAGTACTTATTGCTAAAGAAATTGCAGAATGTAATTAGTTTCGTTAGCTGTTTGTGCCATCTTAGATCATTTACGTGAAGAATTCAGCGGCAGCAAGTGAGCACAATAGGCGGTGTGGTCGCATGTAGCGGTGTTAAGTAGAGATAATGGGTGAAACGTTGTGGCTTGGACTAAATAATTCGGAGAAGAATACGAGAATTACAGATATCTACGTACATTGATGTCAAAGAACGTAGCTGATTTACAAAGACCACATGGTTTCTCCAAAAAGTAAATACAAATAAGTTCCACGCAAAAACTAAACAGAATTATGTGCTCTCAATAGACAACTTTTTACAAATGGCAATTAATCTCTTATAATGTAGGGGAGGCTGATAATTTTAAATCTACAGCTGGACGGACTCAAAAAATAATATTCGGCCCTATAATGAGATTTCATGTCATGAAAAGTGAGCAACTTACGACCTTCCATTCCATCACGTGGAAGGATGCCATTACAAGTACAGAGCTATTCAAAAAGACGGAACAGATTTCAAACATTTATTGCTTCGAAACTAAAAAAGATATATGAGGTCTGGAACCTTGGATTGAAAGATGAGGAGCAGAAGATGAACTTCATCGCCGGTGGGATCCCAGGTCTCCATACCTCACGCCTTGTGACTTATCTGTGGGTTTACGCAAAAGACTGCGTTTTTATCCCCTCTATGCCTGAACTTTTGAAAGTCTGCGATATCGCATTGTTGAAACTGTGAATTCGATAACGAGAGACCAGCTGCTTCGTATGTGGCAGGAAATGCGCCACTGTTTTGATGTTTGTCGTGTAACACATGGTGCTCACACTAAACGCATAAAAAATTGAACTTTTCTCCTTCCAGGAACGTTGGAATTGTGTTTCTATCTTTCATAGTTTGCGAGTGATAAATATTTAAAATCTGGTCCTTCTTTTTGAATAGTACTGTATGAACACTTAGTGATGGCAAGTTAATTGTGCAGATATTTACAATGCACTTCTGAAATGACCCATACATTTGACTAACATTCGCCACAGCAAGCAGTTTGGAAGATATCACTCATTATATTCATCACTGCAAGAACTCGGAACCAGTTCGCACTGATGCCAGACGGAGCCAGACTGGCTCCCAAAATCGAGCAGATCAGAATCTGATGAGAACCAGCACCATAATGGCGAATACAGATTCGAACTACATTATTTCCGTGAACGATTCCCATTAGCTGATGGTCTAAGCCACTCTCCAAAGATACTAAATGCATCAGCGAGGACAAAGAGATTGTTTAAAGAGCCTATTCCAACTAAGAGAAACTGGCTGCAGTAGAAACATAAAAAGCTGTGCAAAGACGACACGCGACTGAACAAAAGCAAAAATACTGTGAGCATAAAAATGAAATTGCAAATGAACAGGCGATTTTCACCTTTTAAGTGACAAAAAATTTTTTCGAGCATAACGATGAAATATATTCGAAATGGTGAAGAGCAGCAATCAGTTGTCATTTCTGTTCTAGGTTTACTAGAGCAGATCCAGGTTTCGGCTAGTAACTAGAAATTATCAAAGCTAAAAATACAAAAAGTACGTAGTCCCAGCGTAGTATACAAAAATTATACCTCATGGCACAACCTATATCGCTTGTACATTAAATTATATACCAGTATGTCAGAGTTGTTAAACGTTTACATCTGTTGTTCAGACCCTTGTTACACAATTCATGAAAGATTATCCTGTATGAAGGTAGGCTTTGCAGAGAACAAATTGGACGGCTGTGTGGCGCCCTCTATGTGAACCACGTAATACATAACCTTCATAGTAAAGCAATTGTGGTCTCTTAAAAAATACAAAAGTAGCATGGGAATAGAATAAAATAAAATACAAGTAAGATTACTGAAGTTATTGTACTGACTTAATGCCACATTTAACAGTTAACATTAGAAGACACAAAAATCCATGACTCATTCCTTGTGAGCCAATTTTTACTTAATCTTTAAAAGCATAGGTAAAATCAGTTTCATAAAATTTACAAACAGCTAGGAGGCAAATGACGTACGCTGTGACTATTGGAATTGATATGAAAATTTTTTGTTTCATATTTTAACCGTAGTGACTAGGTTTGTGGCTCATATTACTTACTGAATAGTTCGTAGATGGCACCAAATATCTCCAATGTAGGTAGTTGATGTGATTTGCCAAATCATAAATGACAGAGACAGTATTGATCTCTGTGCTGCTTCACACGTCATATCGTGAATTGTAATATTTGTATCTATGATCTGACTACGTACTTGTATTTTTAGTATTGGTAATAACTAGTTACTACCCGAAATCTGAATCTGCTCTAATACAGCTAGAACAGAAACGATGACTGACTGCTGCTCTTTACCATTTCGAAAGTTATGGCCACCCGCGGGAGCGCATCCCACTGTCCTTTGTTGTTGTTGTGGTCTTCAGTCCTGAGACTGGTTTGATGCAGCTCTCCACGCCACTCTATCCTGTGCAAGCTTCTTCATCTCCCAGTACTTACTGGAACCTACGTCCTTCTGAATCTGCTTAGTGTATTCATCTCTTGGTCTCCCTCTATGATTTTTACCCTCCACGCTGCCCTGCAATGCAAAATTTGTGATCCCTTGATGCCTCAGAACATGTCCTACCAACCGGTCCCTTCTTCTTGTCAAGTTGTGCCACAATCTCCTCTTCTCCCCAATTCTATTCAATACCCCCTCATTAGTTATGTGATCTACCCATCTAATCTTCACCATTCTTCTGTAGCACCACATTTCAAAAACTTCTATTTCTTCTTGTCCAAACTATTTATCATCCATGTTTCACTTCCATACATGGCTACACTCCATACAAATACTTTCAGAAACGACTTCCTGACACTTAAATCTATACTCGATGTTAAATTTCTCTTCTTCAGAAACGCTTTTCTTGCCATTGCCAGTCTACATTTTATATCCTCTCTACTTCTACCATCATCAGTTATTTTGCTCCCCAAATAGCAAAACTCCTTTACTTAAGTCCACTGTCCTAATGAATGATAATTTAATGAAATACATGTCAGCGTGTACCCTTTGGGAAAAGTAATGGATAAACCTGCTCAATTTGTTATGTAATTCTAGATCTACCATGAGGTATGGTAAATATTGATATCAGTGAATGGACAACATGATAATTCCAGTTGATTATCAGTGGTACATACAGTGTATTTACGAGTGTTACTGAAAGAGTTAATGATGTTGATAGCGATGAGTGCCAGGAAGAAGAGTATGAAACACGGCACGTAATAATCTCAAACAGAAAGGAAGTCAAGGAGTTTAATGCGCTCTCCCTGCCGAGAGGTTTGCGTGTTAATCACAGGTCATTTGTGCAAGATTCAGAAATATACGGCGCCAGGTTTTTTTCTGTTGCCGGGAGAACAATGCTATTGAAAATATCTTTTACCTACTGTTCAAGCTCAGCACCAACGCATGTTGTGACCTGGGCTGTGGAGGTGTGACTGTCGAATTAAATCATTTAAGTGAAGCGTTGCAAGATCGGGTGAGTTTGGTTGAAAACAATGTTTGCTATTTTCCTCCAGAAATTCATTCGTCCACCTCATCCTATTGTTTACGACGGATCATGTCTCCTCTGGCTGTGATAAGATTCTGAAGTTCGTTGTAACTGCGTTTCCCATAAACATGTTTAAAAATGCCGTTTTTATTTCTTTCTTGTTATAGTGCCACAAGAATACGATGCCAAGAAGTGCTCACCGCTATGTCTGTTGACGTTTGTACTTCACTACTTGCTGTACTCTATCCATGTCTGAGTTGTTACGGAAACTCTGGCCTTTGTCGAAACGGGGGCCGTGTCTATTCCAGGAGAACGCGCGGGCGTGCAGCGCTGCCGGCAGAGAACAGTGCTCTTGACACAACACGCAGCGTACTCTGTAACGTCCACTCAGCACATTCCTGGCGCTATAATCCTCTAACGTTGCGCCCGGCAACAAATTCCATGGAATATCCAAACCTGCTTCAGACCCCGGCCAAAGCGGTCTATGTCAGGGAGTTTCCCAGACATGAACTCAGACGTACGTTTATGCAATACGGCTTCTAATTAGTCCACGAGAGTACGTAGTAAGCTGTGTCAAGGATCTGAAGTTTCCATGAACCCTTTCACTGCGCATTTACTCTCAGCGGTCCCGACCTGTGCACGTTATTTTCACCCGGTGCGTATATATACGGCTGTAGCAGTCTACCGTTATTATTGAGATAAAAATGAGACGCAAAATCCAGTTTTGTCGGTGTAAATCTTTGTTCAGAAAGTCTTATTTTTTCAAAAAAGGTACTTTATTTGGAGAAAAAAAAATACAAAACATTACGTTAGTAATACTACAAAGTATTAGTATCTCTTATTGAAGGAAATAGTGCGCATATAGTATTAGGAACGGAAAGTTGGTTAAAACCGGAAGTGAACAGTAACGAAATCCTAGACACAGAATGGAATATATACCGCAAGGATAGGATAAACGCCAATGGTGGAGGAGTATTTATAGCAGTAAGGAATTCAATAATATCCAGTGAAGTTATTAGCGAATGCGAATGTGAAATAATCTGGGTTAAGTTAAGTATCAAAGGTGGGTCAGATATGATAGTCGGATGCTTCTATAGACCACCTGCATCAGCAACCGTAGTAGTTGAGCGCCTCAGAGAGAACCTGCAGAACGTCGTGAAGAAGTTTCGTGATCATACTATTGTAATAGGGGGAGACTTCAATCTACCAGGTATAGAATGGGATAGTCACACAATCAGAACTGGAGCCAGGGACAGAGACTCTTGTGACATTATCCTGACTGCCTTGTCCGAGAATTACTTCGAGCAGATAGTTAGAGAACCAACTCGTGAAGCTAACGTTTTAGACCTCATAGCAACAAATAGACCGGAACTTTTCGACTCCGTGAATGTAGAAGAGGGTATCAGTGATCATAAGTCAGTGGTTGCATCAATGACTACAAGTGTAATAAGAAATGCCAAGAAAGGAAGGAAAATATATTTGCTTAACAAGAGTGATAGGGCACAAATCGCAGAATATCTGAGTGACCACCATCAAACGTTCATTTCTGAGGAAGAGGATGTGGAACAAAAATGGAAAAAATTCAGAAACATCGTCCAGTACGCCTTAGATAAGTTCGTACCGACTAAGGTCCAAAGCGAGGGGAAAGATCCGCCGTGGTATAACAATCATGTACGAAAGGTACTACGGAAACAAAGAAAGCTTCATCATAGGTTTAAGAGTAGTCGAATCATAGCTGATAAGGAAAAGCTGAACGAAGCGAAAAAGAGCGTAAAGAGAGCAATGAGAGAAGCATTCAACGAATTCGAACATAAAACATTGGCAAACAATCTAAACAAGAACCCTAAAAAGTTTTGGTCATATGTAAAATCGGTAAGCGGATCTAAATCCCCTATTCAGTCACTCGTTGACCACGATGGCACCGAAACAGAGGACGACCGAAGAAAGGCAGAAATACTGAATTCAGTGTTCCGAAACTGTTTCACTGCGGAAAATCGTAACACGGTCCCTGACTTCAGCCGTCGCACGGACGCCAAAATGGAAAATATTGAAATAAACGATATCGGAATTGAAAAACAACTGCTATCACTTAGTAGCGGAAAAGCATCCGGACCAGACGAGATACCCTTAAGATTCTACAGTGATTATGCTAAAGAACTTGCCCCCTTTCTATCAGCAATTTATCGTAGATCGCTGGAAGAACGTAAAGTACCTAGCGACTGGAAGAAAGCGCAGGTCGTTCCCATTTTCAAGAAGGGTCATAAATCAGATGCGAATAATTATAGGCCTATTTCGCTTACGTCAATCTGTTGTAGAATAATGGAACATGTTTTGTGTTCTCGTATTATGACGTTCTTAGATAATACAAATCTCCTTCATCATAACCAACATGGATTCCGCAAACAGAGATCATGTGAAACTCAGCTCGCCCTATTTGTCCAAGAAATTCACAGTGCCGTAGACACTGGCGAGCAGATTGATGCCGTATTCCTGGACTTCAGGAAGGCATTTGATACGGTTCCGCACTTACGTTTAGTGAAAAAAATACGAGCTTACGGAATATCGGACCAGGTTTGTGATTGGATTCAGGATTTCCTAGAAGAAAGAACACAACATGTCATTCTTAACGGTTCAAAATCTGCAGATGTAGAGGTAATTTCGGGAGTACCGCAGGGAAGCGTGATAGGACCTTTATTGTTTACAATATACATAAATGACTTAGTTGACAACATCGGTAGCTCCGTGAGGCTATTTGCAGATGACACGGTTGTCTACAAGAAAGTAGCAACATCAGAAGACTCGTACGTACTCCAGGAGGACCTGCAGAGGATTAATGCATGGTGCGACAGCTGGCAGCTTTCCCTAAACGTAGATAAATGTAATATAATGCGCATACATAGGGGCAGAAATCCATTCCAGTACGATTATGCCATAGGTGGTAAATCATTGGAAGCGGTAACGACCGTAAAATACTTAGGAGTTACTATCCGGAGCGATCTGAAGTGGAATGATCACATAAAACAAATAGTGGGAAAAGCAGGCGCCAGGTTGAGATTCATAGGAAGAATTCTAAGAAAATGTGACTCATCGACGAAAGAAGTAGCTTACAAAACGCTTGTTCGTCCGATTCTTGAGTATTGCTCATCAGTATGGGACCCTTACCAGGTTGGATTAATAGAAGAGATAGACATGATCCAGCGAAAAGCAGCGCGATTCGTCATGGGGACATTTAGTCAGCGCGAGAGCGTTACGGAGATGCTGAACAAGCTCCAGTGGCGGACACTTCAAGAAAGGCGTTACGCAATACGGAGAGGTTTATTATCGAAATTACGAGAGAGCACATTCCGGGAAGAGATGGGCAACATATTACTACCGCCCACATATATCTCGCGTAATGATCACAACGAAAAGATCCGAGAAATTAGAGCAAATACGGAGACTTACAAGCAGTCGTTCTTTCCACGCACAATTCGTGAATGGAACAGGGAAGGGGGGATCAGATAGTGGTACAATAAGTACCCTCCGCCACACACCGTAAGGTGGCTCGCGGAGTATAGATGTAGATGTAGATGTAGAAAGTGTGATATCTTTCGAAACAAAAATTCAAACATAAAGGCACATTACATTTTACACAAATGTATCTTGTGCCACTTCGTTTATCATGTTTTGCACATACAATACACCTTCTCTGGGAACCGCGGGACTGCTACGGTCGCAGGTTCGCATCCTGCCTCGGGCGTGGATGTGTGTGATGTCCTTAGGTTAGTTAGGTTTAAGTAGTTCTAAGTTCTAGGGGACTGATGACCACTGAAGTTCAGTCCCATAGTGCTCAGAGCCATTTTTTTAACCTTCTCTGGGCGGCCTCCTTCTTTGAAGTTTCTGGGATTAGCGAGATAAAATGGCGCTCGGTTAGGCGTAAGGGATTGTCACCATCAGCCGATCTCCTTCCACGACGTCCCTCTGTTTGCGATTGGTAGTGAATCTCTAGGATCTCCTAGATAAGTTTCTGTTGAAAATCAGATACTGAAATATTTCGTCCCGTTTGAGTTTTATATACTGCATGCACATTGAGCAGAGACAGATCCACCAAATGAAAAAAAAATTTTTTTTTATACCATTTTACATTTTTTCGTTCACATTCTGCTGAACTTAGCATCATGTTGCTCCTGTCGACGGCCCCCATATTTTCAGTGTAGCTTACGATGCAAGTTGGTTTTGCATTTGGTTCATTCGTGGTTCTGTCAATTTTGTCAGTCGCTTGTATGAAGAGTTGAAAGCATGTCCGCCTTGTCCTGCCACTTCAGAGCAAGTTTATCTGTTGGCATAAACTCGATCTCGCCTTTACGGTTTGTTCTCACAGTTCCACAGGCATTAGTCACTCTGTCATGCAAATAAGAAAATAACGTTGGGCTAGTGTACCAATTGCCAACATATAATGTGTGACCTTTACCAAGGTAACGTTCAAGTAAAGTGAGAACAATGCTTCCAGGTATTCCAACATTTACACCAAAGTCGGTTTCTTTTTTTTACGTCTGTTGCTGCACCCACATAAATAATGGTCGAGAATATAACCAGTTTCACAATCACATAACACAAAAAACTTTACACCAGATCTGTGGCGTTTGGAAGGAATGTACTGCTTGAAGAAGACACGACCTTTGCAGAGAACTAAACTTTCGTCAATGCACCAATTTTTAAAAGGATACTTTTCTTAAGTAATCCACAATTCGACGTTATTTCCAGATTTTGTCATCTCCAGGGACCTTACTGTTATCAGCAAAATGTAACATTCTAAGTAACAGAAGATATCTATCTCTCGGCATGATTTGCGCAAATATTGGAGTAGACTGTAACTGATCATTGGTCCAATAACTGTTTATTTCATTTTTTCTCACTTGAGCCATCAGAAAATTTACAGCATAGAAACAGTAAACTTCGTCACGGTTTGTGTTTTTCCAACGTCGCAGTCTTGATTTTTCACTGGCATCATTGCAAAGGTGTTCATAATATAAATTAGATTGCTCAGCTATGTAGCTCACAATTTCTTGGCAAAAAAAAAACTTGGAAGCAGTCATATACAGTACATAAATCATCTAAATTGACGATTATGCAACCGGAACCACTGTTATCAAAATTAAACGCTTTAGGGTCCAAATCAGTCTCTCCATCTAAAATCAACTGTTTTGTGTCTCTTAGGAGATTTTTCAGGCATACGCTCAGGCTTTTCTTCGGAATCGGAGAAAGAATCGACGATAACATCAAAATCTGGATCTGCATTTACTGGTTCAACGTTTGTTGGTTCACATATTTTTTATATTTGTGGTGACAGATTTATCTGCCAGCTCGTCGTCGTCATTATCTGTCCACCCATAATCAGCTGGATTGGGCATGATGATGTCCTCGTCGTCACTTTGGTTTGGAATACTGAGCAGCTCATCGTCTGTAAACAGACGGTAACGTCGCGTCATTTTATTCGGTAACGCGGAAACGGCCGTACAAAAACTAGGTAATATAGCGATACGAATGAACTCAGCAGAAAGAGAATTCAGCATTCAATAGTCGTTCGGGTATTTCCTAGTATTCCATAATTAAACTGCATACTTGCGCAACAATTACCTCGGACTCGCTGGCCCGACTGTCGGCGTTATACGTAACAATACGACTGTAGCAGGGAACCGCTGCAAGTATTTTTTTAATAGCAAATAGTATATATACGTCTGGAGCACTGAAACGATTAGCGTATATTTACGTCTGGAGCAGTGAAAGGGTTAGAATAAAAATGTTGAGAACGCCCATGGAATTTCTACATGTGTCCTCGGCTCCAAGCAGTAGCTTATAGTAATCATATCTGCGAGACACAAAGTTATGAAAACAACTGAATTTGTGTATTTCGTTCTGTGGCGCGGGCTACGTGATGGTGAGGGTATTGTGGAAGTCTGGGCTTGGCGTCAGCGTAATTACAAAACGCAATACAGAACTCTCTCTTGAACAGGGCTGAATATGGCCTCAGCTCGAAAATACAACACAGTGCAGAACACACACTCTTGCACCCTCGTGGCCATTTTAACTCTGCTGCAGAGTTAAATTGACGATGAATAGAAGACCTTCAATTTTCTAGAAATATTATATGTTTTGGGAATAACTGGCTTGGTTTCTTATTTTAGCATCGTGTCAGCTTTCACATTAACAAGTCAGGCTTCCAAAAATTAAATAGCAAGCAGGTCCGGACTAATTAATACAATTCGAGATCGCAGTGAGATAGCTGTAATGGCGGCTAAACAGACACCTCCCAAGGTGGTTAATCGCCTTCATACCATTACACTCGCCCGCACATACACTGCAAAACGTGTCAATAACATACAAAGAGTATGAGAGATACAAAATAAAAGAATATGGAACAATGCCTGAACAAAAACGAATAATTACTCTCACTTAAGGAAACTTATATTGATACATGCGTCTTAAGAAAATGTGGTTAGGAGGGGAAAAGGTGAAGAGGAAAATATCAAGTGTAGTATGTCAGACAAAAGACAGATATTGCTTTATGAAGATAACTTATTTACTTAACTGTTTACTGAAGGCTTTACGCATTATGACCATATGTTTCGCATACGTGAGTCTTTTCTTTATCACACATAACTCGTACATAGTCAGGTTACTGCATTTGCTCAAAAGAAAAAAAAAGTTTTATTCAAACAAGGTAAAAGAGACTATTAGTAAGATTTTGTTACACCACACTTGCAACGAACGCATCCTATTAAAACACACACACACATACACACCAGTCACTGGATGCCTTTAATGTGCTCAGTGCCGCTGTAGAACATCAGCGTGTGAGCTTGTCAGCTGCCCAACGATCACTGCTGTCAAGTAAAGGATCTCCTAGTGCACGGCACACTACAGCAACAACAAATAACCACCGTTGCTCAGCTCTGGCTGTGGTTGCTGGCCAGCAACCAAGTCCTGGGCTACTCCAATTGTCGCCCGAGCCGACAACTGAGGCCCGCTACGCTGCGCCCAAAACAAGTGCAGACAGTTCTCAAAAATGGTTCAAATGGCTCTGAGCACTATGGGACTTAACTGCTGAGGTCATCAGTCCCCTAGAACTTAGAACTACTTAAACCTAACTAACCTAAGGACATCACACATATCCATGCCAGAGGCAGGATTCAAACCTGCGACCGTAGCGGTCGCGCGGATCCAGACAGTAGCGCCTAGAATCGCCCGGCCACACCGGCCGGCCAGACAGTTCTCCATAGCAAGTCCAGCGCTGTCACATGACTCGTATGCCACCAGCCACCAAGGCTTCTGGCAGTGGCTGAGGTTGTTACGGTTCCATCTCCCAATCCTGCTGACCAGCGCATCCAGTCCCAGCCTGCCAATACGGACAACTTCGGCCGCCGAACCACTACTTGGCGTTTATGAGGCTCCGCAAGCTTGACTACTGCATCAACCGTGGTGGCGGTACAGATTCAGAATGGTTCAAATAGCTCTAAGGACTATGGGACTTAACATATGAGGTCATCAGTCTCCTAGACTTAGAACTACTTAAACCTAACTAACCTAAGGACATCACACACATCCATGACCGAGGCAGGATTCGAACCTGCGACCGTAGCAGCAACGCAGTTCCGGACTGAAGCGCCTACAACCGCTCGATCACAGTGGCCGGCTGGCGGTACAAGTCCCCAGATGATGTCGTCACGATTTGATGCAGGTGAATAACCTCTTCTGCGCTGCACTACTACAGCCAAGTTAGAGGCGGCGCTGCTGAGGTTCTAACGCAGCCAACCACGCCCGCCCGCATCTCGTGGTCGTGCGGTAGCGTTCTCCCTTCCCATGCCCGGGTTCCCGGGTTCGATTCCCGGCGGGGTCAGGGATTTTCTCTGCCTCGTGTTGTGTGATGTCCTTAGGTTAGTTAGGTTTGAGTAGTTCTAAGTTCTAGGGGACTGATAGCCATAGATGTTAAGACCCATAGTGCTCAGAGCCATTTGAACCATTTAGCCAACCACGCCCACTGGCCAACTATGAGTGCCAGAGCAAGGGTGGTCACGGCCGGCTAGGCGGGAACCAAGGCAGCCGTGCCGCGGAAAGAGATTTCACGGAGCAGTTTGCTCAATAACTTTTACGCTAGTAACATTTCTCCAACGTGGGTTCTAAACTGTTTAGAAACTGAAGGTACGTCGTCATGAATGAAAGGGTTCATACTCTGACGGAAAATGGAATCGCAACACCAGTACATAAACGAAAATTGGTAGGCACGTTTCTACATCTGCTAGTGACACCACACTGAGGAATCAAATGAGATTTGATGCAAATACACTCGGTAACGGTCGTGAGCGTTAGTTATCTTTGAGATAGGACGTGGTGAGCTGATGTCAGTCAGGAATGCCTTTAAGGCGGCAAAGACGCCACTACCAACACCACACTGAGTTTGAACGAGGTCGTGTAATAAGGCTACGATAAGCTGAACGTTCCTTCCGTGACATTGCAAAAATACTTGGCACTTTACATGAGTACTGGCAGCGGTGGTCACGGGAATGTACGAGACGACTGAGCTCCGTCCGACCCCGTGCCACTAAGCGAGAGGGACGACAGTCGCGTTCGGCATATGGATCTGGCTCATCGCACTGCATCTACGGCAGCACCCCGAGCAGCAGTTGGCTCCACAGTGAAACAACGTACTGTTACAAATCTCTTTCTTTAAGGACAGCTCTGAGCCAGACGCCCTGTGGCGTGCATTCCACTGCCCCCAAAACACAACCATTTGCGGTTTCAGTCGCGTCAAGCGAGAGCTGACACGAAGCCAGGTTATAGGCCTGTTGTGTTTTCCGGTGAAGACTGGTGCTACGTCGGTGCCAGTCATGGTCTTGTTTTGGTTATAAGGACGCCATTGAGGGCCTGCAGTCAACCTCTCTGTGTGTTAGACACACTGGATCTACACCTGCAGGTATGGTCTGGGCTGCGATTCCATGTGACAGCAAGAGTACTCTCGTGGTTGTCCCATGCAGATATGTACGCCAATCTTGTGATTCGGCCTGTTGTACTGCCATTCAGGAACAACATTCCAGGAGGTGTTTTCCAACTGGATAACACTCGCCCACATACTGCTTTTGTATCTCATGATATCGTACAAAGTGTTGACACGTTGTCTTGGCCTGCTCGATCATCAGATCTGTCTCCAGTGGAGTACATATGAGAAATCATCAGATAGCAGCTCCAGCGTCAGCCACAAACAGCATAAATCGTTCCTGTTGTCAGTGTGTGCGTGTTGATGGTGGCGAGTTGCGCAACGGATTGATCTGACAAGTACCCTTTAGCTCTTGCAAGAAGCAATTTCCGCCCCACTCTACTACAGAAGTCAGACAGACGCTCCAAACGTACCAAAAAGAAATGCCTGAAAAACTTTCAGCAATAAATATCTTCTGGAGTCGTCTGCTGTAAGGAAAAGACACACAACACAAAAATAATCTATTTTAGTATGTAACTAGTGGGATACTTGGGTACTGGAGTATTGCTAGTTAGTGTAAGAAAAACATTAAACGAGCGGAAAATATTATTTATTGCAAAATTTAAGAAAAATCAAATAAAACTTTTGTTTATAAACTAAACTGATACACAAATTTCCGTGTTCTTTTCGGAATAGGAGGTTACCTCATATGTATAGGAATCCTGTTAATGACATTTATATACAAAGTGTGGGAATGCTCTTTTATCCCTTTTCTTTAAGAATGTTATTTACTCGCCACAATGGCTGAGAGCCGCGCCTACTCAACTTGAATAATTATGCGATTGAATTTTTCTAAGTTCAAAAGTGGTTCAAATGGCTCTGAGCACTATGGGACTCAACTGCTGTGGTCATCAGTCCCCTAGAACTTAGAACTAATTAAACCTAACTAACCTAAGGACATCACACACATCCATGTCCGAGGCAGGATTCGAACCTGCGACCGTAGCAGCAGCGCGGCTCCGGACGGGAGCGCCTAGAACCGCACGACCACCGCGGCCGGCTTTTTCTAAGTACGGTCGACCCTGTCGCGTGAGAAATGTAATGGAGTGACGTGAATGAAGTATGTTATTTCTAATGGAGGAAACATGGGGCTCGCCTACGCTGGAGCGTCACCGCAACGACTTCCCTCCACGCAAAAAGCGAAAGGATATATCATCTGCTGTCTTCCCCTCACACCTCCAGCTCAATGCGTCAGAAATAGTCCACCAATCAGCGTTACTCTTACAAACTGGAGAATGGCTAAACCGACCAATCCGGAATTTTAGAGCATCTGTGTTAGGCGTTTACTGTCCACTTGTGACAACTCTGAAACTGTGCACTAGGTCCATCAAATAATGCCTGTCCTGGGGCTCTCCCAAACAATACCTGCGGGTTTTGCTTTTAAGGTGAACACGCAGGCCATTATCCCTTTTCTCTGGCAAAAACTGTTTTGGTCCGTGGGCGGTCAGCCGGCCAGCGGAGCTGCATGCTAACTCACCCTCCTACGGACTTTCCAGCAGGCTGTTTGCCTCCGCTGAACAAAAACTCCTGTGGCCGTCGTGTCTTGAATGCTTGTGTACGCCAGCCTCGACTTTTTAATCTCGGTCCACACTTGCGATTTATTTATTAGATCTGCCTATCGATTAAATGGAAATATGTAAAATTCTCTCTATCCTATCGAGTTTGGGTTCGAATGAAACGTCTTGACACGCAGAATACGGTGGTGAGGTCGGAATATGTAAGAAATGAAGGTCAGGAGACCACGCCACCGTACACTATGTTGATCGATGAAGTGCAATAGGCATGAATCTCATCCCAGAAACTGACATCCAACACCTGTACAACTCAATGCATGGACGTTAACTTGTTTGTATTCAACATTCTGCCAGCTACACCGGATATTAGTGTACCAGAATTTCACAATTACAATCGTCCATCTCGCGCTTACATTAACCTGTGACCTTGCTATGTTAATCGTTTAAACATGACATCTTGGGTTGTCGGGTGTTCTGCCGGATATCAGCATCGTACTTGCACGATATTTCGGTAGCGTAACTCATTACCTTCATCAGGTGTGACCTGAGACTACTCCTCGAGTGGATCTGGTCCAGTATTTATGAATGTGGCCTTTCCCCTTCACCACGCACTCCAGACGCTGATATCCGGCAGAACACCCGACAACCCAAGATGTCATTAGATCGCCGGGGAAGCCTGAAGAATTACTTTTAAATATGTTGTCTCGACAAATGTATTCCTGAAATTTATTCTAAATTAATAATTTTTTCGTGTCACGTGTTTTTCCGTTGGTGTGTGATGCCACAGAGCTACAGTAGAGTGTAGAATAAAATTGAAATACAGCAAAAAGAAAATCCTCTTGTACTCTTCCTTGCACCTGATATGGAAATATTGGTACACTTTTATTGCTAAAAGATTGCAGCTGTTCCATGATAGGAAGCATGATAACTTTTTAGCTGTTGCTGTCTTCTAGTGTGGTAGTTCCAAGTATGCTACGCGTGATGACTGGGTGTTGTGTGCTGTCCTTAGGTTAGTTAGGTTTAAGTAGTTCTAAGTTCTAGGGGACTGATGACCATAGATGTTAAGTCCCATAGTGCTCAGAGCCATTTGAACCAAGTATGCTACGTTCGCTCAGAGTTTAGCACCATGGACACAGAAGATGCGAGTATCTATGGCTGAGATGCGTACATCGAAACACGCCGGTCAGCGGTACTGCGGTGCCAAAGGAGACTTAAAAGAGAGCTTCCCGTCCACAACGTAAGCGGCTCTAGAGACAGGATGTATCTATAAGCGAGATCACATGATACGTTGACCACGCCCCTACCGGCTATAAAACCGGGGTGCAGAAAGCAGGAGACACGTTCCCTGTTGACTACACGTCTTGGACAATACCACTCATGACACACCTCCGATTGCTATTTATCTAGAATAGGCACGGCGCTCTGTTGCGTATTGTCTAGCACTGCTGAAAACGAACTAGAAACAGACTGTTCAACGTTTCACTTGAATTATTCAATAGGCACACTGTTCCTTTTACTGACAGCTTTTTCATGTCAGCTGCGCTGACACGTCTTGATTCAGGAAATGTGCTGTGCAATGTCTTCGCTGCATTAATGGATCTTTTGTGTTTACTAGTTATGCCAGCGATTGACTAACGTCCAGATACGTCATTTGCCGGAACTACTGCCGCTCAGGTTAAAGAATGTTGTTTCTCTAGCATAATCATTTGTACTTCGTTAGGATAAAGAAGTTGTTTATTTTATTCTTTCACTCTTGGAATTCGTCGGGGATTCTACATAGTAGACTTGTGACGTATCCTCAGTTCTAAAATGAACCACCTTCAGCTGTTTAATGGAGTGACGACAATGAAAATTCGTTCCGGACTGGGATTCGAACCCCGATATCCCGCTTAGTCGCCGCAGTGCCTACTTTTTTGGTCACACATGTGAATCCGAAGGAACATCGTATCGTTCTTCTTCACAACACAGGCACTGCAATTCGTATTCTACACAGCAGATGTTTAATCCGTTCATGATACAATATCCTTCTTTACGTCTCTCTGTCTCTCTCTTTCTTCATTCATCACCCCTGTGACTTTCTAACTCTTATTTTTGATTCTGTATACCAGCTTAACTCAACAACCTCGATACACTGTCTTCCATAAACGAATCTTAATTTGGTCAATAATTTTCTTTCCTCTTCTGCTCCTTTCTGCTGTGCTAAGATCAGTGTCACTACATATTGTGAATTCGTCTGCACAAAAACTGGCAGAATGGTCTCATACTCTGGACGAGTGGCGTTCACATCCTGGTCAAGTCGTACTGAATAGGTTTTCTGTGGTTTCCCTAAATCACTGCAACGTAACGCTATTTCCAAATGAAATACCCATGCCAGCTGTCGCTGTCTCTGCTTACTGGACCTAATGCTTCCACCCTATAGACGCTGATCAACGCCACACTATTTCTAAGTTTGCTTGTTTGATGTGCGAACATATTTGATGGAAGTGAAATGACTTCTTCTGGTGGTCGGTTCCTATAGAGTTCCTTCCTCGGCCACTCTTTCCAGCACCTGTCTGTTTCATATTTTCTTTATAGACATTAGTTAGTTTGCATTTCAAGTTATTCCAAAATCGTCTGTTACCGGATTTAAATCTTCTGGAGTTACCAGCGCTTTCACCAGCCACTCCGCCGTCGTCGTCAGGAATGAAACCCACTGATTATCAGGGCCGGAAAGGTGTTCCGCTCATAGACTGACTAAAAAATCAAAAAGAAAAAGAAACGCCAGGAAGGAATTGTGCGATATAAACTTAATTTCGTAGGCGTCTTTCTACATCTTAAAAATAATCTCTACTCATATTTCGTACCAGCAGCATAAGATTGGCGCTAGTAGCGTCTGTATGAGGATGCAATTAAGGTTTAGCCAAGAATGCCTGTAAGGCGACAAAGACGTCGCTATCAACACCCCACTGCGTTTGAACGAGATCGTTTAATAGAGCTGTGAGAGACTGCATGTTCCTTCTGCGATACTGCAGAAACATTTGGCGGGAATATAGCCACCGCGCGTGACCGCCGGCGGCTGTGATCACGAAAATTAATGTTCGCAAGAAGACCGGGCTCCGGACGGCCACGTGCCTCTGCTGGGAGGGAAGACAACCACGTTCAGCATACGGCTCTGGCGCACCGTGCTGCATCTGTAGCAGCAGTTTGAGCAGCAGTTGGCACCACAGTGACACAAAGAACTGTTACAAATCATTTAATTCAAAGACAGCTGCGAACCAAACATCCTGTAGTGTGCATTTCACTGGCGATAAGCCAACGTCATTTGTGACTTCAGTCGAGTGAAGCGAGAGTTCACAAGAAAGCAGGGTGGAGGTCTGTTGTGTTTTCTGAGGTAAGCCGGTTCTGCCTCTGTGCCAGTGATGGCCGTTTGTTGGTTAGAAGGAGGTGTGCATCCAACTCGTCTGCGTGCTACACGCACTGGACCTATTCTTTGAGTTATGGTCTGGGGTGTGGTTTCGTATGACAGCAGGAGCTCTCTCGTGGTTATCCTACGCACTCTGAATGCAAATTTCTACGACAGTCTGGTGATTCGACCGGTTCTGCTGCTACTCATGAACAGAATTCCAGCTGGTGTTTTCCAATAGTGTAACGCTAGCTCACACACTGCTGCTGTGACCTAACGTGCTCTCTTGTTGTCTTGGCCTTCTCGATCACCAGAACCTTCTGAAAGAGACCACAACTGCGACTTCATCAAAGAGAGAACTCCAGTGCCATTGACAGGCAGCATTACCCGTCCCTGTATTGACCGGCCAGGCATGCAACGTCAGCCGCGGTGGCCGAGCGGCTCTAGGCGCTTCAGTCTGGAACCGCGCGACTGCTACGGTCGCAGTTTCGAATCCTGCCTCGGGCATGGATGTGTGTGATGTCCTTACGTTAATTAGGTTTAAGTACTTCTGAGTTCTAGGGGACTGTTGACCTCAGATGTTAAGTCCCATAGTGCTCAGAGCCGTTTGAACCATTTTTTAGGCTTGCAACTCAATCCTGCAAACTGACATCCGGAAACTATACAACACAATCCACGCACGTCTGCATTCTGGCAGTTGCACAGGTTATTAATGTACCAGCATTTCACATCTGCAATGGCATGCCTCGCGCTTACATTAACCTGTGATCTTCCAGTGGCTGTCACTTAAACATGCTGCTTAGACAAATGTTTTCCCGAAATTCCATTAATCTACATTAATCTTCTTGATGTAACTTTTTTCCGTCAGTGTATAAGCGCAATTGCAACGCGTGAGACCTTCCAGAGAGGGCTGAAGTGACGCATGCGCGGAAACAGCGACTGTGGTCCGCCGCGGGACTGGTGACGTTAGGTGACGCGACGCCACGTTTGAAACTGCCGCCCCCACCTCTCTAAGAGACTCAAGCATGCGCCTTGGCTTTCGCTCGGTATTCAAAGCCCGTGAGTGTGCACTACTGACCTCCGCTAGAATTATTACGGTTTGTTCTAATCTTGGCTACCTCCTTCATGAACGAATCCCAATATGGTGACGCCGTGGACCAAGACTTTCGTCTTTACAAACTGTATTTTATGTCCGTTTTCCCGGCAATATTTAACTACAGCCGCCTTCTCGAACTCCCTTTGGTTAATATGTCACTTGCCCACGCGAATTGTAAATGGTTGCGAAAACACACATGACTTCTTAGCCACAAACAATCCAGAGATGATAGAGAGCATCATGACTGACATAGGGATTACTGATCACAAGGTCGTTGTAGCTAGGCTCAATATCGTTTCTTCCAAATCCACCAGAAACAAACGCAAAATAATTTTATTTAAAAAAGCGGATGAAGTGCACTAGAAGCCTTCCTAAGAGACACTCTCCATTCCTTCCGAACTGACTATGCAAATGTAGACGAGATGTGGCTCAAATTCAGAGATATAGTAGCAACAGCAATTGAGAGATTCATAACTCAAACTGGTAAGAGATGGAACTGATCCCCCATGGTACACAAAACAGGTCCGAACGCTGTTGCAGAGGCAACGGAAAAAGCTTGCGAAGTTCAGAAGAACGCGAAATCCCGAAGATTGGCTAAAATTTACAGGCGCGCGAAATTTGGCACGGACTTCAGTGCGAGATGCCTTTGATAGGTTCCACAACGAAATATTGTCTCGAAATTTGGTAGAAAATCCGAAGAAATTCTGGTCGTATGTAAAGTACACAAGAGGCAAGACGCAGTCAATACCTTCGCTGCGCAGTGCCAATGGTACTGTTACCAATGACTGTGCCACTAAAGCGGAGTTATTGAACGCAGTTTTCCGAAATTCCTTCACCAGGGAAGACGAATGGAATATTCCCGAATTTGAAACACGAACAGCTGCTAGCATGACTTTCTTAGAAGTAGATACCTTAGGGGTTGCGAAACAACTCAAATCGCTTGATACGGGCAAGTCTTCAGGTCCAGATTGTATACCGATTAGGTTTCTTTCAGATACGCTGATACAATAGCTCCCTACTTATCAATCATATACAACCGCTCGCTCACCGATAGATCTGTACCTACAGATTGGAAAATTGCGCAGGACGCACCAGTGTTTAAGAAGGGTATTAGGAGTAATCCATCGAACTACAGACCTATATCATTGACGTCGGTTTGCAGTAGAGTTTTGGAGCATATACTGTTTTCAAACATAATGAATCACCTCGAAGGGAACGATCTATTGATACGTAATCAGCATGGTTTCAGAAAACATCGTTCTTGTGCAACGCAGCTAGCTCTTTATTCGCACGAAGTAATGGCCGCTATCGACAGGGGATCTCAAGTTGATTCCGTATTTCAAGATTTCCGGAAAGCTTTTGACACCGTTCCTCACAAGTGACTTCTAATCAAGCTGCGGGCCTATGGGGTATCGTCTCAGTTGTGCGACTGGATTCGTGATTTCCTGTCAGGAAGGTCGCAGTTCGTAGTAATAGACGGCAAATCATCGAGTAAAACTGAAGTGATATCAGGTGTTCCCCAGGGAAGCGTCCTGGGACCTCTGCTGTTCCTGATCTATATAAATGACCTGGGTGACAATCTGAGCAGTTCTCTTAGGTTGTTCGCAGATGATGCTGTAATGTACCGTATAGTAAGGTCATCCAAAGACCAGTATCAGTTCAAAGCGATTTAGAAAAGATTGCTGTATGGTGTGGCAGGTGGCAGTTGACGCTAAATAACGAAAAGTGTGAGGTGATCCACATGAGTTCCAAAAGAAATCCGTTGGAATTCGATTACTCGATAAATAGTACAATTCTCAAGGCTGTCAATTCAACTAAGTACCTGGGTGTTAAAATTACGAACAACTTCAGTTGATAAGACCACATAGATAACATTGTGGGGAAGGCGAGCCAAAGGTTGCGTTTCATTGGCAGGACACTTAGAAGATGCAACAAGTCCACTAAAGAGACAGCTTACACTACACTCGTTCGTCCTCTGTTAGTATATTGCTGCGCGGTGTGGGATCCTTACCAGGTGGGATTGACGGAGGACATCGAGAGTGTGTAAAAAAGGGCAGCTCGTTTTGTATTATCACGTAATAGGGGAGAGAGTGTGGCAGATATGATACGCGAGTTGGGATGGAAGTCATTGAAGCAAAGACGTTTTTCGTCGCGGCGAGATCTATTTACGAAATTTCAGTCACCATCTTTCTTTTCCGAATGCGAAAATATTTTTTTGAGCCCAACCTACATAGGTAGGAATGATCATCAAAATAAAATAAGAGAAATCAGAGCTCGAACAGAAAGGTTTAGGTGTTCGTTTTTCCCGCGCGCTGTTCGGGAGTGGAATGGTAGAGAGATAGTGTGATTGTGGTTCGATGAACCCTCTGCCAAGCACTTAAGTGTGAATTGCAGAGTAGTCATGTAGATGAAGATGTAGATGCTATCGGTAGAACGTTCAGCATCAGTGCGTATATTTTGACTTATATACAGTAAACGCTGTCGTCTCCTCAGACGCCAGTGTACATAGGGAGGACTGATCATCACAGTAAAATAAGGGTAACCACAGCTGGCACGAAAGATTTAAGTGCTCATTTTTCCTGTGCACTTTTTGAGATTGGAGCGGTAGGGACATAGCTTGAAGGTGGTTCGGAGAACCCTCTGCCAGGCGTTTAATTATGAATTGCAGAGTAATTACGTAATTGTAGATGTAGACTCTTAGACACTGGTACATGTTCCCATTCAGTTCTGATTTACAGGTGTACCGTTCCAGAAGCGTTTTTCCCAATCCCAAGCCAGTATTGAATATCGATAAATATGTCTTTTTAAACAAATATTGAATCGTAGATCATGGTAATCTTTAATTGCCTCCTCTATTGCGTACTCTTTAACTGCCTACGCTATTGGGTCTTCTCCGGTTTGGAAGTTTAGCAAGCTATCATTCTTATTTCTGCAAATTTTCACCACATCTTTATTTTTTGATTTTTAGGGTAATTCTATGATATATATAGGCAGTGGACTCCACTGAACAGTTATTTTAACTGACTTTTATGTATACTGTCAAAAAGCAACTGAAATCGTTATTATGTCGCAGTTTTTCATTCTTCTGGCAGACAAAATATAAAACTGTGGGCATCACTTGCCCATTATTTAAAATATTTGACGAGGGGAGTTATGTTTTGAAGCAATTACACGATTTTAAACCTTAAGGTCTGTAAGATGATAAAACAAATTGTCGTCATTAACATAGTATGGCTTTCAGCAGACTTCTGTTAATTGAGAATTGCGGAGTACTCATGTACCTGTAGATGTACACTGTTAGGCACTGGTCCATGTTCCCATTAAATTCTGAGTTCCAAGTGTACCTCTCCAGAAGCGTCTTACCCAGTCCTACGCTAGTTTGGAATACCGATGGATACGATAGAAGAGTGTATTACGAAAGCTCTGGAACCCAACATAACTAATAGTTCATCTTAAGATTCCTCCCTCTGATCTTTGATCCCTTTCTAAATGTAATGGATCATAATCAAAACTGCAAACAGTTAAATCTAAAGCTTTTGAATCGTTATCACACTTTCAGTAATGCTTTTGATGTAATAGAAGACATTAATGCTTTTGATGTAATATAAGACATTCCCTTCGACCGTGAAAGCGAAATTTAATTAAATGATTAACTGGAAAGAAACAAGCTTGAGTTATCACTAGAAATATGGAGCCCATTTCACGGTAGTTTCTGTCTGGATCTACAGCCAATGGCAACAAACTACGATCAATAGAATAGCACGCAACTGAGCTTTGCGACGAACGACAAAACGGAGCCAGGTCTGCCCTGGTGCTGCTGCTGCCGCCGCCGTGAAGGTCTAGCCTGAAACCCGAGCCGCAGACAAACACTGCGCCAGAGCACGCAGTGAAATGCGAGAGCAAATCCATACGGTACGCCGAATGCACGCGCGCCGCTTCCAGCACCTGACTCTCAGCTTGCAAGGTACACGCTCCACCCGTTATTGTTTCCACGAAACGCTCTGCTCGTTTGCCGCGCGAAACGATAAAGATGGTAGGAAGGTCGAAATCTATTACAGGAAAGCTTTTACAATTTTGTAAATTGCCCAGCACGCATTAGATTTTCTGTTATGGGACTACGCCGTTACAGGAAAAGTGTAATATTATTTCCGAAAAATGGTAACTTCTTGCTTATCTACTGAACAGCGTAACAAAAAAGAACGTAAAGGTTACATTACTTTCTAGTGAATTCTTACTACAATCATAATTAATGATAACATGCCTCAGACCTACATAAACAATCCGTTTACATTCAAGCGCTATTTGCAGCAGGTCACTTAGGTAATGGGATTATAACCGAGGTGGATTCACATACTGTGAGTGCATATTAGCGTCAGCTACTTGTGACAAATGAAAATTTGCGACGGATCAGGACTCGAACCTGGATTTCCCTCTTGTGATGAGCTGTCACGTTAACTACACTACTGGCCATTAAAATTCCTACACCAAGAAGAAATGCAGATGATAAACGGGTACTCATTGGCCAAATATATTATACTAGAACAGACATGTGATTACATTTTCACGCAATTTGGGTGCATAGATCCTGAGAAAATAGTACCCAGAACAGCCACCTCTCGCCGTAATAACGGCCTTGATACACCTCGGGATTGAGTCAAACAGAGCTTGGATGGTGTGTACAGGTACAGCTGCCCATGCAGCTTGAACACGATACCACAGTTCATCAAGAGTAGTGACTGGCGTATTGTGACGAGCCAGTTGCTCGGCCACCATTGACCAGACGTTTTCAGTTGGTGAGAGATCTGGAGAATGTGCTGGCCAGGGCAGCAGTCGAACATTTTCTGTATCCAGAGAGGCCCGTACAGGACCTGCACCGTGCGGTCGTGCATTATCCTGCTGAAATGTAAGGTTTCACAGGGATCGAATGAAGGGTAGAGCCACGGGTCGTAACACATCTGAAATGTAACGTCCACTGATCAAAGTGCTGTCAATGAGAACAAGAGGTGACCGCGACGTGTAACCAATGGCACCCCATACCATCACGCCGGGTGATACGCCAGTATGGCGATGACGAATACAGGCTTCCAATGTGCGTTCACCGCGATGTCGCCAAACAGGATGCGACCATCATGATGCTGTAAACAGAACCAGGATTCATCCGAAAAAACGACGTTTTGCCATTCGTGCACCCAAGTTCGTCGTTAAGTACACCATCGCAGGCGCTCCTGTCTGTGATGCAGCGTCAAGGGTAACCGCAGCCATGGTCTCCGAGCTGATAGTCCATGCTGATGCAAACGTCGTCGAACTGTTCGTGCAGATGGTTGTTGTCTTGCAAATGTCCCCATCTGATGACTCAGGGATCGAGACGTGGCTGCACGATCCGTTACAACCATGCGGATAAGATGCCTGTATTCTCGACTGCTAGTGATACGAGGCCTTTGGGATCCAGCACGACGTTCCGTATTACCCTCCTGAACCCATCGAATCCGTATTCTACTAACAGTCATTCGATCTCGACCAACGCGAGCAGCAATGTGGCGATACTGTAAACCGCAATCGCGATAGGCTACAAAGTCAGAAACGCGATGGTACGCATTTCTCCTCCTTACACGAGGCATCACAACAACGTTTCACCAGGCAACGACGGTCAACTGCTGTTTGTGTATGAGAAATCGGTAGGAAACTTTCCTCATGTCAGCACGTTGTAGGTATCGCCACCAGCGCCAGTCTTGTATGAAAGCTCTGAGAAGCTAATAATTTGAATATCACAGCATCTTCTTCCTGTCGGTTAAATTTCGTGTCTGTAGCACGTCATCTTCGTGGTGTAGCAATTTTAATGGCCAGTAGTGTGCTTAGGCTATCAAAGAACGCCCCTCGTGCCGGTCGAGCCTTCCAAATGATACGCGGTCACAATCCAGATGCTTGCACTTCCGTGAAACTATGAATACGAAGACCCTTTTCTATTATTTAGTATCGTCATTTTAGCCCCGCCAGACGTGATTATAGAATTAATGGCGACAATGTCTGGCCGGACGAAGTGGCCGAGAGGTTCTCGGCGCTACAGTGTGGAACCGCGCGAACACTACAATACAAAAGTCTGAAGTACACTGCATTGTAATAAATGTAGTTACTACATTAACACAGGTACTGACACCCAGCATGATATTAAACTACTCTCGTTTTTCTCCTCAAGATATAAATTCACTTTCTGGTATGATGTTGATACTAATTCGTATCTTTTGATGGATACGGAATTTTCTTTGTATTTATGGTTTATATAGAGCTGAACAAACGGCATGTCTTATTGGGCGGTATAACTTGTCGTAGAGCCCTCTTTAAATCTGTTCTACTTCCTATCTGCACTCTGGCGTGGTCATGGATATGTGATTAAGTGTGAGTGTGTGGTATAGGCCTAGAATACCTGATATTGGCCAAAGGGGTCCTTTCTTTCGCACCGGAATGTATATAATTCTCGTAAGACACTATCAGGAAATTTGATGCCATTCAGTGACGGACTGGGTGCCTTTTGATAAGAGGACGTCGTAATGTTCAATGTTCTCACTAAAATTAAATGAAAAAAAACGAAAACGTATAGAGCTCCAAACGTACTGCCGGCCGCGGTGGACAAGCGGTTCGAGGCGCTTCAGTCCGGAACGCGCCACTGCTATGGTCGCAGGTTCGAATCCTGCCTCCGGCATGGATGTGTGTGATGTCCTTAGGTTAGTTAGGTTTAAGTAGTTCTAAGTTCTAGTGGACTGATGACCTCCGATGTTAAGTCCCATATTGCTCAGAGCCATTTGAACCATTTTTGAACCAAACTTTCTGAGGAGAGTCGTGAACTCCATTTTCCTCTCCAGAGGATATTCTGTTAATTTTGAGGTTTATTATACGTTATGTGATGCACACAATGCTTGTAGAACAAGATAAGATATTTCAGGGCGTTACAGCGTCGCTATGGACATAAACTGATGGGCCAAAACATTATGACCGGAAGTGTTCAGCTAACCGTGAACATCACATGATCCCGAAGAATATCCTAGCACAGGGGTCGAAACGTCGATCGTGTGGAAGAAATATGACGCGGCATTACACTACAGAAGATTTTACCTTCATTGTGGCCACTTAACCTCGGATTGCGGGCACGGGACCCGCTAAGGAAAGCACATAAGTGGAGCAGAAAAGAATGAGAGGAATCATTTTACGTTATGGAACATAGTTGAGGACATCCACTGACATAAAGAACTTTCACAAAAGGCAAATTTTTATTGATGAGGAATTCGACTGACGTAAAAAAACTTTCACAAGAGGCAAATTTTTATTGATGAGGAAATCCACTGCCATAAGCAACTTTCACAAAAGCCAACTTTTTATTGCGCAGTGCCTGAAAATGATCATCTCGGAAAAGACGAAGGTGGTCGGCAGTTTACGTGTTACTGTCGTTAGCATCTATGGAAAGTGTTTGAAGAACAATGAAACTACAAGTAGGCAAAAATGACGTTTACGCCTCAACACAGAACATGGAGGTCAGAGGCTGGCCCGCTCTGTAGAACTGGATAGGCGGGGAATCGCGGCAAATTTGATGTCAGAGTACAAGCATGGTGCAAGCAAAGTGTTTCGAAGTACATTGTTGAACATGGGGCGCCGCAGCAGGCGACCCATACGTGATCCCATCTCGACCACATGACAACGATATTTGCGACAGCAGTGGGCCAGAGATCTTTGATACTGGGCTGGTCGTATGAATCACGTTTCTTGTTACACCAGGACGATGGTCTTATCTGGATACTCCATCTGTAGGCCAGCAGCTGCTCGAGTCACGGACGCAGTAGAGGACATTAACTTGGGCTTCCAACGGGCCTGTCGTAGTAACCTAAGACACCATGAAAGCCGTGGACTATGTGAACATTACTGTGGACAACCTGCATTCGTACATTCTTGATACATTCCTCATAGTGATTCCATCTTCCAGCAGTATAGCTGTCCGTGTCACAAGCTGGCACAAGGCAAGATTTGTGCTACAGTAGTCTGAGGACCACGACAGTGAACACAGGCTCATGTTTCGGCCACCAAATTCGTTTGAACTGAACTCGACGGAAAAAGTGTGGGAAGCCACTGGGCGCGATCTCCCCTCTTACAAACGACCGGCCAGTAACTTACGGGGATTGCATTGCCTGTGCGTACAGCACAAATTCAGCAAAGACTTGGCGAATCCATGTTAATCAGAATTCTCGCTGTATCGTGTTCCAAATGTGGAGCAACACTCTTGTAAGGAGTTGGTCACAATATTGTGGCTCATCAGTGTATGAACAGTGCTAAAGATCAGGATAGTTTCAAACAATATGTCTTTACCTGAAAGCGCACTGACTAGGATTACAATCGCAAGCAGGCTTTCTTAAAAACAAATGACCACTCTTCTCGTTTGTATTAAAATGGCGCCAAGCGGATGGGAGCACCGACATTCATAACGTGCCGGAGCTACCGGCAGACGACACCGTCGAGAAATTCGAATTTAACTCATTATAGGTTAGCGACCAAGGCACAGATAGTTGTCCGTAAGGACAAAGGAAGGAAAACGAAGATAATGGAGGTTGAACGTCTCTCGGAAGCGACGTAATTTCAGACTAGTACAAGCTCGGGTTAGAAAAGGATGGGTCGTTAATTTAGCATCGGACTTTATCAAAGTCTTTACGTAAACTAGTTTTATTCAATGGTAGCTCCAGTGGTTGGTTGGTTTAAAAGAGGGGTGGGGTGGGGGCGAGAAACCAGACTGCGAGGTCATCAGTCCGTTGTTCCCGGTAAAATAATTACACAGGGGAAAGAAGAAAAGAAAGGAGACGTACATCACAATAACAAGAGAAAGGAAGAACCAGAAGAACGACAGAAGGACAACCAACACTACTATGGACCGGAGTGGCCGAGCGCTTCTAGGCGCTTCAGTCTGGAACCGCGCGACCGCTACGGTCGCAGGTTCGAATCCTGCCTCGGGAATGGATGTGTGTGATGTCCTTAGGTTGGTTAGGTTTAAGTAGTTCTAAGTTCTAGGGGACTGATGACCTCACATGTTAAGTCCCATAGCGCTCAGAGCCATTTTAACTACTATGGACAAAACAGAAAAAGAAAACCACAGAAAGAAGCAAGAAACAGGTAGAAGGGGTAAAACTAAAAGAGCAGATGACCGTGGCTGTCCGACCACAAGAATAAAAAAGAAAATCCAGCCACTCTGCGACGCATTAAAACATCCACCCTAAAAGCATTAGAACAGAGAATACAAAGGGATAAAGGACATGTGCTAAAACTTATACCGAATGAAAAACCCACCGTCACATTTAAAAAGTAAAACTAAATCAGCCGATGAGTCGTTATCAGTTAAAATTAATGGCAACGAGTCCGGTAACTAAGGCAGCGAAAGGACAGCTCACCAAGATATGGGCCGCTGTCAGCCGGGCACCCCACCAACACTGAGAAAGGTCATCACGGCGCATGAGGTAGCCGTGTGTCACCCAAGTGTGGCCAATGCAGAGCCGAGACGCCTGCATGGAGGACTGCCACACATTCGTAGTCTCCTTAATGGCACACAGTTTCTTGTGCGTGATGAGGTTATCCCATTTCGTCTCCCAAAGCCGCAAAACCTTGCGGCATAGTACTGAATGCAGGTCAGTTGCAGAGAAGCCGATCTCCATAAGCGATTTCCGTGCAACCTGTTTGGCCAGCCCGTCGGCAAGTTCGTTGCTTGGGATTCTGACGTGATCTGAGGTCCAGACAAACACCACAGAACGATCGGACCGTTCCAGGGCGTAGATGGACTCCTGGATGTTCGCTACCAAAGGATGACGAGGGTAGCACTGGTCGGAAAGCTTGGAGGCTGCTCAAGGAGTCAGTACACAGAAGAAACTAGTCCCCAGAGCATGAAGGGATGTGCTCAAGAGCACGAGATATAACCACCAGCTCGGCAGTGAAAACACTGCAGCCTTCAGGCAAGGAATGCTGTTCAGCCATCGAGGCGTCGGTGTAAACCACTTCGTGGCCTCGGTACATGTCAAGAATCGAGAGGAAGTGGCAGTGGAGGGTCGAGGTGTTAACTGAGTCCTTAGAGTCATGTGAAAGGTCTAGGCGAAGCCGCGGCCTAAGTGTGCACCATGGCTATCGGACCATCAGCCTCACCAACGTTCTTTGTAAGCTGTACGTGAATGGACTTCAAGTATAGGTGGTACAGGTAAGGACTCCAGTTCGGAAAGAAGGGATGGGACACGAACTGCAATTGGAAGCCCTGACCTGGGCCACCGGTGCGGGAAATGAACCGCCATGGGTAGGAAAAGGAGACAGTGATTCAGCTGCGGAGGAGAACTACGAACGTGTGCAACGTAAATGGCCAGCAATTGTGCAAGAATAACCTGTAATGGAGGGACTCTGGCCTCCACAAGGACGCTGGTCGGCCTAAAAGCTCCTTGTGCTAGGCGAACGCCACAGTGGTGTACTGAGTCGAGTAAACGCAACGCTGAGGGCGCCGCCGAACCATAAACCAAACTCCCATAGTCAATGCAGGATTGAACAAGGACTCTGTAGAGCTGCAGCAGCGTAGAGCGATCTGCACACCAGATGGTGTTGCTCAGCCAGCAGAGGGCATTGAGGTGTTGCCAGCACTTCCGCTTCAACTGGCGAAGGTAAGGAAACCAAGTCATTCGGGCGTCGAAAACCAGTTCTAAGAATCGATATGTCTCCACTACAGTGGAGAAAGTTCTGGTTCTGGATGAACGGTACGACGCCGATAGAAGTGCATAACATACGACTTTGCGGCCGTAAAGCGGAAACCGTGGGATAGAGCCCATGACTGCGCCTTCTGGATGGCTCCCTGCAGCGCCGCTCAGCAACACCAGTACTGATGGAGCAGTACGAAATGCAGAAGTCGTCTGCATACAGAGAAGGTGAGATGGACGGCGCTGCAGCTGCTGCTAGACCATTTATGGCCACTGAAAATAGATAGACACTTAATACAGAGCCCTTTAGGACCCCATTCTTCTCGATATGAAGGGGGGGGGGGGGATGAACTATGAGAGGCTCCAACTTGGACACAGAAAGTACGAAGCGACAGGAAATTTTGGATAAAAGTCGGGAGCTGGCCTTGGAGACTCCACTCGTATTATGTGGCAAGGATATGATGTCTCCATGTGGTGTCATGTGCTTTTCGTAAATCAAAACACACGGCAACCAGGTGGCTTGTGGAAAAGGCTGTTCGGATGGCAGACTCGAGGGAAACAAGATTATCAGTGGTAGAGCGACCCTGTCAGAAGCCGCCCTGACATGCAGCCAGTAGCCCACGTGACTCCAGGACCCAATCCAGCCGCTGACACGCCATACGTTCCAGCAGCTTACAAAGAAAGTTGGTGAGGCTGATGGGCTGATAGCTATCCACATCAAGTGGTTTTTACTGGATTTGAGCATCGGAATGATGGTGCTCTCCCGCCATTGCGATGGAAAGACACCATCGCACCAGATCCGGTTGAAGATGACGGGGAGATGTCACATGTAGTCGGATGACAGATGTTTAATCATCTGACTGTGGATCCAATCTGGCCCAGGAGCTGTGACGAGGCAATGTGCAAGGGCACTCAGGAACTCCCACTCTGTAAATGGGGCGTTATAAGATTCACTGTGGCGTGTAGTAAAAGAGAGAACTTTCCCTTCCAGCCACCGTTTGAGAGTGCGAAAGGCTGGGGGGTAATTCTTAGACGCAGAGGCTCAAGCATAGTGCTCAGCAAAGTGCTCGGCAATCGCGTCTGCGTCGGTAGATTACATGCCATTTATGTTATCACTGGAAACACTTGTTGTGGCCTTGTACCCGAAACCACGTCTAATCTTTGCCCAGATTTGGGAAGGTGACGTATAGCACCCAATGGTCGATACATATTTCCCCCAACAATCCTGCATCCGTAGTTTGATAAGTTGGTGAACGCGAACATGGAGCCATTCACAGGATGTGGGGTGCTGCAGGGAAGGGTGCTACTTATGCTGCTGTAGAGTTCGCCGACGCTCCTTAATTTCCTCAGCGACTTCTGGCGACCACCAAGAGACTGCCTTTAACTGGAAGCACCCTACAGAGCGAGGGATCATGTTTTCTGCCACAGAAATGGTTGTTGTAGCTACCTGCTGAACCATGACATATGATGTTCCCGTGTGGGGGAGATTCAACAGTGACAGCAGAGGTGAAAGTTTCCTAGTCCGCGTTGTTTAAAGCCCATCTGGGCAGGCGTCCATGGACCCGACGCCGGGGCAGTGACAGGAAGATGGGGAAGTGGTCACTACCACACAGGCCGTCATGTGCTCTCCAGTAGATAGATGGGAGAAGTCCTGGGCTGCAGATTGATAAATCAGTGGCCGAGTAACTGCCATGAGCCACACTGAAACGTGTGGCGGCCCCAGTATTTAAGAGACAGAGATCGAATTGAGACATAAACGTTTCGACATCTCTGCTTCGGTCTGTAAGCAGGGTGCCACCCCACAAAGGGTTGTGGGTCTTAAAATCTTACAAAAGTAGGAAAGGTTTAGGGAGTTGATCGAACAGTGCAGTTAATACATTCAGGTATACTACACCATCTGGAGGAAGATATACATTGCAGGCAGTTATTTCCTGTGTCGTCCTTATTCTGACATCCACAGCTTCAAGAGGGGTTTGAAGGGGCACAGGTTCACTACAGACTGAGTTGAGGACATAAACGCAAACTCCACCTGACACTCGATTATAGTCACTACGGTTCCTGTTGTATCCCTTATAGCCACAGAGGGCAGGGCTCCGCATTGTCAGGAATGAGGTTTCGTGGAGGACAATGCAGAAAGCAAGTGTAAAGATTAAACCCCCGCAATTCCACTGGAGGATGATGTCATCGTGAGACTGGGAAGGCATGGAACATTCAATGAGGCAGTTTACGCCTCAGGGTCACCTGCTGCCACCAACTTTTTGCCTGAGCAATCTATATCCATTATGTCTGAGGGTCTGGTGAGATCTAGGTCCTCAGCGGAATCTCCACCTCATCCACAGACACAAAGCATGTAGGTAGCACTGGTGTAGGTGCCACCGCAATTCCCTTCGTCTTGGGGACCTTCCTTTTGGATTTCTCTCACTGCTCCTTGGGTTTCCTTTGCTGGGAGGACTTCACTGATTCAGTCTCAGGGACTGAGGATGAGTGTGAAGCCCTATGAACCAGCTGCTTTTGGGCTCTTCAGCCACTGGTGGGTGTCATCTTTCCAACTTGCAGAAACCTGGGAAGGGAGTGACCCAAGGGACCACTTCCTAGCGAGAGGAGCTGAAGAAGACTTACACTTCTCCGGCTCAGAAGTGGGGATGGTTGGGAGGGTGTTTCTCCCAAAGTAGGTGGTGCAGGAGCAACAGGGTGGAATGTGCCCCCCACCATGAAGGGGGCAGTTGTAGCCTTCTGGTACTGAGAGGCGACAGGAATGTGAGGAACTGATGGGGTGGCAACTGTTCTGGTAGTGGCAGTGTAAGGGGAGGTCATAGCCACAGGATGTGTGTGCTCAAACTTCCTCTTGGTCCTCAGTCGGTCCAGGACTTATATTCCAAGATTTTCCTCTCTTTCTGTAAAATCCAGCAGTCTGGCGAGCAAGGTGAATGATGCTCTCCGCAGTTGACACAGATATGAGGTGGGGTGCATGGATTATTGGGATATGATTGATGTCCACAATTTCGACATGTGACGCTGGAAGCACAGTGGGAAGACCTATAGCTGAACATCCCCCAACTTTTCACAAGCGAAAAATGCCCATGACTGGGCAGAGGACGCTGTTTTTATCAATACTGGCCCAGAGCGTATTTTGACCAAGCCCTCCACCTCCCCAAAACTGGTCTTCTAAATGCTCCACAAAAAACTAAGGTTTCTCGTATATAAGAGGTACCAGGGTGAATAAGCTTCACTGCCATCCTTAGCCTGACGTTCCTCCCATGGTGTGGCCAGGGAGGGGAACGATTAGGGGTCATATTTCTTAGCATTGAAGTTAGACATGGCCCACATAGGGACTGCTGGTGGCGGACCACCAGCAAGAGATGAAATACTACGCTTCGGAGTGTGTCATCCACCCTGATGCCATCCACTCCGACAAGGGGCCCTCCCCACGGGCGCCACTCAGCCTCTGCAAGGGCCACCTGGCAGGATGGCCACTGTGGAGAGTTCTAATGCTCCAGGGAGATGGGCATCTACTACATGGCATACATGGGCAGTTAACGGCGCAGTCATCAGCAGAGCGATCCCTGTGTTGTCAGGGGGATACAACCAACAGGGTACATGGCGGCCCCACCACAATGGACTGGCTACCGTGCTGAATATGAATTGCTAAGAAGTCCATGGTCATCGTCGGTGCAGAAATCGACACTGCATAATGCATGGTGGAAAACGCACCCAGGAAAGTGTCCTCGCCGAAGAGATGAAGAATGAGTGGGACTGCAATGTGACGACGAGAAAGTGGGCTAAAGATCTCAATGCATCATGGACACGATGCACCACGAAGGCGCCCTTCCCCAATTGGCTCGCTCTTCGGGAAAATTTAGAAAGATGGAAGTCAAACCCGAAAGGGGACCATTACATAAAGGCTGAAACGTGTGGGACTCCTTTTAGTCGCCTCTTACGAAAGGCAGGAATACCTCGGGCCTATTCTAACTCCCATACCCGCAGGGGGCAGCTCCAGTGGCACCAAAATTTATACAGTGACGGCTTAGGTGATAGGGTCTTCGAATGAATACAACTGAATTACGGGAGTCGTTTTGTCAATTGAGTGCTGCCACTAAACAAAAAGGGCTCTTGTTGTTCGATTGGGAATACTCGAGGCTTATTTAAGGATAGAAACCGGTAATGTCAAATGTTTGGTGCAACTTGAGGTGCCATTCAATACAACTATTGGGTTGGTGCATAAGTTCGTAGCGTTTTTCCATAAGTTCAATAGACAAAACACATGTATAAAACAGAGGGTTCAGACATCAATAATGTACAATTATATACTCTCTTGCACTGTTTACAACAGTCTGCCAACACTGGAATAAATCACTGTTTACAACAGTCTGCCAACACTGGAATAACTTTCCGATTCTGAGACTATAGAAATAATGTGGGTTTGTGGAGAAGAACCAGGTTCGTAGCGCATTTTCATCCGGAAGGAAAGCTCCCGGAAGATTGTCAGCAGAGAACGGTAATGTGAAAATCTGAGGGTGCATGATCAGTTTAATAAAGTGGGTGCTGAATTGCTTCCCAGCCTAACTACTGTATGGTGTCTAGCAGGTTGCGGGTGGGAGTTATCGTGCAGCACGATCACTTCACGCAGTTTTCCTGATCGTCGTTCTTGGATTGCGTCTGCAGCACGTCTCAGTTGTTGACAATAATGTCAGCAGTGATGGTTACACCTCGGGAAAGCAATTCTTAGTACACCGCACAGTCGTTGTTCCTCCAGATGCGTATCGTTATCTTCTGTGTATGGGCCCAGGTCCTTGTACAGGGAGTTGCTGTTTTGTTTGGGTTCAACCACTCCTTACTTTTCCTTATGTTAGAATAAAGACGTCATTTCTCGTTACCAGAAACGGTACTGGATAGCCGTGGTCCGTGTTGTTAACGAGCCAGTTAATGATGAGCAAACAGAGATGCATATATAGACACCCACTGATTTTTGTGATTTTGGCTTAGAGCATGCGACACCCATACACCCGCTTTTTGAACCTTCCCCAGTACATGCACATGTCACACGAGAGTGGAATGATCACATTTCACCACACTTGCCAGTTCTTGAGTACACTGGCGGCGACTATTGTGGACTG
The DNA here is from genome assembly GCF_023864345.2 of Schistocerca serialis cubense. NCBI lineage: Eukaryota > Metazoa > Arthropoda > Insecta > Orthoptera > Acrididae > Schistocerca > Schistocerca serialis. The sequence continues at coordinate 696,827,236 of NC_064639.1, forward strand.
ATGAGTTTAAACGATCTTCATCAAACCCCGAAGATCTGCCTGAACGTGGAGAGCCACTAATGTCAAAACGATCCTCCTTAAAGCGAGAAAATCATTTTATTACCGTACTCTGTCCAGTGCCATTATCCCCATACGCGGCGCAAATGTTTCTGGCTGCCTCCGCTGCTGGCCTCCCTCTACTGAACTCAAACAATAGAATGTGTCAGAGATGCTCCAATTTCTCCACTTGGCACTCCATTTTCTAGCCTCCGTAGCTCTATTCACTGTCTCCAACTGACAAAATGACAATATGTAAATTCAAATAGCAACCGTGAACTGCCAATAAAAATGACGATCGATAAATAAACCCATAGCAACTGGAATGCAACATACAAAACGAAAACGATACGAACTTATGCACCTATCTAATACTACTGACTGTAGTTGATAACTGAAGCCTGGTTGTCAAGGAAAGCAGGCTTCGGTTACGATTTTAGAAAACGCCGTAATCAGTTACTATTGTTTGCCTTTTGCAGTTACATACAATTTACTTTAAACCAGTAATTCCAGACTCAACAATAAATAAAAATACCACACGTTATTAATGAAGGAATAAACAACTTTGTAAATAATAGTGTTTTCACTGAGTTACAATTTAGCAAATCACCATTTAAATTCAGATACAGCAGATAATGTTTTAAAAGCAAGCCACTGTGATCTGGGCAGCAGGCCTTGCACGCCAGGAATGGCAATAAATTAAGAATTGTTTAAAACTCGCCGCAACTTACAAATTACAGGTGTTGAAATATTAAAGACAAGTCGCCAAAAACACAGCAGAAGGCATCAGACGCCAGGAATGGCAGCAAAAAAGGTTTTAAAGGCTTACTGTGTAAATACAAATAGCAAATTAGAATTTTATGGCAAGTGACCACCATCACGGCTGAAGGCCTTACACGCCAGGAACGGCAATAATATAAAAAATTTAGAAACCTGCTGTAAAACATCAAATACAACAGCAAAGGTTAATTAAAAAAAAAAAAAACAAGCAACTGATCACCAAACGTCTTACGAAGACCAAGGGACCACAGACTATGCTCCAGGAATCGAACTCTGAGAAGGTCCGGCAACAAACACTTTTGCGAGCGCTGAGATAGGTAGCCAAGAGTTGCATTCACTTCAAAAGATGGTAAATCAAGACTAGTGGCAGTCTGACGATGACTAATGATGATCTTGCTGAAGTTACCTGATGTCTGATAAACCAAATGCAACTATGGAACAATACGCCAAACCCGGAACCGGCGGTCTGCACTACGTCCCCAGAATAGTGTGCTTAAAGCACCCGTATCGAGGAAGGAACCAGTACCACCAGAGTAGAAGAATCTCCCCTGCTCTTCGCCTCGGCGACACTACGAGCAGCAACAAGAACCCAAGTCACTGGAGAATCACGAGATATCTCAATGGTGGAGGTTTCTCTGCTGGGATTGAAATGCACTCACCTTAATGCTTGCTGGATCCGGTTTACGACGAGGTCGTGCACCCTCGTGACCTCAGCCTTTCCATCCGGCAGTCCATGCGTGACGCCAGCAGTCCCGGAGTGTTCTCACACTACGCGGACCTGGATTCTCCTGCGTCCCCAAGCAAACTGGCCCACTCACACGACCCAGAAAATCAACCACGTCGCTCCAAAGATAGGGCAACAGTTCCTACATATCGATAACCGCCGCCGCTGCCACTAGCGGACAGGCAACGCTTGCGAAACCGAGTGGTGCCAGTCAACACGAGAAGAAGACAAACAACCGCAACCATGCCAACTAAATGATACCGTCTGGCCTCCAACACAGGGCGGGAACCTACAAACAGCATCAACGCGAGCCGCAGCACGGCTCAGTAACCTATACCCAAGAAAAAGTATTGAACAAAATATTAACTGGCGAAACTGTTCAGCACCTTATTATGGGTGGTCGGACGGGGACTTGTACCGTGTCTGCACTCGAAAGACGGTGCAGCGACTCTGTGACCAGACTTCCTCGACCGGTCGGTAAACGCGCTCGCCCCCACTCGCTCCTTCCAGAGCCAAATTAACTACCCCTTGGATGCATTAGCATATGTTCAACTAACGTGTCGGATGTGGTAGGAGTTTCCCACAGACTTACTTGCTGTTTTTATTCTGGGAATCAACACACAAAAGTATTAAACTACCACGTCTACGAGTGGGTGTAACCGAACCTGATCGAAAACCGATAATCAGTACCTTTACCTTCGTCTGCAGCGAAAAATATACTGTTTACTATTGCTGCGCTGCTTACAAGTGACTCAGAAATCAGCGTGTACTAGCCGCTTAAGAGGCCTATGTACTTAATTACAGAGGCAGTTGCGGAAAAAGTTATTGCATCGCTTTTGCTGTACGACATCATCTTTGAAAGCTAGACTTGATCCATGGATATAGTACCGTTTAATGTGTGTATTATCCTCTCATTAGAAAACATCCATGCCAAACCAGTAGTTATCCAGCACGATTTTAGGGAAGCACGGGGACAGTTACTAATGCTATATAGGGCAATCGAAGCCCAGTAACCTACCCAGCTCTTAATTAAGCAGTCTTTCGACTTATCTAATGACATTCTCATTTTCCTTCCATCTTCTACTAATATTTTCACTTATACGTATGTAATACACTAAATATACCACTTACGTTGCAGATTCCTTCTTTGAACGACCACAGTGTGTTGTCCCCTCTGTTGTTCATTTCAAACCCAAATTACTCATTTCTTCCGGTAAAATTTTTCTTTAGGTTTATTTACCAACCGACCATTGTGTTACGTCCTTATTTCGTAATTTACCTGTCTACGTAACTCTTTAGTGTCTGAAATCTTTCGAGTTTGTACGTTTGCCGTTTCCTCGCAGTTCACGTCTCACTTGTGTTCCAAACGTGCAAAATTAGAAACACCTTTGCGTCCCTCCACAAAATATTGTCCCCTATATCGTCTATTTCAATGCGCAACTAGCTAATTGCTTTTGCATGTGATCATATAATCTATTTCCTACTCTAGCAAGAATTTTCGGTATGTCAATTTGACTGGCTACTATTTTTCTTTTACATCCTCACCGCGTAATTCTTCCGTCCAGCTGAATGTTTAACTGTTTAACATTTCGAATCCTTGAAATTTATAAATACCTTGTTCCTCGTCCTCCAAATTTCACTTCGCTTTAATGCCGTGTTCGAAACGTATACTTTAAAAAACACCTTCTTCAGTTGATACTAGTAGCGTGTCACTACCGATGTGCACTTTTTCTCTCTGTTCCAGTGCAATGTTTATGTTTTTTCGGCGCTCTTGTGCAGTCTAGCTCACAACGTTTCTTAGGGATATATAACAGCACTAGAAAATTTTCAAAGTAATATCAAGCCAAGTTATTAGACACAATAGTGCTACTGTTATCTTAATTACATTCTTAACCGTAATTATGAAAATGAATGAGGTGGAAAACAGGGCAATGTTTTGATAAAAATGTACGAATTTCGTATTTTCGTGAGCTACAGATATTCATCATAGCGCGTTTTTCTGATGAAATCTTTAATTTACACAATTTATACAACGTTTAAACTTTCAATCAGTGAAACGAATCGGTGCAAACTTAAGTATGCCGTCATAACGAGAAAATGCTGAACATTTTATCGATGTTGCTGTTAGCAGCTTAATGAAAAATGTAAAGACAATCAAGCTAGCGATCTGCAAAGAAAAATGTTGCAGACACGTTGCCGCAGAGCAACTAATAGATCAATGGTGATCATCTACCTCTTGGAACACTGCTTTAGAGGCTGTGTCGAAATTCTCTTACATCCATATGAATATGTAAATGACACATATAGCACACTCAAGATTACAAGTGATACGTGAAGAACCGCTGCAGATTCGAGAACATCAGAGCGGTCTCTTACAGAGGGTCTAAAGCTCTACATATCCCTGAATAAGTCAACCAACTGTCAATGAGGCACTGTCAAACAATTGTGTGCATGTTTCAAGAAGAGTAAAAGTTGATTTTATCGATGTGTCATGCCTGGCAAATGTCAACGCTCACAAAATACATGTGTGAAGGACCTCTCGAGAAAGAATGGTGCAAGTGACAGTGGGTTAGCAAAGAAATATATTTCTTATCACGTCTGTTAACCTAGGAGCAATGCAGTCGATCTTAGCTGACGCAGTACACATTGTAGGTCCTACTCAAGCGCAAAATTTTAGTAATAGTGGTCCTATAGAAAAGAATTGATACCATAAAAATTAAAATCTGAAGAATGCCCATAAACTTGTTTCCGTGGTCTTCAGGAGTATCTTCTCCGACGGTCAACAAAATACTTGGCTGGACATTTATATCAGCGCTTGTCGCGAAATTCTTGATTATTCTTTATTGCAGAACGATTTCCCGGTCATACGAAAGCTTTGCAGTCATAACAGACTTCAATAATACGCAGACAAGAGGTTTGTGCTATTCAGTAGATACTGAATACTATAAAAATTTCAAAGTAGAATTTAGTATACATGTTCGATCTTCATCATAAATATTTTAGCATACAATCACTAATATTAGGAATATAATTCTCAGAAACGAATTTGAAGGGTGAAGCTCCCATTACCTGGCTGTCTACGTTTGTCCTACATAAACAAGCACTTCAAAAGCACACATGCTCAAAATAGAAAAATGAATAAAATTATCTGGTCATGAAGTCCTCGTCTTATTTTTAAAATGCCAAAACAGGCTTACTGTTCCATTTATCGATGTTACTGCCCATCCACCAAAGCATTCCTTCCTGAAAGCGGTTAGTGTTCCATAGCTTTCCAAAGGGGTAACGAAGTGCACTGAGACAATACAGTAACAGTTACACGTGCAATATTTTTCACATTTATAATACTAATACCAACCTTAAAAAACATTCAAAGAATCATTGAAGAAGACACATCGTTCTAGCCAGTTCATGTCTTGAGTATATTATCCAACATAAACCGGTGGATTGCTATTTCAATTTCCTCAAGCAGATCGAGTTTCTTTCCCGTCTTTTCTTCGTGTACGACGTTTAAGTCCTCTTCTATGCCTTTCAGGGATGACTAGTCTAATATACTTGGCAAACACCGATCTGCCGTAATTGCCAGTCTGTAGGCGTCTGCATGCTCCATATATTTTGTCAAAAACTAAATGAGAAATAATTAAAATTAGTGGCAAGTCTAAGCAGCTCTGTAAACTGAAACTTGTCCTGTCTCAAAAACTTCTTATGCCTCAGGAAGTTATTTTTAATAATCTAGGTCGTCACAATATTAGTGTACAGGTTTTTAATGTCCAGGGAGATTAGTTTGGAGGATTCAGTGACAAATGTATCATTAATTCGTTAATTAAGGCTGCACTGCTCCTTACAGAGCAGCTATTACTAAACACATAATTATCTCCAAGGAAGCGGTTGAGTAGATTCGTCAATTTGTAAGCGGGACGCCTTTTTGTGTTAGCAGTTGGTCTGATTGGATTATTTTCTTTGTGAACCTTTAATTGTGATCTTAATCTAGATGCTGTGGGTCTCATATAATGACATTTCCTATTCTTGGCATCTGCAAAGAAGGAAAACGAATGCTTAGGAGTGCTTTTGAGTTCCTTTTGAAACTGACCAATTAAATATTTATGTATTTCGTTGATGCCATTTTCACCAATAATTTCTTATGTTTTACTGACTTTATCTTTATCAATTACTAAAGTATCCCATGTATGCGTTTCGTAGCAATCACTTTACCATCAATTAATTTCTTATTAATGGATTTGATTGCCCTTCGAGTCTTATTACTTTCATGATATTTCCTTATACCCTCCCGTTTACTTAATTCAGTTTCTATGGCTTTACACAACTTGTGTCCTACGTGACCTATTTCGTCACGATTAAGTTTCACTAACTTAGCTGCCATTTTAGCAGGAACGACTGTCTCATTCACTACTTTCTTTTCGATCATTGTTTCAATATTTAGTTTAAAGCCTTTTTTTAGAAGTATATTTTCATCTTCCTCAAACATAATATCCATTTTATTCAGTACACTTGTGTACAACATAAAGCTATGCAATAGTTTTACACTCCTTGTTCTACCTGCGATTCTACTGAGGCTAAGGAACTTCTTGTCCTGTTTCAGTTTCATCTTTACGAACTCCCCTGCAATACAGCTTCAGTTCACTGTTTACTCTTTCCCAACAGTGTTCCTACGGAGTATCTCTAATGTCATGCGGAATCGCATCAGTTTGCTTACTTTTGTACCAAAAATAAGCTTAACTTTCTAATCAACTATTCAACTTTATACAATTCGGGATCAATAAAAACGGTAATAAGATCGTTTTAGAGCGTTATTTGGTGAACCTAATATTACCGATAGTATTAAGCAATTTTCATTTAGTGTTCTTACATTTTTACACAAACTTCAATGCCTCGCTTGGCACAATCATTCTGATATTGTCCATCTGAAGGCACGGAGATAACGATTGTTAAGATAATGGTTACAAATATTGTAGCTCCAATTACCTGAGTATCTATGTTAATCTAACATAAACATGCGCTTCTAAAGTTTACAAGATGAAAACATATGAACAAATAAAATTATATGGAAATGAAGTCTTCGTTTTACTTTAAAATGGCTACATCAGATTATATGCTCCGCTCATCCAAGTTACCGTCCATCCACGACAGCACTCATTCCGTAATTCCGTAAACTGGTAAATACCGCTCGCCCCACTGCCCCCCAGGGCTCAGCCAGTTTGTAAACGCTTGTACAGCTCTGACAGGCTGCAGCTGTTCCATAACATTACAAAGATTTTACAAAAGACATGGAGAGACACCACACCAGTGATTGTCTGTGCAAAATCGTTCAGATATCGGATGCGACATAAAAGAAGTAAATTATCTTATACGTAGGGAAAGAAGAAACAGAAAGTGGAAATAGGAGGGGCTAAGAAGATCGTCTCTGTGCCATATTTTGAGAAACTTTCATAGAAACTGTTGATTGTTTCGCGGTCATACAACGTCTAGTCGCCATTCACAGCAAAAAATTAATGGATACACTATAAGGAGAAAGTTGGGGATCAGATAAGTAAACCTGACCAGGCAGGTGTCTATAAGATACAATGTGCATCGCATGAAGCGAAATATGTAGGACAGTCAGGAGAACACTTACCACAAGCCGAGCGGTCTGGGGCGCTGCAGTCATGTCCTGTGCGGCTGGTCCCGGCGGAGGTTCGAATCCTCCCTTGGGCATGGGTGTGTGTCTTTGTCCTTAGGATAATTTGTTGTATGTAAGCTTAGGGACTGATGACCTTAGCAGTTAAGTCCCATAGGATTTCACACACATTTGAACACTTTCAACAAGGCAGGAGGCGCATAAAGACGATTTTAGACTGGGCAACTACTGCAGATCTGTGTTTGCCAAATATATTCCAGAAAGGCGCAGAAGAGGACCTAGATGTGATACATGTAGATAGGAAAGGAAACAAACTCTATCTGCTTGAGGAACTTGAAATAACAATCCGCCGGTTTAAGCTTGATAATTTACATAATATACGAAATGGCTAGAGCGCTATTGCATTTTCCAATGGTTCTTTGAGTCATTTTTTAATACAGACGTTATTATAATAAATTTGAACGAGTTTGCACAGATAACCATTGGTCTGGTGTTTCGCCATATCCTTTGTAACACCTTTGGAATGTTATGGCACGGCTGATGGACCAGTGCAGTCTGTCAGAAATGTGCGTCTGTTTACGAGCTAGCGGTTCACGGCGAGAGGGCCGATGTGAACGGTGTTTACCGCTTTACCGAAGGAACTCTTTGGTGGATGGGCGGTAACACGGATAAGCGAGGTGTAGTAATTTTATTTGTTCTTGTACACTGCCAGGAGAAAAAATAACACACCCTTTTAGAGGTTTCCAATTCAGTCATGATTTATTGTTGCAATAGTACATGAACATTTGAAAATTACATTGTTGCATAAGGAGTATAGCCGGCCGTGGTGGCCGTGCGGTTCTAGGCGCTTCAGTCCGGGACCGCGAGACTGCTACGGTCGCAGGTTCGAAACCTGCCTCGGGCATGGATGTGTGTGATGTCTTACATTAGTTAGGTTTAAGTAGTTCTAAGTTCTAGGGGACAGATGTTAAGTCCAATAGTGCTCAGAGCCATTTGAACCATAAGGAGTTTATCAAAGGATTACATTTACATTTCAGTAGTACAAGCAGTTCTAAGGTACCAGGCGTCGACCCATCCTGAAGCACCAATATTAGCAAGGGCTTCAATGTGGGTGCTGACTCTAGCATCCAGTCGATCGTAGAGATGGAGAATTCCGTTCTGGGATAGCCTGTGTTATTCCACGTTTACTCGACCTGCTCACATAGTTCTGTAAGAGATGGTGATTGACGAATGGCACGAGTCGCTTCTCGTCCCATCATATCCCACTCGTGCTCGTTTGGTGACAAGTCAGGAGATCATGTTGGGCAGGGAAGTTGCTGCACGTCTGGCAGAGCACGTTCAGTTTCACGAGTAATGTGTGGGCAAGGATTATCCTGTTGGAACATCAGCTTCTTGTTACAAGAGCGTCCAATGACAGGTCTAACAGCAGTCTGCACGTACCGATCGCTTGTTAGCGTCCTCTCCAGAAACACAAAACGTTAACGAGAATTGTAGCTTTTCGCACTACAGACCGTAAAGTCTGTGGCGGGGCTAGTGTGACTTGGACGAATGCATTCTACGATACAGAGCTCACCAGGTCTAGGTAGTACGTGCAAACAATGATCACTTGCGTGCTGGCAGAATCTGCTTCCGTCGTTGAAGACGGCGACCATCCATCCCATCTTCCAAGAGACCCTCTGATGGCACCAGTCGTGCCGTGCACGACGATGCTGTAGTGTGTCGCACAGACGACAAAATGGTAGATAAGGAAATAGATGACAGAGGGACAGAAAAACAATTAAAATCGCTCAAAAGAGGAAAGGCCGCTGGATCTGATGGGATAAGAGTTCGATTTTACACAGAGTACGCGAAGGAACTTGCCCCCCTTCTTGCAGCAGTTTACCGTAGGTCTCTGGAAGATCGTAGCGTTACAAAAAATTCGAAAAGAGCACAGGTCATTCCCGTTTTCAAGAAGGGACGTCGAACAGATGTGCAGAACTATAGACCTAGTAATAGTGTTCCATAGATTTCGTGTTTGTTTTGCATACAGTCAGAGACAGTCCCTTTAGTCAGCCATAGTGCCAGTAGTGTCAGTGTCGTCGTAACTGCCGTCTGCTTCACGTCTGCTGTGCAGCGAGCTACCTTAATTTAAGTATTAACTGTATTTTTCTTACTTGTCACTTCTTCTTCAGTGTGTATTTGCTTTTAGGAAGCTTTAATTGTCGAGTGCTAGTAATAGTGTTCCATAGATTTCATGTTTGTTTTGAATACAGTCAGAGAGAATACCTTTAGTCAACCATAGTGCCAGTAGTGCTAGTGTTTGTTTCCAATACAGTCCAGGGACAGGTAGTGCTATTTTCATTGTTTTCTGCAAGAAGTGTCTAGCAACCACAGTTCAGTCAACAATCAGCCACCTTTACTGAATTAGCAGTCTAGTTAAAAGTTGATTAACTCTCTACAGTAAATTGATTTCTTAGGATGGATAGGATGTGTGACTGCTGTGTGCGGACGCAGGAGGAGCTGGCCACTGTTCGCGAACAGCTGAACGTGTTGATGGCCGCGGTCAGCCGTCTTCAGGCTGCTGCCTCGCAGTGTAGCGGCAGTGGGGAGTCTGGTGCGTCGCATGGTACACCCCAGGTGTTACATGCTTCACCCACTGTCCCTGCTGTCGAGACATCTTCGCGGGTACCGGGCGCGGTTGGGCCACCCTCTCCCCAAGGGGAGTGGCGGGTTCAGCGGCGTTCGCGGCGCACGAGGCGGAGGGTCAATGTGGAGGCTGGCCGTGTGGCATCGCCCGCTCTGCCTGTCAGTGGACATGTGACCGCTCCTTCAGCAAGGTCCGAGCAGGCACACGGGGGGAGGGGTTTATTAGTTATTGGGAGCTCCAACGTTAGGCGGGTGATGGAGCCCCTTAGGGAAATAGCGGAAAGGTCGGGGAAGAAGGCCAGTGTTCACTCAGTCTGCTTGTCGGGGGGTCTCATCCGAGATGTGGAGGAGGCCCTGCCGGCGGCGATAGAGAGCACTGGGTGCACCCGACTGCAAATTTTTGCTCATGTCGGCACCAATGACCCCTGCCGTCTGGGTGCAGAGGTCATCCTCAGTTCGTACAGGCGGTTGGCGGAATTGGTGAAGGCGGAAAGCCTCGTTCGCGGGGTGAAATCAGAGCTAACTATTTGTAATATCGTTCCCAGAACCGATAGCGGTCCTCTGATTTGGAGGAAGGCTTAAACCAGAGGCTCAGACGATTCTGCGGACATCTGGGGTGCAAATTTCTCGACCTCCGCTATCGGGTGGAGATATGTAGGGTCCCCCTGAATAGGTCAGGCGTGCACTGCAAGCCGGAAGCGGCTACAAGGGTAGCGGAGTACGTGTGTGGTGCACATGTGGGTTTTCTAGGTTAGAGAATTCCCTCCCTAGGCCCAACAAGACACCTCCTGAGACGCGGCAAGGTAGGAGTAGGCAAAATGCAACAGGGAATAACAATGTTAATGTGCTAATAGTAAACTGCAGGAGCGTCTATAGAAAGGTCCCAGAACTGCTCTCATTAATAAACGGTCACAACGCCCATATAGTACTAGGGACAGAAAGTTGGCTGAAACCAGACGTAAACAGTAATGAAATCCTGAACTCAGATTGGAATGTATACCGCAGAGACAGGCTGGACAGTGAAGGGGGAGGCGTGTTTATAGCGATAAGAAGTGCAATAGTATCGAAGGAAATTGACGGAGATCCGAAATGCGAAATAATTTGGGTGTAGGTCACGGTTAAAGCAGGCTCAGACATGGTAATTGGATGTCTCTATAGGCCCCCTGGCTCAGCAGCTGTTGTGGCTGAGCACCTGAAGGATAATTTGGAAAATATTTCGCGTAGATTTCCCCACCATGTTATAGTTCTGGGTGGAGATTTTAATTTGCCGGATATAGACTGGGAGACTCAGACGTTCATAACGGGTGGCAGGGACAAAGAATCCAGTAAAATTTTTTTAAGTGCTTTATCTGAAAACTACCTTGAGCAGTTAAACAGAGAACCGACTAGTGGCGTTAACATATTAGACCTTCTGGTGACAAACAGACCCGAACTATTTGAAACAGTTAACGCAGAACAGGGAATCAGCGATCATAAAGCGGTTACTGCATCGATGATTTCAGCCGTAAATAGAAATATTAAAAAAGGTAGGAAGATCTTTCTGTTTAGCAAAAGTGACAACAAGCAGATTACAGAGTACCTGACGGCTCAACACAAAAGTTTTGTTTTAAGTACAGATAGTGTTGAGGATCAGTGGACAAAGTTCAAAACCATCGTACAATATGCGTTAGATGAGTATGTGCCAAGCAAGATCGTAAGAGATGGAAAAGAGCCACCGTGGTACAACAACCGAATTAGAAAACTGCTGCGGAAGCAAAGGGAAATTCACAGCAAACATAAACATAGCCAAAGCCTTGCAGACAAACAAAAAAAAAATTTTTTTTTTTGGTCATCAGTCTCCTGACTGGTTTGATGCGGCCCGCCACGAATTCCTTTCCTGTGCTAACCTCTTCATCTCAAAGTAGCACTTGCAACCTACGTCCTCAATTATTTGCTTGACGTATTCCAATCTCTGTCTTCCTCTACAGTTTTTGCCCTCTACAGCTCCATCTAGTACCATGGAAGTCATTCCCTCATGTCTTAGCAGATGTCCGATCGTCCTGTCCCTTCTCCTTATCAGTGTTTTCCACATATTCCTTTCCTCCCCGATTCTGCGTAGAACCTCCTCATTCCTTACCTTATCAGTTCACCCAATTTTCAACATTCGTCTATAGCACCACATCTCAAATGCTTCGATTCTCTTCTATTCCGGTTTTCCCACAGTCAATGTTTCACTACCATACAATGCTGTACTTCAGACGTACATCCTCAAAAATTTCTTCCTCAAATTAAGGCCGGTATTTGATATTAGTAGACTTCTCTTGGCCAGAAATGCCTTTTTTGCCATAGCGAGTCTGCTTTTGATGTCCTCCTTGGTCCGTCCGTCATTGGTTATTTTACTGCCTAGGTAGCAGAATTCCTTAACTTCATTGACTTGGTGACCATCAATCCTGATGTTAAGTTTCTCGCTGTTCTCATTTCTACTACTTCTCATTACCTTCGTCTTTCTCCGATTTACTCTTAAACCATACTGTGTACTCATTAGACTGTTCATTCCGTTCAGCAGATCATTTAATTCTTCTTCACTTTCACTCAGGATAGCATTGTCATCAGCGAATCGTATCATTGATATCCTTTCACATTGTATTTTAATTCCACTCCTGAACCTTTCTTTTATTTCCATCATTGCTTCCTCGATGTACAGATTGAAGAGTAGGGGCGAAAGGCTACAGCCTTGTCTTACACCCTTCTTAATACGAGCACTTCGTTCTTGATCGTCCACTCTTATTATTCCCTCTTGGTTGTTGTACATATTGTATATGACCCGTCTCTCCCTATAGCTTACCCCTACTTTTTTCAGAATCTCGAACAGCTTGCACCATTTTATATTGTCGAACGGTTTTTCCTGGTCGACAAATCCTATGAAAGTGTCTTGATTTTTCTTTAGCCTTGCTTCCATTATTAGCCGTAACGTCAGAATTACCTCTCTCGTCCCTTTACTTTTCCTAAAGCCAAACTGATCGTCACCTAGCGCATTCTCAATTTTCTTTTCCATTCTTCTGCATATTATTCTTGTAAGCAGCTTCGATGCATGAGATGTTAAGCTGATTGTGCGATAATTCTCGCACTTGTCAGCTCTTGCCGTCTTCGGAATTGTGTGGATGATGCTTTTCCGAAAGTCAGATGGTATGTCGCCAGACTCATATATTCTACACACCAACGTGAATAGTCGTTTTGTTGCCACTTCCCCCAATGATTTTAGAAATTCTGATGGAATGTTATCCATCCCTTCTGCCTTATTTGACCGTAAGTCCTCCAAAGCTCTTTTAAATTCCGATTCTAATACTGGATCCCCTATCTCTTCTAAATCGACTCCTGTTTCTTCTTCTATCACATCAGACAAATCTTCACCCTCTTAGAGGCTTTCAATGTATTCTTTCCACCTATCTGCTATCTCCTCTGCATTTAACAGTGGAATTCCCGTTGCACTCTTAATGTTACCACCGTTGCTTTCAATGTCACCAAAGGTTGTTTTGACTTTCCTGTATGCTGAGTCTGTCCTTCCGACAATCATATCTTTTTCGATGTCTTCACATTTTTCCTGCAGCCATTTCGTCTTAGCTTTCCTGCACTTCCTATTTATTTCATTCCTCAGCGACTTGTATTTCTGTATTCCTGATTTTTCCCGGAACATGTTTGTACTTCCTCCTTTCATCAATCAACTGAAGTATTTCTTCTGTTACCCATGGTTTCCTCGCAGCTAACTTCTTTGTACCTATGTTTTCCTTCCCAACTTATGTGATGTCCCTTATTAGAGATGTTCATTCCTCTTCAGCTGTACTGCCTACTGCGCTATTCCTTATTGCTATATCTATAGCGTTAGAGAACTTCAAACGTAACTCGTCATTCCTTAGTACTTCCATGTCCCACTTCTTTGCGTATTGATTCTTCCTGACTAATGTCTTGAACTTCAGCCTACTCTTCATCACTACTATATTGTGATCTGAGTCTGTATCTGCTCCTGGGTACGCCTTACAATCCAGTATCTGGTTTCGGAATCTCTGTCTGACCATGATGTAATCTAATTGAAATCTTCCCGCATCTCCCGGCGTTTTCCAAGTATACCTCCTCCTCTTGTGATTCTTGAACAGGGTATTCGCTATTACTAGCTGAAACTTGTTACAGAACTCAATTAGTATTTCTACTCTTTCATTCCTTGTCCCAAGCCCTATTCTCCTGTAACTTTTTCTTCTACTCCTTCCCCTACAACTGCATTCCAGTCGCCCATGACTTATTAGATTTTCGTCCCCATTTACATACTGCATTACCCTTTCAATATCCTGATACACTTTCTCTATCTGTTCATCTTCAGCTTGCGACGTCGGCATGTATACCTGAACTATCGTTGTCAGTGTTGGTTTGCTGTCGATTCTGATTAGAACAACCCGATCACTGAACTGTTCACAGTAACACACCCTCTGCCCTACCTTCCTATTCATAACGAATCCTACACCTGTTATACCATTTTCTGCTGCTGTTGATGTTGCCCGATACTCATCTGACCAGAAATCCTTGTCATCCTTCCACTTCACTGAGCCCCACTACATCTAGATTGAGTCTTTGCATTTCCCTTTTCATATTTTCTAGTTTCCCTACCACGTTCAAGCATCTGACATTCCACGCCCCGACTCGTACAACGTTATCCTTTCGTTGATTATTCAATCTTTTTCTCATGGTATCCTCCCCCTTGGCAGTCCTCTCCCGGAGATCCGAATGGGGGACTATTCCGGAATCTTTTGCCAATGGAGAGATCATCATGACACTTCTTCAATTAAAGGCCACATGTCCTGTGGATACACGTTACGTGTCTTTAATGCAGTGGTTTCCATTGCCTTCTGCATCCTCATGTCGTTGATCATTGCTGATTCTTCCGCCTTTAGGGGCAATTTCCCACCCATAGGACAAGAGAGTGCCCTGAACCTCTATCCGCTCCTCCGCCCTCTTTGACAAGGCCGTTGGCAGAATGAGGCTGACTTCTTATGCCGGAAGTCTTCGGGCGCCAATGCTGATTATTTATCAAAATTTAGGCAGTGGCGGGGATCGAACCCGGGACCGAAGACGTTTTGATTATGAATCAAAGACGCTACCCCTAGACCACGGTTACACAAAAATTATGCGAAGCGAAATGTAGTGTGAGGAGGGCTAGGCGAGAGGCGTTCAATGAATTCGAAAGTAATGTTCTGTGTACTGACTTGGCAGAAAATCCTAAGAAATTTTGGTATTATGTCAAAGCGGTAGGTGGACCAAAACAAAATGTCCAGACACTCTGTGACCAAAATGGTACTGAAACAGAGGATGACAGACTAAAAGCCGAAATACTAAATGTCTTTTTCCAAAGCTGTTTCACAGAGGAAGACTGCACTGTAGTTTCTTCTCTAGATTGTCGCACAGATGACAAAATGGTAGATATCGAAATAAACGACAGAGGGATAGAGTAACAATTAAAATCGCTCAAAAGAGGAAAGGCCGCTGGAGCTGATGGGATACCAGTTCGATTTTACACAGAGTATGCTAAGGAACTTGCCCCCCTTCTTGCAGCGGTGTACCGTAGGTCTCTAGAAGAGCGTAGCGTTCCAAAGGATTGGAAAAGGGCACAGGTCATCCCCATTTTCAAGAAAGGACGTCGAACAGATGTGCAGAGCTATATACCTATATCTCTAACGTCGATCAGCTGTAGAATTTTGGAACACGTTTCATGTTCGAGTGTAATGACTTTTCTGGAGACTAGAAATCTACTCCGTAGGAATCAGCATGGGTTTCGAAAAGGACTGTCGTGTGAAACCCAGCTCGCGCTATTCGTCCACGAGACTCACAGGGCAATAGACACGGGTTCACAGGTAGATGCCGTGTTTCTTGACTTCCGCAAGGCGTTTGATACAGTTCCCCACGGTCGTTTAATGAACAAAGTAAGAGCATATGGACTATCAGACCAATTGTGTGATTGGATTGAAGAGTTCCTAGATAACAGAACGCAGCATATCATTCTCAATGGAGAGAAGTCTTCAGAAGTAAGAGTGATTTCAGGTGTGCCGCAGGGGAGTGTGATAGGACCGTTGCTATTCGCAATATACATAAATGACCTTGTGGATGGCATCGGAAGTTCACTGATGCTTTTAGCAGATGATGCTGTGGTGTATCGAGAGGTTGTAACAATGGAAAATTGTACTGAAATGCAGGAGGATCTGCAGCGAATTGACGCATGGTGCAGGGAATGGCAATTGAATATCAATGTCGACAAGTGTAATGTGATGCGAATACGTAGAAAAATAGTTCCTTTATCATTTAGCTACAAAATAGCAGGTCAGCAACTGGAAGCAGTTAATTC
This sequence comes from Schistocerca serialis cubense, assembly GCF_023864345.2. Classification (NCBI taxonomy): domain Eukaryota; kingdom Metazoa; phylum Arthropoda; class Insecta; order Orthoptera; family Acrididae; genus Schistocerca; species Schistocerca serialis. The sequence continues at coordinate 696,843,397 of NC_064639.1, forward strand.
CATAAATTATCTGGGAGTACGCATTAGGAGTGATTTAAAATGGAATGATCATATAAAGTTGATTGTCGGTCAAGCATATGCCAGACTGAGATTCATCGGAAGAATCCTAAGGAAATGCCATCCGGAAACAAAGGAAGTAGGTTACAGTACGCTTGTTCGGCCACTGCTTGAATACTGCTCAGCAGTGTGGGATCCGTACCAGATAGGGTTGATAGAAGAGATAGAGAAGATCCAACGGAGAGCAGCGCGCTTCGTTACAGGATCATTTAGTAATCGCGAAAGCGTTACGTAGATGATAGATAAACTCCAGTGTAAGACACTGCAGGAGAGACGCTCAGTAGCTCGGTACGGGCTTTTGTTAAAGTTTCGAGAACATACCTTCACCGAAGAGTCAAGCAGTATATTGCTCCCTCCTATGTATATCTCGCGAAGAGACCATGAGGATAAAATCAGAGAGATTAGAGCCCACACAGAAGCATACCAACAATCCTTCTTTCCACGAAGAATACGAGACTGGAATAGAAGGGAGAACCGATAGAGGTACTCAGGGTACCCTCCGCCACACATCGTCAGGTGGCTTGCGGAGTATGGATGTAGATATAGATGTAGACCTATATCTCTAACGTCGATTAGTTGTAGAATTTTGGAACACGTATTATGTTCGAGTATAATGACTTTTTTGGAGACTGGGAATCTGTTGTGTCGGTAGCTGGGCCGACACCGTGAAGTTGAGATGGCTGAAAAGGCAAGCTAGACTAACGCTGTAGCCGATAGGGCACGCAAGGCTAATGCAGACGGGCGTGAAGTCTGGAACATGAGAACTTATAAATGAATAAGAAGAAAAGTATGTAGATGCTTATTACTTATCTTTTTATTAGTCCTTGGAATACATCTCTCTTGAATACTCGTAAGCTATAGGCACTGATACAAATGGCGCCTTGCTAGTTCGTAGCCATTAACTTAGCTGATGGCTATTCTGTCTCTCGGCTATTGAGAGAGAAAGGCTTCGTACATCTGGTCGGTAGCTAGGTTCTCGTACAACTGGGCTGTAGCTAGGTTCTCGTACAACTGGGGCGAGTGCTCTCTCGTATCACGAGACCTGCCTTGGTGGTGGCGCTAGGTCTGCGATTACACAGTGGCGACACGCGGGTCCGACATGTACTAAATGGACCGCGGCCGATTTAAGCTACCACCTAGCAAGTGTGGTGTCTGGCGGTGACACCACATTCCTCCCCCGCAAATCGGCTAACGGTCGTGAGATAAGGCTTCCGCCCGCCGTGGGGAGGACCACATGTTGACGTATGCGATGAGGTGGGGAGCCTAACAACAGGCGAGGCTGTGCCACCCGCACCCGGCCATTCGGTCCGAGGGGAGCTAGGAAACGCCTGAAAAACTAGTCCATGGTGCACGTCAACATGCGGTGTATGCGCCCGTAAAGAGACAGGAGGGACCGAAGGGTCAACCTCCATAGCGTCGGGGTAGCCGACGCGCGATGACGTCATGTGGTCCGGAGCGGGCGGGAGTTCCATGGCGGAGGACAGCTGGTCACGGGAAGCGATCGGCGGCGCGTGACCCTGGGAGGCGCTTGGCGGCTGCAACGAAGCGTCGAATGCGGGCGGCGCCGGCGGGAGAACAAGCGGCGGCGGCGGCGGCGGCGGCTGCTGCTGCGGCGGCGGCGGCGCGTCGCCATCGGGCAAAATGGAAGGCATCGTCGGGAACACCTGGGGATGAGGCGAGCCAGTAGATGGGTCCCCAGGGCGCTGACCGGACGGCACCGTCGCTGAAAGCAGACGGGGAGCGGCAGAACCCGAGCGACGACAGAGGCGCAGCTGATTGAGATGCCGACGCACCTCACCAGAGGCCCCCAAAACCAAATACATCGCGCGGCCGAGGCAGCGAAGAATGCGCCCTGCGAGCCAACGCCGTGAACCTCGATAGTTGCGATAAAATACAACGTCGCCTGGAGCAAAAGCAGGAGTCTGCCGCTGCACAGGAACCTGAGGCGGCGGATGCAGCAAAGACATCAAGGTGCGATGAGGACGACCGTGGAGCAACTCAGCCGGCGAGTGACCATCTCGGGGCTGAGAGCGATACGAAGACAAAAAGAGCAACAATGCGTCCTCCCGAGAATGCGACTCTTTCAATTTCAACATCTGTGACTTGAAAGTCCGGACCAATCGTTCAGCGGCACCGTTGGACTGAGGCGAAAACGGCGCGGATGTCAGATGTTGAATACCATTGGCCTGGCAGAATGACTGAAATTCTGCGGACATGAATTGTGGGCCATTGTCGGAAACAATAGTCTGCGGAAGACCTTCAATGCAAAAGATAGCAGACAACGCTTGGATGGTGGCGGAGGACGTCGTGGAAGACATCCGGACAACAAAAGGAAAATTACTGAAGGCGTCGACCAGAACCAACCATCGAGCATTCCAGAATGGACCAGCAAAATCAATGTGCAAGCGTTGCCAAGGGGAAGTGGCTTTTGGCCACGCAAAGACTTTCCGCGGCGGTGCGGACTGTTGTTCGGCACACGCCGGGCACGAAGAACACATATTCGTAATCGCAGCATCGATTCCGAACCAAGTACAGTGCTGACGAGCAAGTTATTTCGTTCGCACTATACCCCAATGTCCTTGGTGAAGAAGCCGTAAAACAGAGGACTGTAACGAACGTGGGACCACGACTCTGGACTGATCATTATCAGAACGCAACAACAAAACACCACGTCGAACAAAAAGTCTCTCCTTGTGAGCAAAAAATCGGCGAACCAACGGATCCTCGATCCGCGACTTTGACAAAGGCCATTGCGTAGCAACAAAACGTAAAACAGTAGCAAGGACAGGGTCAGCAGCTGTGGCTGTAGCGACACGACGAAAATCAATCGGAAACGATTCGACCACTTCATCGGTTTCCGAATCAATGAACATGCAAGCAAGTTCGGAAGAATCGAATGCTTTATCCTCAGCAACAGGCAAACGGGACAACGCATCGGCGTTTCCGTGCTTAGCAGTGGACCGATACAAGATATCGTAGCGGTACTGCGAGAGGAAAATAGACCAGCGAATGAATTTCTGCGCTGTACGTGGAGGTACAGGCTTGGTCGGATGAAAAAGCGATGTCAAAGGTTTGTGGTCTGTGATGATGGTAAAGTGACGACCATACAAGAAATCATGGAACTTAGTAACACCAAACACGAGAGCCAAAGCTTCTTTCTCTATCTGTGAATAATTGCTTTGCGCAGACGAGAACAATTTGGACGCAAAGGCAATAGGGCGATCATGGGAGCCAACTTTGTGCGCAAGCACAGCACCGATCCCGAAATCCGATGCATCTACCATCAACAAAAGGGGTTTCTGGGGATCGAATGGCGTAAGGCAAGTATTAGACAGCAACGCCGATTTCAACTGGCGAAAGGCGCGTTCGCATTCCGTCGTCCAGAGAAACAGAACACCTGTACGGTGTAAGCGATGAAGCGGAGCTGAAAGAGAAGAGGCATGGCGCACATTCACTCAGACCTTGTGATTCTACATTGTTCAATGTTCTTGCGACCTCCTGACGCAATGCGTGGGGAACATTGCGCGCTCTGAAAAATTGCGGTTGCGCGTTTCCCTTCAGTTCTAAATGTGCTTCATAGTGTTTAGCGCAACCTAAGCCCGGTGCAAAAACGTCTGCAAATTCGTCACATAAGCGAGAAACACCGTCTGTAGGCACAGTCTGATTCACCGATAGGACCTGATTTACAATAGACATGTTAAACAACTGAAATAAGTCTAGACCAAACAAGTTCACTGCAGAAGAAGAACGAAGAACGTAAAATGACACAAGTTTTGTTTGTCCCTTGTATGTTGCAAGAAGGCTGCACTGTCCTAACACAGGAATTTTCTGTCCGGAATATGTAGTTAGCTTAACATTTGCGGAACGCAACGGAGGTTTGCCCAGTTGTTTGTACGTGTCGTGATTGAGCAATGAAACTGCAGCTCCGGTATCGAGCTGGAATGGTATCACTTTGCCTTCAAAGTCTAAGTCCACAAAAAGTTTATTGTTCTGCTGACGACAAGAGCGACTGTTTTGTGCAATTGGAACAGACACTGGTACAGAATCACTTGCTAATTGACGTGATTTCCGGCGACGTCGACGCACAGTTTTTGTGGGACGAACACAGTTAATGTTAGAGAAAGTGTCACTGGACGAAGTGGAATTAACGACATGAATGTCCATAGGCGAAGGTCCACGAGCCTGAGTGTCCTTGGTTCGATTCCGGCGCGAAGCAAAGGGCCTGGAATGATTGTGATTGTCTGATCTGAGCTTTTTCTGGCAAACACTTTGAACATGTCCTTTCTTATTGCAGAAAAAGCAAATAGCTTGGCGTGACGGGCAATGTTCACGCGAATGTCTAGTAGCACACCGCGGGCAAGATTTCACTACATTTGTGGGCTGGCGCGGCACACGTGGCTTAGCGCGCGGCGGCAGCTGCGGTTGTTTGTGCGATGGCAGTTGTGCGGACGTGCGCGAGGCCCGGATACCGGGCCGCGCAGCGCTTCCAGCGGGCCGGGTAATGTGACACACGGCTGGCGAAGGTTCAAAAGATTCCTGAGCACAGTCAAGTGTGTCCTGTCTATCCAATATGTCTATCACTTGTTGAAGGGAGGGATTAACTAGTTTCAAAATTTGCTCCCGTATGCGAACATCAGAAACGTTCTGTGCAATTGCATCACGCACCATTGTATCTGAATAGGAAAGACCACAGTCACATTCAAAGGCACAGTCCCTAGTAAGTCCTTGCAATGTTGCTACCCACTCCCTATTAGTTTGACCGGCCGTACGTTTTGTACGAAAGAACGTATACCGTTTTGCAACCACATTAACTGTTTCTTTGAAATAGGCATCTAATGCAGACAAAATTTCCTCGTAGGACAGAGTTGCTACGTCTCGTCGGGGAAACAATTTCACTATCACACGGTATGTGGACACACCGACACAAGAAAGCAAAAACGGCTGCCGCTCATTACCTTGAATTCTGTAGGCAGCGAGGTGAAAGTTGAACTGGCGAGACCACTCGTGCCAGGTCTCATCGGCTGCCACGTATGGTCGAAAGGGAGGTGCAACAGCGTGTAGTGGCAGCGGTAGCGAAGAAGCGGCGGCGGCCGCATCGGTTTGAATGGTACGTTGACCCTGGACGAGCTGTCCAAGGGCATCCAGTAACGCCTGCGTCTGCTGATTCTGCAAGCGATAAAATTCGGACAGGACATCTGGAGAATGTGGCGAAGCCATGACACAATTAAATGTAAGCAATCAGAACACTTTAAATCGTCGCCAATGTTGCAAACGAATTAATACAAACTCTTTTGCTCGTCGCCAATAAATGTTGTGTCGGTAGCTGGGCCGACACCGTGAAGTTGAGATGGCTGAAAAGGCAAGCTAGACTAACGCTGTAGCCGATAGGGCATGCAAGGCTAATGCAGACGGGCGTGAAGTCTGGAACATGAGAACTTATAAATGAATAAGAAGAAAAGTATGTAGATGCTTATTACTTATCTTTTTATTAGTCCTTGGAATACATCTCTCTTGAATACTCGTAAGCTATAGGCACTGATACAAATGGCGCCTTGCTAGTTCGTAGCCATTAACTTAGCTGATGGCTATTCTGTCTCTCGGCTATTGAGAGAGAAAGGCTTCGTACATCTGGTCGGTAGCTAGGTTCTCGTACAACTGGGCTGTAGCTAGGTTCTCGTACAACTGGGGCGAGTGCTCTCTCGTATCACGAGACCTGCCTTGGTGGTGGCGCTAGGTCTGCGATTACACAGTGGCGACACGCGGGTCCGACATGTACTAAATGGACCGCGGCCGATTTAAGCTACCACCTAGCAAGTGTGGTGTCTGGCGGTGACACCACAGAATCTACTCCGTAGGAATCAGCATGGGTTTCGAAAAAGACGATCGTGTGAAACCCAGCTCGCGCTATTCGTCCACGAGACTCACAGGGCCATAGACACGGGTTCCCAGGCGGATGCCGTGTTTCTTGACTTCCGCAAGGCGTTTGATACGGTTCCCCACATTCGTTTAATGAACAAAGTAAGAGCATATGGACTGTCAGACCAATTGTGTGATTGGATTGAAGAGTTCCTAGATAACAGAACGCAGCACGTCATTCTCAATGGAGAGAAGTCTTCCGAAGTAAGAGTGATATCAGGTGTGCCGCAGGGAAGTGTCGTAGGACCGTTGCTATTCACAATATGTATAAATGACCTTGTGGATAATGTCGGAAGTTCACTGAGGCTTTTTGCGGATGATGCTGTAGTTTATTGAGAGGTTGTAACAATGGAAAATTGTACTGAAATGCAGGAGGATGTATAACGAATTGACGCATGGTGCAGGGAATGGCAATTGAATCTCAATGTCGACAAGTGTCATGTGATGCGAATACACAGAAAGGAAGATCCTTTATCATTTAGCTACAATATAGCAGGTCAGCAACTGAAAGCAGTTAATTCCATAAATTATCTGGGAGTACGCATTAGGAGTGATTTAAAATGGAATGACCATATAAAATTAATCGTCGTAAGCCAGATTCCAGACTGAGATTCGTTGGAAGAATCCTAAGGAAATGCAATCCGAAAACAAAGGAAGTAGGTTACAGTACACTTGTTCGCCCACTGCTTGAATACTGCTCACCGGTGTGGGATCCGTACCACATAGGGTTCATAGATGAGATGGAGAAGATCCAACGGAGAGCAGCGCGCTTCGTTACAGGATCATTTAGTAATTTCGAAAGCGTTACGGAGATGATAGATAAACTCCAGTGGAAGACTGCTGGAGAGACGCTCAGTAGCTCGGCAAGGGCCTTTGTTGAAGTTTCGAGAACATACCTTCACCGAGGAGTCAAGCAGTATGTTGCTCCCTCCTACGTATATCTCGCGAAGAGACCAGAGGATAAAATCAGAGAGATTAAAGCCCACACAGAAGCATATCGACGATCCTTCTTTCCACGAACAATACGAGACTGGAATAGAAGGGAGAACCGATAGAGGTAATCAAGGTACCCTCCGCCACACACCGTCAGGTGGCTTGTGGAGTATGGATGTAGATGTGAGAAGAAGAAGGGCTAGAGTGCGAATGTCCGTAATACTAATACACAGTTCGTGCTGACACGTCTGTGCTCACAGGTCGTCTTATCTGTGCTGCGGAAGCTGTACGATCTGCCACTGCTGCCATTTCAAGACGACCTTTACACAGCCTCGGACTCACGAGCTCGATTTTCAATAACTTAGCATTAGGAATTAATAGAATTTTTTTCACATTCGTTTCGCACATGCAGGACCTCACAGATGAAGAAACTGTAAGGAGAGGCACGCAACTACCTGTGGGATATAATCTGACGCGCCAAAGGGATTGGTATAGCTATGCGTATTTCAATACGGAGATATGTAAACAGGCAGAATACGGCTCCGTGGTCGGCAACGCCTATATAAGACATCAAGAGTCTGGGGCAGTTGTTAGATCTGTTACTGCTCTTACAATGGCAGGTTATCAAGTTTTAAGTAAGTCTGAGCGTCGTGTTATAGTCGGCGCACGAGCGATGGGACTCGGCATCTCGAAGGTAACGATGAAGTGGGGATTTTCCCCTACGACCATTTCACGAGTGTACCGTGAATAAAAGGAATCCGGTAAAACATCAAATGTCTTACACCGCTGGGGCCGGAGAAAGACCCTGCAAGAACGGGACCTACGCCGACTGAAGAGAATACTTCAACGTCACAGAAATGCTGTCCGTCCGCAAATTGCTGCAGATTTCAATGCTGGGCCACCAACAAGTGTCAGCGTGCGAATCATTCAACAAAACATCATCGGTATGGGTTTCCGGAACCGAAAGCCTACTAGTGTACTCTTGATGACTGCATGAAACAAAGCTTTACGCCTCACCTGAGCCAGTCAACACTGACACTGAACTGTTGATGACTGAAAACATGTCGCTTGGTCGGGCGAGTCTGGTTTCAAATTGTATCTAGCAGATCGACGTGGACGGGTATGGAGACAACTTCATGAATCCATGGACCCTCCGTATCAGCAGGGTACTGTTCAAGCTGGTGGAGGTTCAGTAATGGTGTTGGGAATGTGCAGGTGGAGTGATATGCGACCCCAGATACGTCTAGATATGACTCTGATAGGTGACACACACGTAAGCGTCTTGTATGATCACGTGCATCCATTCATGTCCATTGTGCATTCCGACGGACTTGGAGAATTCAAGCAGGACAACGCGAAACCCTACGCGTCCAGAATTGCTACAGAGGGGCTCCAGGAACATTCATCTGAGTTTAAACACTTCTGCTGCCCACCAAACTCCCAGACATGAACATTGAGCATATCTGGGATGCCTTGCAACGTGCTGTTCAGAAGAGATCTCCACCCCCTCGTACTCTTACCGATTTATGGACAGCCCTGAAGGACTCATGGTGTCAGTTCCCTCCAGCACTAATTCAGACATTAGTCGAGTCAACGCCACGTCTTGTTGCGGCACTTCTGCATGCTCGTGGGGGCCCTGCACGCTATTAGGCAGGTGTACCAGTTTAATGGGCTCTTCAGTGTAAATTGATTGTACTATACAAGGCCACATGCTTGGCGGCTGTGATGGGGACTTAATCATATCTCTTCCTAATTTCTATTGTTTCTTTTTTCCTATTACATAAAGTCGTATTTCTTTAAATCTTGACGTTTAGGTATTAATGGGCTTCACAAATCACTGGTGGACACATTATTTTTCATCATTACTGGTATTTTAAACGTTTAGTCACATGTATGTACGAAATGCGATTAAATCCCGTAATTGTAAATGATTTTATCGTTGTCGCTATGATTGTTAATAATGTCATTTATAGATTATACGATCCATCATAGTAAAAGACCGCGGTTCAGTAAGTTCTTGCAACAGCAAAGTAATGCAGAGTAGTAGAAAATAAAACGGGATTTAATATATCAGATTCATACAATGTTGAACATACACTACCCCGTGAAGTGTGAACCAAATTAGTAAATTACCTCACAGAACCTCGTAATCTCATGTCGTACAGGTGAAAGAATAAAATGACGTTTTCTTATGCGTTAGTTCAAGGATTTAAATGGGAAGGGAGCATGTAACGTCAGAGTGGTTCCGACTGTCGCAGGCTGCCTTTTGTGACGCAAAAACTTACGCCGAGACGAAAAATAAGCGACGAGGCTGGTGAAGTGCCAAGCGTTCGATACGTGAGCAACGCGGGGGTGGTAGAGAGTTGGGGGTGGGGGTAGGGGTGGCAGAGGGTGCCACGCCCGACACGAGACACGACGCGGCTCGGCGCGGCCACAGGTGTCGCTGCGACAGCTGCACAGCAGCTGCGCAACAGCTGCGAGCCGCTGCTCAGCCGCATCGCACAGCTGCTTCCCCATTATGGCAATCAATCAGCACCTGCGGGTGACAGCACTTAACTGATCAGACCTATCGCAACAGGTAAATCCTTCCGTCTAAGCTCCTTGGACAGCTATTGATATGCCTAATCAATAGAATAGTAGGGGTCATTCACCTGACAGCCCGTTAATCTACCACACCTTTCTGTAGCTTTTCTTGTATTACTTTGAACGGGTATGTGTGGCAGATGATGGATGTGTAACACAGTGTTTCCTGATACGTTTAGAGCACGAGTCGAAGTCTCTACAGCTCTCATCCCAGGCCCTTTACAAAAAGAGAGTAAAACTCTCTAGTGGGTCGGCAGCTTGAATAAGGTCGAAGAACGCCACATTTCATGTAAAAGTTTTTTGCTGCACTATTTATTTACTCGTAGCGATAGCAGTTACATGACGAGTAGTTTCGACGATTTGCCTTTATCAAGGTATAAGAGGTATATTACTATTCGTTACGTCTATGTTAATTTATAACTACGTATGCCACCTTATTCTTACGTCTTAGCTGGTTTGAGGTATGATCACGTTATTTATATGTTTTACTTTTTATGTGCGCGGTCTTATAGAGTTGATTCTGACAGCTTAGGCTCTAGCGATGCTATATGTTTGCAATGGAATTTCTTTTTCGCAGCAAGTCAGTGATTACGTTTAATATTTCAGAGATGGTATTTTTTTGGTTTTTACGTAAGTTATAAATGTTCCATAGTTTTGTGTTTATTTCAATATTTTACCCTTTTTCTTTTATATTGCAAATTAAATTTCTAGATTTTTTTAATGTTTAAAATCTGTTTGTTGGTTGAGGACGTTTTCTGTTTATTTTGGCCTTGCCGGCCGAAATGGCCGTGCGGTTAAAGGCGCTGCAGTCTGGAACCGCAAGACCGCTACGGTCGCAGGTTCGAATCCTGCCTCGGGCATGGATGTGTGTGATGTCCTTAGGTTAGTTAGGTTTAAGTAGTTCTAAGTTCTAGGGGACTAATGACCTCAGCAGTTGAGTCCCATAGTGCTCAGGGCCATTTATTTTGGCCTTCAAGACATTATTCGTATAAAATGATAATTTTATTTTTGTTTTCTTAAATAATTTGTTCATCTTTTCCGATACATGGTCTATCTATAGTGCCGTAAGTTTATTTGTGATTTTTTCTTCTCTTTTTAATGTTATTTGTTTACATATGCCATCTCTTTCTGGTTTCGTATGAAGTTCATGTAATTCTAGTACTATTTTTCGGTTGAAGTTATTTCGTTCCGCAATGTATTTTAGAGTTTTTATTTCGTTTTGAATCGCATTATTTTTGGGAGGTAAATTTAAAATTCTGTTAGTCATTGATTTGAAAGTGCGTATTTTTGCGAATTTGGGTGCTGAGAATTTCTATTTATGATAGTGTCGCTCGTAGTAGCTTTTATATATATTTCGCGCTGTATGTGATTGTTGTTTCCAGGTTTAAAGAGTTTATTGATTAGTTTGGTTCTATTTCCAATATAAATTTTATGTTACATTGTAAGCTGTATAGTTGCTGATGGATCTTTTGTATGCCTTGGTGATCTCTGACGTTTACGCTCGAAGATGTCGTATGGCACACGTCATATCAGCTAAGACGTATGCGTAAGGCGTTACATGTAGACATAGACTAACATACACGTGAGGAAAAATATTAAACTTATTATGTCATCTAACAAGTATCCTTGATATTGGCAAATCGTCGAAACGAGCTCATTGCGTAACTTGTATGAATACGTGTAAACAAGCAAATAGTGCAGCAAACAGCTTGTACTTGAAATAAAATTAAAGCTGAAGTTCCAATCACAGATTCAGGTTACTATGCAATTATGAGACGAGTGGCAGTATGCATAGGGCTGTACACCCTTTAATTAGTAAGGCGATGAATTTATCTTGCTCGATTATCCATTAAAAGTAATTTTCTCAAGTCATCCATAACCACATGTAGCTTGAATGAGAAGAGGACTATCAGATAGCTGGGACGGTGAAATTTTTGTGATCACCAATCAGTTAAGTCATAGATTCCTCAAGATGGCACAAAAGTGCAGTGGTTCCTGTGGCCGCGGTTCTCAAAAATCCAAGGCAGCCAGACACCTGGCGCCACGTCCGTAAAATTAGTCTGTGGGTGGGAGGCCCAGACGGTCCCTCAGTTAAAAACTGACCGGCCGGCCAGCAGCCCCACTAAGCTGGTCGTCGACTCGTCTGACTGTGTGTGGGCTCACTCAGCCCACGCCGGCATTCCCGTCCCCACTGACGTAGGCAACAGGGACCTACTGTTCTCGGAGAAAGCATGCAGTGTGAGTGGAACCAACATTAGAAAAAGTCTGAGAGGAGCCTTTTCGGTCGCAATTTGTGACAGTACTTGGTGGGCTTTACTTCTTGACCGCCAGTCGCGTTGTTGTAGCTGCCATTTTGTTGCGGTTCATGTGCTCGTTTCCATCGCCATGGAATCAACCGTGCAAAGTTACGCTGTGTTTTTGTCGAGTCATTCGTGACTGAACATTCAGAGCTAGGCCGGCCGTCTTTAAGATCCAAATATTCATTTCGCACCGCGAGAGAGGAGCTTCAAAGTTTTACCAAAATTGGCAGCATTGCGGTGCTATTCCTGTCCGTTTCCTCGCAATATGTTTCTGCTCATGGTCTTTACCTTCATCTGTAATTCGAATGTTGGAGTTCGTCTTTATTACGCTGCTTCGAAACTATCTCTAGGGGCTAGTGTAGTTATCATTATTTATGTTCGTAATTAATGTCTTTTGACGTACTTGTGTCTTGGTCCACAACAAGACTGCAGATCACCAGGATAGTCTGAAATTGTGGACTGGCTGGTTACTATCTGTTTGTACCGAGACTGCCTCGCAGTAAATCTGCTGCTCTTTTAGATGTCTGACTGTTACTGTTGTGTACTCTACGCATGGTCTCTTCATAAATCAGTTAATTTTAATCGGCAGTGAAATCCTTGCAGTGCGTGAAGGACTCGACATTGCGGCGGTAGAGGGAGCAGCGTACTACCGAGTGAGGTCATTCTATTCTGATAGTACAGGAAACGGTAACCGGCAGAACTCTTTTGTTTCTTTCATTTCAATCTCTCCGAAGCCAAACCATCTACAACTGCACAAATACTTTCAGTAGTTCTTGTAAACACACTTACTTGTGTCCAACGAGGGTACAGAGCTGAGTTTGTATACTTTGTTTTGCCTGAAAAATTAATCAACTGTAGCAGGAGTTCCACTTGTAGCAAGTTGTTTCTAAAATGAGTGCGAAAGAGCACCTGCCATCCTCTCTTTTAAAAGTTATAGCTTGAATATCTAAATTAATTGGCCAATTAAATACACACTGCGCGGGGTAGCCGCGCGGCCTTAGATGCCTTGTCACGGTCCGCACCGCTCTCCCCGTCAGAGGTTCGAGTCCTCCCTCAGACATGGGTGTGTGTGTTATCCTTAACATAAGTTTGTTTAAGTTAGTTTAAGTAGTGGTTAAGCTTAGGAACCGATGACCTCAGCAGTTTGGTCCCATAAGACTTTACACAAATAGCCGGCCGTTGTGGCCGAGAGGTTCTAGGCGCTTCAGTCTGGAACCGCGCTGCTGCTACGGTCGCAGGTTCGAATCCTGCCTCGGGCATGGCTGTGTGTGATGTCCTTACGTTAGTTAGGTTTAAGTGACTAATTTGGCTCACCTGGCTTAATACGGCAGCTAATTGATGGCACCAAATTAGATTTACCGAGAATGTCTGGCATAGACGGTCTTGGAGACGTGGATGTATAACTTGCTGACATTTCACTTCACTTTTGACATCCGCTAATCGCATCAGCAAGGGAACACAGTTTAATTCACCACAATTGGTCGCCACTGTCCTTTCAAGTTTTAATGTGGTTAACTGCGCTCTGTATTAAGTGCCCTACAGATGTCACAGGTGACTTCATTCTCAATCCAGAAGCATGACCAGAATGTCATGGCCCTTCATTGTGGTTTCCATTTACAATGGCTCCAACACCTAACAGACTGCATCGTGGGTGGCAATGATTTTAAACTGTATATCTGTAATTGCATATGTACACGGATGTGACTAGCAAAAACTGGAGCAAGTGAAGGGAAAATGTTGCTGTAAAAATAAAAAGTAAGTTTTCTACTCTTTTACTGAATAATATCAGGCAAGTGTCCGAGTGCCCCCTTAATACAACAGCTACTTTGTCCGCAAACCTTGAGTAAATAAATAACTGATCCATGTATAAAGGCCCCCAACATCCAACTTCGTGCCTTACGATGACGGCGCCTTTGACTGGGCACAGACTGCGCTGAAGTGTTTTCACTCGTGCCTGCTGAAAATCGTATGTTCACAACCAGTGGACGCTGCGTGGATACCACATGTGTTTCTGCACCAACGAAACATACATCGGCAGGAATGAATATGAACACGTAGTGCACCACGTCAGGTGGCACATCATGGGAGCGAGGTAAAGGTTAACGAGTGACATTCGCTGCAGCATATCCATCGACCGTAGGGCAATTAGTCGTACTGACGTACGGACTCTGAGCAACAGCCGTCGGTAGTTGTCCGCTGCCGTTCCTGCTGTATCCTTATGAAAGGTGATACCCAAACATGTGAGGGCTTGCACCACAGGTAAAGGACCTACCGTTCCTCGTTCTAGTCGACGCCCCACATGCATGAATTGTGATTTTCGACATTTGACGTTGCTGCCAGTGCCATTCCATGCGTCTCTAGGCAAGTGCTGATCGAGTCTCCCCCTCATGCTGGTCGAGGAACACAATATAATCCGCATATGCTCTACATTTGAGTGATAAATGCCGGTATGTCGGCGGCGAAGGTCTGCGAGGCACGGTTCTAAGGCGATCGCATATAAGAGGATCGACAGGGGCAACCTTGTCTGACAGATCTTAAGATCTTAAAATGTTCTCCCTCCGTTAACCACCATCGCTTATCTAGCGCCGTGCAACAGGCGCATCACTGCAGTGGTCAATATTGGCCAGACACCCGTCCTGTTCATCACCGCCGCGAGGTACTCATGATCCACTCGATCAAAGGCATGATCGAAATCTACAGCAACCAGTGCCCACCGGAGGTGGCATGCAGCCCGAGGGCGACGACGTCACGATAGTCTCCCAAGGCTGTGTGGATATTACTGATGCCGCCGAGACAAGTCTGGTCGGCATGTATTCGATCCGCCAGCGACGTTTTGATACGGCTGCCCAGTATGCGCGTAAATATCTTGTAGTTACTGTTAAGGAGCGTCAAGGGGCGATAATCTCAAGGTCGTTTGCCACCACGTGGCTTGGGTATCGGGATCATGAGCTCTTCCGTGAACTGTATGGGAACCGGTACTTCTTGCCGCAGAAGCTCATTAAACGTGCATTACCACATCGCTGTCATGATTGTCACAAAGGCACGTTAAAATTCCAACGGGAATACGTCGGGGCCTGGGGACTTATTGGGGGCTCTTCGTGTAATCGCTTCCTCCAGCCCCTTACTCGTAATTTCAGATAGCACGTCCGGTTCCCTGTTCGCACACGTCACGTTTGGGATCTCTTTCAGGACATTTCCCAGCTCCCTCTGGCCCTTCCCGTCACTCACATAGAATCTGCTAAAATGATCCGTGAACGCCCCTTATATGCCCCTTTGTGTTGAAATGTGACGGCCATCGCCGAGTTCGACTTCATGTATTAACGTCCTTCGTCTTCTTCTTCTGTCCTTTATCACATTATGAATCGAGGGAACTTAGTTGGCCAGGCACACCTGCGACTTCGCGTGTATCATCGCACCCGCCATCCTCTGCGTCGTAAGTTGTACCAGCTTCGCCTTAACTCGGTGGGCGGCCGTCTGGAGTAGGTGGGTGAGCGAACAGTTCCCGGAGAGCCGTAAAGGAAAACTCAGTGGTCGTGCGCTGCCATCAAATCTCCTTGGCATATCCTATTAACGTCCTCCGTCCTATAAACGTCCTTCGCGCGATCGATCCACCACTGTAGGACAGAACCATAAGAATTCCGTCGACGGAGGCAGCCATGCCACGCGTCCTCCACCAGGCGTCGGCATTCTGCATCAGGCACGTGGGAGACGTTCATCTTCCAATCACCCCTCCGTCTCCATACCCGCTGTCTAGCAAGGGTAACTGTACAAATATATGCCTCGTGGTCTGTAAACGTGGTCGACCAGACTTCTGCGTCCACCGTCGACATCGTTAACTCCCTTGAAACATAGATCTGATACAGATGGCTTTGTGGAGTGGATCGTAAAAAATGTGTATCCTGGTTGGTTGCGATTCTTCAGGTCCCATGTATCGACTAATCCCCTCCCTAACTTCTTGGCTAGGAGTATAATTAGCATGTTGGTCCTTCTTGTCAAGCACAGAGTTAAAATCACCCTCGAGTATGCAAGCATCGTATCGTCCCCGGAACAATGGTGTAACCTCATGGGCGTAAAAATCTGCTGTTTCCCTTCTCTTATTAGAGCCTCACGGGGCGTACACATTGATCAAATGCATTCCACCTATGGTAACGGCCGTACCACGGGCCGAAGGCAAATACTCTACTTCATCTGCACGTATCCCTTCCTTCAATAGTATCGCAGTGCCAAGGCCTCTCTCGTCACATGGGGGACAGTAAATGTCGTAACCGTAAAAGTCCGAGAGGGGAAGCACCCGAACTTCCTGTAACAGTGCTATGTCTACGGCTACAGCCCTTATCATGTCACTTAGCATCTTGATTTTTACCGGCATCCCAATGATATTGATGTTAACAGACCCTATCCGATAGGCTTGCTACATGGCTGTCAACGGAGATAAGGATCCTTACGGATTCTTCCGTACACAGGCCGCCTTCTTTCTAACGTCCCATGCTGTCCCTTCATGTGGCTTGCCGTTTTTCCATGCACTCTTCCGGTATTTTACCCCTTTCGTACAGTAGCATATCATTTCGACTAGTGGAAACTGTTCAAAATTAAGAAAATTCAACAGGTGTCAAGGTTGTGTATCTGAATGTTAACTTTTGCGTATTGAATGCAATTTTCCTACCAAATTAAAGATTATCGGTGGGAGTACAGTAACAAAGAAATCAAAAAGGTAAAAACAGCGATACAGTTATGCACTGACTTACTGTAGCTCGAGGTTCTCTTACCAAGTTCCTTGTGGTCACGCTAATACATGAGTAGGAAACGGTTTCACAAGGACTAACGGTGAACGTTTCCAGACCTCTCTCTCTTCCTGCTTCCCTTTCAGTGACTTCAAGAAGCATCTCCGACCAGTGATTTTGCAGCCATTTAACTAACAAGCGAATCGATATATTTTGATTAGACAGTACTGTCAGTTTATTTACATTTACGCTGTAGGAAACCGGTAACCATTTGTTTACATTTACATTGTAGAAAATCGGTAACCATGATGAACTAATTGGTAAAATGAATTTATCTTTATTCAGTAAGTTACAACGACAGATTTTATAGCTTACATATCCACAAAATAATTGAGCCTGTTGACAATAATAACTATTTTGGATGCAACATATCAAATATATTTTAAAAAGATCTCGAATAACCTTTAGTTATAGCAAATAATATGGGGACTACTAAAGAAATATACTGAGACACTGATGCAGTTCTAATTAAAGTGGAAAATGCTACATTAGCAATGGCTTTACGCAAACCTAGCTTTATTCAAGGTTTGCGTAGGTAGTATGGAGATGATAACTAAAGAGGTTATACTCTTGGATAGATTGTCTGTTACAACAGTTTCATTTTCTTCCACAGATTCCCCTAGCTCCAGTGCAGCCCAGAAAACGTAAACAAAGAAGATCACTAAAATTTGGGATGTCGACATTTACGATAACGTTACGTTTCTTGTCACAACTAGTTGATTAATGTCCCTCTGTCGGAGTCATCGTTACATCGTGTCCCACACACGTGTCTCCTGCGCTGTTGTGAAAAGATGTGCACCAGAAAACGATATTTTGTTGCAATAGAGGGCTGTTGTATGTGATTCACTTGAAAGTAGGTGGTACACTGCTTACAAAACTTGCTCTTCGACTTGATTGGTAATTTGTTTTACAGATTTCACTAAACGAGCGATCTCTTACATTTACCGCTGTCTGTTGGTTTCTGGATGATTTCTTTCACAACCTACGGCACAAAAATATAAAGATGGTTCGCATCCGGTGTGTAGTATTACTTTTGCATCTGGGGAACTAACCAACAGGTAGTAAAGGTAGTCTTAGAGCCACTGTATTCCCTACGGCAACGTTATTTTTCCACCCTGATTCGTCCTGGTCAACGATAAGACTTGCACTTACATTTCCAATGCGACTTGTACACCATAATACGGTTTCATCTATGGGCTAAGTTTAATTCGCACGCTGTCTACTGCTTATAATGAACAAACGTGCAGTCAAGTGTAATGAAACGTACGCTGCTTTTAGCCTTGGTGTTTGATTAGAGCTTTTCTGAGAACCACTCTTTCGAGAGGCGTCACGTTTCAAATTGTCGAAGAGCGAGCGGGGCTGAGGAGACGCACTGAGGTCGCACGTCGACAGGCTTTGCCCTTAAAGCAAGTTTGCGCCGCCTTGCACGTAATACGCCAGGTGTAGGGCTTCGTCCACTCGACAGTGAGAAAGTAGTGAAGGTGTTTTCCGAGAGAATGTGATGGACACTGCGTCAGCGCTTTACGTCAGGCGTGGTAGGCCCACTGGCTCAGGACGAGTGTAGCGCGTTGTACGCCGAGTTCTAGTGAATCCAGAATCGCAAGTCTGGTAAACGGTGCAAAGTGGCGATAAAGTGTGCTAAAAAGCTACAAGTGCGAGTCAGTGCCAACGATGATTAACTATTAATTGCCGCAGCGTCAGAAACTTGTTGCTGGCTGTTCCTCTGAGTCTGGCATAGGTCTGGTAGGTCCCTCTTCTTCATCGTCCATTAAATGTTTACGCATCAGTGAACCCATGACATCAGTTTTCCTTTCTCCCACGCCACCGATCAATACTGTACGGTATATTAGCACTACTTAAAGTGACAGGACTTCGTTTGAACACTCTTCCCAGGCAGCACGTGTGGAGTGAAATAGTACAAAGTGGCGTGAAGCCAGGTTCGGATAGCTACAGATCTCGCACTACTACCAGCTCGCATCGCAACTGCCACGATATCTTCCGGAAGCATCCGATATTCTTTCTCTTCTTCTGTTACGTCATTTGTTTACCGTTATCAATTCTTACAATTCATGAAAATCCACCCTTAAATCATGGCTCTACCTAAATCCACAGAGATATTTCAAACCACAAGTTGCACCTTACAGAAACTGTCGCAGTGCATCAGGTATTAAATGTCTTTTTCTCGTATAGTATTCCCTGGCTTAGCAATTCGTGGTATTTTTGCTAGTTTCACTGCCGGAGCTTAAAACAGAGGCATAATATTTCAGGCATAATGTCTTCCTGTGTGACGCTGGTCTTGACTTCCGGCG
Organism: Schistocerca serialis cubense; assembly: GCF_023864345.2. Taxonomy (NCBI): domain Eukaryota; kingdom Metazoa; phylum Arthropoda; class Insecta; order Orthoptera; family Acrididae; genus Schistocerca; species Schistocerca serialis. The sequence goes on from NC_064639.1 coordinate 696,862,276, forward strand.
ATTCCGGCGACGGTGTCTCGTTTTAACGCAGCAGCTAACTGGACCGGTGAAATATTCCCTAAGTCTTCAGATCTTTTCCCGTTTCAATCAAGTGCTGAGCCTGAGGGAAACAGTTTTATACTTCTTTCTCCAAACTGTAATTTATGTAATATTGTCTTCAAACGCCATGGGACCTAGAGATATGCTAAATGTTCCTTTGTTCTTAATTGAAAAATCGGTTCCTGAAGTAAACTTACAGGAAAATATGATTGATTCCATTGGAGCGTCTGCTCTTTAGCTATGATGGCTTGCTGTGAGTATAGCCAGTCTCTGACATTATTTTGCAAGTTCTCGGCAGTGTCTAGAGAGTCTGTATAGAGGGAGGGAGTGGCAAATTGTGATAGCGTTGCTGATTGGTTGAGAGCCCAGGACGCCATGTTTTTACCAAACTGCCGCTGACTTGGTACGAGTATAAATAGATACTGTGTGTGGATCTGTACTACTGGTTCTCTTCAACGCTTCGAACGCCAATTCCAATGTACAATTATGTACAGCTTGTAATACGGTAGGTATCGAAAGACTTTTGCATGTTCTCTGTCGCTTTCATTTATGTAAATTACCTTACAGTCACTCTGTAGGTCGGATTTATGACGATACTTTTAGAACTTCACAGCAATTTTAGAGGCCAAATTTTTATTTCAGGTGATTTACTGAGTATCACTAATAATATGAATTACAAAATCATCAAGGACAGTCAAGAGGAATGCCTGGTTGCTCCGCTGTTGGGTACAAAAACCGAAGTGAAGATGGATATATGATGCTCGTTTTCACAAGAAATGAAGAAAGACGTAAACAGTGGGCAGTGAAAGTCAACCGAGAAGGCGGTAATCGTAAAGGCGACTTATGGAAACCAACAAATTATTCCTTTCTGTGTGAAGTAACTAATTTTCTCCTGTGATATGCCGTTAGTATGGCACAAGAAAGAAAAAGTAAATGAACAGAACAGTATTACTGATGTGTTCTTGTAGCACCGGAGTAGAGTTTTACCTTTGTTATTCGAGGGTCGCGAGTTCAAATCCTGCTCAACCCAGGTTTTTTTAAACGTTATTTTCTAGACTTTTAATGGCTCTTGACTGACAATTCATGCTACACGATGTGTTTTAACATATATATGGAACCCTAAGTCCACGTACTTCCGACTGGCGACTAGCACTTGGCTATTCACATTCCTATAAATTATAATTATCGTGTGGATATTCAGTTACCTATTTTGAATTACTTTCTGCTATTTCAGTAGAGTACCTAAGTATTCGTATTTTTCCGATTTTCTGTGGTATGGAGTTCCTAAAAGTGTGTACAGAATGACATGTTTTGCCAGCATAAGACAGTGTTATAAGATCGACACATACTTAAAATGCACTATGTAGGGACGGAAGGAGAGAAGAGTTTACCAATTTCAGCGACGAATATCCGCACGGAAAAGTCTGAAATAGCATCATATACTCTGAGTTACATTAAATGAAACTTTCCTTATTAATCAGTTGTCAATGTTTAAATATCATCATAAAATACAGCAGTTGAAATTCGGCACACATACACACTGCTTCACGATACTTCCGTTTGCTCACAAATTTATTAGGCCTATATAAACATAGACGAATGGCATTTATTTTAATCATGTACCGAGCATTAAGCTAGAAGATCTGCTTTTGTCTCATGCGTCAAACACATGCCTTATTTTACTAGTGAGGTGGCTAGCTTTCTGCTTGCGTCGCTACCTAATTGCACGTCCCGCGCGCAATCTGGTAAAAACATGGCGGCCACGGGCCGATTGGCCACTCTCTCCCTATATATAGGTTCTGTAGCAGTGCCATCCTCACTGCGCCGGAACGTCGCTAGTCTTCAGGCGCTTCCTCGAACTATTGTTGGCGCTGTATTCTCCGTAAACCCCCTCTGTAGTCGAGATCGCTATCCAACGCCAGCCTGGTGGTGGGAAATTTTCGGTGCCAGTATTTAGCCGGAAAGGGGCGCAGAGTTGGTGGCGGCTGTGACCGCTCAATGTCATTCAATACGATCACGACGACACCCCTCGATCGACGTTAGCACTCATGGTGTCACTCGCCTTCATACATGGCAGTGGGCGTTTGAAAATTCGTGACGCTAGCTCAGTGGTCGTCAATTGATTTAAATGTTATTCCCGCCTGACTCTTAATTCAATTACTGCCACGGGGGCGAGGGAAAAGAACACATCCTGGTGATACCAGCATTATGGGTATTTAGATGTTCGATTAATCTGAATGGTTTGCAATGTTCCAGAGATTCTATTCGAACTCTATGCTGATGCACCGACAAGGACCACTTTTTCAGACAAACATGCAAGTACGTAATGGATGTTCAGTTTCTCAATATAGTTCGTCGCACTCACACATTATACATCCACTGTAAGAACAATTTCATGCATTTACATATCGACACGACCCAGGCTCCCAATTCGGCACTTAAATGTCTATTCTTCGCTCTCGAATTGTTCGCTGTGATTGTCTTTCACACGCAGGGTTCAATTTAACGGTGCATGCACTGTTTTTTGTATTTTAGGTCCCCGTTAATTAATATCTGGTAGTTAATAAGCGAACTATTTTTATGCTGACGCGTTGTTTGTATCAGTTACCCCCGCAACCGTCCAACGATAAGATTCTCTTAATGTTCCGCGCACACGCGTTTCACAATTTTATAAAATGCAGAATTACGTAAACTATAGCTTTCCGTTGCTTACAACTTTCGTGGGTTCCACAACCATAATAGTTTCCCCAAGAGTATTTTTCCCAGCTAACACAAAGTTCGAATTATGTTGTCGGAATCATTTTCACTTCACCCGACAATAAACGTCTCTGATCATTTCGTCACCCGTAATGTATTTTAAACGTGCTTGAAGAGTCTTTAAATAATCTCCTTAACGAATTTCGCAGTCGCGTTCCACTTTTTCACCGACTAGCCGACCGCGATAACTGAAGGTAGAGGGCTCAATAATGTGTTACATGTTCTTTTATATGTATTTAAAAACAAACGCGCCCCTATATCTTTCTGTCCCGCTTGGTCTTTGCTACTTTGCTTTTTATTACTTTTAATTATATTGCTTCTTAGTAATACTGTGCAGTTATTAAAGTTTCGTATTACTTTCCACTTTTTAATTCTTCCTAAATAAAGTCTATTTATCCCCGATTTTAATTAATATGACGCTAATTGACACGTCTGCCCGCAAAGTTCCGTACGGCGTGAAGTTCCTGATCACCAGTCTTTGCGCCAGTGTCCTGGATTTAATCCCAAACCTCTCCGCAGCGCCTCATGAAGTGAGGGCACGTGACACTGTCGTTGGCAATCCGTCGATCGGATCGAGACGTTACGCCCTGCGGCCCGCTTGGTGCTCGTCGAGGGGAGCAGGCTACGTGCGGCACCGTGTTCTATGATCTCCCCCCCCCCCCCCCTTTCATCCATACCAACATAAACCCAACATCACACTGTACAGCCACTCACCACAGACAGCCATGCGACACGGACACACATTTTACTCTCAATAACAGGCTGCAGGAAGGCGACGGAAAACCACCTCTGCTGGGACCTTACCACAGAGTGGCGATGCGGGTTTGCTGCACCTGCTCTCCTCCACTGATTCCCTCGGTATGTACGGAACTACTGTCCACTTCCATTCTCTGTATTACGATGTAGGCGTTCCGCAAAACATTAACGAACAGTACCGGCTAAGAAACGGTAAGAAAAAGTTCCCTCGTTCTTGCTAAGAATAGTGACGACTGTCTCGTCTGTGAATTGCCCTTAGTATTTAGTGTCATAGTAAGAATCTGCACTGCTCAGCATAGACCGCGTCTTAAATTCTGGTGGTATTGGTTTTTTTTTTTCAGTGTGTGACCATATGTAATAAAACTGCCGTAGTCTCGGGTGCTGTTACAGACTGCCTTTATTAGGGTCATTACTGTGGCTTGTGATTGCTGCTTTACATTCATTACTGTAAAACGGCTGGGTGTTGTGGCATACTATACAGGATGAGCCAGGAGGAGGGGTACGTGTTTTGAGGCGTGGTGACATTAGTAATTCTGAAAAAAAAATAGAAATAACGTCATGTGAATATATGTCCTATTCCGAATGGTTTCCGAGATAGAACAAACTTAATAGCGCTTTTGTTCGTTTTTCTTGAATATCCAGGAAACCGCACCCTCTAGCGAAAATGTGTCACAGTACGAGATTGAACTACGTTAAATTTCCTTCAAACAGGTCCATTTGTTTTATCTCTGGGACTAATAGTTGGCGCGAAGAGATCGCGAGAGTACTGAAACTCTCGCGTGAAGCACGTGCGCTGTAACTTAGGCCAGTTTGGGATAGTTTCCTAACTTGATAGGTCGGGAGGACGACGGTTCAGTCCAGCGTTCGGCCATCCTGATTTAGATTTTCCATCATTTCACTAAATAACTTGAGACAAATTACGGGATGGTTCCTTTGAAAGGGCACGGCCACTTTTCTTCTCCATCCTTCCCTAACCCGAGCTTGTGTTCCGCCCCTGATGACACCGTAGTCGACGGGATGTTGACCATTAATCTCGCCCCCCTCCCCCTTCCAAGCTTCATAGACAACAAGTGTTCCATATCAAACTGTTCGGCTCAATATCGTCTACACTACCGTGGTGCGTCGTAAACAACATTCAAACAACTTAGAAAATAAATAACAACGTCCATTAAATGTGCTATATTTCTGAAAAATTCGGAATAGGGCATATGTCCATATGACGTATTTTGTTCAGAATAACTAGTACTTTCACCCCTCAAACCATGTTCCTTTACTCTTGACCCACTCTGTATGTTTATTGGCTGACACAATCAAGAGGCCGGTCGGATGTCACAGTGTGAAAGTGTAATTAGTTGTTGTGGGTGCATCCGGTGGCAGCTAATATTGTGACGTAAAGTTGCTTACTATCTGTCCTACTGTGACTGAGACATTTTGTTAAATTGAAATGAAATGAAAAGATCGTGTGGCATTGTTGGCCGGGAGGCCCCATTCGGGGGAGTTCCGCCACCGTACTGCAAGTTCTTTTTAGTTGACGCCATTTCGGCGATTTGCGAGTCAATGATGATGAAGGACACACAACATCCAGTCCCTTGCTGGGAATCGAACCCGGACCCCCTGCGTGGTAGGCGGTAACGCTACCGCTACGCTACGGAAGCGGACTTCGTTAAATTAATTAATGACTTTTGGAATTATCCCATAAGCAAGTCTAAGGTGAGTAAAATGTAACTGTGTAATAGCATGCAGTTGTTGGAATGAAACATGTGGTAGAAATATCATTATAACAGCTTTTACAGCCACATTGCGTTGCCCTGTAATTAAACCCCTGAATAATTTTAAGAAAATTAAAATTAATTAATATAAAAGGATAGTGTATAACACAAAGCATACTTATTCAGTTACCAAATGTACCCAGGTATTCGTAAATACCTATGGACTTTCAGAAGAGGACTACACGAAAACTAAAAGATATATGAAAAATGACACATATCAGTGGATAGAGTATCTTTCTAAGCTCAGATTCGTAATAAGGGCTGTGAAGCAGTTGCAAAGTACAGGGCGGCAGGCGTGTCAGAACATGGCGTATAACGGAGCGATGCGTACGTTTTGTGTCCTTGAATTCGCTAAATGCAATTCATTTGTGATGTTTCAGGGTTTTCATACTAGATATCGCGTAAAAGCTTAAACGTGCAGAACCAGTCATGGGTGGTACAGAACATTCCGCGTGACTATCGCACTAGTGGTACGAAAAAGACAGAGAAGGTGTATAGTGTGCGGAAATCATTCGTCAGGAGCTCGAAGCAATCATACACTGACAGAAAAAATGACAATACCGAAAACTAATTAATGTAGAGTAAATAAATTTCGGGAATAAATTTGTCTAGGTACCATATTGAAGTGATTCACATTGCAAGATCACACGTTAATGTTAGCACGAGATGTGCCATACAAATGTGAAATACTGGCACATTAATAACTGCCAGAATGTTGAATGCAGGCATGCAAACGGGCATGCATTGTGCTGCGCGGGTGTCCGATGTCAGTGTGTGGAATGGAGCTACATGCCTGTTGAATTTGATCGATCAATACAGTGACGGTTAATACTACTTGTCAGTGAGGGTGGAGCTGCAGTCTGATGATGTACCATATATGCTCAATTGGGGACAGACCTGGTGCTCGAGCAGGCCAAGGCAACATGTCAACAGTCCGCAGAGCATGTTGAGCTGCAACAGCGGTATGTGGGCGAGCGGTATATTGTTGTAAAACACCCCTTGGAATGCTGTTCATAGATGGCAATGTAACATGTCTAATCAACAGACTGACGTACAAATTTGGAGTCAGAGTGAAGACATAACGACAAGAGTGATCACAAATGGCATGCATGTTATCTTGCATTTTGTCCACAGTCTTGAACTTTCCTCACAATAGCGGCTAACTGTCTCTGGCGCCCATCCTTTGTCCTGGTCACCAAGTATCATTTTAAAGTAAATGGCTTAAATGACTCTGAGCACTATGCGACTTAACATCTGCGGTCATCAGTCCCCTAGAACTTAGAACTACTTAAACATAACTAACCTAAAGACATCACACACGTCCATGCCCGAGGCAGGATTCGAACCTGCGACCGTAGCGGTCGCGCGGTTCCAGACTAAAGCGCTTAGAACCGCTCGGCCACTCCGGCCGGTTTTTAAAGTAAGCGTGGTAAGCTTTTTACACAGTCTCCTTAGCCACTGTATAATTCGCAAAAATGTAACAGAAAATATTTACGTTCTCACATCTTGCATGCTGATGTTGATGTAACTACTAACAGAAGACGAAGTGTTTGATCACTACTGTCTTAAATATAAAGAATAATCAAAATATAGCACTGGAAATCCGAACCTGTGAGACTGTAACACTTATATAGAATAGACGTAGTTTTATACTATGTAACTGTGTATCTGCAGTTTATGAACTGTGTATTCTGTGTTGTTTAAACTCTTTGAGCTATGGAAAGAAAATAAGAATTTTGTAGTGAATATATGAAAAAAGCAAAATAATATGTTGAAATGACAAATTATTATAAGTATGTTCATAAAAAGAAAATGTTTGTTAAAAGCTGGTTGATGCTTACGGCAATTATTTTTGGAACATGTAAATGCTGTAGGAAAGTCCCTCCTCAACGGAAGTGGTATAGCTCGATGTAAAAGGTGGGTTTGGCGTTCGAACTGAGCGGCTTCTTTGGGTGAACGAGACGCAGTTAGCACAGTACACTTCGACGCTCTGAAGAGAGGCAATTGGAAACTGCATTATAAGGGAGTGGCCTCTGATGTGGGTCTGGCTATTATTTGGTATTCACAGCATAATGGAATGGCTCTAATATGTTGAAAATCCGACGCCAAGAAGAGATTTTTTAGAGCATTCGTACATGAAGAGCCGTGAGTACAGTTATCCACCATGTCATCTGCCACCAATCTTCGCCACTGCCTCGCAAACTTCATAATTTCAGTTAAATAATGCATATGGGCATGGTCCAGATAATTTGTGTGTTGTTTCAATAATAACTATATAAAACCCGAATTCGTGTCCGCAACCATATTTTCAATCCTGATCGCTAACCTACTCGGGGTCCTCACCTAAGTGCTACTAAAACCAAGTATACTGATTTAAACGAACAATTCTTGGATTCATGTGTTTAAAAGTGATTTTTGTCTAAATTAAAAGAAGTAGTGTAAGTTAAAGTTAAAGCCACGGAAGAGAAGTTGCATAGGCTTTTTCTAAATTATCCTTAGTTTATAATAACATATAGTTTTGAAGGATTACAGTGCAAGATGGGGTAAATATTACTGTCTAGGATACCTGCTTCACAGGTGATTAAAAGACAAATACATACAAACCTTTAATGAAGAGATTTACGATAGTAATGATAGAAGTGAAGCTATGCTCATTTTCAGAAATTGTGATGTTTTGGTTTCTATCATGAATGGTTCCTTTTTTTGAAGTTAATCAAGCCCAGTGTTGTATTTTACTGTCTTGCAAAGTTATTTATGAACTATTCCAAGTGACGTGAATGATGAGCTCTTACAGTTTGTCTATGCTATTGTAATAATGAAAGAGTCTTGACTAGTGAAACTATACCAGTTTATGGGTCCCCATCATGTCCTCCTCGTACTAGGAAACAATTGAACTATTACTGTTACTAAGGAAAACTGCTATATTTGTATTTATGATGTTATTAATCTTTATTTATGTTTTTCACGTCAGTCAACCCCTCATGTCGAAATTTAGTTCTGCAGTTCATGCAGTGACATTTCAGTATATGGTTAAGTAATGCTCTTGAGTGTGGCTGTCATTAGTATGTGCTTGGTGCGAAGTTGCTCCCCATAGTTCACAGGTGTGTGTGTTATCGGTAACTGCTGCCACACACAGAGCACAGGTGCACTGTGTCGGTTTGTATTCTGTTTGCTATTCAAAGGGTTTAATAATAATAATAATAATTATTATTATTATTATTTCTTTACTTTCTCAGACGTTAAGTCTGGTTAAAAATGGGACATGACACGGACCTTGATCAAGCGTCACTTCCTTTTAACTGTACGGTATATGTTATATTGCAGTTAGGAACTTTTGGGTAATTGAACATGTATCAATAGTTACGGATTTCTGTAATTGTATATATAAGTTTGGATGTAGCTGTATTGTATTGATGTACTGGTGGATATTGTGTTGTATGATTCCTGTAGTTGATAGTATAATTGGTATAATGTCAACTTTATTCTGATGCCACATGTCCTTGACTTCCTCAGCCAGTTGGATGTATTTTTCAATTTTTTCTCCGGTTTTCTTTTGTATATTTGTTGTATTGGGTATGGATATTTCGATTAGTTGTGTTAATTTCTTCTTTTTATTGGTGAGTATGATGTCAGGTTTGTTATGTGGTGTTGTTTTATCTGTTGTAATGGTTCTGTTCCAGTATAATTTGTATTCATCATTCTCCAGTACATTTTGTGGTGCATACTTGTATGTGGGAACGTGTTGTTTTATAAGTTTATGTTGTAAGGCAAGCTGTTGATGTATTATTTTTGCTACATTGTCATGTCTTCTGGGGTATTCTGTATTTGCTAGTATTGTACATCCACTTGTGATGTGATCTACTGTTTCTATTTGTTGTTTGCAAAGTCTGCATTTATCTGTTGTGGTATTGGGATCTTTAATAATATGCTTGCTGTAATATCTGGTGTTTATTGTTTGATCCTGTATTGCAATCATGAATCCATCCGTCTCACTGTATATATTGCCTATTCTTAGTCATGTGTTGGATGCGTCTTGATCGATGTGTGGCTGTGTTAGATGATACGGGTGCTTGCCATGTAGTGTTTTCTTTTTCCAATTTACTTTCTTCGTATCTGTTGATGTTACGTGATCTAAAGGGTTGTCAAGGTGGTTATGAAATTGCAGTGGTGTAGCCGATGTATTTATGTGAGTGATTGCTTTGTGTATTTTGCTAGTTTCTGCTCGTTCTAGAAAGAATTTTCTTAAATTGTCTACCTGTCCATAATGTAGGTTTTTTATGTCGATGAATCCCCTTCCTCCTTCCTTTCTGCTTAATGTGAATCTTTCCGTTGCTGAATGTATGTGATGTATTCTATATTTGTGGCATTGTGAACGTGTAAGTGTATTGAGTGCTTCTAGGTCTGTGTTACTCCATTTCACTACTCCAAATGAGTAGGTCAATATTGGTATAGCATAAGTATTTATAGTTTTTGTCTTGTTTCTTGCTGTCAATTCTGTTTTCAGTATTTTTGTTAGCCGCTGTCTATATTTTTCTTTTAGTTCTTCTTTAATATTTGTATTATCTATTCCTATTTTTTGTCTGTATCCTAGATATTTATAGGCATCTGTTTTTTCCATCGCTTCTATGGAGTCACTGTGGTTATTTAATATGTAATTTTCTTGTTTAGTGTGTTTTCCCTTGAGTATGCTATTTTTCTTACATTTGTCTGTTCCAAAAGCCATATTTATATCATTGCTGAATACTTCTGTTATCTTTAGTAATTGGTTGAGTTGTTGATTGGTTGCTGCCAGTAGTTTTAGATCATCCATGTATAGCAAATGTGTGATTTTGTGTGGGTATGTTCCAGTAATATTATATCGATAATTTGTATTATTTAGCATGTTGGATAGTGGGTTCAGAGCAAGACAGAACCAGAAAGGACTTAATGAGTCTCCTTGGTATATTCCACACTTAATCTGTATTGGCTGTGATGTGATGTTATCTGAATTTGTTTGAATATTAAGTGTGGTTTTCCAGTTTTTCATTACTATGTTTAGAAACTGTATCAATTTAGGATCTACTTTGTATATTTCCAATATCTGTAGTAACCATGAGTGGGGTACACTATCAAAGGCTTTTTGGTAATCAATGTATGCGTAGTGCAGCGACCTTTGTTTAGTTTTAGCTTGATATGTCACCTCTGTATCTATTATCAGTTGCTCTTTACATCCTCGTGCTCCTTTGCAGCAGCCTTTTTGTTCTTCATTTATAATTTTGTTCTGTGTTGTATGTGTCATTAATTTCTGTGTAATGACTGAAGTTAATATTTTGTAGATTGTTGGTAGGCATGTTATGGGGCGATATTTAGCTGGGTTTGCTGTGTCTGCTTGATCTTTAGGTTTCAGATAGGTTATTCCATGTGCAAGTGTATCAGGGAATGTGTATGGGTCTGCAATGTAACTGTTAAATAATTTAGTTAGATGTGAATGTGTTGAGGTGAACTTCTTTAGCCAGTAATTTGCTATTTTATCATTTCCAGGGGCTTTCCAATTGTGTGTAGAATTAATTGCTCGGGTGACTTCATGTTGCAAAATTATCACTTCAGGCATTTGTGGTATCATCTTGTATGTGTCTGTTTCTGCTTGTATCCACCGTGCATGCCTGTTATGTTGTACCGGGTTTGACCATATGTTGCTCCAGAAGTGTTCCATGTCTGTTATGTTTGGTGGATTGTCTATTTTAATGTGTGTGTTATCTATTGTTTGGTAAAATCTCTTTTGGTTTGTGTTGAATGTTTGGTTTTGTTTCCTTCTATTTTCACTTTTTTTGTATCTTCTAAGTCGTTTGGCCAATGCTTGTAATTTCTGCTTCTTTTCATCTAATTGCTCTATTGCTTCTTGTTGTGAGATTTTACCTAACCTTTTTCGTTTTTTGTCTGATATTTCATTTCTTATAAATTGTGTTAGCTGTCCGATGTCTTTTCTCAGTTTTTCTATTCTGATCTGTAGCCTGTGTTGCCATGCTGGTTTTGTGGGTTTCTTCTGTGTGTTGGTTTGTTCTGATCTCTGCCTAGTGTGTATATTTAGTGTAGTGAGTGCTCCTATATAAACCAGTAGTTGTAACTCTTCCATAGTTGTGTTTTCATTTATTTTGTTGTGTATGATTGTGTTGATAGTTTTTATTGTTGTTTCGACTTGTGGGTTATTTGGCGGTCTATGCAAGAATGGTCTGATGTCTGTATTTGTGTCTTTGTATTCTATATATGTCAGCTGAAATTTCTCTTCTATATCTAACATGTGTGTCTCTTCGTGTTCTATTTGTGCTTGTTCTGGTGGCTGTCTTAAGATTTCGTTTTCCTCTGATTGTTTAATTGATGCGTGTTGGTCTTTGTTTGTTTGCTTTGGGCTGTTTGAGTCCATTACTGTATTTTCTTCTTCTTCTGATTGCACATTATTTTGTTCCAGTATTTGTTGTACTTGTTGTTTGATGTTTTCTAATTCTGACTGGGGTATCCTGTTATCCTGATCAGCTAGTCGTTGTTCTGTTAAAAATTTTAATTCCGGGTATCTGGTAATAAATGTTGTGTATACTTGTGATCTGTATCCAGTTGTGTTGGTTCCTAGGTTTGTTGCTTGGTAATAACAGAACATGAGGTGTCGATTAACTTCATCTGACCATCTCATCCTCTGTCTTTGTTTTCCTTCTAGGGTGGTTGCAGGAAGCATATCCTGCAAAACATCTCTATTTGGATTTAAATCATTTTCCAGTTGGCTAGCAGTGTCGTTACCATTGTGGGCGGGCATAGGGTTCAAGCGTCGTCCCCGACCATGACGGCGCTTGTCCGAGGCTTCTTTAGTTCTGTCCTGAACCAAGTAATCACACTAAAAGGGGGGTTAGCCCTATTAGTGGTTTGTTCTTTTCGTCGCCTTTTACGACTGGCAGAACATACCGGAGGCCTATTCTTTTCCCAGGCCTCCACGGGATTTATTATTATTATTGTTATTATTATTATTCTGAAAACAGAATTGACAGCAAGAAACAAGACAAAAGCTATAAATACGTATGCTATACCAATATTGACATACTCATTTGGAGTAGTGAAATGGAGTAACACAGACCTAGAAGCACTCAATACACTTACACGATCACAATGCCACAAATATAGAATACACCACATACATTCAGCAACTGAAAGATTCACATTAAGCAGAAAGGAAGGAGGAAGGGGATTTATCGACATAAAAAACCTACATTATGGACAGGTAGACAATTTAAGAAAATTCTTTATAGAACGAGCAGAAACTAGCAAAATACACAAAGCAATCACTCATATAAATACATCGGCTACACCACTGCAATTTCATAACCACTTCTACAACCCTTTAGATCACATAACATCAACAAATACGAAGAAAGTAAATTGGAAAAAGAAAACACTACATGGCAAGCACCCGTATCATCTAACACAGCCACACATCGATCAAGACGCATCCAACACATGGCTAAGAAAAGGCAATATATACAGTGAGACGGAAGGATGCATGATTGCAATACAGGATCAAACAATAAACACCAGATATTACAGCAAGCATATTATTAAAGATCCCAATACCACAACAGATAAATGCAGACTTTGCAAACAACAAATAGAAACAGTAGATCACATCACAAGTGGATGTACAATACTAGCAAATACAGAATACCCCAGAAGACATGACAACGTAGCAAAAATAATACATCAACAGCTTGCCTTACAACATAAACTTATAAAACAACACGTTCCCACATACAAGTATGCACCACAAAATGTACTGGAGAACGATGAATACAAATTATACTGGAACAGAACCATTATAACAGATAAAAGAACACCACATAACAAACCTGACATCATACTCACCAATAAAAAGAAGAAATTAACACAACTAATCGAAATATCCATACCCAATACAACAAATATACAAAAGAAAACAGGAGAAAAAATTGAAAAATACATCCAACTGGCTGAGGAAGTCAAAGACATGTGGCATCAGGATAAAGTTGACATCATACCAATTATACTATCAACTACAGGAGTCATACCACACAATATCCACCAGTACATCAATGCAATACAGCTAATCCAAATCTGTAATTATTGACACTTGTTCAATTATCCGAAAGTTCCTAAATGCAATGTAACATATACCGTACAGTTAAAAAGAAGTCACGCTTGATCAAGGTCCGCGTCACCTTCCATTTTTAACCAGACATAACGTCTGAGACAAGAAAGAAATAATAATAATAATAATAAATAGTAATATTCAGTGTTATATATTTCCAAATTAGTATGCCTCGTTGGGCTGGCGACCGTTCGTTTTTTTCATTCATTTATGATTTTACCACTTAACTCCCAAGGTTAAAGTCCGTTTGGTTTTTCTGTTAATTTCACCAAATTCGAATTATAGTCCGATACCTTTGTCCATTAGACGTATGCGTGGTCAAACTTCGAAATCCTCTCAGAAGGTAACATTAGCATGTTTCACGGCTGTGATCAGAGTGATATACGTTAGAGTGTCATACGCGGATTTTCCCGTGACAGGATTATAGGTTCGGTTGTTAGGGAAGAGTGACATATCACAATGAAGTATGTTAGTGTTATAAGACAAGCAACACTTTCAGGATCACACAATAATAACTAGCATCAATAGGTGTAACAACGTAAAGGTATGCAGGGCTATACTGAGAAATTTCCCTCCAGCAATACCCATAACCTACTGGCACTGCAATGTATCTTTGAAGTCAGACTGCGCGAAACTATACGTGATAGCAAAAAAACTGAAAACAGGAATCAGAGTAAAAAGTTAAGGAAGTATCACATAGTAGTTTTCAGTCATGTGACACCTTGCGGAGTAGTGGTATCACCTTTAGCGAATATGACACAGCCATCCGGGAAATTGCTGTTTGTGTGGGACGAAGTGTTTCGACAGCGCAACTGGTGTGTATGGAATGGTTCAAGGAAGGCCGTAAAACACGACGAGATGGCTCAGAGCGCACCATCCAGATGGAGAAGAGCGACACCTCATCCGAATAACACAGCAAGATAGACCTGCTTTCTCCTCGGCTCTGCTGCAACGGTGGAACAGTGTAACACATCGTTTTCTGTCAGGGCTGACAATCAGTCGCCGTTTATTACGGCATGGGTTACGTGTGCGTCGCCTACTTCTCCGCCTACCTTTGACGAATGTGCAGAAACATACCAGACGGCCAAGGTGTGTGGAACGATGTCACTAGGGACAGGAATGGCATCAGGTAGTGTTTTAAGACGAATTCAGGTTCTGTTTGTTTGAAAATGATGGCCGCATTTTGGTTCACCCCAGACAGGGGGAGCTGCATCACAATGACCATTCCCACAAGCCATATGGAGCCATTCCAAGGGATTGTGGTGTGAGGTGCTATTGGGTACAACCAGAAATCACAAATGGTACGTGTCCAGGGCACTGCGACTGGTGTGACCTACGTGAATGACATCCTGTGACCTGCAGCCATACCCTTTCTCTACAAAACCCAAGACGCCATTTTTCAGTAAGTCAATGCACGACCACACGTTGCTGCACGAACATGTGCCTTCTTGGAGTCACAGGATGTCAGCCTTTTGCCCTGGCCCCTTCAGATCATCAGACTTGTGTGGGATATGGTGAAAGGACGTGTGCAGCGCTGTGACCCAATGCCAACCGCCACAGATGAACTTTGAAACCAGGCAGCATGGATTGCTGTATCACACGACGCCATTCGCGTCTTATACGCTTCGATGTCATCACGCTCTGCAACAAGTTGTACCAACTAGGCAACAGGACACGTGCTGAACCGAGGTGACTGAAATGCTAATCATTTCTGCAGAACATACTAATACACATGTCCTGAGAATATGAACGTCCTATCTCTGGGGGTTCAAGGCGTTCTCTGAGTTGTCGTGAAGTCATCTTCTGATACTCTAAACTTATTACGAATAACAACGTAAAGTAAGAAAGAAACGCTTTTTCTATATTCTTATTTGTCATTCAGGTATAAAATCGTCTAGGAATCTAAACACTTCTAGGATTGGGGTCACTAAAAGCATCTGAATGTTCGTTGGGAATGTATTTCCGTAGGAAACCACGCACTGCAATAGTAATATATTCCGTTTTGGCCGAAGAACCTCACGGCCTCATTTTAATGAAGAAGATGGGGTCATTTTGAGGCACTATAGAGGCTGCCGGAAAATCCCGTGATTAAATCGAAGGCGTGTCATTGTCGCTGTATTTCCAAGTTTGGTATCAAGGACACGATAGCCGATGGGGTACCACTGTGATATAGTGTCTCTTTTCAACTCGCAAGGACGGAGCAGGCTTTCTTCCACTGGGCTCTCATAATAGCCCTTACGACATGAAGGAAGTCACGTAGTAGTTCATCGTATTTCAGTGAACCAGTCTACACAACTTCATTAGCCCGAGTGTCTACGTCTTCCTTTCCCTTTATTTCTTTGTGCTCCTTCACTCATAATACACTACTGGCCATTAAAATTGCTACACCAAGAAGAAATGCAGGTGATAAACGGGTATTCATTGGACAGATATATTATACGAAAATTGACATGTGATTACATTTTCACGCAATTTGGCTGCATAGATCCTGAGAAATCAGTACCTAGAACAACCACCTCTGGCCGTAATAACGGCCTTGATTCACCTGGGCATTGTGTCAAACAGAGCTTGGATGGCGTGTACAGGTACAGCTGCCCATGCAGCTTCAACACGATTCCACAGTTCATCAAGAGTAGTGACTAGCGTATTGTGACTAGCCAGTTGCACGGCCACCATTGACCAGACGTTTTCAATTGGTGAGAGATCTGGAGAATGTGCTGCCAGTGCAGCAGTCGAACATTTTCTGTATCCAGAAAGGCCCGTACAGGACCTACAACATGCGGTCGTGCATTATCCTGCTGAAATGTAGGGTTTCGCAGGGATCGAATGAAGGGTAGAGCGACGGGTCGTAACAAATCTGAAGTATAACGTCCGCTGTTCAAAGTGCCGTCAATGTGATCCAGAGGTGACCGAGACGTGTAACCAAAGGCCATACCATCACGCCGGGTGATACGCCAGTATGGCGATGACGAGTGCGCGCTTCCAGTGTGCGTTCACCGCGATGTCGCCAAACACGGATGCGACCATCATGATGCTGTAAACACAACCTGGATTCATCCGAAAAAAATGACGTTTTGCCATTCGTGCACCCAGTTTCGTCGTTGAGTACACCATCGCAGGCGGTCCTGTCTGTGATGCAGCGTTAAGGGTAACCGCAGCCATGGTCTCCGAGCTGATAGTCCATGCTGCTGCAAACGTCGTCGAACTGTTCGTGCAGATGGTTGTTGTCTTGCAAACGTCCCCATCTGTTGACTCAGGGATCGAGACGTTGCTGCACGATCCGTTACAGCCATGCGGACCAGATGCCTGTCATCTCGACTGCTAGTGGTACGAGGCCGTTGGGATCCAGCATGGCGTTTCGTATTACCCTCCTGAACCCACCGATTCCGTATTCTGCTAACAGTCATCGGATCTCGACCAACGCGAGCAGCAATGTCGCGATACGATAAACCGCAATCGCGATAGGCTACAATCCAACCTTTATCAAAGTCGGAAACGTTATGGTACGCATTTTCCTCCTTACACAAGGCATCACAACAACGTTTCACCAGGTATCGCCGGTCAACTGGTGTTTGTGTATGAGAAATCGGTTGAAAACTTTCCTCATGTCAGCACGCTGTAGGAGTCGCCACCGGCGCCAACCTTGTGTGAATGCTCTGAAAAGCTAATCATTTGCATATCACAGCATCTTCTTCCTGTCAGTTAAATTTCGTGTCTGTAGCACGTCATCTTCGTGATGTAGCAATTTTAATATCCAGTAGTGTATAACGGTACTCTTATTTAGTCTGGAAACTCCTTGAATTGCTTCTATAATGTGGTGTAGTATAAAATTTTAGGTGTTACTGACAACGTAGAATTTTAACGGCACCAGTGCTAACTGTGAATGTGATAAAAATGATTGTTTCTTTTTGCGTATTTAAGTTTCTCTAAAGTAGCTGTAAGTTCTGGATTGAGTATTGACGCTATTTCAAGGAACTTGAATGTGCGCGCTCGATTAGTCTTTCCGCTTACGAATGATAATTGTGGGCAGTTATTTTTGTGAATTGCTTGCCTTGTATGGAGTTACGGTATTAGGTTATATTCGACGTAAAGCCGTAAGTACTTAACTAGTCTTTTGACATGGAATATATAGGCACGATACGATATTAGAGTGCCAGTGTTGTTTATCCGCAGACGCTGGGCAAGCGACTTTCAAGTAAAATGTCTCCCCCGTAAGGGGATGCAGGAATGCAGGGCGTAGACACATGGTTGACGACATATGGGAGTTTGGGTCTGACTCTCAAGTGTGCTCGGATAGCCTAATGGGAAGGGGGAAATTCAGGCTAGAGTCCCAGTCCGGCACATATTTTCACTGTCGTAATTTCGTAATACAGCTGATGGTTGTCCTCATTCGCAATTAACAATACGTTTCACGGAATATGTGGAGAGGTAATCATACGTTTCCTGAGGCGCTTTAGTGCGGTGTTTACGTTACGCGTTGGGTCAGTTCCGCTAGCGCGTCCATCCCGGCGTCTTGCAAGTATACCACTATAATTAGTGCCGCTAACTAATTATACTACGCAGCCTAACTGCAGCACACACATAATGATTAAAGCAAGTTCAAAGGCATAAACGTAGATGAATAAATAAAATATTTGTGATGGAAGTAATCACACAGTTATAGGCTGCTCCCAAGAGTTTTTGAGTGATTCATGATGTATTCACTAGTTCAGTTACTCATAAATAAAACATGTTAGCCTTAGGCTTACTAACTAAAAGCTTAACTCAGCCTAGTCACTGTAAAACCAGATATACGTATGCACGTCCCTATAATTCGGCGAATTTCGATGAATTGTTCAAGTGTCAGCACTGCACCTGAATCCATAAAACAAGGGAACCGCCTCATCACCAATTTCGTCCAAATTTATGGTCTACACAGGGTTTGGCCAGAAATAAGAGTGACGGATGTCGGAACTCCAGATGACCAAGTACTTAGGTAAACATAGCATTTTCGGAGCAGATCGAGCAAGTCATAAGACATTTATGTTAGCATAGTTTCCAGGCAGGTATTGGCGCTGCGGCAAGAGTACACCATGACAGTCCGAGGCCCATGGAGTCGACTCCTTATGCGATAATTTTACTTTTTCATTTTCAGTTTTTTTACCTTGGCTCTAAATGAACCAAAATAATAATATATTGTATTTGATAATATTTTCGTGGACGGTGTGAAGACGAAAGACAAAGGAAAAAATTGAGATTGCAAATATTAACCAGGAAGGAGTTGTGAAGCGTACACGAGAACAGTGTATAAAATGAGATTCTATTTCTGTTTTACAGTTGATACGTTACACGTGCTGGGGTGATATCCATCGCAAAAACAGGGGAAGCTATTTTCCGCACGCAGCTATCGGGGGTTGCTAAAAGGTCAAAACGAAATTAACGGAAGTCCTGGACGCTTTAATTAAAATCGCTTCTTCGAAACTTCTTTGCGCAGTCCTAGTGGACGCTGTAAATACAATCCATTCTTGGAAATTATTCACAATCTCAAACTATTTTTTTCTTCCTCTTCATGCTTTTTACGGAGAATAAATACAGTACACTATACTGAGCATTAATTCTGTCTGTTTGCAGTGTAAATAACGTACAAATTGAAAATTTAAAAAAATGGAGATAAGTTCCCGCACAGCGAACCTACATAGCGACTCTCGCGTTGCTTGTCTGTACTCTTTTTGCTGGACCAGCCCCTGACCAGCGACAAAAATACCTTTTTTCCCTAAATGCATGGCCATTTGGAGCTCCCACTTCCGTGACTTTCATTTCTGTCCAAGCCCTGCATATACCATAAATATGGCCGAAATCGGTGACGACGAGTAGGCACGGTCCCCTTGTAAATCAGCATCATTCACCGCTGCGTCAGCGTGCCACGAAAATTATAAGTTTTGTGAGTGCTACTTACGAATTCTATCAACCCTTGAGAATGGATGGTGACTTGGTCGCATGAATTTAACCAGCTCATGGGACTACTCAGAAACCTTCGTCTGGCTGGGATTCCACTGCAGAATCTGTCCAAAACTGTTGTATCAAATGTGTGGTAGTACACTGGTATTTATACTCTAATCACCTCTCATCTTATATTCAACAAAAGTGTTGGTTTATTAGAAAAGCAAAACGTCCAGTCCGAAGATACTACAGCGATAACAACAAACTGATTGTTTTAATTACATTTAAGTAAGTAAACATATACTGTACTTATGAGAGAAAATCAACAACTTCATCTGAAAGAAACAGACGGTGAGGTAACAAAAGTCATGGAATACCTCCTAACACAGGTCTACTGCTTGGCATAGTGCAGAAACTCGACATGGCATGGACTAAAAAGGTCGCTAGAAGTCCCCTGCAGAAATGTTGACCTACGCTGCCTCTCTAGCCGTCCATAATTGCGAATGTCTTGCTGGTGTATGATTTCTTACACGAACTGAACTCTCGTTTATGTCCATTAATGTTCGATGGGATTCATGTCGGGCGATCTGGATGACCAAACCATTCGCTCGATTTCTCCAGAATGTTCTTCAAACCAATCGACCCGCCAGGTTAGCCGAGGGCGCTAATGCGGTGCTTCCTGGACTCGGGTAAGCGCGCCGGCCAGAGATCGAATTCGCCCGGCGGCTTAACGACAAAGGCTGGTGTGCCGGTCAGCCTGGATATGGTTTTTAGGCGGTTTTCCACATCCCACTAGGTGAATACCGGGCTGGTCCCAACGTCCCGCCTCAGTTACATGGCTCGCATACATCTGAACACGTTTGCACTATTCTATGGATTCCACTAGACACAGACAGTTGGGGTACACTAACTCTGTCCCGGGGGGTGGGGGGGGTACGGGGTGGCGGCAAGAAGGGCGTCCAGCCACCTCTTAAATTAACCTTGCCAAATCCGATTAACCATGACGACCCTGCGTCATTGCAGGAAAAAGGCAAATGCAAAAGGAATAAAGGAAGAAAAAAGAAGTTCTTCAAACCAGTCGTGAAAAATGGTGGTCTGGTGACATGGCACACTGTTATCCATAAAAACTCCATTATTGTTTGGTAGCAATAAGTCTATGAATGGCTACAGTTGGTCTCCATGTAGTCGAACATCACAATTTTCAGTCAGTGATCGGTTCTGTTGGACCTGAGGACCTAGTTTATTCCATGTAAACACAGCTGACACCATTATGGAGTCTAGTTGACAAATTGGGTCCAGGAGTTCGTGGGGTCTGCGCCACACTCGAGCCCTATCGTCTGTTCTTACCAACTGAAATCGGGACTCATCTGAACAGGCCACGTGTTCCCAGTTGTCTAGGATTCAACTGATACGGTCACGAACCCAGGAGAGGCACTGCAGGCGATGTCGTGCTCTTAGCAAAGGCACACGCGTCGGTCATCTGCTGCCACAGCCTATTGACGCCATATTTCGCCGCACTGTCCTAACAGATACATTCGTCGTACGTCCCACATTGATTTCGGGGTTATTTGACGCAGTCCTTTTTGTCTGATAGGACTGACAACTCAACGCAAACGCCGCTGCGCTTGGTCGATAAGTGAAGGCTGACGGCCAATGCGTTGCCCGTGGAGAGACATAATGCCTGAAATTTGGTATTCTGTGAACACTCTTGACATCGTGGATGTCCGAATATTGAATTACCCAAGGATTTCCGAAATTGAATGTCCCAAGCGTCTAGCTCCAATTACCACTCCACTTTCAAAGTCTGTTAAGTACCATCGTGTGACCATAATGACGCCGGAAAGCCTTAAACATGAGTCACCTGTGTACAAATGAGATCTCCGCCAATACACTTCCCTTTTATACCTCGTCTACGCAATACTACCGCCATCTGCGTGTGTGCATATCGCTATCCCATGATTTTTTCACCACAGTGTATGTTAACCGTAGCATATAAGTTAACAGAGACTTTCCCTAGACTTTGGTGTACAGAGACCGAGGCTATGGTAGCGTAAGCACCTGTAAAGAAGCGGCTCCGAGGGGCCCACTGTCTGGGGCAGTACTGTGCCTAAACATAGTGACCACTGCCATCGGTGGGTCTGAATGCCGCCCGGTGTGGCTGCTCGTATGTGACGTGATAGCCAAAGTATGTAAGTGGAGCAATCGTTCTAGAGACGATACGAGCCTCTAACGGCGAAATCCCGTGATATAACTGACTCTGACAAAGGGATGATCGACGAACTGCCTGTTGGCTTCTATCTCGGGGTTCTTCGGCCGACGTTCGTCTGATGATTTTTCTGACGTTTCGCCAGCACGAGTGGCTAGCATTGTCAAAGTTTCACCCTCCATTGCTGGTGGTGGACTGGAGCCGAGCTGGCGAAACGTCAGAAAAATCATCAGACGAGCGTCGGCCGAAGAACCCGAGACTGAAGCCAAAGGGAATTTGTAAATAAGTGGCCACGAAACGCTTAAAAATTTCGTAAAGGGGAGATTGTTACTGCCGTGCACTTGGGAACGAGCAATGATCACTGGATAATCCACTCTAAACCGTGTATCAATGAATACGTGCCGCCTGCGTGGATGAATCGCATTTCTTGTCATATCAGGTCGATGTTCGTGCAGAGATACGTTGTCATCCAAATGAATAGCTATTCAAAAAATGTACCGTGCCACAGACACTGGTAGTAATTACGGACACTTTCACCTGTACTGTGAATGGACTGAGGATACCGTTTTGCGGAAATCCAAGTACGTTTGGGTATGTATATGGCAACCGATGGTAGTAATAGAAGGCACCGTTACAGCTGTGGAGTATTTGATCACCACTGCGGACCAGCGGCATCCCCTTCGCACTTTACGTCTTCTCTGACGGCGATCGCATTTTCAGCAGGATAACTGTCCGAGTCACAATGCCGGAATCGTGCTGCAGTGATCTGGGGAGCATGAAAGTGAACTAACGTTGATGTCTTGATCACCGAATGTGCTTGACCTGAACCTGATGCAACACATGTAAGATGTTATGACTTGCATTCGCAGATTGTAAAAACGACTGAACAGCTGCTGCACGATTTGCTAGTAACATAAAAAAATTTGTGCCGGACAGGGACTCGAAACCAGATGTCCCGCTTTACGCGAGCCGTCGCCTTAACCGCCTCAGCCATCCGAGCACACCTCCAGGACCGACCCAAACTTTCATATGTCCTAGCGTCTACGTCCCATTGTGTTCGTATCCAAATCCGATGATTCCCGCACACGGAGAGACATCGTTTTGATAGTCAGATTGCCTCGCTTTGGCGTAAAATATAGTAGGACCATGTCTGTATAGTTCGAAGTACTGTTCCTTTGGTCATGCGTGCATATACTCGCTCAGAGAATAGTTGGTGAGCGCCATTGTGAAGTAAGTGTGGGGATTCAAGGAATAGCGCGGGTTTTCTTTCAGGAGCTGTAGGTAGTTACCTGTGCATCTGCTGCAGCCTTCTAAGTGAGTCGAAAATCATTTCCGAACGGAGCTGAATGGTTTTTGTGTATATTTATCAATAAGATAGCAACTACATTTTAGAGGATAAAGAGGCTAATTCTAAATACTGTGACAAGAGAGTCTGGACTTTGTGTAATGCAATGTGTAGAGCGCTCGCCTGGGAATCTGGGAACTGATCGAGACTCAGATCGGAAGTCAGCGCCTGTT
Organism: Schistocerca serialis cubense; assembly: GCF_023864345.2. Taxonomy (NCBI): domain Eukaryota; kingdom Metazoa; phylum Arthropoda; class Insecta; order Orthoptera; family Acrididae; genus Schistocerca; species Schistocerca serialis. The sequence goes on from NC_064639.1 coordinate 696,885,383, forward strand.
CAGCGACTGCGGCCAGGTGCATTGTCCAGCCTGAAGGCTCTAACTTGGTTCCCGAGCTCAGTTAGTTCAAATAACGTGCTGTTTTCCGAAAACCAGTTACAATGTTATTACGACTTTCATCGATACTGACTGCGACCTGGCCATAGTAGGATTAGATAGTAATAACTAGAAGAGTACGTAACAACTGTGGCAATTATTTGTGTTTGTGGGAAATGCCAAGTAACACCGTGATTCGGAGCTTCCGTTAAATTGTAGTTTCCTCAGTAACTGGCTGCGGAAGTCAGTTGGAAGTTTTGAAGAAGCAAAGAGAATTAGTAGAGAGGCACTGCGGTTTTAAAACCAGTCCTATTTCTTTATGTCTTAAACAGTCTTTCCAAAGGGAAGACGTCGACTTCGAACTTCTCTCAACTACTGTTCCTTCACAAAATTCCTCTTAATCAACACCGAGTATGTCGTCGGCCTGCGGACGCTAGCAAATACACAGGGTGTTCCAATGTATTTTCATCAGACCTCTAGCGGTGATACATCACGACAAGGGTAAGAACTTTAGTGACAAAGTGTTTGCTAACGCTTCCCAGCTACGCTAGGCACACTTCTGTATTTATTACGGTATGCCTCTGAGAGACGTCATGGTGTGGGAAACCTGCTGCTTGCGTATGCAGTGTGTGTTGCCTGTACTTCATCCATCTGCTCCGCGTGCGATGTACTAACGAAGCATGTGGCTACGAAGGCTTTCCCGGCGTAATAATTGATAATATTCTTCTCGGGTATGCAGCCGGATCATAACGTCTTCGTGACACAATATTTCTGCGGTCCATCTGGCCGCCATCTTCAGGTGACAGTGCTGGTGCACGAACTCGCCAGAACTGACTTCCTAGCGCAAGCTGCGGCCCCTATATAGGCCGCAGAAGACCCACAACGCGTGCGCGAGAAGGTGCCATAACTGCCCTCTAGCGCAGTAAACATACCGCGCCGCCAGTGGTGGAAATAGGCGAAATCGAGATATCGCTGTCAAAAGTTAAAAAAAAATTTTTTTTATTCCGACGATCGAAACACAGACCGTTGTTTTTTGATGTCAGATAACACCGGGTCCCAAGTCTTACTTAAAAGATAGCCCTTGTCTCTATTAATAAGATTGTCAGATAAACGAATCTCTATGGATTCTTTTAAAAACACAGTCCCAATAGCGAGATGCAGGGGCAACCATTTGTGTCTTGTCATAGAGCGTTCTGTGTCTCTCGGTGAGACAGTGCTCCGCCACTGCAGATTTCTCAGGTTGAAGCAGCCGTGTGTGCCGCTGATGCTCAACACATCGGTCCGGAATGGTCCGGATTGTCTGCCCAATATAAGCCTTCCCACAGTGGCAAGGGATCTTGTACACACCGGGCTTCCTCAAAACCAAGTCGTCCTTTACAGAGCCAAGGAGCACTCTAATCTTGGCTGGCGGACGAAAAATACTTTTGATATGGTATCTTTTCAGAATTCTTCCTATCTTCGAGGAAATGCTCCCAGCAAAAGGCAGAAAAGCCATCGATTTGCAGGTATCTTCTGGTGGTTCAGGCGAAGGTCCATACTGGAAAGCACGACGGATCTGATTATCTGTATAGCCATTCTGCTTGAACACAACCTTAATATGGTCCAATTCTTGTGTCAAGCTTTCTCCATCTGAAATGGCATCAGCTCTTCTCGCCAACGTCCGCAGGAGCCCCGTACGCTGGAACGATGGATGACAGCTAGAAGCATGTAGGTAACGGTCCGTGTGCGTAGGCTTTCGATAAACACTGTGTCCCAGTGTCCCATTATCCTTACTGTACACCAGAACATCCAGAAAAGGAAGCTTCCCATCACTTTCCACCTCCATGGTAAACTTGATGCTAGGATGCAGGGAATTAAAATGATCTAGGAGGCGGTCAAGAGCTTCTCTCCCTTGAGGCATGCGTTGTGGGTCTTCTGCGGCCTATATAGGGGCCGCAGCTTGCGCTAGGAAGTCAGTTCCGGCGAGTTCGTGCACCAGCACTCTCACCTGAAGATGGCGGCCAGATGGACCGCAGAAATATTGTGTCATGAAGACGTTATGATCCGGCTGCATACCCGAGAAGAATATTATCTACTAACGAAGCATAATTATGAGCCGCGTGGGGTAGCAGCGCGGTCTTGGGCGCCTTGTCACGGTTCGCGCGACTTCCCCGTCGGAGGTTCGAGTCCTCCCTCGGGCATGGGTGTGTGTGTTGTCCTTAGCGTAAGTTAGTTTAAGTTAGGTTAAGTAGTGTGTAAGCTTAGGGAGCGATGACCTCAGCAGTTTGGTCCCATAGGCTCCTACCACAAATTTCCAAATAATTAAAGTGTGGTATCACCTATAGATCATATCATCTAAAGACCACGGTGCCGTAAATAGAGTCGGCACCTCGCATCGGTGCCATAGACAGACAACTTCGCAACGCCATTGCACCGAAACGCCGATATACAGCCGAGCAGAGGCAACGCTCATCCCAGTTCGTGACCTCCGATAAGGCAATTTAGTTAGGACACATATATTACTCGTGTCTTAGATTTAACTGCCGTTCTGAACTTTGTAACTTTGTACTTCAAGAGATGAGTTTGTAAACGTGTGCATCAAGTGATGCTGTTATATTTATAGACAGTTGTAAATATTCGGCAAAATCTTGTGGTAATGGGTTGTGTAAAATTAAGTATATCTTGTTATCGTTGTTGTAATATAGTGAACAAATATCTCATACGTTGTACTTCCAGTCCACTATCACCCAGAGCAATCAAAGAACCCTCAGTTTTATTGGAGGCTGTAGTTTCGTCGGGACATAACGCAAAGTTCTTGATAAGATTCTAAAATATGGACACAGAGGAATCAAACACATTAGCTACCAGTGAGCATCGATTGCAATCAGTGGGGAAAGTTGAACATTTTTGGGTGATAGGGATTCGAACCCGGGGTTCATACGTACAAGGTAAATACACTGACCACTATGCTATCCAGACACAGTGGTCATCGCAGGATCACGGACTATCGTAGCACGCCTTCCGTCAGGCCCAATTTCTCAACTCATCCACACACTATACTCCTTCCACATTACCCTCCTTACTCGCCGCGTTTCACCGATTCCCGTAAGACTTCCAGCGTGGTGTGCATCTGCACTGAAGCGACCATTGGCCGCCCTCGCCTTAATTATATATACACGTATGTGGCGTCTGTTCTTTCGGTTATGTTCGAAAGAACGGACACCATATATAATTGTAAAGTATCTTACCCGCTTAGAAATACACCTTCTTACGGTTTTATTTTTGAAAATCAATGTATTAGTTTATTGGAGTGGGCTGCATGCAGCGCAACTCGTTGACAGACCCAGCTACTTGGGTGAAATCTCGTCGTTTCAGGGCCGGCAAATACTGAAGGACGCACAGTGGCGCCGGGGAGCGTCAACGAAAATTTCGTCTGTAACAGAAGTTGTTCCCCATGATGCAGTCTGTCTGCCGTGCGCACTTGATGCAAAGACTTCGAAACACCCTATTTATGGGGGAGCACATTTTCAGTTACTACGTAAGTTGTTCCGTCTTGTATCCGCGTCGACCGAAGCTGAATTTGTTCCGAATGACCACACAGTCTTTGTGATGCCCGCTTTACAGAAACACTGCACCCGTTCCACCGACCTCTTAAATAACACGACGTCGCGAGGCACTCGCAAAATGTTCAGAAGTGCACGAAATGCAAAACGTTTCTTTGTCGGGCTCGTCATCTTCAGGAGCGCGCAGAGAAGCGTCGGCAAGTCAGGGCACAGGCCACCTGCGGCGTCGTCTGTCCTTTGTGGCCGCAGGTCAGTGGACCGCGACGCGCCGCGACGGCGCCTGGCCGGGCCCGGCCGGGTCGCTTCCCCGATTGAAACGTACGGAAGCGGAAATCGAAGGGACGGACGCGGCCCCGCGGAGATATATTGCAGCCACTTTTCTTGTCGGCCAGGCGCGCCGGTGGACAGCTAGAATTTCTGGCAACCCGCTGCATAGCAACCAACCGGAGCGCGCCGACCGCCTGATACCGTCTCGCTCGCGTCCCCTCGTCTCGCCCCCCCCCTACCACGCGCCCACTCACCCCACATCGATTCTCCGTTGATCGACGGCTTTATCCTCTTTCTGCCACTTTCCGATTACTCTGGACCACAGTGGTCTTCTCATCGACAGCCGTCCATTCGCGTCTTGATTCCTGGGGTTTGTCCACATTCATCTTTATTCCTATCCGCAGGTTATTCCATTTGGGTACCAATCACGTTATCCATTTATTCGCTGTCCTGAAACTGCCACGTTCTTCCCTCCTTCGTTCTCGTTGAATACTTCTCTTTAGTACTTTCTCTAATGGCTACTTTTCACAAGACTTTTCACTGTCACTCATCGACTATGAGTCAACATCAAAACTAAAAATTTAACCAAGTACCAAGGTTACAGCCGGCCGAAGTGGCCGAGCGGCTCTAGGCGCTACAGTCTGGAACCGCGCTGATGCTACGGTCGCAGGTTCGAATCCTGCCTCGGGCATGGATGTGTGTGATGTCCTTAGGTTAGTTAGGTTTAAGTAGTTCTAAATTCTAGGGGACTGATGACCTCAGAAGTTAAGTCCCATAGTGCTCAGAGCCATTTTTGAACTAAGGTTACATTTTTTTTTTTTTTTTTTTTTTTTTTTTTTTTTTTTTTTTTTTGTAGAATACAGGTTACAGTGACTGCTAAACGAATGGGAAACTACGAGAGGCGATCAATAAGTAATGCAACACCTTTTTTCCACGGCCAATTTCGGATTTCGGTTGAAAAAATGACGAATTCGTTGTGGAACATTGAGCAATATTCCAGCTTCAGCCCCTATACTTTCATGGAGTTCCGATATGTGGCGGCACTATACAGGGTGGTTCACTGATAGTGACGGGCCAAATATCTCGTGAAATAAGCGTCAAACGAAAAAACTCCAAACAACGAAACTCGTATAGCTTGAAGGGGGCGCTATGGTTGGCCCGCTAGATGGCGCTGCCATAGGTCAAACGGATATCAGCTGCGTTTTCTTAAACAGCAACCCCCATTTTTTATTACATATTCGTGTAGTACGTAAAGAAATATGAATGTTTTAGTTGGACTACTTTTCTCGCTTTGTGATAGATGGCGCTGTAATAGTCACAAACATATGGCTTACAATTTCAGACGAACATTTGGTAACAGGTAGGTTTTTTAAATTAAAATACAGAACGTAGGTACGTTTGAACATTTTATTTCGGTTGTTCCAATGTGATATATGTACCTTTGTGAACCTATCATTTCTGAGAACGCATGCTGTTACAGCGTGATTACCTGTAAATACCACATTAATGTAATAAATGCTCAAAATGATGTCCGTCAACCTCAATGCATTTGGCAGTACGTGTAACGACATTCCTCTCAACACCGAGTAGTTCGTCATCCGTAATGTTCGCACATGCACTGACAATGCACTGACGCATGTTGTCAGCCGTTGTCGGTGGATCACGATAGCAAATATCCTTCAACTTTCCCCACAGAAAGAAATCCGGGGACGTCAGATCCGGTGAACGTGCGAGCCATGATATGGTTCGACGACCAATCCACCTATCATGAAATATGCTATTCAATACCACTTCAACCGCACGCAAGCTATGTGCCGGACATTCATAATGTTGGTAGTACATTGCCATTCTGTCATGCAGTGAAACATCTTGTAGTAACATCGGTAGAACATTACGTAGGAAATCAGCATACATTGCACCATTTAGATTGCCATCGATAAATTGGGGGCCAATTATCCTTCCTCCCATAATGCCGCACCATAAATTAACCCGCCATGGTCGCTGATATTCCACTTGTCGCAGCCATGGTGAAGTTTCCATTTCCCAGTACTGCATATTATGCCGGTTTACGTTACCGCTGTTGGTGAATGACGCTTCGTCGCTAAATAGAACGCGTGCAAAAAATCTGCCATCGTCCCGTAATTTCTCTTGTGCCCATTGGTAGAACTGTACACGACGTTCAAAGTCGTCGTCAAGCAATTCCTGGTACTTAGAAATATGGTACGGGTGCAATCGATGTTGATGTAGCATTCTCAGCAGCGACGTTTTTGAAATTCCCGATTCTCGTGCAATTGGTCTGCTACTGATGTGCGGATTAGCCGCGACAGCAGCTAAAACACATACTTGGGCATCATCATTTGTTGTAAGTCGTGGCTGACGTTTCACATGTGGCTGAACACTTCCTTTTTCCTTAAACAACGTAACTATCCGGCGAACGGTCCGGACACTCGGATAATGTCGTCCAGGATACTGAGCAGCATACATAGCACCGGAATGTTACGTTGGACCACGTAGTTATCCGTTTGTGACCATTACAGCGCCATCTATCACAAAGCGGAAGAAGTGGTCCAACGAAAACATTTATATTTCTTTACGTACTACACGAGTATGTAATAAAAAATGCTATTTAAGAAAACGCAGTTGATATCCGTTTGACCTATGGCAGCGCCATCTAGCGGGCCAACCATAGCGACATCTGGTTTTCCCCTGCAAGCTAGACAAGTTTCGTTCTTTGTAGATTTTTTCGTTTGACAATTATTTCGTGAGATATTTGGCCGGGTCACGATCAATGGACCACCCTGTATACAGAATTCAAAATGTACTGGAGGTGCGTTCCAAGCAGACAGCTGTCATTAGGTTTCTTTCGGCGGAAAACTGCAGCATCACAGATATTTTCAGCCGCTTGCAGAACGTCTGCGGAGACCTGGCAGTGAACAAAGGCGCGGTGAGCCACTGGGCGAGGCGTGTGTCATCATCACAACGAGGTCGCGCAGACTTGTCCGATTGACCGCGTGCCGGCCGGCTGCACAGAGCTGTGACTCCTGCAGTGCTGGAGAAACAGCTTCAGCGTGTTCGTCGACACAAAAATGCCAACGAACCCGTCCTCCTCTATGACAACACGAGGCCTCACACAAGTCTGTCCAACCGAGAGGAGATCACAAAATTTCTCTGGATTATTCTTCCTCATCCATCTTACAGCCATCATCTCACACCTTCCGACTTCCATCATATTGGCCCAATGAAGCCCGGGGAATGAATACGTGGATGATGGGGAGGTTATTGTTATAGCAAGACGTCGGCTCCTACGTAGAATAGTACAGTGGTTCCATACAGGCATACAAACCCTCCCAGTAAGATGGCGTAAGATGGTCGCACTGAACGAAGATTATGTTGAAAATAGGGTTTTGCAGCTAAAAGAGTGGGGAATAACTTGATGTATTGTGATTACAAATAAAATCAACGTGCTTTCTGTAAAAAAAAAAATGTTGCCTGAAGGGCACTTGTACATGGGAAAGTGGCACAAAAATAATGGCTTGGCCTGTCTTTCGATAATACTCTCTCTCTCTCTCTCTCTGTCTCTCTCACACACACACACACACACACACACACACACACACACACACACACACACACACACAAAATAACACGCAAAACAGTCTTTCATCCCTGTCTCATTCAGCCACACCTTGAATTTCGTTAACTACAAAGGAACACTGCGAACGTATTTCCTATACTACACGGACGCGGATTAATGTTAATGAATAGATATACGATCCAGCGTCGTTGATATTGCGGAAGAAAGACGAAACATTTGATAAAGACTTCTGAAATGAAGTTTTATGGGACGCACGAAAGGCTGAAGTCTAAGAGTCCGAACAATTAACGAGGACATCAGGTTTGGTCTGGCGATTTATTGAGTAAAATAGTTAATAGAGGAAACGAGATCCAGAGTGAACAAATGCGAGTGCGTAACCTTTAGGATTGAAGAAAAACTTGTGAAACGACAGTGTGTATGATGAGCGTACGTGTCACTGGCAAACCATCAAAAGCACAATTGAATTGTCAGTATGGGAATACTGCTCGGTCACTAAAAACAAAGACCTTCTCAGATCAGGAAATCATCATCATTATCATCATTTATACTCGTGGGTCAGGTTCGAGGAACTGGAATAAGTTCGTTTCTTAGCTCCATCGCTTCGTGGGCCTACCTATGTTCACTAACACTTTGGGTATTTATTGTAAAAGTGTTTTAGGATATGAACCTTGTTGATTCTGTTTACGTGTTTCTTCCATTTCTGCTTATATGTGTCAATTTCATCGTTACTGCAAATATTTTAAGCTCATTTGTGGTATTTTGGTGTCTTAGTCATCTTCAACCGATCTGAGGAATTTCAGTTCTGACGCCGCTGTTCGATTTATGTCTTCCTTGTTAGCTAACCAAGTTTCAGACACGTAAAGCGGCAATGAAACAGCCATTTTTTATTCTTTGTGCCTTTATCACGACGAAATGAAATGTCACTGCCCACGTGGCAAGAATGACTTACTTCCTCGATGTCTTTTCAGTCACTAAATTTGACTGAACGTGTTAGTTTCGTCGGAACGGCACGGCTTTCGCCTTTGTACACATTATTTGAAATTATAAAGTCGACCAGTTTAGTTTAATTTAAAAATATTTCATTGTAATTTCCTTCTGATCTGGCTATTATAGTCCGGTTGCAACATGCATTAACCTTTTCATATAATGATCATTATTTAACTGTTTTCTTGTATCTTCATTCCATTTTGTAATCATGTTGAAAAGAAGTGGGTAAAGACTGATGTGTGTAGCTCCTCGAGTAGTTATAATACTCCCCTTACGTACTTTGTTCTCTGTCTTTATTACAAATTTATTTTCATCGTGCACGCTTTTTATGGCCTATATATCAAGTGTCGCGGAGTTTCTTGTATTAATGACCAGAGTTTCGTTCTGTTTAATCTGTCAGGCGCTTTGCCGTAATAGATAAAAGATGTGTGTGTTTCAGTAGTAAATACTCTTCTTTTACTTCAAAGTGAACTTAGTTTTTTTGTCAAAATCTATATTCACTATGCTCATCAGTTAAAATTGTTTCTGCTACTGGCGTTAACCTTAGAGTGACAAATTTAGCATTTACTTTGTGCCCAGCTGTTAAAATACTTATTACACTACATACAGTCTTCTTCGATAATCTTTCTTAAAAAGCGAGTACACAACAGCTGTTGAAAACGTTTCCGGTATTGTCGTTTTCTCCCAGTGCAAATTTAGGAAACGTAAAAATCTTAGTTCAAGGAGATTTCCTCAGTATTTTAATAACTTGCTTTTGATGCCATCTGTAACATCTGCCTTCCATTTTCTCGTTTTTTAAGCTGCTTCTAATGCCGCTAATGTTAGAACGTCTATCACTTTTCCACCTTCGCACATTTCTGCTTATACGACAACTTCTTATAATATTCTTCCAACCGTTTACTGTTAATTGTGTCCGTCTCCATACCTGAATGGTCAGCGCGGCGAATGCTATGCGACAGGCCTGTGTTCGATTTCCCGCCGGGTCGATGATCTCCGGTTGGGGACTGGATACTGTGTGTCTTTTGTATCATTTCATCCTCAGCGACACCCAGATCGCCGAAGTAACGTCAAATAAAAATATTTGACCCGGGTGGTAGGGCTCCCTGCAGATGAGGCTCACAGCCTGGCCATACGCATTGTCACCCTTTGTGAAACGTCCCCTTAGAAAAATTATACATGACTGTGCTTAAACTGACACACAATATTGTTAGCGCAACGCAATCTGACTTTCAATAATCCCTACAAGAGAATGGCCCTGACTAAATTAACCTATACGTTTCACAAATCACTTACCTCACAAAAATCTTCGTTACTCGAACTACTGCAATACAGCGAGCGCCACTACTGCCAGCTAAATAAAAGATTAGAACTACTGAAGGCACTAACTGCTGATAGGCATAGTTAGCAAAAGAAAGATTTTGATAGAGAACAAACAATGTATTTACCTTAATAGTGTTCAAAAGTCATAATATTTATATCAGTCCATGATATCCGATATTACAAATTTACTCTTTCTGATGGACACACGTCCAGATCGTTCGCTCTCAAAATTCCACCATCTCTCTCCCCACATCCACCACTGCGGGCGGCTCACCTCGTACTGCGCAACGCTACGCGCTGTTAACAGCCAACAGCCCAACACTACAATAGCGAATATTACAACAATGCCACCCAGCCACAGACTGCACACAGCACAGCCAGTGATTTTCATACAGAGCGCTACGTGGCGTTACCAATATAAAAACCTAAACAGCCTACTTTCAGTTGTCGTAGTAATTAATGTTAACTTTATAGGCTACTACATGTAGACCATGAGTGTAATTTTCTGTGTTCCTTACAAAATATTGTCTGTTATTACATATTATGTCGGTCCCAAGATGCTTTGTGTGTGTGTGTTTTTTTAATTTTTTTACGTTCTCATTTGGCAACTGCTCTTTCTTTTGCACATAGATATCCCTTAGCTTCTCTCTCTCTCTCTCTTTAATTTTCCTAATTGTTCGTTCTACTTCGTATGGCACTTATCCTAATGCTGTTTGGATGGGTATTGTATAATACCGTGTTAGTTTCCTGCTGTAGAAACATGCTGAAAAATTGTTCAGCATGGGAATCTAAGTCCGAGATTGTTCCGAAAATATTCTCTCGTACACATTTCGTGCCATGTATTTGCCTTAGTATGACAGTTATTTCTTAGAACAATGTTAAATCCGTGGAGAGAATGCGCTATGCCGAAAGACGGCAGAAGTGTTTTAGATCTATGAAAGACAAAACCAGAATCATTAGATCATTAGGACGACTGGTAGATTGTTAGTTACATTATAATCACAAAATATCGTAAGATGAAAGGGAGAGAGGGAGAGAGAAAGAGAAAGAGAGAGAGAGAGAGAGAGAGAGAGAGAGAGAGAGAGAGAGAGACAGACCGACAGAGAGAGAGAGAGACAGACAGACAGACAGAGCAGACAGAGAGAGCTGATTAAGAGCTCCCAGTATTATTACGACTTGACTGATTGCAGTTGTGGTAAATTAATCCTGTAGTCAAAATATACAGCATTTTTTAGTCTAACTGGATAACACGTCTTTTCTCTCTTCAGTTATTTATTCTGAAGTATTTCTGCAAGATCGATTTTTGCTCAAAAAAAAATGGTTCAAATGGCTCTGAGCACTGTAGGACTTAACATCTGGGTCATCAGCCCCTAGAACTTAGAACTACTTAAACCTAAGTAACCTAAGGACATCACACACATCCATGCCCGAGACAGGATTCGAACCTCCGACCGTATCGGTCGCGCGGTGCCAGACTGTAGCGCCTCGAACCGCTCGGCCACCACGGCCGGCTATTTTGCTCAGTTATTCCTAAACATTATTTCAGTTTTAGCTGAAAGCAATGTTCTGACATATAACAATGTCATCTCTAAAAATATGTGATTGCAATATTGTCTTATATTTCATTAATATAAATAATGAAGCGCAATGGACCTATCGCACTACCTAGAAGGTAAATGCGCAGTACCGGAACGAATGCTTTTCTAAAGTCTAGAAATACAGAATCAACTGCACCATGGGTCCCTAGATATCAACGGTGCAGAGCGACGTTTGGATCATTTAAGTCTACTGAAGCATGAGGCTGATGCAATCAAAGGACGATTCACGTGCTTTGAAAAACCAGAGGGAGAATTCGCAAAAACTGAGTGAGAACGTGATGCGTGAATTCAGAGTTTTCGTAATGAGTCCATTTGACGGTCGTTTTCCCCTTGCTTCTGCTTCTTTTTCTCAATTCGCCGTTTAAAATAATTCACAATTGTGTGCTGTGGTTCCATATTACGAGAGAAACCCAAGTTCCAAAATAAGCCCGGACCTAACTGGCACTGAAAAATTACAGTAATTGGTGCTGCGCTACATGGGCCGTGTGGAGGCTATTATCCAGCAACAAGCTTCTGGCTGCACTAACTCACAGCTTCACTGGTGCCCCCCTCTGCCTTTCGTATTATACGTAAATTTACTGCCGTTGTAAATCGAAACTCTTTGTTTTAAAAGATAATCTTGATTTACTTTATAAAATTCGTTGAAAACATGGCATCGCAATATTTCCTGCTAATGATGGCCGCTACTGTACACAACTCATTCTTTGGTAACATGTAAGATGTATCTATTGTTAAATGCGTTGAATCATAATAAAGCCACTTTATGAGGCCGAGTGGGATCTGCCTGAGCTACTTATTACTGACGTCCAGAAAATTTACGTAGCAAGTACTGAACTCATCATCAGCAGTTGATGTTCTACGGCAGTGTAACGTGAGGTACAAGATTCATCTACATGATTACTCTGCAATTCACAATTAAGTACGAGGCAAAGTGTTAATCTTCATTGTTCTATAGCTCTGCATCTCAAAAGTTTCTATTGTCTTCTTGGTTTAACTGCGTCTCATCCTGAACAGCAATAGTCGCCAGACGAACACCTCCCAAAAAGGCTTCGTAACACTTAAATTTATATTTGATGTTTAGAAATACCTCTTTTTTCAGAAATTCTTTTCGTTATAGCCAGTCTCTATTGTACCTCGTCTCTGCCTCGGAAAACATCAGTTATTTTGATGACCAAATAACAAAACCCATCTACTACTTTTAGTGGCTCATTTATTAATTCAATCCCGTCAGCGTGATCCGTTTTAATTCAATTACATTCCATTAGTATTGATTTACTTTCGCTACTGTTCCTCTCATAACCTCTTTTCAAAGACACTTTCCACTCATTTCAACAGCTTTTCCAAGTCCTTTGCTCTGTGTGGCAGAACTATAATATCATCACTAAATTTTGCAGTTTTTGCCATATTTCTTCTCTTATTGCTCCTTGGTTTTCTTCACTGTTTGCTCATTTCGTACTTGGCAGTTTTCCAAAACTGTCCTGTAACCTGTTTAAAAATCCAATGTGCAAATCTGACTAGTAAATCAAAACACAAATTACGCTACATGAAGAGTGTAAACAATAGTAACAAAAGAAATGTGTAAGCAATAATAATAAATGCGAATTATTGCAATTCGAATAAGCTTTATGTCGTCTCCTTTTGGTATGATGAAGGAGTCTTGTAAAATGTTGCAGCTTGCGGCATTTAGATGGCTGACAAAAGGCAAGAGTCATAGGGGGAACTGCACAGGTCATAAAATATTTCTGCTGAGAGTCAAAGTCTCAGCCAGGTAAATGCAGCAGTAGCGACTAATGAGGGCGACACAGCGCTTTATAAAGCTTCACTGTGTGCAAAGGCACTACTAGTGTGGTACCAAGATGTTAGGCTCAATGGAGGCCATCTGGAATTTTTGTTCAAAATTTAGCAAGGAGTTCCTAATTAGCTCATAGTAAGTATTTTTGTAGCAGGGGTGGGTTCCCATGTGTGTACATAATGCCTTCTCATTGACTGAAACTAGAAACCGTTACATAATAGGGGTATTTTCTGCCTTCTACTCAAATCCAAGGGAGAAATATACGTCATCGGTTAACCAGAGGAGAATCAGTAAGAGTTGGGTATTTGTTAGTATGTTTTAAATTATGTTTGGTTGGAACCTGGAAGGTCAGTTGCCATTGGCCAGCGAGATTACGTCTAAGTTTCGTAAAGGAGAGAAAGAAAAATCTTAAGGCATCATGGTGAGAACTTCTTCGCAGGGCTACAAACAGTGTGGTTCATACTAGAGCTGCATAGCCGAAGTCCTCACTTTAAAGCAGAGCCCAGATGCAGGTACTTACCTCAGGTTCTCAGGCAGCACTGCACACATCTTCTGCTCCTGCTCATCATCACAGTAATAGTCAATGGCTGTATTTGCATATACCGAGACGAGGCGACAGCGAAGTCATTTGCCTTGCATCAAAATTGCGTCTTTCTGATCTAATTTTCACAGCCAGCTAGCTGCACTCAGTATGCACTCAGGTGTTAGTACTGGTGTTCGTTCATGTTTTGCTAGGACTTTTTTTAAACTCATCAACTTATTCTGCAAAAACTAGTCATATCCACGAACAACGTTTTATGTCCACACAGCTGTGCCAAGTCTGTCATAGAAGTTCTCAGTCCTTTGCTCTGTTGACAAATGATTGTATCCTCGATTCAGTGGATAAAACATTTTTGATGTCTTTAAGCAATAAATCAGATTGTTATAGTGACTGTTAGTTTCTTTTTGCAGTCTGATGGATTTCATTACCAATATGCTCTTGTCATGCTTAACTGGGATACTCCGAGTAATTTACTCGTAATTTCGTAAGTCTTAATCACATAGGTGTTCCAATTTTCGTGATCTTATGGGGAGTTGTCTATCATAGGCCACCTGGGTCAGATTCTGAAACATCTCCTTTTAGTGGGTTTTCATTGTGTTTCATTGGCGCGCATAGATTAGAAATTTGTAATAGGTGAGAAATTATTAATTTATGTCAGTATTTGTGCTGAGGTTAACTCACGCTTGCGCACAGTTTGGAGTAAATGAGTGAATCTGAAAGGCAAACAGCCAGTCCATCGGCAACTGAAAATAGTTAATTAACTGTGAAAGTCCAGCAAGACAGTTCGCAAAGTATCAATAGTAGGGAAACTCAAAATAGTAATTTCCAAAGATCAGTAGTAACAAATAGTGATTAATATTATATACAAGTTAGTAGAGAACAGCCTGAAATTCGACCAGTGTGTGAGGAGAAAGTGATAATGATACAGGCAACAGAAAACTTTGTAGCTGTTGGACATGTGGAAGTGACACAGAGTGTTACGTGCAAGTGCGAACTCCTCAGTCACCGGCGCCATTTTATCTGTAAATCCTTCTAATTGGAAGGAGTTGGAAAACAAGAAACATAACGACAGGCAGTACAAAAGGTGGAAGATAGTTTCGCGGCACTAGCATTGAATAATAAGCAACGAGACGAGGAGAACGAGGCATTCTAGAAGAATAACATTTCTATAATGTAGAACCACAGCTAGCGAGAAATGTAGAAGGGTGTGACGAAAATATAGAAATGGACAAGATCAGGGAAGAAATCGAAAGTCCGAGGACAATATGAATCAAATAATTGATGAACATGTGAGTAGCTGCATCAATAAGGTAGGTGCATTTTCTCAGGAGGTGAAGGTCACGGCAGATGAATTCTGTAGGGTGTGACAATATCAAAGAATGGAAGAACAAAGTAATAGACAATTTGGTGAAGAAACAAGTCAAGTAGTTGTCATTATGAAGCGATGCGGAGTAGGATAGGATCATGCCAATGGACTAGAGAGATCAGGAAGAATTAATTGTATTAATCCAAATCAAGGAATCCAGGTAAACATCAACCGTTGTAACGGAGAAGCATTAGTAGAATTATTCAAGGAAAGAAACGAGAGAGTGGTTCAGTAAATAGTATTAGAATTAGCAAAACAATAATTAACAAAGAAGATGGACGGAAGGAATAAGAAGAATTAAATAATCTAACTGAGCGACTCTGCCATATATGCAGTGATCCTTAACAGTTATCTGCAAATGTACAGCCAGCAGTACCCTTCGAATGGGATGCCAAGAAGTTGAGGAGGATGAAGTGCACTATACCAGGACTGATCAAAGTAGTTGTCTACATCCAAATATTTGGATCGAACAATTCCAAGACGGGCTTCTGAAATTATGGTCTGTAGGGTACAAAATAAATTCATAATGCGCGCATGTCCGAGAAACAGCAGCACCTACGATGCGAGTAATTGTTACCAGATGTAGAACTTACGAAGAATTCCCGCACACATTTTACAAGAGAAACAGAAGCATGTGAAATTCAGAATTTTAATATTGGAGCCGTATGATAAACAGCAATTTCGCAACCCGATTCAGTACTTTGAAGAAGTAGTGAAACGAAGCCAGTGCCTGGACATCCGATTTCGGCAGAAAGAATTGATAAAAATCTGCCGAACAAGGCAGTCAAACTCAACTCATGAAGATATTATGTTTCAGGTCGGGAAATAAATGATATCGCTACGTTCCCGCATTTATTGAGCGAATTGGGATAGATCACAGAGAAGAAGTTACAGAACAGGTACATTTCGTGCAAATTCACTGCTGTCCAGTACCACGTGCATCACTCAATGTGACCTGGCGAGTGGGACATACAG